>NC_054467.1:14514233-15132863 GCF_017639515.1 Carcharodon carcharias
GGTTGGGCAAGCATTGGTGAAGAGTGACAGAGTTAACATTTCGAGTCCAGTATGACTCTTCTTTGGAAATGACTCATACTGGACCTGAAACGTTAACTCTGTTTCTCTCCACCGGTGATGCCTGACCTGCTGAGTTTTTTCCAGCACTTTGTCTTTATTAATAAAGTGTCCTTTAAGACTCTCTGCTTTACTTCACCATAGGCTTTAAATCTGATAGGGATTGAAATGCAAACATGGAACTTGAAGCCTTTATTTCATTTGTTGACTGAGCATCAATAATCTTAGGCTGCAGGCCTGTTTCTGGTGTTAGATGAACTTTCGAGACGCCCATTTTCTGATATTAGTGACAGAATAATGGATTGTAAATTTAATAGCCTAAATGTTACGTGGAGCTTCTGACAGTCATTTATGAATTAAAATTTCAGAGAACATTACAACTAAGATAAGTCATTCTGAACTGTAAGTTTGAAAGAGGCATGTTTCTTCAAACATAAGTGCAATTTTTATATGTGCTTAATTTGTGAAAAAAAAATTGACACTTTTCCAGGATGGCTTTTCAGGTGGGGCCACATTTGGCCTCTCAAGGCCATCAACCATTTTTTTTCCAGGTGTTTTACAGGCCGCTGTTATCTTTGTGACCAAACTTATAACCAAATGATATGAATTTTGGTGACAACATGATTGGTATATAGCTTGCAAGAGCAATACGTGTTATGCCTGAATCAATTTCAAAGTGACCTCCGCATGTCAGCATTCAATGCAGTTACAGCAAGTATCGCACGTAATGCTGTTGAAACTGAGTCTTGATGACCTACTTCTCTGTCTGTCTGTCTGTTTCTCTCTCTCTTTCTCCCTCTCTTTCTCTCTCCCTCTCTCTCTCTCCTTCTCTCTCTCTTTCTCTCTCTCTCTCTTTCTTTCTCCCTCTCTCTTTCTCTCTCCCTCTCTCTTTCTCTCTCCCTCTCTCTTTCTCTCTCCCTCTCTCTTTCTCTCTCCCTCTCTCTTTCTCTCTCCCTCTCTCTTTCTCTCTCCCTCTCTCTTTCTCTCTCCCTCTCTCTTTTTCCTTTCTCTCTCTCTCTCTCTCTCTCTCTTTTTCCTCTCTCTCTCTCTCTTTTTCCTCTCTCTTTCTTTTGATTTTGGGCTTAGGGGTGGGCACGCATGCCAGCGGGAGCTGGGCTGAAACCTTTTATTTAACTCAGGAGTTGGAGTTGCATCAACCGCCTTGGGGTGTCTCCATTGATGCCAATAAATAGAACCCTCCTCACACAAAGTCAGTGAGAAAGGAGGGAATCTGGTGGCGATTTAAACTAATTTGGCAGAGGGATGGGATACGGAGTGGAGGTATAGTAGGGGGTGATGTACAGATAAGTATAGAAGAAAAACCAAGTCAGTCTGGAAGACACAGTGAATATAGTCAAATTGAGGCACAAGGGAGCATGGCAGCGCTGGAAGGCATTTATTTTAATGCAAGGAGTCTTGTGAGTAAGGCAGATGAGTTGAGGGTGTTTATTAACACGTGGGGATATGACATCATTGCTATCATGAAGACATGGTTGAGGGAGGGGCAGGACTGGCTGCTCAATATTCTGGAGTATAGAATCTTCAGGTGAGACGGAGGTGGGGGTCTGTAAAACAAGAGGTGGTGTCGCAATATTGATCCAATGAGCCAATTACTGCAATGAGGAGGGGTGATGTCTTAAAAGGTTCCTCAAATGAGGCCATATGGGTGGAAGTTAAAAACAAAAAGGGGGTAATCACATTGCTGCAAGTGTACTGTAGACCCCCAAACAATCAGGGAGAGATAGAAGGGCAGATATGTAGGCAAATCTCAGAAGTGTAAAAATAGTAGGGTAATATTTATAGGAGATTTCAACTTCCCCAATATTGACTGGGGTAGACAAAGTGTGACAGGCTTAGAGGGGGCGGAATTATTAAAATGTATCCAGGAGAGCTTTTTAAACTAGCATGTAGAAAGTCCTACAAGAGACGGGTGGTGCTGGACCTAGTTTTGGGGAACAAAGCTGGGCAAGTGGTAGAAGTGTCAGTGGAGGGTGGCATTTCGGTGATGGTGACCATAACTCTGTAAGATTTAAGGTACTTGCGGAAAAGGACTAAGATGGACTGGAAATAGAAGCTCTGAATTGGAGAAAGGCCAGTTTGAATATGATAAGACAGGATCTGGCCAAAGTGGACTGGGACCAGCTACTTGTAGGAAAATCTACATCTGAGTTATTCAAAATAGAAATAGTAGGAGTGCAGGGCCAACATGTTCCCGTAAAGGTTAAGCGTGGGATCAACAACTCCTGAACGTTGAGGAACGTACAGGATTAGATAAGGAAAAAAAGGGAAGCTTATAGTAGATACTGAGGGTTCAAAACAGTGGAAGCCCCGGATGAGCACAAAGTGCCACGGGTTACTTAAAAAAGAAATTAGGAGAGTGAAGAGGGGGCATGAAGAATCACTGGTGAGTAAAAGAAAGGAAAATCCAAAGGTATATTAGGGGCAAGAGGATAACCAGGGAAAGAGTAGGGCCCATTAGGGACCAAAGTGGCAATCTGTGTGAGGAGCCGGAAGATGTAGGTGAGATTTTAAATAAGTACTTTGCATCTCTATTCAATATAGAGAAGGACGTTGTAAGTATAGGAATCAGGGAGGGAGACTGTGATATCCTTGAACAAATTAGCATTGAGAGGGAGGAGATATTAACTGTTTTAGTGGGCTTAAAAGTAGATAAGTCCCCAGATCCAGATGGGATGTATCCCAGGCTGCTGTGGAGGCAAGGGACGAGACTGCAGAGGCCCTGACATTAATTTTCAAATCCTCTCTGGCAACAGGAGAGGTGCTAGAGGACAGGAGGACAGCTAATGTAGTTTCATTATTCAAGAAGGGCGGTAGGGATCAACCAGGGAACTATTGGCCAGTGAGTCTAACATCAGTGGTAGGGAAAATTTTGGAAAAAATTCTGAGGAACCGAGGTAATCTCCACTTTTGGAGGCAAGGATTAATCAAGGATAGTCAGCATGATTTTGTCAGGGGGAGATCATGTCTAACAAATTTGATTGCATTAAGTTCCAAGGGAGTAAGGCAAGGCTAGATGGCCTCTACTTTAATGTCAGGAGTATTACAGGTAAAATGGATGTGTTAAGGGTGAGAATTGACACGTGGAATTGTGATATAGCAGCCAACGCTGAGACGTGGTTGAGGGAGGGGCAGGATTGGCAGCTCAACATTCCGGGATATAGAATCTTCAGGCAAGACGGGAGGGGATAAAAGAGGAGGAGGCATTGCATTATTAGTTAAGGAGTCAGTTAGTAAGGAGAGATGATGTCTTGGAGGGGGCATTGAATGAAGCTTTGTGGGTAGAGCTTAGGAATAAAATAGGGGCAGCCACATTGTTAGGTGTTTATTAGAGACCCCCAGATAGTCAGCCGGAAATTGAGGAGCAAAGGTGTGCACAATTTGCAGAGGTGTGTAAAAACAATAACAATAGGGTAATTATATTAGGTGATTTCAACTTTCCCAACTTTAATTGAGATAGACATAGTGTTAAGAGCTTGGATGGAGTGGATTTCTTGAAATGTGTACAGGAGAACTTTTTAGTTCAATATGTAGAGAGTCCAATAAGGGAAGGCGCAATGCGGGACCTAATTCTGGGGAATGAAGCCAGACAGGTGGCTGAGGTGGTGGTGGGGGAGCATTTTAGTGATAGCGACCACAACATGGTACAGTTTAAGCTCGTTATGGACAAAGAAATAGACAAGTTGCAAAAAAATGTTTTGGATTGGAGGAGAGCAGATTTTAGTAAAATAAGGCAGGATCTGGCCAAGGTAGATTGGGAACAGCCACTTGTGGGGAAATCTACAGAGGAGGGCATTCAAAAAGGAAATGGGGAGGGTACAGGCTCAACATGTTCCCTCTAGGGTGATGGAAGGAATAACAAGCCCAGAGAACCATGGATGACCAGAGATATTCAGGATACGATGCGAAGGAAAAGAGAGGCTTTCAGCAGGTACAAGGGGACCAAATCAGTGGAGACATTAGTGGAGTACAGACAGTGCAGGGTGGAGCTTAAGAAAGCAATTAGGAAAGTAAAGAGGGGATATGAGAAAGCTCTGGCTGGTAAAAGTAGGGGAAATCCCAAGATATTCTATAAGTATATCAATGGGAAGAGGATAACCAGGGAAAGAGTAGGGCCCATTAGGGACCAAGGGGGCAATCTACAGGTGGAGCCAGAGAACATCAGTAGAGTGTTGAATGAATACTTCACATCCGTCTTCACCCAAGAGAATGAGGATGAAGGTCTCAGGGAGAGAGACTGCAAGGTTCTTGAGCAAATTGATATAGGGAGTGACAAGGTATTGGAGGTGTTGGCAGGCTTAAAAGTGGACAAATCTCCAGGTCCGGATGATTTGTGTCCCAGGCTACTGAGGGAGGCAGGGGAGGAGATCGCAGGGGCTCTGACCCAAATTTTTAATTCCCCTCTGGCACAGGGGATGTGCCAGAGCACTGGAGAACAGCTAATATGGTTCCGCTATTTAAGCAGAGTTGTAGAGATAAGCCCGGGAACTACAGACCAGTGAGTCTCACGTCAGTGGTAGGGAAACTATTGGAGAAAATTCTGAAGGAGAGAATCTATCTCCACTTGGAGAGATAAGGTTTTATCAGGGATAGTCAGCATGGCTTTGTCAGAAGGAGGTCATGCCTAATAAATTTGATTAAATTTTGTGAGGTGACCAGTTGTGTAGATGAAGGTAGTAGATTTGATGTGGTTTATATGGATTTCAGCAAAGCCTTAAGCAAGGTCTCACATGGGAGACTTATAAAGAAGGCTAATGCACATGGGATACAGGGTAATTTGATAACGTGGATTCAAAATTGGCTTAGTTGTAGGAGACAGAGGGTGATGACAGAAAGATGCTTTAGCGACTGGAAGCCAGTATCCAGTGGTGTACCACTGTGCTGGGTCCCCTACTATTCGTCATTTATATGAACAACATAAATGACTATGTGGGGTTAGGGTTAGTAAGTTTGCAGATGACACAAAGATTGGCCGGGTGGTTAACAGTGAGGATAAGTGTCTTGGGCTACAGGAAGATATAGAAGGGATGGTCAAATGGGCAGATAAGTGGCAGATGGAATTAACCCTGAAAAGTGTGAGGTGGTACACTTTGAATACTTCCTTGTCAAATTACTCCTTCCAATGAATGGAATGACACCAGGAAGTTCTAAGGAACAAAGGGACCTTGGCGTGTGTGTCCATAGATCTCTGAAGCTGGAGGGGCATGTTAGTGGGGTGGTGAAAAAGGCATATGGGACACTTGCCTTTATCAATCGAGGCATAGGTTACAAAAGCAGGGAGGTCATTTTGGAGTTGTATGGAACCTTAGTGTGGCCACAGCTGGAGTACTGGTGTGCAGTTCTGGTCGCCACATTATAGGAAGGATGTGATTACACTGGAGGGGGTGCAGAGGAGATTCACCAGGATGTTGTCTGGGATGAAACATTTAAGTTATGAAGAGAGGTTGGATAGACTTGGGTTGTTTTTGTTGGAGCAGAGAAGACTGAGGGGCGACCTGATCGAGGTGTACAAGATTATGAAGGGCATAGACAGGGTGGATAGGGAGCAGCTGTTCCCCTTAGTTGAAGGGTCAGTCACGAGGGGACATAAGTTCAAGGTGAGGGGCAGAAGGTTTAGGGGGGATGAGGGGAAAAACCTTTTTTACCCAGAGGGTGGTGACGGTCTGGAATGTGCTGCCTGGGAGGGTGGTGGAGGCGGGTTGCCTCACATCCTTTAAAAAGTACCTGGATGAGCACTTGGCACATCATAACATTCAAGGCTATGGGCCAAGTGCTGGTAAATGGGATTAGGTAGGTAGCACAGGTGTTTCTCACATGTTGGTGCAGACTCAATGGGCCGAAAGGCCTCTTCTACACTCAGATTCTGTGATTGAATTTTTCGATGAGGTGACTATGTATGTAGATGAGGGTAGTGTAGTTGATGTAGTCTACATGGACTTCAGTAGGGCTTTTGACAAGGTCTCTCATGGGAGACTGGCCAAGAAAGTAAGAGCCCATGGGTCCAGGGCAATTTGGCAAATTGGACTCAAAACTGGCTTAGTGGCAGAGGGTGATGGTCGCAGGTTGTTTTTGTGACTGGAAGCCTGTGTCCAGTGGCGACCATAGGGTTCGGTGCTGGGTCCCTAGCTGCTTGTAGTGTATATTAATGATCTAGGCGTGAATGTAGGAGATATGATCAGTAAGGTAACAAGAAAATTGGTGTGGTAAATAGCGAGGAGGAAAGTCTTAGACTAGCTGGTCAGATGGGCAGAACAGTGGCAAATCGAATTTAATCCTGAAAAGTGTGAGGTGATGCATTTTGGGAGGATCAACATGGAAAGGGAGTACACGTTGAATGTACTCCCTAGGAAGTACAGAGGATCAGAGGGACCTTGGTGTGCATGTTCATAGATCCTTGAAGGCAGCAGGACAGGTAGGTAAGGTGGTTAAGAAGGCATATGGGATACTTGCCTTTAGTCGAGGCATTTAATACAAGAGCAGGGAGGTTATGACGGAGCTGTATAAAGCATTAGTTAGCCACATCTGGAGTACTGTGTGCAGTTCTGGCTGCCACACTATAGGAAGGATGTGATTGCACTGGAGAGGGTGCAGAGGATGTTCACCAGGATGTTGCCTGGGTTGGAGTGTTTCAGCTATGAAGAGAGACTAGACAGGGGGGTTGTTTTCCTTGGAGCAGAGAAGGCTGAGGGAGGACCTGATTTTGTACAAAATTATGAGGGGCAAAGACAGGGTAGATAGGAAGAAACATTTTCCCCTTAATAGAGGGGTCAATAACTAGGGGGCATAGATTTAAGGTAAGGGGCAGGAAGTTTAGAGAGGATTTGAGAAAAAATATTTTCACCCAGATGTGAGTGGTATCTGGAACACTCTGCCTGAAAGAACGGTAGTGGTGGGAACCCTCATAACATTTAAGATGTACTTAGATGAAACGCCATAGCATACAAGGCTACGGGCCAAGTGCTGGAAAATGGGATGAGAGTAAATAGAGGCTTGAATTCCGGCAGGGACATTGATGGGCCGAAGGGGCCTCTTTCCAGACTCTGACACTCTGACTGATAACCTCTGACAAGCTGCTTGGCCAATCGCTATTGTGGATCTGGCAGTCCAGCTTCCAAAGCAGCCAATCAGCAGTGGCAATGGGCGGGATAGTGTAGGAGGAAATTGCAACCTGTGCTGGATTACACTAATTGTGGTTTGTGCCGAAACATCAATTGACTGTACTGTACCAGGGTTAAAAAGAAATGCAATTTTCTTTTTAAACTGAGGAATGTCGCTAGGTTAATTTTGTCCAAGTCAAGTCACAAATCGACTTGCCTGCTGAAAAATAAGTCAGAACTGAAAAAAAAAATTGAATCCAGTCAGACTCATGCCCGAGTCACTGGCTCGAGTCAACAACTCTACATATTATGCATGATTTAAGTTGGTGAGTTAAAAAAGTTTTCCAGCATCTGTTGTATGTGTGAGTCACAGTTTTTGTGGAAAGGGATTCCAGTTGCTACAAGGGAAATACAAATTTGGAAGCAATATTTTCATTTGGAAAATGTACTTCCTTATATAGTCATGACTAAGTTTTTGGTTTGGTTTTTCTATTAGCTCATGAGAGACGGGCATCGTTGACAAGAACTTGCAGTGCTTCAGGAAAGGGGTAGGCAATGAATGGACTACTGCAATCCATGTGGTGTAGGTACACCCACAGTGCTGTTACAAAGGGAGTTCCAGGATTTTTACCCAGTGACAGTGAAGGAAGAGTGATATATTTCCAAATCAGGATAGTGAGTGACTTGAAGGGGAACTTGCATGGTACAGTTGGTGGTCCCATATATCTTTATGCCCTCATCCTAATAGACTGAACGTTTTAAAGGGACTGTCAAAGATTTCTTTGTGACTGTTAGTATAAACACTAGAAATAAAAGATTATAATATTTACTCCCATAATCTTAGAAACTCCCAATTCTGGTGAACAAACGTGGGTGGAATAGGAAGGAGAACATCAGCCAGGGCTCCTGCTCCTGATCACTATCTAGTGATCCTCAAAGGAAAGCATTCACGTGTGGGTGTTTGCTGAGGCGGTGAGGCCTTCCAAGGTCATTGCTTATCTATGGCCATGACTGAATGAGGCCTTTAGCATGCTGCCAGCACGTGCAGAACAAATGAGAAAATAAAGTCCATCAGTTGTCAACTTTCACCTAGAAATAGTGACATAATTTTGAAATGTAAGTGAACCAGCAATTTATTTTTTTTCTCTCTGGAGTGTTCCATTTCTATTTAGACGCATACACTCGCTCTACATCCACCCACGCACACATAATATAAAAGATGGTGTGCTATTTTGTCTCCTTTTAAGAAGACTACACTGCAAAATTGAGTTGCCATCATCTGCTAATTAACCTGTAAGAAAGGCAGGGATAAGTGGAATTGTGGCTTGACTAGGGTTGCTGTGACCTTTAGCTAACTTGGCAATCTTGCTTTGGCAGCTGGAGTTAATAAAAGTAAAATACATTGGAGGTGAAATGAATTGCAATTTGTTCATCTTGTTAGAGGGTGTGGCTGTTGAATGACTTAACAAGCTAACTGTTAAGGAGCTGGAACAGGCAGTGCCAGCAGGAGTTAGGAGAGGCTTGGCCTAAATAGCCAAGTGGTTATGGTACTGGGTTTGTAACCCTGAGATCAAGAGTTCAAATCTCACAATGGCAAACTATGAAACAATGTAACTTCATCTGAAACAGATGGAAACGGGTTTGTACTTGAAAGAGTTACAGATGCTGCCAGACCTGCAGGAGTTAGGAGGCTGGTAAAAAGACCTGGGTACAACATTTTCCAGCTGTTGGCATTAAATTAGTCTCTCCATTGAGAAACAGTTTTGAAACTTTGCTTTTTAAAAATGGTCAAAAATTTGGTTTATTCCTGAGCAAATCATAGCTGGATGCTAATGCTAAGGCATATAGCATTAAAACCAAATCATAAAGCAGTTAACTTGCAAAGTTCATTCTCTTCCAGAATTATAAGATGTGTATTTTGGACTTGCTTGCGAATATTTGTTGAGTGAAGGCTAAAATTTACTTGTTATTTAAAAGATTGTGTCTCATGTACGATCTGGAGCATTATACCCTTGGACAGCATGTGTTTAAATCCTTTCAACTGATACTTGTACTTGGAGTTTTAAGCAATAAATTTTGCCATCTTTGGGAGTGCTTGAGGAGTAATCAGCCTAAGTGGTCTACACTGATGACACTGTCTGAATAATAAATTGGAACTGAGTTTTTTTCCAAGGATTTTATGTATGCTGCCTCATTAGCCCTTGAGTCATCATACATAAGCCAATAATTCTTTTAAAAAAAAAGTGCTTGGCAACCAGCACAAACTAAATAAACACTAGCTAATCACAATTTAACTCTTTTTTTGACCAGAAAAAATTAGAGACTGAACAGAGTACAATTTGATGTATTAGTAACAATGCTTTGTTTCATTGCTCCTGCATTTTGAAGATAATGCATTTTGTATTGCTGAGAAAGATGTTTTGTCGAAGCTTTTCATCTGGCCAAGGCATTGCCCTGAGGAATGAATCAATGAATGGCTGTCACTTATTTTGTTTCAGTTATTGAAATTTCAAACAATGCTTGGCAGGTAACTATCGGTCACCATCAACTGGTGCATTCTCCATAGCTACACCTCGACCAGAGTGCCAACCAGTCAGCACTCTCTTCTCATACAGTATAAATTTGTTGTTTTCCCTTGCATTGGTATTCTTATGAATTGTTCTGATGAGTGCAAGGCGGAAAGCTTCAAAAAAAGGTTTCCAGCAACTGTCATCTGCATAAGTCTCTTTCTCAGCAATACTCAAGTTCTACACTACCAAACGATTATTTATAATGCAATTTGTCAATATATGAGAACCAGAGCAGTAACTTGTTTTCTGAATTCAACTTACTTCCATTGAACATAATTCAAAAATACACAAATACTGCATTAACTAGGCTCAGCTTAACACAACATGACTTTTTTTTCATGAATATTTCATTGCATCCTTGACAAAATTAGCCCACCACAATTGGTGGCAATGTAAGGGGCAGTAATTCCACAAAGTTTGTTACATTACTCATCCATGATTATATATTTAGACACGTGACCAGTTTGACCAAGTGGCAACTTAACAGTCACATCCCAACAATCCAACATTATGTGCACAGGAACTGGCTTCAAGTTGTATCTAGTTATCTTTATTCCTGATTCGCTGCTACTATACTAGTACCTCTTTTGATCCATATTGCTGAGTTAGCAGTTAGTTTATGGTAATTTGTAGAATGTTAATCCATTCAAATTGTTGGACTAATCTCTGAATTAGAAGTCAATGCAGCTGTTAAAGGCAGAGGGGAGAAAGAATTTATTATATTTATGTAATATCTTTCTCAATCTCCAAGATGTCCCAAAGCTAGTGAAGTACTTTTGAAGTGTTGTAATATAGGAAAACACAGCAGCCAACTTGTGCAGAGCATGGTCCCACAAACAAAAATGCCTCTGATTCAGAAGGTTGTAGGTTTAGAAATCGATCGTTTAATTTGGGCTGAGATCCCAATGCAATGCTAAATGAGTGCCAGGTTGTTTGCAGGTGCTGTTTCCTTCTGGTGAGATGCTTAAGTGTCTCGGGTGGAACTAAAATATCCTTTAACGCTAATCAAAGAAGAAGAGGGAATCCAAAATTGATCAAGCGGCACCACCAGAAAATGGATGAACTGGTTCCTCCTTTTGATTGTTTTGCGTTCCAGAGGAAAAGTTGGCATAGCTGACTCCAGAAATGATCTGAAAATACAAGAAGAAAAGAATCAAAGAACTTGCATTTATAAAGCACTTTTCACAACCTCAGAATATCATCATGCCAAAGAATTACTTTGTTGCAGTGTAGTCACATAGGAAACCTTTTGAGCATCGCAGGGTTCCACAAACAGGGATGCGATAAATAGTCGATGATTCTGTTTTTGGTGTTGGTTGAGAGTTGGAAAGGCATAAGGGGAACTCCCCTGCTCGTTGAATAATGCTGTGGGATCACCAACATTTCACCTGAAAGGTTCGATGGGTCCCAGTTTGATGGAGGTGGCACCTCCAACACTACAACATTCCAGTTATCCTGAAGTATCAGCCTGATTATGTGCTCAAGCCTGAGAGTGGGGCCTGAATTCCACAACCTTCTGGACTTGGGTGAGAGTGCTGACAGCAGACTTGAGCATAATGCAGCTAAATTTCTTTAACCCTCCTTGTAATCAATGACTGACCTATTTTTGAAGATGTGATTTCTTCTAATATGCATTTAGATTGAATTGCAAACATATCTGGTATTCCTTTTATTTAATTATATGCTTTGACTACGTGACAGTTACTAATATTTAGTGGTGAACTTTCTGGGTTGCTATTTTTATGGCCTGAGTTTAAAAACAAATCCACAGAACTTCCCATGAGTGTGAAGCTAGTCAGTGCATTGCTGGAAGTGGAACTGAGCCAAATAGATCAGGAAATTGAATTCCTGCACATTGGCCTGCAAATGAATGAGCTCAGCAATGAAAGTGGCCTGGGTCATAGTAGCTCTGGGTTTGGAAAAGACCAGGATTCCTGCTTGTGATCGTCATCTGTGGTTGCTGTGGAAGTGTTGGGTGAGGGCAGGATCACTATCAGTTGTGATGCCCCCCCCGCCCCAACACCTACCTTTTTCTTTTTTTGCAATGTATTAACCTCCCTTTAGGCACTGCTTAGCCTCTCACAGGGAGAACATGCATTTGAACTATATGCTGAAGGATGATCAGCCAACAAATGGCATTCCAACAGTTAGTGTCCAGCACATGGGGAGAACATTTGGGGCTGGGTAAAGTTATTTTTGCCTGTGTACATGTGAGGTTTTCTAACATAATACTGCACTGTTCAAAACAATGAATGCTTATTTCTGTGTTTCTTTTCACAGATGAGATTTTAATGTGAGTGGAATGAGGCAAACATTGCACTGCTTTGGATACCCCTGCTACAGTCTCTACTCTGGAAGCTGTCCTGCTTGTGAACAGTTGGTTACTTTTGGGATCTCACTAATTGCTGCACTTCATGACAATCACCTCCAATCAATGGACTGGCTTACTGTGAATAATCGTGCCTGTACTACAATGTTTTGCTGATCTTTCTCTTTTTATTTAAAAAGAAAAGGACAAGAGCTTGTGACAATTGTGATAATTTTGCATGGTTTCTATTTTTTTATTTGACCATCAAAGCTCAGACATTAATGGAAGTAATTGAGATATTACAGTTTGAAGAACACGCAAACAATCGGCAGAGCATGCCTTCCAGTGGTCATGCCAGGTCCACGTTACTCCCCGTCTGCAATGAGGGCACCAAGTCTAGTAGTTTACCAAATGGCATCAGGAAAAGTCCAAAGGAGTATATTCAAATCTCCTTATCAGATGCAAACTGTAAACTTCCAATGGAGTGGTGGAAGACTGGTGTCGCCTTTGTTTATGCACTGTTCAATTTGATTATGACGAGTGTCATGATCACTGTTGTGCACGAAAGAGTCCCTCCCAAAGAGAAGAATCCTCCACTACCTGATACATTCTTTGACTATGTGGACCGTGTTGAGTGGGCTTTCAAGATTTCGGAAGTCAATGGTTTGATTCTTGCTGGCCTCTGGACGATCCAATGGTTGCTTCATCGATACCGGTGAGTGATTCGTTAGCAAGTAATTCAACATCTGATTGACGCTGTCGTCATAAGACATGAATGCTTCCAACTGCTCGCAATTCAACAGTAGGGACACCTATCAAGAATACAAAACAAATGTATTGTTCCACAGAGTTCCTATGACACTGAACCACCTAAAGCTATTTCAGGGTCTAGATAGATATTTCTCATTGTAATTTAGTTATTTGATTGGGAATGAATGGAAATAGAGGTTGGGGGCATTAGTTAGTAACTGTCCTTTCATCTCTGGCACTGAACTTAGGCCAGACTACCTTAATAAAAGTCTTTCATCTTTGCTGATAATAGCAGTGTTTCAGGGATTATGTTTCTGATATCTAGTGAAGGTGTGTAGGATAAAATTTATGGGGAACCTCACTCCAGGGCCTTAATTGATGTCTGGTGTGTAAATCTGAGAAAGAAACAATTTTATAGCCAGGTTATTCCTTTAAAAAGACCTTAGGTACATTATTGAAATCAAGCAGAGAGAGCTTCATTTTGCATTTAGTTGTTCTGCAGTTAACTCGAGTTCTTGACACAAGGCTAGCAAAAGTGTTCCTTTTCCCAGCACTCTGATCTTCCAGCTGGATAAGCACAAGATTTGCTGTAAATAGTTTTCAGGAGTGGGGGCAGAAAAAAATCTTCCCTCATCTCATTTTGTGTTCTTGCCTTAAGACGTGCTACCAATATTCCCTCTAACTTCTCTTTGCTGTGCACGGCCAGCTTGCTGCACTGCACGATCCCTTTACGATGCATGTGTGCACCTTGTTGCACTGCACGATCCCTTTACGATACATGTGTGCACCTTGACAGGAATATAGCTTTTATGTGGCACATTGCCAATTGCCTTGTGGTTATGCACTTAGAGGGAATATTGCATTCTACCATCAAAAATGAGGTTATCATTTTAATAATCTAAAAAAATCTCATTTCCACTTCTACTTTAGCTAGAATCATCAATGTTTATCCTACATGTGAAATGTCCTCTGCAGATTATACTTTATAAACTTCTAGTTTTTAAAAATTCATTTAAAGGGACGTGGACATCGCTGGCAAGGCCAGCGTTTGTTGCCCATCCCTGATTGCTACAACTGAGTGGCTCGTGATGCCATTTCAGAGGGCAGTTAAGAGTCAACCACATTGTTGTGGATCTGTAACTACATGCCGGCCAGACCAGGTAAGGATGGCAGATTTCCTTCCCTAAAGGACATTAGTGAACCTGATGGGTTTTTAAGACAATTGATGCTAGTTCCATGGTCACTATTACTGAGACTGGCTTTCAATTCTAGATTTTTATAATTAATTGAATTTAAATTCCACCAGCTGCTGTGGGTGGGATTTGAACCTGTATCCACAGACCATTAACCAGGGCCTCTGGATTACTAGTCCAATGATGTGCACTGTGATGCAATATTCCATAAAGGGTAATCTATGTGGATATGGGGTTGGACTGTGTTGATTTTGAGTTAGAATCAAACTGATAAACAACAGAATGTCCCAGTTGGACCCGATTCCTGGCAGAAAGCCTGCAATGGCTTATTAGGCCCCTCTGCTTGTTTCTGATTTTTCTTCATTTTAGTCAGCTACTTATAGACACTAACAATAAGTTCTGTATGCACACTTTTTCCATGTCAGTTTTTCACCCTTTGCTAATTCAAAGCATAATGTAGGCCAATTTCTGTGCAATTGCATCACTGGATAATTTTGGTCCTTATTCTTAAGGTGGCTGACTGGAGTTTTCAGCTTGGTAGCAATATTTCCAATCGTAACTAAATTGTGAGGTGCGGGTTTTTCTTCATTATGGGAACTCTGCACCTGTGTGTCTATATGCTAGTTGATTTGGCAAATTGTTTGTCTGACACTGAGGTCTTTCTGTAGCCGTAAATATTTGTGCTGTTGATGTTGGGCTGAGCTAATGCCTGCAGCTGTTTAGCAACATTAAAGAGTAGGCCTCCATGTCTCAGTGTCAGTCACCTGGATGACAAATTTGACATGATGTGGCCTGTTCTGTCGAGCTCCGCACAATGTGAGAGACTAGCTGACAAAGCAAACAGAAATGGCAGTATGGCTGCCAGATGTGCAAAGTCTGTGTGGTAATGGTGTCCTTCAAACATGAGGGTTTGGTACGACAAATGTAACATCTCATTCCAGTCTATGTAATAAAAAGCCAAAGACATTGGGATTGGAAAGGGTAGGAAAGATTGTCAAAGTTGACCTGATGTAAGAGTGGAGAAAAGGGCAATAAAGTGCATCCCATGTATAAAGAATATGGATTATGATGGTAGAGTGAGAAATTTAAGACCTACAGTCTAGAAATAAGATTGTTAAGGGAATAAGCCTTAATTTAGGTATCAAACCTTGTTATAGGTATGGTATGAGTTTTCAAACTGGCATTTCCAAAGATCCTTCTTGTCGGTTTGCTTTCTGATTTTGTTGATGTGTTCATACACTATTCCTTTTGCTATACATTTTAATAAAGCAAACTACTTTACTGCCTTTTCAGGTTCCTTGGGCTGTTTAAATTGGCTGCTGTAATTTTCTGCCTTACAATCATGACAGCCTCTCAGGAATACATCCTTGCCTATAAAGCACTTTAGGATATAGTCCTGAGGTAATGAAAGGTGCTATATAAATGCAGAAAAATAAGAATTTGCAACTTTAATATTGCTTACCTCTGCATAGCTGACATTTTTTCAAAAGTTGGTATCGGGTAGGCCAGTATTTGCGAACAATCCTAAGAGTGTATTAAAATCTTTAGAAGCTGCCCCCCCCACCCCCCCAATAAAGTGAAAGTTGAATACCACTGGGAAGGAAAGAACTTGGGTTTATATAGTGTCATGCTGACCTCAGGACATTTCAAAGTGCTTTACAGCCAATGAAATCCTTTTGAAGTGTAATCAAAGTAAGAAATATGGCAGCCAAATTCTGCACAGCCACCCACAAACAACAATATATTTATGATGTTTGTTGTAAAAGGTTGACTAGGACTCTGGAAGAATTCTCAAGCTCCTCTTCAAGTAGTGCATGGTGTCCATTTAACAACTCATTTGAAAGACAACATGTCTGACAGTGCTGCACTCCTTCAGTGTCTCATTGTGCTGCACTCCTTCAGTGTCTCATTGGACTTGGCTTGTTTGATCAAGTCTCGGGAATGGGACTTGAACCTATGACCTTCTGTATCCATGTTGAGTGCTGCCACTGAGCCAATGTTGTGGTCGTGTAAAAAGCAAAATTCTTTCTAGAATTTAAGGCAGAGGGCAAGATGAGAGAGGAAAAAAAATCCTTTTTACTTGTTTGGAATAGCACACAGAGTAAGAGAAGCAAAACCTCTGTTTACTTAAAATATATTTAGGTACCAGAGTGAAAGATGCATTAGAGTGGAAGATTTTTATGATCAATTTGAGCATTCTTTTGGATATCATCCAGCTAGTTAGGAACTTAACGGACTCAACACATCTGGAGATGACATCTGCAAGCAAAGGGAAAATCAGTCAAGGCACAAAGTGGCGGTATCTTGTGGTTTGTTAGCTGGGCTGTTAAGACTAAAAGCCCTCTTGTGAGATACCCAGTATTTTGTTTAATGAGTTAAGAAAAAGTTCTCCTTGAACTTTCTCTCTCGAACCCTCACCTTCTGAAGCTAAGGTTTGAATCCCCCTTCCTCGTTACTTGTCCCAGGTGACTGTTTTTGAGCTTAGCCTGTGTCTGTAGTTGTGTTGGTTTGTAGCAATATAGTTTGATCAGGAGGACAAAGAGACGGAGAAACAAAGACATCCTTGTTGTCTCTGATTATGTAGGGTCTAAAGGGCAATACCCTAGTAAAGGCTGTTGACTTGCCTAGTGCATATGACGTGAAATTAGATTGAGAAAGCATTGGCAAAGGCTTATCATAATTTTGTCAGTAATTATCTCTAACAATCCTTTTCTTGTGGCAATAAAAAAGGGATTTAGCTTTCTAGCAGAGAAATTGTTGGTTTCCTTAGCACTGCAGTTCAAAACTAGCATGTAACCATTTATTTGTGCTCTCTTCCCAATTCACATTGTGTTATCTCCACACCTCCCCCATCCTCTCTTTGCCCTCAGCTGAAGATGTTGCTCTAAGAGAACAAAACTCTACTATAGACTGTGTAGGTGGGAATTCCTGACCACTGGAACATGGGAGCAGCATTTACAGATTGGGGGTGTTGACATCATGAGAGGGGAAATGTCATGTGATCTAGTCTTAGTTTCACGTTTGCTTTGAGCAGAACGCGTGCACACAGCTCTGGTGCTGATGTCTTTAAGCTTTCTGTCCCCTTTATACCTGTTCTCATGTACCTAGACTTAATAAATTAGCCCACAATGTGTTTACTGAATCCCTCATGAGTGATTGCCTTGTTTCTTGTACAGTAAATAAGCCCAAGGTATTATATCATTATATTAACATGACCGGGGCAGATGAAATTAGGCAGCAGTGCTAATTTTTGCCTGAGACACGTTGCCATTCTTGTCTGAAGTGCTGCCTAGCTGCATAAAAGATGGACGGCTGGCACATGTTGGCAGGTCCTGTGCCATCTGTTGAAAGACTGTCAGCTGCCAGAAGAAAGCGGCACAAAGCTGCCGATAGAAGGAAAGAGCTGGCATTTATATTGTGCCTTTCGGAATCTCGGTATCCAAAAACCAAAATTCCTTCTAGAATGTAGGACCAGAGGGCAAAATGTGAAGTAAATTTAGCCGGGGTTTGGGGGTGGGGAACCTTTCTTTCTTTTTTTGGAATAGCGCACAGAGTAAGAGAAGCAAAACCTGTTTTATTTAAAATACATTTGGCTACCAGGGTGAAAGATGCATTAAAGTGGGAGGTTGTTATGATCAACATAAGCATTCCTTTGGCTATCACCCAGAACCTAACGGACTCAACAAATCTGGAGATCACATCTGCAAGCAAAGGGAAAATCAGTCAAGGCACAAAGTGGTGGCATCTTTATAGTTTGTTAGCTGGGCTTTTGAGAGTAAAAGCCCTCTGAGATATCCAGTATTTTGTTTAATGATTTTAAAGAAAGGGCTCCTTGACTTTGCAACAACTGAAGCAATTTTGAAGTGTAGTCACTGTTGTATGGTAAGAAAGAGTTCAGCCAATTTGCATGCAGCAAGCTCCAACAAATAATAATCAAACAAATACTCTGTTTTAAGAAATAAAATCAGAAAAGGCTGGGAACGCTCAGCAGGTCTGGCAGCATTTGTGGAGAAAGAAACAGAGTTTAGGTTTCAGGTCGATGACCTTTCATCAGAGCCCTGTTTATAGATGTTGGTGGAGGAATAAATATTGACCAGGGCAATATGCAAACTCCCGAGCCGCTCTTCAAATAGTGCCGTGTAGTCTCTTATGTCCATCTGAGAGGGTATACTTTGTTTAACGTCTCATCCAAAAGATGGTGCTTCTAATGTTAGCCTGGATTAGTTGCTCAAGTCTCTGGAGTTAAGATTGAACCCATAACTGTCTACCTCCAAGGCAAGAACGTTACTAGTGAGCAAAGATACATGCTAGGGGCCCTTAATGTTAACTTAAAGGGAATGATCTAATCTGCTTAATCATTTTTTTAGAAACTTTTCAGCAAGCTTAAATTTCCAAAGGGCAGGATATGAAAAGTGCTGGCAGATGAAATTTTTTGAGGGCATAAATCCAGCGGGATTCAAACAGGGTAAGTAAGATAAAAGCAAAATACTGCGGATGCTGGAAATCTGAAACAAAAACAGAAAATGCTAGAAAAACTCAGCAGGTCTAGCAGCATCTGTACAGACAGAGAAATGGAGTTAACGTTTCAAATCCATATGACTCCTTCTGAGCTAAAGAGGAGTAGAAATGTGATGGAATTTATACTGTTTAAGGGGGGGGTGCGTGAAGCAAGTTAGAAGGTCAGCGATAGGTGGGGGCTAAGGAGAGATTGACAAAGATGTCATGGACACAAGACAAAAGGAGTGTTAATGGTCGTGATGAGGACTAAAGAAGGTGCTGATAAAGGTAAGAAAGCAGAATGTGTTAATACATTCTGGCATCCCTCATTGTCAGGAACTTCGTGCCTGATCAAGCAACCCAGCAAATGGGGGTCTGCATTTACCCTGGGACGCGCGCCACCCCCAGCCATCACTCACCGGTGGCCTGGGATCCTGGGCAATCCTGGCCCTCGGATGGGTACATTACTGACAGCGACCACTGCCCTCCCAGTGGTGCTGCTGAGCAATGCACAGCTGCTGGCATCTGGTCGGCAGCTGTGAGGGATGGGATTTCTGCCCCTGAGGTTCTTGATCTCAGGGACTGAAAGCTGATAAATCCCCAGGACCTGATAATCTACATGCCAGGTGGCCATGGAAATAGTGGATGGGTTCGTTGCCATCTTCCAAAATTCTGTAGATTCTGGAACAGTCCCAGCAGATTAGCAAATATAACCCCATTATTTAAAAAAAGGAGGGAGGGGGAAAAATAGGGAATTTCAGACCGGTTAGCCCAACATCAGTGGTAGGGAAAATGCTAGAGTCTATTATATAGGATGTGATAACAGGACACTTAGAAAATATGGATGCGATTAGACGTAGTTAACATGGATTTATAAAAGAAAAATTATGTTTGACAAACCTACTGGAGTTTTTTTGAGGACGTGACCAGCAGAATAGATGAGAGAGAGAACCAGTGGATGTGGTGTATTTGGATTTTCAGAAAGCTTTTTTTGATAAAGTCCCACACAAGGAGAGGTTAGTGTGCAAAAGTTAAAACACGTGGGATTGGGGTTAATGTATTGGCATGGATTGGGAATTGGTTAGCATATAGGAAACAGTGGGAATAAATGGGTCTTTTCAGAATGGCAGGCTAGTGGGGTACCACAGGGATCAGTGCTTGGGCCCCAGCTATTCACTATATATTATAACGTGGATAAGTGTGAAGTTATCCACTTTTGGTAGGAAAAACAGAATGGCAGAGTATTATTTAATTGGGAAATGATAGATTGGGAAATGTTGATGTACAAAGGGACCTGGGTGTCCATTTACACCAATCACTGAAAGCAAGCAAGCACTCAAGGAGGCAAATGGCATGTTGGCCTTCATTGTGAGAGGACTTGAGTACAGGAGCAAGGATGTCTTACTGTAGCTGTAAAGGGCCTTGGTGAAACCAGACCTTGATTATTGTGTGCAGTTTTGGTCTCCTTACCTAAGAGGGGATATACTTGCTATAGAGGGAGTGCAGCAAAGGTTCACCAGACTGATTCTTAGGATGGCAGGATTGTCATATGAGGAGAGATTGGGTTGACTAAGCCTTTATTCACTGGCGTTTAGAAAAATGGGAGGGGATCTAATTGAAACATAAAATTCCGACAGAGCTGGATATACTGGATGCAGGGATGATGTTTCCTTTGGCTGGGGGGTTCCAGAACAAGGGGTCACAGTCTCAGGATATGGGGTGGACCATTTAGGACTCAGATGAGGTGAAATCTCTTCACTCCGAGGGTGGTGAACCTGTGGAATTCTCTAAATTTCTAGACTCTAAAGGCATCAAGGGGTATGGGGAGAGAATGGGAGTATGGCATTGAGATAGAGGTTAAGCCATGATCATATTGAATGGTGGAACAGGCTTTCTGTCTCAAACATGATCAATGATTTGAGCTTCCAAAACCCTCTGGGGTAGAGAATTCCAAAGGTTCACCACCCTCTGTGAAGAAATGCTTCCTCATCTCAGTCTTAAATGGCCTGCCCCTTATCCTGAGACTGTGACCCCTTGTTCTAGACTCACCAGCCAGGAGAGACATCCTATCCACATCCACTCTGTCACTCCCTGTAAGAATTCTAAGTTTCAATGAGATCACCTCACATTGTTTAAAACTCTAGAGAATACTGGGCCAGTTTCCTCAATCTCTCCTTGTAAGACAATCCCACCATCCAAGGATTAGTCAGGTGAACATCTGTTGCCCTCCCTCTATGGCAAGTATATCCTTCCTTAGATAAGGAGACCAAAACTGTACACAACACTCCAGGTGCAGTCTCACCAAGGCCCTGTACAATTGCAGCAAGACAGCTTTACTTCTGTAAATCCCCTTGTGATGAAGGCCAACATACTATTTACCTTCCCAATTGCGTGCTGTACCTGCCTGCTAGCTTTTAGTGACTCATGAACAAGGACACCCAGACCCCTTTGGACATCCCAACTCTCACCATTTAAGAAATACTCTGCTTTTTTTTTACCAAAGTGGATAACTTTGTGCTTATTCATTCATATATTCCATCCGCCATGTTATTTCCCCTTCACTTAGCCTGTCCAGGTCCCCTTGAAACCTCCTTGCATCCTCCTCATAACTCACATTTCCTCCTAGTTTTATGTCATCAGCAAATTTGGAAATATTACATTTGGTTCCCACATCCAAATCATTGATATGGATTGTGAACAGCTGTAGCCCCAGCACTGATCATTGTGGTACTCCACTAGTAACAGCCCGCCATCCTGAGAATGACCTACTCTGTTTTCTGTCTGGTAACCAATTTTCAATCCAAATCAGTGTATTACCCCCAATTCCATGTGAGCTAATTTTGTTTACCAACCTCTTGTGTGGGACCTTATCAAAAGCCTTCTGAAAATCCAAATACAGAACATCCAGTGGTTCTCCTTTGTGACAAGTAACATCATCAAATAACTCCAACAGGTTTGTTGAACATGATTTCCCTTTCATAAGTCCATGTTGACTCTGTCCAATCCTATCATTGTTTTCTAAGTGTCTCGTTAACACATCCTTTTTGATAGATTCGGACATTTTCCCTACTACTGACTTCAAACTAACAGGCCTGTAGTTCTCCATTTTCTCTCTTCCCTAACTTCTTAAATAGTGGGGTTAAATTTACTACTTTCCAGTCTGCAAGGACCTTTCCAGAATCTATAGAATTTTGAATGAAATCACCAATGCAACACTCTGGGAAGGGGTGGCTATAGTATTAGTGGATGCATTGATGATATTAAGGTTATTTAAGGGTATGAAGGGCACCAACCATTTAATGCAATTCATTTCTTGAACTGCCCTCCACTTTGCTCCTGTATTTAATGGTGAGAGCAGCTGATTAAAACTGACTGTTTTTGAATCTGGTTTCACATTTGGTTTTGCTGCCAGGTTCTTGGCTTTTGTTACCGGTACGCAGTTGGAAATGAGACTATACAAGGACAGAACATCTTCATTTAAGTAATTATGAGCACTACCACAGCTGTTGATCATCTTCCGTGGCTAGCGTTTGAGTAGTTCATCCTATATGGTGTAAAGATTTTCCCATAACCCAAATGATGAGGAAGGACCACCCATACAACCAGATGAGAGTATCTTGCTGGATGCTGATCCAGAATTTTGAGCCTGAGCTCCAGTTTCTACTCTCCAAGGCAATCCGTAGCAGGCTTTGAACTCCAGACCTTCTGACTCTCGGACAAGAATGCTATCACTTAGTCAAAGGTTTGCTCTTGCAACAGAGATCCAATGCAGTGTAATTGTAAACAGGAGCCCTGGATGATTTTTACTTAGCTCTTGATTTTCCAGCTGAGGTCATGCTGAGAAATGGAACCTGTGGTTTCTAGTTAGTCACCCCATACACTGACTCAGAATAGAACTTTTGCCTTGTATGAATGTATGAATTGGGAGTAGGCTATTTGACCCCTTGAGCCTGCTCCTCCAATCAATAAAGTCACGGCTGATCTGATTATGGCCTCAACATCATTATCCTGCCTATCCCCAATACCCTTTGATTCCCTTGTTAGTCAAGAATCTATCTACCTCAGGCTTAAAAATATTCAATGAGCCTGCCTCCATCACTGTCTGGGGAAGAGACTTCCACAGGCTTACAATCCTCATAGGAAAATGTTCTCATCTCAGTGTTATATGGAAGCCCTCTTATTTTTGAATTGTGTCCCCTGGTTCTAGTCTCTCCCACAAGGAGAAATATCCCTTCATCCAGCCTGTCACATCACCTCAGGATCTTGTATGCTTCAATAAGGTCACCTCTCAATTTTCTAAACAACAATAGATCCAGACCCAACTTGTTCAATCTTTTCTCATAAGATAGTCCCTCATCTCAAGTATCAGACAAGTGAACCTTCTCTGAACTGCCAATGCAATTATCTCCTTTCTTGAATAAGGAAACCAAGACTGTACACCATATTCTAGATGTGGTCTCACCAATACCCTATACAACTGTAGCAAAACATTCCTAATTTTGTACTCCATTCCCCTTGCAATAAATGACAACATTCCATTTGCTTTCCTAATCACTTGATGTACCTGTGTATAAACCTTTTGTACTAGGACACCCAGATCCCTCTGTACCTCAAGAATTCTGCTATCCCTAACCATTTAGATAATCTGACAAGTTCACATTTTCAAACATGCTATGCAATCTGCCAAATTTTTGTCTACTCACTGAACCTACCTATGTCCATTTGCAGTCTCCTTATGTCCTCTTCACAACTTACTTTCCTACCTGAATTTGTGCAATCGACAAATTTAACCTTTAAAACACTTATTTTTCAAATAGGCTGTTTGGGCCCTTTTCAAACATTGCATATATAGTGCACTGCGTTGCTGGAAGGCTGCGTTTGCTGCCAAGGCCCTGCATGTGCAGTTTGTATGTGTTACTTGGTTATGTCATTGTGAGTGATGGAGTAGTGGCCAGGACCAAAGATGGTGCCGCTCAAATCATCACAGTTGTGTTCTCTTCCCTTAATCCAGTAGCTTTGATTTATCAGGCATATCTGTTAGTTTCACCAACTGCACTTTGTACTTAAAGTGTCATTCGTAATTCTTTGGCCATGTCAGTTTAATTTGTTATAGTCACATAAGTAAACAGTCATGCTTTGTTCAGGCACCACAACCATGCTAAACATGAATATATATCGAAAGTATAATTATCTGCAATCACAATCATTATTTATAGTTCACACCGGGTTCACTACAAAACAAATTATATATGTTCAGTTCTATAAACCACATGTACTGATGTGTTCTAAATATAACTGGATACCTTGGCATGCTTTGGCTAAGTTAAACAGAGAATTTCGAATCTGTTTCATTATCCCTGAATCCAGATGCAGGACTCCCCTTTCTTTCCTCCTTAAGATCCAGCTGTCAAGCTGCTGCCTCAAACTGTGTGTTGGAGTGTTGATCTCACATTCTGCCCACATTTCCACTCTCTGGTCGGATCTGAGACACAAAGCATAGACTCCACATTCATGCACTCTATCTTGTTGGGGGTGAGAAGGAAGAGTGTAGGGGCAGGGAGGTGAGAAGGAAAAGTGGTGGGGGGGGATGAGAAGGAGAGGTGGGGGTGAGGAGGAGCAGGATGTGACCTCTTTTTCCCCCACCCCCTCCCAAAATATTGCTACACTCCCTATGGATGTCCTGTAAATACTACACCATTCCCTGTGAACCCCTGGAAATACTGACACACACTCCACAGGAAACCCCTGTAGATAATTGGCACATTCCTCACATAACCATCACACTCCTGACTTGTGTTTTATAGATGGTGGACAGGCTTTGGGGAGTCGGGAGGTGAGTTGCTTGCAGTAGGAGTCCTAGCCTCTGACCTGCTCTTGTAGTCACTGTACTTATATGGCTGGTTCAGTTTCTGGTAAATGGTAACCCCCCCAGGATGTTGATAGTAGGGTATCCAGTGATAGTAATGCCATTGAATGTCAAGGGGCAATGGTTAAATTCTCTTTTATTGGCAATGGTCATTGCCTGGTACCTGTATGGTATGAATGTTATTTGCCACTTGTTGGTCCAAGCCTGGACATTGCCAAGTCTTGCTGCATTTGGACATGGACTGCTTCAGTATGTGAGGAGTTGCGAATGGTGCTGAACATGATGCAATCATCAGCGAACATCCCCACTTCTGACCTTGTGATGGAAGCAAAGTCATTGGTGAAGCAGTTGAAGATGGCTGGGCTTAGGATAGAAAGACAAGGGCAGCAGAATCATGGGAACACCATTGCCTGGAAGTTCCCCTCCCAGCCACATATCATCCTGACTTGGACATATTTTGCTGTTCCTTCACTGTCGCTGGGTCAAGATCCTGGAGCTCACTCCCTAACAGCACTGTGGGTGTACCTACAACACGGAGACTGCCGCTGTTCAAGAAGGCAGCTCACCACCACCTTCTCAAGGGCAATTTGGGATGGGCAATAAATGCTGGCCTAGCCAGTGATGCCCACATCCCATGAATGAATATAAAAAAAAAAACTCTTGGACAATCCCCTGTTAATGCTGATGCATTCCCTGGACCCCTTTCTGCCAATCCTGTGCCCCAACACGTGTGGAAAGAACACATCCTTCACCACATGAAGGATGCTCAACCACATCCTTCCTGCAATGCTATGCCCAGACAGCGCACATTGCTTTGGCTGTGATCCATCTAGTGTTTTTGTACAGCTCTAGTATAACCTCCCTGCTCTTATATTTTGTGCATTAACAAAGAAAGTATCCCATAGTCCTCCTAAACCACTTTCTTGATTCTAGGTTCTTGATTGGTAAGGGGATCAAAGGTTACGGGGAGAAGGCGGGAGAATGGGATTGAGAAACTTATCAGCCACGATTGAATGATGGAGCAGACTCGATGGGCCGATCGGCCTAATTTCTGCTACTATGTCTTATCTTCTTATACTTTACCTACCTGCCTTGCAGACACTTCACTTTCCCTCTATTCTCCTAAACTTCTCAGTTTTCCACCATTTATTTTATCATTGCTAGCCTTGTTTGTGCTCCCCAGATACATTTCCCTCCATCAGTTCCTCCCTCCCTCCCTTACCTCCATGCATGTTGCACCCCTGCAGTGAGCTGCATCTTTATTTTGGCCCTCCCTGTGCCTTGGCTATCATCAAACCTCTCCTCTGCCTCACTGAGTGGGTCTTACAGGTTTCATCAGCCGCATCTGCAGAAGGAAGCGCCTGTCACCACTTGATCCATCTACAAGTCTGTGGCCCTGGGACAACCAATTGTGACACCTTTGAGTGGCGCAGCACCGACGCATTGTGGCTGCTGACTTATATTGCTCACGCACCTGCAACTTTCACTTCCAGTCACCTGTAGCAACCTGGATGTTGAGCCAGTTGAGGCCCCCGCCTCTTTTGAAGCTATCTCATTGAAGCCTGCAAAATTCTGAAGGGGTTTGATGGTGCAGATGCTGTGAGATTGTTTCCGCTGGTTGGGGAATATAAAACATGGAGGCCTAGTCTCAGGATAAGGGGCTGGTCATTTAGGACTGAGATGAGAAGAAATTACTTCACTCAAACAGCTGTAAATCTTTGGAATTGTCTGCCCAGGATGGTTGTTGATGCTCTAGTGTTAACTATATTTAAGGCTGGTGTAGACAGATTTTTTGGTGTCAGAGTTAAGGGATCTGGGGAGGGGTTGGGCATGGTGAAGCAGGCTCATTGGGCCCTGTGGTCTAATCCAGCTCCTGTTTCCTTGCCCTTGCTGATTCTGCAGTTACCCTTAATGGGTGACTTGGTATGTCTGCCTGGTCCTGCACGCTTTGGGTGTGCTGGGGTGCCACTGTCTTTGGCAGGGTGTGTTTGATGGGGCTGGCGGGGGGGTGGGGGGGAGGGCATAGGTAAGGGGGGTAGAGAGAGAGAGATACACCAGTTGAGGGAAGGCCTTCAATACCTTGGGTGTCAACTGCAGATGTGGCTGATCCCTTGCACGTGCCCATAGCTGTGAGCACTGGGAATCAGCAACACCTTCGCTTGCTTGTGAACCTGAGCATGTGGCACCACTTGCCCTATCCTAAAGTTGGCAATCTGGCCCCATTTTCTGTCTCCTGCTTACTCCCCGTAGCTTTTAACATCCACACAATATGATCCCTCTTTCCCCCTCAATCCCTCCTATATGATCTAATGTTCTACCCCAGACTAATTCCCCTTTCTCCCTCGCCCTTTGATACATCACGCAGTGTAATCCCAGTCTTCCCATTCAATTGCCTCACCCTCTGTCGTCTCTCTGGGTCCCATCCAACCATCTGGCACGCAGCTGACAGAATTGGCAGGCTTTGTGATTTTGTGATGATTTCTTTCTACAGTCCGGCCCTTGTGGGTCACCAATCACTTGCCAATCAGGCAATTGAACTGTTAACAACTGGGGCACAAGGGGATCTTCCAACGGTGTCTCAGGGTGTCTTCTGACATAGGAATGTTTGGTCCCTGTGAACCACAAGATGCAATAATGCTACAGGTGCTGTGTGACAGAGGTTTGCAACTTTCATCTACAAATTGAAAGTTAACTGAGACAAGATCTTGTGGGATATTGGGAATAGTCAGGCATATGGAGTCAGGTCACAGATCAACCCTCTTTTCAATTGAATAGTGTGAAAGGCGTGCTATTATCTCTTTTTTTTCCTCCTCCACCACCACCACCACCCCTCCGCATCGTTATACTCCCATCTAGCCGTCTGTGCGCCACTGGTCCCAAGATGTTGAGAGATCTTTGGGTGTTCCATCGTTATTGCCAACTTCAGACTGCTCACTGTTCCTCTCGGAATAAATCACACCACATAGAGCTACCAAGTTTTACTCATTTTATTGGGAGCTGAACACTTAGCAAAGGGAAATTTCAAATAATATCACTCCAGGGCCAACACTCGAACAACCTCCCCCGCCTTCCCCAACCCTACCCTACCCTACCCCACCCCACCCCACCCCACCCCAGGATCTCAGCAAAACTAAGTCCAGACAAAAAGTCTCTGTTTACAGTTGGAAAAAAGAATCTCCTTTTTTCAGTCTCTCTCTCTCTCTCTCTACAGCTAAAGAAATGTCAAGATTTGAAATTCACTCAGGCCTGGTCAGGAAATATAATAATTTTCATAATGATATTGGAATAGTGAGGTCTGGATTGTGGGGGGGGGGATGTGTGTGTGTGTGTGTGTGGGGGGGATGGGTGTGTGTGTGTGGGGGGGGGGGGGATGGGTGTGGGTGTGTGTGTATGTGTGTGACTTAATTGAATTAAAGACAGCTGGTCTGAAGGGAATCAGAAGGGAAGCTAGGTTTGAGATGCTAAATAGACAAACTTGGCTGAAGTTTTAGCATGTGAGATGTGAAGGGAAAATTTGCATTTTTTGATTAACCAGAGTCATTTGAATTTCAAAAGAGGTGGTAAAATGTTACTTACAGCCAATTTCGGAGATTAATCACACCAAGGCATCACAGAAACCCCATTTATTACTTGTGCACAGCGGAGAACAATACAGTGTGAGTTATTGTACCGTCTCAAAGCAGAATATACAAAGACTTGCTTAAAAGCATTTTACAACCAATCAGTAAATTTTGTACATCTCAATCTACTTATCTGCATAAGTTTACTGACCAATCCATGTTCCAGTAAATTTCCATTCCTACACCACAAGTGCAGTTATTTATAATTTGACTATCACAACTTTGATTATATTTGGCCCAAGAGAGAGACACAAGGAATGTCTCAAGGCCCATCCTGCTATAGCGGTCAGACAAGATACTATTGTTCTTCAAGGTTGCAATGTTTTTCTCTTAGGCTCAAGCGTTTAATTCAATTGCTCCATTAAACCTATAGGCCCCCCTATAGTTGTCTTTAGGCCACCACACCAGAAAAAGCCAAACAGTGTGTTTATTTTTTCCCAAAGCTTACTGATAAAAATGGTACTATGAAATGTTTTTATTATGAGAAAAGTAGAGTTGAAAAGATATATACTGGGTCAATGGGATTTACATTAAAGAGGGAGAAACCTGTGGAAAGAAGATGAGGTTATGTGTAAGAGGAAGGAGTTCTAAGATCTAACAAGTGTGAAAAGCCTCAAGTTGCTGTCTACATGAGCTGAAGTGAAGAAAACTCACTTGAATTTGACTGTTCAGGGTATTTTATTACTTTGCCTAGGTCTTTTAAAATCTGTTTTACAGTTGCTTTAACAGAGGTATAACTGGGAGTTAGATTAACGAGGGTAACTAGGAGTTATCATAGTAGTAATTTGTAAACCTATGCATGTGCTTAAAATCATTTTTTTTTATTAATAAAGGTTTAATTTAGTTTTGTAAGAAACCTATAAGACTTGGTCTTATTACTACTAAATTCAAGGCACACATCTCAAAATAAATACAAATTGTAAAATAGTTGTGGCAGTTATTTCAAGTTTCCCTCTGGGATTTGAACAGCTCAGCATTTACTGTCCACTGCTATAACATGCACAATCCTTCCGACGTCACTATAGGGGCAGACCATAGTTGCGCATGCACATAATGTCACCATGATAGAGCGTAATGACATCAACACGTTTGTATATGCTCAGAATGTTTGTACATGTTCAACGCATATGCAGTCATAAGGGCGCAGTTGAGAGACATTACTGAATTTCTGCACATGCACAGACCAGTGCACATGTACAGTGCACTTTTGGTGGCCATCTTGCATTGGTGGGGAGACACTGCTGTAATACCTAAAGCCTAGTGGCAAGTAACATTCATGCCACACAAATGCCAGGTAATGACAATCTCCAACGAAAGAGAACCTAATCACCTCCCCTTGACATTCAATGGCATTACCATTGCTGAAATCCCCCATTACCAACATCCTGGGGGTTACTATTGACCAGAAGCTAAACTATATAATCCATATAGATACTATAGCTACAAGAGCAGGTCAGAAGCTGGAAATTCTGCAGCAAGTAACTCACCTGTCCACCATCTACAAGGCACAGGTCAGGAGTGTGATGAAATACTCTCTACATGCCTGGATGGGTTCAGCTCCAACAACACTCGAAGCTTTTCACTATCTAGGACAAAGTTTCTAGCTTGATTGGCATCCCATCCACCATCTTAAACGTTCACTCCCTCCACCACTGACACATTATGGCACCTGTCTGTACCATCTACAAGATGCACTGCAGCAACTTGCCAAGTCTCCTTCGACAGCACCTTCCAAACTCACAACCTCTACTACCTCAAAGGACCAGAGCAGCAGATGCAGGTGGTGGTGTTCCCATGTACTGTGAGTTCCCCTCCAAACCACTCATCATCCTGACTTGGAACATATCGCTGTTCCTTTGCTGTCACTGGGTCAAAATCCAGGAACTCCCTTCCTAACAGCACTGGGTGTACCTGCACCACAGGGACTGCAGCAGTTCAAGAAGGTGGCTCACCACCACCTTAAGGGGAATTAAGGATGGGCAGTAAATGCTGGCATAGCTAGTGACAACCTGCCACCCTCCATGGAAAAAAAAGCTCAACCACTGCTAGTCTGTCAGATCTGAACTTGTCCATCAACACCACCCACCAACCCCAGAAGAGTTTTTTCTGCAGTGCACCAGAACTGCATATGTTGTAGGGTTGCCAATCCTTCTGAATTGTTCTGGAGGGTCTAGGAATTGAAGATTAATCTCCCCAGGATACTACTGTGATCATGAGATCTAAACATGAATACAAAAGCAAGAGTGTGCACATGCTGCAAATCTAAAATAAAAATGGAAATTGCTGGAATTACTGAGTAGGTCAGGCAGCATCTCTGGAGAGAAGAGAGTGAGGAAGAACAGAGTTAATGTTTCAGGCCTGTGGCCTTTCATCAAAACCATTGTCTTTGTCAAGAGAAACATTGTCCTTTCCTGGGATTTGTTGATTGGTTAACAAAAATATCATTGTTAGCAAAAAGGCTGACAGATAGATAACAATAATTCCAAAGCAGAATTGTCCAATCTGGTATTGAAATCTGCTTTCCACTGGACATGTAATAACGCTGCACCAAGAGGACGGATGTTAAGCTAACCAATGTTGGGACCATGGAGGCGGGACATTTGGAGGCAGTGGGTCATGTGATGAAGTTTGCTGGGAAATGACCAACCAGAGTTGGCAACCCTACTGACGAGAAGCCAAGATGCTCCACAGAGAGAAGGCAAATAAAAACAGAGATACTATCCTGGGCCATGTCAGGTTGGTCACAGAATGAAAGGGAGATCGTGGGGAAAGGGAGATCGTGGGATTATTTGCAGTGACTTATCTGCTCCAGTTATTGGAGTTTTGGATGTACAATGTAGACATTCAAAGCTAGAGTGAATAAATGGGGGAAACAAAGCCTGATCACTACTACCCAGCCCCCACCCCCAACCACCCCCAGCCCATTAAATACCTTTGGTCATTTATATTTATCCCTTCTCAGATAAAACTAGTTCCTGGTTCCTCAGCAGCTGAACATACCACACACCCACCAAGGTTGCTCAGTCAGCATTTGCTCAGGGGTAATCCTTTCTCCTCCAGGTCAGAAAGTCGCAGGTTCAAGTCGGGCTACAGAGACTTGAGCGCATAGTTCAGGCTGACTCAGGGAGTGCTGCACTATTGGAGGTCCAATTTCTCATAAGATATTAAACCAAAGTCTTGCCTGCCCTATCAAATTAATGGCAACGGTCCCATGGCACTTTTCGAGGAAGAGCAGGAGACTTCTCTTGGTGTGCGGGCCAATATTTATCTGTCAAATAATAATTATCTGAGGAAAAAAAGGCTGAGAGGAGACTTGATAGAAACATTCAAAATCCTGAGGGGTATAGACAGCGCAAATAGTGAGAAAGTGTTCCCACTTGAGAGCATCAAGAACTAGAAGGCGCAAGTTCAAAATAATTGGCAAAAGGAGTAAAAGTGATGCGAGGAAAATGTTTTCACCTGAGGGTAGTTGGAGCCTGGAACAAACTTCCTGAGAGGATGGCGGAGATGGGTTCAATCAAGGTACTCAAAAAGGAATTGAATCGCTCTCTGAAAAGAGAGAATGTGCAAGGTTATTGGAGTGGGACTAGGTAGAATGACTTTTCAGAGAGCCAGTGTAGACTCGATGGGCCAAATGGCCTCCTGCACTGTAAAGATTCTGTGATTCAAATGACATCATATTTTTAAAAACATTATCAGCTTTGATAATCATTGTTTGTGGGAGATTCCTGCATGCAGTTGTTTACCTTGTTTCCTCTATTGTAATGATGACTACATTTCAAATGCACTTCATTGGCTATAAAGTGCTTTGGGACATTCTGAAGTCACTCCATTAACTGTGTGGTGTGGATTCTATTCATACCAAAGCCACCAAATTTGGCCAATGCTCTGAGTCGGGGGCATGTACAATGGGCATTTAGGCTAGGTTGCGTTTGGCAATCATTACACTGCTGCTTATTGCTAGCCAGTGACATCTGTGGTAATAACCATGGCGATTTTCCCACAGAGTCAAATAGCCAATCAGCACCGTTCACCTCCGCTCACGTGGATAATGGCCACATAAGGAATTTTACTACAACAGGAATCAATGAAGCCGGGATGTAAACAGGGAGAATGTATGTTGCTATTAATTCATTTTACCATGAAACTGGTGCTAACTCAGAAGCTTCTGGAATTGGAAGCAAAGATCTGATCACTTGGTGCATGTTTTATTTTTAAAATATCAATTCTCTGCGATACCATAGTGAGATCTCAATAGGGGAACACTTAAGATTAAAGCTTTTCTTTCCATTGCAGATCTATTGTGGGACGTAGGTTTTTCTTCATAATGGGAACTCTGTACCTGTACAGGTGTATCACCATGTATGTCACCACTTTACCTGTGCCTGGCATGCACTTCCAGTGTGCACCAAAGGTAAGACCCTAATTTTAAAATGAGTTGCTCCATATTTGGTAATTTTATTTTCAGTTAGTCTAGTGAGGTTTCTGGATTGCAGTGGACCCCTCTGTGTTATTGTGAGTGGAAAAATCAACTGAAAAACAGATTGGGAGACAATCCTAGGTCTGTGCTGAAATGAGCTGATCTCAGTTGTTGGGGGGTGGGGCGGTTGCGATAGGAGAGCTTCAATTGGCTTCACCATATTGGCTCAGTGAGAGGGACATCAGAGTTCCCACCCGTGTTGCTATCCAGCAACAGCACTGTTTTTTTTAAACTTCTGTTGCTTGTTGTATACAAATTCAAAGATATTTACAGCAATAAGAATGTTGTTTTCCTTCTGAGTATTGATGTTGCCTTTTAGACGTTCAAGAGGGGCGGGAGGATGCAACAGTGTTTGTGGGAGGGAAGAGTAAGTCCTTGGGAGTTGGGCAATGTTTGCAAAAGGTTTTATGTATGGAAGAAATTTGAAAATCATTTCTCTTTTTTTTCTGATGAAACAATTGGAAGTTTAACATCAATTGACTAATATAAAATCATTCCTAAAACAACAAATTAGAGGGGGGAATTTCTGAAGGTGAACTCACCTCACAGAAATTGAGATTTAGATAAGTGGGGCTTCAGCCCGTGTCCTCCATCAGTGTAACTCCTTTGTGGGTGCACAGGATCATGGAAACGCCCTTAGGTGTTGTAATGTTTCATAAAATTTCATTACCATAGCCTTAAATCCAATAAGCTATTTATCCAGCCAGTATATTACATTCGTTTAATGTCTGTGTTTATTTTTGAAGCAAGCGTATTCTAGAGATCATGCTAGGGGTTTATCAGAAGGAGGTCATACTGAATTATAGTATAAGCTGCTTATACAATTGGTTTACTACTGTGGTATTTAAGTGCCATTAAATAGAAAAGCAAATTTTTGCTTGCTTGCAAAGGCAAGTAAAGGGATATCTGGTATCAATTGCACTCATGCATCTTCCAAACTAATTTTCAGTCTCTGGCAGGAGCCATGGTAGATGGGTTTGGATCTGCATGGGTCATACATTGTCAACCTGCTGTTTCTCATCCTTGGTTTGTTCTCTTCCAGCTGTACGGGGACTCCCAGGCTAAACTTCATAGAATCTTAAAGCTAATATCTGGCGGAGGGCTTTCAATTACTGGCTCGCATATCATGTGTGGGGACTTTCTGTATAGTGGTCACACTGTCATGCTGACGATCACCTACTTGTTTATCAAAGAGTGTAAGTAGTTACTTGTGTGTTGGCGTGGGAGTAGTAAGGACCTTAGTTGGGCGAATACAAGGGAGCAGGCACTATGGAGTTCTGGCACACCATGCCAATTCTGACCCAGCTGCAAGTGCATTTTAGATACTGCTATGATATCACAAATTTCTGCTGATGGTTTTAGGTGCCAAATTTTGTTTTCTATGCTCTGTGTATTAATAGGCATCTGTTTTCAGTTTGGATTTCCTTTTATAACCTGCATTATCTCTCTTAATCTATCGTGTGTTTTTACTATCCACTTTTTCGCCTCTGTATCACTCAATTATGCTTTTAACACTCTATTCTCTTGCTTTCTTCTTGCCTCAAGGATATTAGTTTAGAGTCCCTTTCATGACTCTAGTTAACCTCCCCAAAGGATATTGGTTCCAGCTACATTCAGATAGGGATCATCCTGTTAGCACAACTCTTCTTGCTCCAGAGCTGGACCCGATCCTCCAGGAATCTGAACCCTTCCATCTTATTCCATGTGTAAGGAATGCTTTCCCAGAATTTGACCAAAATTGGGAGAGTAGAACAAGACACAGCTATAATGTTGTGGTGTGGCTGTTCACAGTTCAAGTGGCCATACAAACCAATACTCTGAAGTCCCAAAGGCAATGCTGACCTAGATATGGTCGCAAATAATCAACCAACACATTGCCCATATCATTGCAAGCTTGTTTCATCCTGTTATGTTTTTTATTTGCAGGCTTTCTCTGGGTTCAGTTACATAACAGGCAGATTGATGTCGTGTGTTTTTCTTTCATTTATAGCTGTGTGCATCAGAGTATTTTGCATCCAGTTATGTAGGCATAAAAGCATTCATTCAATCCTTTGGAGGTGCAGTGCCAAGATTTTCTATGTGACTTGCCTCAAGCTGCAGCTCCAGAGCTGTTTATGCTTTTCAGATGATATTTACACCACACCCAGTCATATATAGACAGTTGCGATTAAACTTGACGAGCAGAGCTGGATCAATTCTTTGTGTGTTTAAACAAGGGAATATTGCATTAATGTTATAGAAACATAGAAAACAGGAGCAGGAATCGGCCATTCAGCCTCACAAACCTGCTCTGCCATTCAATATGATCACGGCTGATCTTCTGTCTCAATGCCATACTCCGGCTCTCGCCCCATACCCCTTGACTCCTACTTCCTTCTTAAATGGATTCAGTAACTTGATTCTGTGGTAGAGAATTCCACAGCTTCACCACCCTCTGAGTGAAGAAGTTCCTCCTCATCTCAGTCCTAAATGTATCCTGAGATTGTGACCCCTTGTTCTATACTCCCCAGACAGAGGAAACACCATCTCTGCATCCAGTCTGTTCAGCCCTGTCAGAATTTTATACATTATCCCAGACTGAAGGCTTTCCTCCTGGGTTGGATTTGACACGTGCAAAAGTTTCCAACTATTTATTATCACTGTGATTCTGCAAAATTAAATCAAAATTACCCTTGGAGCTGCTGTGAATCTTTATTTTGGTTAGATGTGGCTTTGTTTTATTATCTCAGGTTCTGTGCTCAACTTCCTCACCCCACCTAAATTTTCACCTCTTCTCACCCTGTCAGAAGGGGCAAGTGGGGCAGGGTTGCATAGTTGCCAGCATCACTCTTGACTACATTGCCTAACTGACAATGGGGAGGAGAGTCCAAATGTAGTGTTCAGGTGAAGTGGTTACAGAGGGAGAGGGTGCAGGGAAAATTTACAAGGATGATGCCAGAAATTCATGGGTACACGCTTCAGGAAAGGATTGACAGGCTGGATCTCTTCTCTCTTGGAAAAGAAGGCGGCTAAGAGGAGGCCTAATAGGAGTCTTTAAAATTATCAAAGTTTTTGATAGAATGAATACTGAATGGTTCCGCTTATGGGGAACAACATCACTAGAGGCAATCAATAAAAGATAGTCACCAAAAAATCCAAAAAGAAATTCAGAAGAAACTTCTTTACCCAAAGAGTGATCAGAATGAGGAAGTTGCTAAAACAGGGATTGAGTGAAGCAAATAGTATTAAGGGAAAATTAGACACACATATGAGGGAGAAGGGAATAGATGGTTAAGATGATAGATTTTGATGAGAAATCAGGGGGGAGGCTTGAGTGGAGTATGAACACTTAATTTTAAAAAAAAAAGTTTAAATTCATTTTTGGGATTTGGGCATCGCTGCCTGGGCCAGTATTAATTGCTCTTGAGAAGGTAGTGGTGAGCTACCTTGAACTCCTGCAGTCCATATGGTGTAGGTATACACACGGTGCTGTTAGGGATGGAGTTCCTGGATTTTGATCCAGTGACAGTGAAGGAATGACAATTTATTTCTTAGTCAGGGTGGTGAGTGTCTTGGAGGGGAATGTGCAGATGGTGGTGTTCCCATCTATCTGCTGCCCTTGTCCTTCTAGATGGTAGTGGTCATGGGTTTAGAAGGTGCTGCCTAAGGTGCCTTGGTGAATTCCTGCAGTGCATCTTGTAGATGGTACACACTGCTGCTACTGTGCGTCAGTGGTGGAGGGAATGAATGTTTGTGGATGGGGTGCCAAACGAATAGGTTGCTTTGTCCTGGATGTTGTCAAGCTTCTTGAATGCTCTTGGAGCTGCACTCATCCAGGCAAGGGGGGAATATTCCATCACATTCCTGACTTGTGCCTTGTAGATGGTGGACAGACTTTGGGGAGTCAGGATGTGAGTTACTCACTGCAAGATTCCTAACCTCTAACCTGCTTAATGAACTAGTTGGGCCAAATGGCTTTTTCTGTGCCTTATATCCTAGGAAATCCTATGTAATAACTGAAACAAAAGGGGTGTAGATGATACTCAGTCCACATTTGATAAAATCATCTATTCTGGCCTTATTTTTGCATCCATTATCAATGTATGTCTCCAAAGTTATAATGAAAACTATCTGTGTGAAATTATTATGCTCTTGTTACAATTATGGCACTGTTGACAGGAAGTGTGTGCATGTGCAAGATTTTTTACATTATAACCCATTATATGAACACAGTGTGGCCACATACAATAAGATAATGAGAAAATATTGACACAACGGGGTTACTTTTAACCTAACTTGCCCAGCAGAAAATCTACAGGATGAGGTTGAACACTGGTATTACATCCCACCCAATATATTCCCTGTCCACTTAATTGTAAAACAAAATCGAGCAGGTGTAAAACCAGCTTTGTGCACAATGCCATCAGTTTCCTGACAGGCGGCTTAGGTTATAAAGTCCCCCCCATGTTTTGAGAAGTCAAATGGTGCAGAATTACACTTATTAATATGGATATATCAGTTTTGATTTTAAAATAATCCAGTTCAGACTTCTGTTTGTCATTTGTAAGGATTCTTTGAAGGTATATTTTGATCTTCAATGCCTGGGTGGTAATCTGGTGGAGCGGATTGCACATCCTTTTCAGAATCTGCCCAATTACAATGGAAAAGAAATCGGGTGGGTTAAATTGAGGGCGAATAATCCATTCAATCGGATAACCTCTCAGATATTGAAGATGAAACTCTATCCCACTGAGTTTTTGTTAAATTAGTGCAGGATTTAACACCCGGTGACTTTACTTTTCACAGATTCACCACGCCGGTTCTGGTGGTATTCTTGTCTCTGCTGGCTTCTCAGCACAGCTGGGATTGTGTGTATCCTGATAGCCCATGAGCATTACAGTGTGGATGTTTTAGTGGCCTATTACATTACAACGAGGCTCTTCTGGTGGTACCATACAATGGCCAATATCCCGGTAAGTTTTTCGTGGTACATGGAGATGAAAACACATTTTGAAGATTATACTCGGGCACCCAGCTACATCATGACCTTTGAGCAGAACAAGAAACAAATATAAAGGCTTTTTGTACCCCCCAAATTCCTCTTCCCAATTTAGCTATCCACTTAACCATTCAAGTAACCATTTTCGAGTATGAGTCCACAAAATTACATAACAAATAGGAGCAGAGCTAGGGCATTTGGCCTGTTGAGCCTGCTCCACCATTCAATAAGATCATGGCTGATCTTCCACCTCAAAACCACTTTCCCACACTATCCCCATATCGCTGGTTCCCTTAGTGTCCAAAAATTCTAATTGGCTCTGTCTTGAATATACCTGACAACAAATGTAGTGCCTGTGATGTCACTGCCAGCAATGCTGTAGGCCAGACTCCGCTGGATAAAAATTACACCTTGAACTGGAAACTGCAAACAATGCCATATCTTTTTCTGTTTTTAAAAAAAGTCTGCCTTTCTTAAAAATAAAAATGACCATATTTAACCAGATTGAGTATCAGATGACATTGTGATGGTTCCTGAGAGAACTGTTTCAAGATGTGACTGTAATGCTCTAGAAAGCAGTGCTTTTCTGATCTAATGGGAGACTGGCAGGTATTTTGACAATTTAGATAGACAGTGTGCTGCTTTGCTCTGTATCTAGCCCCTGTTGTATCTTTCCTAGGGAGAATGGGGACAATGTAGAGGGTAATTTTCCATGTATCTAACCAGTGCTGTAAGTGCAGGAGAGGGGCAGCGAGTAGGAGGCAGTGAGTGAGGTAACAAGAGCTCAGGCCGATAGCAGACAATCAGTGCCATCACTTGCTTTCGGGTGCACTCAATGACATCATCAGTGGGATAAACCATTCATATGTCAGTGGCCACAGTGGATGCTAAGAGCACATGTCCACCTGTTTTTGCTTGGTGTCAGGAGTTACAGTATTCCTAGCTTTAACCATTTCATCAATGTTGACCATTCCTTCAGCTACGAAAGCCCAAATCTCTCGAATTCTCTCCTTAAATCTTTTATCTCTCTACCACTCTTTCCTTTTTAAAGACACTTCATAAGGCCTACTTCTTTGACCAAGCTTTTGGTCATCCTCTCAAATGTATCCATATGTGGCTCAGTGTCAGATTTTGTTTGACATTGCTTGAAAAGCTCCTTTGGATGTTCTGTTACATTAATGACACTATTTAAGTACAAATTGTCTGGTGTTGTTGGAGCAATAGTAGTTGCAGTAATTTCTTCTCATCTCATTCCAAAATGGCTGACCCCTACTTGTAGGATGCTCCAGCCAGGGAAAACATCCTCCCAGCATCTACCCTGTCAAACCCCTTAAGAATTTGATATGTTTTAATGAGATCACCTTTTTTTTTAAACTCTATGCAAAATCAGAAGGCATTTTGTGAGCAGTAAAAGATTATTAATCTGCTAAGACAAGGACATTGTGTCTTTAGATCTAGCTGTACAGGTTAATTATATTTATTAATATAACCTGTCTTATTTTGGGTAGGTTTTGTTTCTCTAGTTGGTTTCAAATCCCTAGACGTTCTACCTTTTTCCTGGATGTGCAAGTAGATATGTAATGTACCTTTTTTAATGCAAATTCTTGTTTCTCTCAACAGACCTTGAAAATCCCCTCACAGACCAATCAGTTTGCGCAGGCCTGGTGGTTCCAGGTTTTCCTCTTCCTTGAGAAGAACGTGCATACTTCAGTTCCCTGCTGCTACATGTGGCCATTCTCCTGGCTTCCAAGCTGCCTGAAGTCATCATGTTGGAGATACTCTAGGGTTCAAAAGTTGTGAAAAGATGGCACAAGCCCAAGTGGGCCTCCATGCTTTTCTGTGCAGCAGCCCAACAAAAGAAAAATAATTATCTTTATGGTTTACAGTCACTTCCATCTAATAAACAAATCAAGCACTTTTCCAGATGACAGCTTGAATGTAAGCCCGAGAAATCTAGGACAGTGGGGAACCAATGCTTTGCAGGCCCACTTGGTTATTTTTAATCACTTCAGCCTAAATTTCAAATGCATTATGGCGACAGTGCAATTACGTGAATCATTCCTGAAGAGTTGGCTCAATCTGTAAACCATAAATGAGGATCTTAGATTAATTATCACTTGTGATCTAGGTAACAAGGATATACAGACGGAGAGTCTGTGAGCACAGTTCCACCATGTTTGAATATTTCACTTGAAGGAAGAGTTGGAAGGCCCAAATAGGAAAACTAACTATCCTGCTGAGTATCTTCTAACTAATCTATGCAACACAATATTTTGCACATTATTTCAGATATAACTACAACTGTGAACTTTGAATTTCTAAAACCAGCATCCCTAAGTCCTGTCTCGAGAAACTGGGATTCTGGGGTGAAAATGTAGCACATGCCAAAAGAAACTGACCAAAAGGTGGTCAAGAGGTCTTACTCTGGGCACACCATTCTATGTTTGTTTTGGTCCTAAAATCATTATCTAGAACTGAGCTCCTTGTAACAGGGGAAAAAAAGTCCTGAAGCCCTCCTGCCCACTCCCCCTTCCCTAGCCCCTAAATGTTCAGTGTGTAAGTGCATACAAGATGTGGTGCTGAGGTCTCCACCTCAGACTATACCTGAGTTAGATAATCGCAACAGGGACAGCAGTTGGGAGATATCACAGTTGGCATCAATGTGACCGAGTTAGGAAGAGGCCAGCATTCCCACTCATGATTGCTATGCATTGACTCCTGATATAAGTGTGCACAGGTGAAGATCGAGTGAAACCAGCACCAGGCAGGATTGCAATGCCCTTTGAGATCTGTTAGCTTTCCAGCACTTGGCAGCTGGACATGCAAAAGGAATGTGGGCACACAGGTGAAAAGTTGCCACCTGGATGAGTTGCTGTAGGACTGCTCATTGAATGATACCTCAGTAAAGGACCAGAGCCCTCAGGAGAAAAGCAAATGAAAGGGGCAAGGGAGGGAGGATTCCTAATACGATATGGGATTGTTTAATGTTGACTAATTTGAATCTGATTTTTTGCAATGATTTAAAGCTGTGTTTTCTTACAAATCAATGATCTGATGATGGCAAGGTTCAACAATATTCAACCCAATAGGTAAATCCTGACAATGGATTTGAGTTGAGTTTAGTTGTGGAATTTATTAATGTCTTTAAAGACTCCAGTCAACTTAACAGACTTAGATGTTTATATCTCACATACTTTTTGTTTTCCTGTCACCAGTCATAAAAGTTTTATTTTATTTGCTAAAATTTAAATAGAATTTGTTTTTATCCAAAACTCTGCCCAGAGTAAAGTGTATGTATGTACTATTGTACATGTCACTTTCAATAACAGAAAATATAAATATGTATATATGACCCATTCTAAATATTAGTATTGCATATACATTGAATCAAAATAGCACTTTTTTATGACGCAGCTCCCTATCAAAATGTTAGCAGGTAAGGTCATTCCTTAAGAAACAATTCTTATTTGTGCTAAATCTCTCAGTCATGATTACATAGCAGATTTTTGAACGTTATAAAACACAAGGTTTCCTGTTGATGCCATGGACAGGAGCAGCATCACATCTTTTGCAAGAAGAATTGCTGAATGGGGTTGCAGGTTCCTGGTACTGGAGAAGGAGTGGCTGCAGTTTCGCAGGAATGCATTTGGGTCCCTGCCCAATCTCTCACTTACTGTGTACAGCTGCGTGCCTGTTTGCACTAAGAGAGAAAAGTAAAGCTTTTCATCTGAAACTGAAGCTAGTATAACACAAGTGACACCACTTTATGTCTCTCTTTGTCTCTCCTTTCCCTTTGGAGACCACGCACACACCAGTACCACGTTGGGATAATCTGGCTCAGGAGTTGTTTATGTAACATTTGATAATGACCATTCCAATCCTCCCTGCTCCACTTCCTTCTGGTAACCTGCTGCATGGAAATCTCATATTCAAATCTTGGCATCTGTGGAAGTATGTTCCATTCAATTGACCCAGAGTTGCTCAATGTTGAAAAGGGAGATATCTGTACACTCTTTTGTCTGGTATGTCTCAGTCAAACTTTATTTAGTTGAACTTCTGGTCAGCAGTAGCCTGGAACTGGTATTTTGTACAGAAAGTCCCTTAGTGTGCCATATGACTGCCCTGACATCAGGGAAGGGAAGAGTCAATTAACTTTCTATGTTGCATACTTTGATATCAAAAAAGTTCCCAGGTTACCAATAGCCAGCACCTCTACAGCACAACCCACCCCCCACCCCCAACTTGCTCCCCACCACTGCTTTAAACTGTAGAGACTCAACAGTGCAGATATCTCCCTTTGGAACAATTAAGATTATAGAGCAATTGAGTAGAATATATTTCCCATTTTGAGGAATGCAGACAATTTTGGAGACCTTTAAGACTTGATTTCTGTCCCCTGAAGGTTGCACCTTGCCATCCCTTTACCTAAATACCATTCTGAAATTCTGAATTTTCAAATCAAAATGATAAAAGTTGGAGAAAATCACAAGGGTTTATTGGGGATACAATCATTTATATTTTTACTATTCAGAAATGCCGATTTCCTATTTTAATCAATGCCTTTTAATAATCTCATGCCTTATATTTTATCCTTAATCTGTTATATGCACTGAAGGTGTATTTCTATGAGCACAGTTTGTCATACAACATGCTGTAATTATTGTGTACAATCGAAGTAAAATATCTGATTGTTTGAAAAAATGAATGATATGGCCTATGTATTTCATTTTTAAAAAAAAAAATCTCAACTTGGTTTTAATTTTGTCACTTCAGTTTTCTTCCCTCCTCTCTCAAAAGCTTTGAGTCCTGTTGGATTTGTGTTGCTAGCCACTCTCCAGTACTTTGCCAGAGTGGTCTAGCCTGTTTTGTTTCCTCCTTTATCAATTCAGACAGCGAGAGTTGGCAGGCAGGCTATTTTCTATGGGGTGCATCACAGCCAAGATCAGTGTAGTCTCAGCCCAGCGCTAACATACACACACATGCCTTCTAACGTTGCTGAGAAGTTGAACCCTTGGACTCACTAATCCAGGTGTGTTGACACCTTGGCTATGATGATCTCCATGCAGGCTGTGGATCAAACCTTGAAAAGTCCTATTCCATATGGTTTAATGGTGCAGTCATTACCAACATTGGATGTGATTTTCATCAGTGTTTGTGGGCTTTTTAATTCATTCCCTGGATGATTTGTGTGTGGGAATCTATCATGATCTTTGAGTTTCCAATCAATTCACACAGGTAAAGTTTCTATTTGATTGGATGCACATTCTTGCCCTATAGTTATAGACCTCTTAGTTAAATACAAAGACTTTAAGAACTGATTGGAAACAACAAGGCTTAAAGACCAAGGGAAGAATTTTCGGGTTGATGAGTGGGGGCGGGGCCTGCTCACTGACACGTAAATGACGAGCGGTGATGTCAGGCGTGTGTCCAGATGTCACGGTGCATCATTTAGATTTTCAGTTCAGCGAGCGAGCAGCCAAGTCGGCTGCGCACCCACCGAACTGTCAAAGGCCTATTAAGGCCATTTAAATAGTCATTAAAACAATTAACAGGGCTGCCCGTCCAACCTTAAGGTTGGCGGGCAGACGAAGAGCCCAGGCAACCTTCGCATTTTTCATGGAGCCTCGTCCACGGGCGGGATGAGGTTTCATTAATTAAATAAAATTTTTAATCAAAATTCATGAACATATCCCAGCTTGTGACATTGTCACATGAGGGGACATGTCTTAAAATATTTCCTTTATTTACATTTTTAAACCTGAAACTAGTCTCCCTGAGGCACCTCTGTGCCTCAGGGAGGTTTCTGCACTTTTTCACGCATGTGCGCGAAAGAAAGTGGGTGCTGACTCAGGGAATCCTCCCCTGCCCGCACAGGGAGCGCTCAGCACTTCCAGGTGTGTGTCACGCTGGGCAGGCCTTAAATGGCCCACCCATGTAAAATGGTGGTGTGGTGCCGATTGGGTTTGCGCCCGCCCCCACACAACCACCACCCCCCCCTGCCACAACAGGGGGAATTTTCTGCCCCAAGTGTGTGAAAAGGTACTGTTTGAATTTAATCGGTTAAACTACACCACCTAACTGCACAAAACACCCATAAGCTTTCTTCCAATCTGGCCATCCAAAGTGATAAGGCATTGGTTTGTAAGATCTCTCAGGGATGAATGGAATGCAACAGAGCCTCCCCAGCAAGTAAAATATCTCTGCAGATCCTATTCATGAGTGATGCTGCTTGCCCAATTAATAGTGCTGTGAAGCTGACAGGCTCAGATGATAGATCTGACTTGAAGGTTTGACACAGTTCTGATTTTCCATCGTTTGATCTTGGAGTGAAAGACCCTGTTTACTTGCCCCTTCGATCCACAGGAGGATGGTCACCATTAGTGGGGTCAGTACTTTGTGGTGTGGGCTGAGATAGGCAAAGGAGGAGGCCATTCAGCCTCTGAGCTCATTCTGCCATTCAATGAGAGGGATGATCTGTATCTTAACTCCATCGGGCCACCTTGGTTCCAAAACCATTGATACCTTTACTGCAAAAAATCTTCGTTCAGTTTAGAAATTTGCCAGTTTTCACCTATTTTCAGGAATGGAATGTTCCCCAAGTGCAACCAAAAGGAAACAACAAACTTGTAATATATGGTATCTTTCAGATCCTCAAAATGCTCCAAAGCATTCCACAGTTAATTTATTACTTTTGTAGTTACTGCTGTTTAGTGGACATTTGCAGCAGTTAATTTGCAAACTGCAAGAGAGCAGCAGAGGCTGAGCCATTGAATATATTAACAGATTTTTAATCTGCAAGGGTTCGAGGGTAATGGAGGCCTTAAAGTGGAACTGGGGCCGTGATCAGATCAGTTGTGATCGTGCTGAATGGCCTATTCCTATTTCTTATGTTCTTTTGTAATAACCAACACACACAAATGACCAATTATTCTGTTTTTGGCTGAGATATAAATGTTCACCAGAAAAACTTTACTGTTCTCCGAGTGTTACTGTAGGATCGTGTATATTCACCCAAAAGACAGGACGAGGGCTCATTTTAGCATCTTATCTGAAAGATAAGGGGTGCTTTAGCATGGGTGACAGGGTGGGATAGCATACGGTGGCAGAGGGTTAAATGGGCAAAGATTCCAAACGTGTCAGGAAGTTGGCTCCAAGCCACTGATTTAGACGTTTACTGAAGTGGCACAACGGTGTGGACAGTTTTAACAGTGGCCGTCCAGGTTTCAGGGACCCTGACAAGCCCAGCAGCCTCAGCAAAACAAGGACCCCTTGGGAGAAGGCGAGTGGCTTAATAGCATTCCTTGTGTGCACACCTGCACCCACCACCCCTCCCCTCACTCCTCTTCCCCCACACCCCTCCCTGCCCACCCCAGTCTGCACACTCCCCAACATCGGGTTCAGGGTTTGGATATCCCTACACCCCTAGGGTTGTGAATGGCACTGACTGGGGACCAAGCATGTCAATCAGCTGACTTCTGGGCAAGGAATCTGTCAGGGACAAAAGATGCACGCTATGGAGTTAAAATTCCACAGGATGCAGGGAAGCCCAGACTTCTGGGTTTGGAGCTCCCTGCACTTCAGCGATTAAAACTTCCACCCTTCCTTACACCCCCTCCCACCACCTCTGAGGCAATAATCTACCAACTGAGCCAAGTCTGAACTTAGAAAAATACATATTGAGTAAGAATGTGCAAATAAAACACATTATTACAGCAATTGTATTTAAATGGAGACACTGAAAACTCAATAACAAAGGTACCTTGGTAGTACAAAGGTAAAAGTCTAGTCATTAATCAAATAACATTTGATAATCAGTTGACTTACACTCCCTAGATACCAGCATTCAAAACAAAACTGACGCTGTTTCACTCATAACCTTCATGAGATAGGAGATTTTAGTTTTTTTGATATCCTGTTTATGAACTGGAAGATAAAACCAATAATTGGCCAAATAAGTGGCATAAAAGAAACTTAAATCGGACAACTGAAAGGTGTTATGTATTGGAAAGGGAAGTAAACGTCACAAGTATGTTCTGGATGAATGGGAAAAGAGACATCAGTTAACATCTTTTAACCGTGATGCAGCAAGGAACAAAGCAGAAAGGAGGCTAAATTATTGTTAGATCAGTTATTCATGGCTACAAGAGTAGGTAAGAGGTTGGGAATTCTGCAGCAAGTAATTCACCTCCTGACTCCACAAAGCCTGTCTACCATCTACAAGGCACAAGTCAGGAGTGTGATGGAATACTCTTCACTTGACTGGATGAGTGCAGCTCCAACAACACTCAAAGTTTGATACCATCCAGGACAAAGCAGCCTGCTTGATTGGCACCCCATCCACCATCTTAAACATTCATTCCTTCCACCACCAGTACACAGTAGCAGCAGTGTGCACCACCTACAAGATGTACTGTAGCAACTCACCAAGGCTCTTTTGGGCAGCACCTCCCAAACCCATGACCTCTAACCGGACAAGAGCAGCAAATGTGTGAGGACTGCATCACCTGCAAGTTTCCCTCCAAGCCACTCACCATCCTGAATTAGAACTATAATGCCATTCCTTCACTATCGCTGGGTCAAAATCCTGGAACTTCCTTTCTAACAGCACTGTGGGTGTACATATGCCACATCGACTGCAGCGGTTCAAGAAGGTGGCTCACAACCACCTTCTTAAGGGCAATTAAGGGTGGACAATAAATGCTGGCCTATCCAGCAATAACCACATCCTGTGAAAACATTAATAAAAGAAATAGTTCAGTAAATGTCAAGCTAATACTGTACAGTGCTCTCCATCACTGATTACTTATTTCATCTGGTTCAGTATTTGTGGTAGCTCTCTGAATTCCCCTCCTTACGTATCTCAGTCCAGTTACCTCCCTCACTGCTTTCAGTAGCTTCCTTAAGCCAATCCTCTTTACCATGCTTTTGCTGTCTCCCATGATTCTCATTCACCCACACCCCCCAGTTCAGTGTCACTGGCAATCCATCATTCTGTTAAGTGTTCTGAGACATCTTTATGTACATTGTTGAAGTGAGTAGCTGGTCAGACAGCACCTCAAACAATGTGTTCAGATATAATGAGCAGGACATCAGGAAACATACAAACCACTGCTGAGATCTCTAATCTCTAGGTTAAAGAATACAGTTATCAGGAGAGATTGGAGCAATTGGTACTTATAACCTTGAAAGAAAGTAATCGAGTTCAGACCTTCTAGGCGTCAAGCAACATAACTAAGGCAAATCTGTATTATTTCTCCAAACTACATTTGAGGGAGATGATGACGTAGTGGTAATGTCACTGGACTAGTAATCCAAAGGCCCAGATTAATGCTCTGGGGACATGGGTTCAAATCCCACCAAGGCAGCTGGTGGAATTTAAATTCAGTTAATAAAATCTGGAATTGAAAGCTAGTCTCAGTAATGATGATCCATGGAGCTATCATCAATTGCTGTTAAAAACCCATCTGACTCAACTAATGCCCTTTAGGGAAGGGAATTTGCTGTCTTTACCTTGGCTTACCTACATGTGACTCCAGATCCACAGTCAATGCGATGGACTCAACTGTCCTCTGAAATTGCCTAGTAAGCTACTCAGTTCAAGGGAAATTGTGGATGGGCAACAAATGCTAGCCTTGTCAGTGATGCCCACATCCCATCAAAGAAGAAAGAGAAAAAAAGATGTCAAGACACTGGAAATAGGCTGAATCCAGCGAGAGGATAATTTAAGGCTGTGTGAGGAAGAATTTCGCTGCACTGTTACAAAAGCAAACTTACCTGCTCGTCGAGAGCAGAGGTCAGGAATTCTAAGTCCTGACAGACCTCAGAGTTTCCGCATATGCACAGGCTGGAAGCAAGCCACACATGTGCAATTCAGCATTGGAGGTTCTTCCAGGACAAGGACGGGCCCAGTGCACCTGAGCAGAAAGAAAATGGCATGGAAGCCCAGGTCATGTGACTGGAAGTGGAGCAACCTTGCAGACAAGTGTTGAATCTCAAACTTTGTCTACTTTAAGCAAAACATTATTGTCCCTAACCAGGTCTTACCAAAAACTTGGGGGTATAGTCCAGGACCATGATAACACCAAGAGAAATCAACAGTTCTGAACGAAGTATGTAATCAAAAAACTTAGATTTACTCAAGTTGCTATTAGATATTGGGACTGAACTGCATGGTTTTTTCATTCCAAGCTAAGATTGGTCAAATCACCTCCCTCATGCCTATCTACTCTCCGTCTCTAATGTTTAATTAATTAATCTGGACTGCATGTCCAATGGCTTGGTAGAAATCAAAGTCAGTTGGACATGCAGCAAACTCAGTTGGCATCCAAGCAGACATTGCTGCTGAGGTAATTAAAAAAAATCATCTTATTTGACCCATGCGATCTTATCCAAAAACAGCAGAATTGTTAAGAAACATGAAACTAAACACAACTTAAGGACTAACTGCATAACACTCACTAACTCCTGGAATGTACTGCAACCTGGAGAAGAGCCTGCAGAGCCAAATTTTTAAAAAATAGGATAGTAAAGTACAGTGTGAGGTCAGATAGCATCTGTAAAGATATGACATACCCTTCAGCTTAAAGTGTTCAGTTCCTGGTACAGCCTCAGCAGCTACATGCTGAAGCAGCCCAAGATAAGTTACTGATTAAACAAATAAAGGGTTATCAGCCTGATGCCCAAGATGAGGGAATCAAAATGGCTCACATGTCTAGTCTGCACAGACTAAGAACTTCAATTCCCAGTCTCTACTGAGTGACGCGATTGCAGCTGCAGAGCATTGATAAGGGTGCTGTCAATAGTTACGGTATCCCGGAGTCAGAATTCCCACTCCTGGCAATACTGGAAGTCTGTGTCTGTTCATGTTGCCTGAAGAGGGGCTTTGGGCTTAGTTACAGCACCTCCTATGGTCAAATAGCCTATTGACACTGATATGGATAAAGACTACTTGAGTGTCGGACAGGATGGGACAGCTGTGGAACTGAAGGTAAGGACCTTTGCAGGCAGAAGGAAGGTAAAGGAGCTAAGTATTATAGTACAAACAATTGGATGGACCAGACAACATTCCTAACCTGTTCTTGTTTCTACCTTCTCATGTACTTGTGTTCTAATATTTCCATGTTTTATTCAGTTTATAATTGAATGATTTTGTCAAACTTCGAAGCATAATAGGAAAGACTGATGACAATGGGGGAGTTCCAAAAAGAGTAAGCTGAATATTTTGCCCCATCTCCCACAAGGAATGGTCTAGGGCTCCTCCTGAGCTATTTTCTATGGTGGGGATGGCGGGGGGGTGGGGGGGGGGTGCGCTGGTGGCTTGTGCATTGAGATGGTGGAAGAAATGTCAACTCTCCTGTTTGTGGTATTTATTATTAGCCTGTTCTCTTTTGCCTGAGGTCCATATTGCTTCATCTCCCTTGACTTTGACAGTGTTATTCAGTATCAGGTTATCAGTGTACGCACAAGAGTACCTCACAGTGAATCCACTTCCCTCTCTCCATTTCTCTTATCCCTGCAAGCACCCCCACTCCACCTCCCATCTCTAATTCTTCCACTTGGGACTACTCCCCAGTGGCAAAGCTGGGATCAATAACTCACTAGGAGGCAATGATTCTGCACAATCCCATGTCCTACTATGTTGGAATGCTAATGCTGCCTTGAACTCTTATATTTAAACTAAGGTCATTAACATAAGTTAGGCAAGTCTTTCTCCATTTTGAGCTTGCTTCTTCAATGTTGCTGCTGAGTAATACTGCAGTCATCACTCATGTCAAACACAAAAACAAATAGTCAAAGCAAGTTTCAATAGAAAGTCATCAAACAGAAGTGAGCACAATCTGTAGTGGAAATATATTAGTGCAAAGAATATTTTCCACTTACAGAGGTTGCAAAGTACTTTTGTGCATAAATAATTTTGCTTTGAGACGGGAATGGTGTACTGTGAAGAATTTAAACTTGTGGTAATTTTAAATGAGTGAATCAAACAAAGTTTATTTGACAGCAAAAAGTTGCTGACTCACAGCAGTGCTTCTTTTCACTTTACAATGTCTTTCTCTGTCTTTTCTGCTATTAACAGCTGTTTCAGTAACTAGAAAGGGCACTGCAAATTACTGGATTTCTCAAATGATTGAAAACCCCCAGAAGACACCTCCACGTACAGGAATTTAATTGTCTGCTGAATGGACCTATTTGTCCAGCTTTGAAAAAAAAGGCACCAGCATTTGGGTAAAGTGCCAGCTGCTAACTAACTATGACTGTATCACCTGTCTTGAGCGGCCAATTACTCTTATACATCCCTAATTTATGTCCTTCCTGAAGATATCAATTTATGTTGGGGTACAGTTCTACACGCACTGTCACTCCTAAATTTCTTTCCCCCAAAGATGACTTTGGCTTTCACCTATTAATTTGGTTCATTGAGAAATATCTGCTTTGGTGGAATATCACTTGGTAGAAATTGGACTTTGATGCATCCATTTTACAAGCAAAAAAATGGGCAGAATTTTAGAAACAACTATCCTGTGTCCTAAGAATGCCTGTAAAGCATAGAACTTGGAAACTGGGTCACACCATTTGTCAGACATCTGGGATGGCTACCTAAAACAAGGGTTAGGCCTCTTACCTATATGTCTGTTTTAGGACGTTGGTGGGAAATTGAGCTACCATGCGTGATGTAAGATCCAGGTCAGCTTTGCTTAGCTTAGGTTGTGGCTGTGGTCCAGTCCAAGGCTGCCACCAAATTTAATTTTTTAAATATTTATGTGGAGCCAGGCATGACAAACTGCTGATGGCCAGTTGGTGAAGAATGAAACCTGACAATCTTTACTCAGTTAAGATTTATTCACAGAATGAAACATTACTAGTATATACCTCCTAACTCAACCCCCCACACCAGTGTCAATAAGTGTCTCTTTAAACGTGCTCAAATAACAACTCAATCTATGTCCTCCACCTGGATATGGTTAATCACAATTCTTATACAATTAACAAATAGGACTGGAAGTGCAATTCCCAGTTCCAAAGCATCCTGTCAGTTGAGATTGGCTCCCTTTCCCACTGTCCCCCTCATGAGGCATACCTGATGGCTGCTGCCACCTGAAATTTCTGAAGAGGTATGACAAGTGATGGCAGCTTAGCATAATTATTTAGATAAGGCCTGAGGTCCAATTTTTTTGCAATCCTTAGGTCTCCGTCTTCAGGCACAGGAATGTTGCCCTGCTGTTGTTTGCTGCACTGAAGGTTCAAGGAGCTGAATGGCTCAGTCCTACTCCTATGTTCCTACATTTCTTAAATGAGTTTCTAGGCCATCTTGTCTGGAGGAAGCAGAATATTGCCAGATGTGTTACGAAGGCAGAAAGGGAACATACAAAGTGAGGGATAGCAAAAGTCCTTGTTACACCTACTATAACATCATGTTATCCTGGATTTTACAGTCAGTGGTAAAGCATTTGCATTTGCCAGTGGCCTTGAAGAAAGCTGCCACAAAGATCTAGCAATCACTGTACTGCGGTTTTTCCTGTTCTGACAGCAGTTTAAATCTGGTGCAAGTTAAGGGGGTCTCTTGGCATTCAGCAGCAGTGATGTCAGCAAGCCTGTAAGGAGCCAATCACAATTAAGTGTTCACACACAACAAAGCAGGAAGTTAAAAGCACTTACGGTCCTTCGCTTACATTTTAAATTTTCAGATGGTGAAATAAATGGTCATGATTGGACAGCACATAAAATGTCACCAATAGAATCCATGTCTGTTTAACAGCTGTGTGCATTGATTCATGATTGATATGCTTTAAAGTGGATACAAACCATCAATGGGCAACCTGATATACCTGGGTTATAATGTCACCATTGGCGTAATGGGTCCCTGTAAGCCGTAGGGACACGGGAGTTTCCAGTGTTGACAGTACTGTTGTGATATTGCTTTGTAATGCATGCAGTTTAACATACTGATTAACATGATTATGTAAATTGTTTGTATACATTATCACAGGAAGTGATGCAAGTTAACATTTGATATTGTCGTTACAGCAATGTTGATCAGCAGGTAATATGTGTACAGCATAAAGAGTTTTCCTGCAATCTGGTTGTTCTTCAATAAAGAATCCTTTGTTTAGATTACTAGTCGTTGTCATAGTGTATGGTATATTTGTGTTTAGAGCCAATAACACAGCAAGTTATTGCTTCCATTCAGTCCTCTGCCACCGTTTTTAAGGTTGGTCCTCGGCTCCATCCAAATGGGAGGCTTGTTACGGTTTGGGGCAAAACAGTGGGTGTTGTTAGTCAATCGGTAATGAACATTCTTTGCAGTGGGTTCCATGAAAAGTTTGTTGAATTGACAGCATGCAGAACCGTGTTAGATAGAAGTAGCAGACAATAAAAAATAAAATTATGTTGAGGAGGATCAATCCCTCTTCTCCCCAACGAAAGTTCAGGAGCCCCTCTTGCTATCAATAATCTGTCAATAATGTTAGCCTTATCTTAGATTGCCTCTGAGTAGGGATATTGTCGGGTTATGCCCCATTCCAGGAATTGAGCACATCTAACTTGATTTTTAAAATATTGAGTACCATCTGAAAAAATTTGGATTTGGATAACTCACTATAAATGGTAACCTAGAATTAGGGGCGTTGAAGAGCTCTTATTGCACTTATTGCACTTGTTCTGTTGCTATACAGTGCCACCCACTGGCTACAATTATCTAGAGTGAAACCTAAGTGAGCACAGAGGCTGAAATCACATGAACGCTTTACTTTCATATGGAAATTTACTTTCCTGCTATTTTATCAAAATTTTAATCCATTTAATTTAAATGTTTGTTAAAAAGCAGATGAAGGCATTCCATTTGAATCCTTTATTACTAATATTGCACAGAACAATTAAGACCATGTAGAATTTTGGAGGATATAAGAACACAATCATAGGATGAGGAAAAGTCAATTGAACTGTTCCACACAGGATGTACAATTCATCTCATCACCTGAAGAAAGGTTCTTTAAAATTCCACCCTGTTCATTTTCCACCATGATAGCCTAACATTCTCCTATCCTCCATGGTTCAAATGTTGTTAGCTGCTTTTCACAGGTGATGTTCCTCAGTTCAGCAGAGGATCCTTTTCCATGGAGTACTCACACACCGGTCCCATAATTATCCCATTATAATCCCAGTTATCAAGACTCAATTTCAATAACAGAGGTTTTCACAGGCAAGTGGAAAGATTTTTTCGTGAGACGTATCAATGCTGGCATATCAAGCACTTGTTCAATTTGGTCACAAAGTATCAGCATCAAGTAATTATATCATGGATTATGCAAAGTAAAGCTCTCTCGACAAAATTTTTTTTTGCTGCGACATTTCCTATCTCCCACAGTAACCACCTATATGATACCTTTAGGTGAGACTAATAACCATTGTTGAGATGTTCTGGACAGCTTAAACAGTGTATCTAATTGCAGTAAGTATGATTAAATTTATTTCATGTAGGACCTTCACTGCTTACACAGAGAGGCAATTTTCATTCATTTTTCTGGGTTTTGGTCCAAATGTGACACAAAGAACATGGAAAGGTACAGTAACATCCTGTGGGAAAAAGAGCAATGACTGCTCACAGGAAGTTTTCCTATTGGTGAAAAGGAGGAAGGATAAAACGGAAGCAAAGATAAAAAGATTACAGGATTAAAAGAGAGAAAGAAAACCTGACCTTGAACAGGTCAGACTACATTTTATTCCCTGTATTTGCTTGTACTCACAGCTCTGAGTCAAAAGATCGTATGGTCAAGTTCCACTCCAGAGAGTAGTGCACACAACCTAGGCTGATACTTCAGTGCAGTGCACTGTCGGAAATGCCATCTTTTGGATGGGGTGTCAAACTGGGCCTCGTCCACATCATCAAACGTGAAACATCTTTTGTAAATTTTCAAAGAGCAGACAAGTATTCCTGGATTCATCTCTGAATAAACATCTCCAACATTTAACTAATCACAATTTGTAGGACCTCATGTGTAAATTGGCTGTGAGTATAATCAAATTTAGCTGCCCACAATTTTTTTAATTCAAATTTTACATTCTTTAAAGGGCTGCTAAATTTAAATTATGACTGAAAACAGATTTTGCCAAAAGGCACATCATTTTTTTTGCTTTTTATCCCCTCTGTTTTCCTCAGCATATTTATTTACCCAACACCATCCAAGAGGGACATGGACTGATTTAATATGGTTATAGTAAATTTTTAAAAATTTTAAAACTCCTTGCCACTCTGATTGACAACATTGTTCCCTGTACATTTCTTTTAATTATTCAAAAAATTATTTAACATAACATCACATTTATATTTACCAATTCTGAGTTGTTTATTCTTCAGAGTAAAAGTGGTGAAACAAAGCTTTGCTGAGAATGTTGATGCAGTAGTAGAAAGTAAAATTAGCCTTTGTAACGTTGGTGTTTAATGCCAGTGATGGTGGACTATGCTGATTGATCTTTTAGGAGATTAAGCTTTAAATCTAACATAAAGATAAAAGTAAAAAACTGCGGATGCTGGAAATCCAAAAAAATAAAAATACCTGGAAAAACTCAGCAGGTCTGGCAGCATCTGTGGAGAGGAACGCAGTTAACATTTCAAGTCCGAATGACCCTTCAACAGAACAAAGTAAAAATAGAAGAGAGGTGAAATATAAGCTGGTTTAAGGTGGGGGGGACAAGTAGAGCTGGATAAAGGGCCAGTGATAGGTGGAGAAAACCAAAAGATGTCACAGGCAAAAGGACAAAGAGGTGATGAAGGTGGTGATATTATCTAAAGGAATGTGCTAATTAAGCGCAGAAAGCAGGACAAGCAAGGTACAGATAGTCCTAGTGGGGGTGGGGTGAGGTGAAGGAATCGAAAAAGGCTAAAAGGTAGAGATAAAACAATGGATGGAAATACATTTAAAAACAATGGAAAGAGATGGGGGAAAAATCTGTATAAATTATTGGAAAAAAAGAGGGAATCGGAAAGGGGGTGGGGATGGAGGAGAGAGTTCATGATCTAAAATTGTTGAACTCAATATTCAGACGAAGAGCAAAGAAAATCTCCTGGTGTCCTGGCCAACATTTATCTTTCAATCACACAGCAAAGCAGATTATCACTTTGCTGTTTGTAGGACCTCACTGCACATAAATTAGCTGTCACATTTGCCTGCAAAACACTGACTACTTTTCAAAACTATATTTTGGTTATGAATCACTTCATGACATTTTAAAGATATGAAAGGTTCTTTCTTTTTTGTCATTTCCAAACTCAACTATTCCAATGCTCCCTGGCTGGTCTCCCATTCTCCACCAACTTCAGCTCATCCAAAACTCTGCTGCTCGCATCTTAACCAACATCAAATTTCACTTACCAATCAATCCCTGTCCTCACTACCATACATCCCCAGGCATGCCCTAACACCTCAAGCTTAAAATTCTCAATTTTACATTTAAATCCCATTATGGCTTATGCCCCCTCAAATTCTGTAACCTCCTCCAACCTACATCCAGCCACCTCCCCTACAAAAAAAACCCAATTCCTCTCACTGCAAACTCTTGTGCAATCCCATTCCTTTTCCTGTGCTATTCAGCTGCCAAGGTCCCAATTTCTGAAGTTCCCTCCCTAAAAGCCTCCAATTCTCCACCTCCCTTGATTCCTCTTTGATCAGCTCCTGGCTGTTCCTCCTAAGCTTTCCTTCCTTGACTCAGTGTCTGTCTTCTTTACATGTGATGTTATATTAAGATGCTGTATATACACAGTTTGTATGTGCATACAACACACACACATATATATATATATATATATAACACGCACATACAGACTGTTGGAATAGTCTAGCCAAAGCTGAATAAGTAAGTAAATATTAACAATGCTCGCTAATGTTCAGCTGACACTGAACTCTAGTTGTGCTGTGGAGACTTGGGCTGTCCATCTGATCGCTCTCTTTCTCAAGGATGGGGACTTTCAGCTGTTTCCCCCCCCCCCCACCGCCCCCTCCTCCTTCGATCAGCCAAGTCCCACCCATCTCTTTAAATACAAGCCGCAGAGCAACACCCCCTTTACTGGGGCAGGAAACGAGAGTAGACTGAAGCGATCGAAACGTCTCGGTTCGATTGCTACACTGGAGGAACAGCAAGGAGCTGCTTTTTTTAAAAACAAAAATAAAGCTGCCGGGGGGTGGTGGAGGGTTTAAAAGTTTTGCACTTTATCGTTCCACAAGTAGCTGCATTCAGGTTTCCGAACACCCTGCCTGAAGGATGCGTGCTTTCTCGCCAGAGGGACAAACTCCACTGATGGCAATGTTGGTGTAGGAGATAATTAATACGAATTCAGAAAAGTGAAACGCTCACACGTTGCTAGGAAAACCAAGCGTGTAATTGGCCGATTTAGATTTACAAAATCCCTTTAAAAAAAAAAGAAACAAAATTGTCCAGTGGCCCCAGAATCAAATGTCACCACATAGGATTATTTGGACTGCATCTCATGGTAAATGTTTATACGAGTTTTATGACTTCGTGTTAGCAGGACACCAATTCAAGTTAAAAAAAAAATAAATTCAAGTTTGTCTGAAACTCCTGCGGTTAGTTCAACGCTGCGGTTTAAAAAAAAAGACAAGTTTCTCATCATAAAGCTACAGATAATAGGTGTACTGCACCCCCCCCCCTCCCCACTTTAAAAAAAACCTGTACAACACCCCCTGCCCACCAAATGGCCAATGACAGCGGACGCACCAGCCTCTGCGGACCTTTAAACGCGGAGAGCAGTGCAGACTGCAGGAAGCAGATGAGGAGGGGAGAGGAGGGTAAGTTTCGCCTTATCGCGATCAGAGTGTTGCTCCTCTGATCCGGAGCCGCCAGGACAGCGGCCGGAGCCGAGGAAGGAGGCTCCGGGTCGCAGTGTTTGCTCCAGAAAGCGCCGTCCTGTTTGTGCTTGTCTGCTTGCCCGTCTTCTTCGCCTTGAGCTCCAAGCACCCCTGGTGGAGCGTCAATGTCTCCTCTGGCAATGAAGACCAACACACCATTTGCCTTCTTTACCGCCTGCTGCACCTGCATGCTTACCTCCAGCGATATGTTTATATTACTAATAAAATTGGTACTATGAAAGAGAGTTTGGTACCATTGTTAGAAAGGTTTAGTTCAGAGGTTGGTGAAACAATGAGAATTTACACTCAGTGGGCTTTGTTAGGTATAGCTTCGGCAGTATAGTGTGTGTGGGGCAGAGGCAATGTGAGATCAAAAGGCAGCTGTAAGCCTCCAACTGTCTCTACAGGAAACAAAGTGAAAAGAACCTCATTTGAAACCGTAAGATGAAAATGCTTTGCCTGGTGTTTGGTTAAGTCTATGGGTTGCTATTGCCTTAATGGAGATTAGTGTGGGAATTTGTGAAAAATTATGACAGTAGTAATTTGTAGCCATGTGCATATATATTTTAACCTGTGTAAATTAATAAAATGTTTCATTTAGTTTAATGTAAAACCTCAAAAACTGGTGGCCTTTTTCCTGAATTTAGAGTCGCATCTCAAACCTAACACTTAAAATGATAGGTTATGACAGTTGTTTAAAGTTTCTCTCTTGAGATTTTTAAATAGCTCAGCTGTACCAACTGCATTGGTCATAACTAAATGTTTGATTATTTCTACCTTGCCATGATAGCTCCCCTGTTTCCTCAGTGTTTCCCCACATTTTTCCCTATTCTTAGAAGTGGAGGGTGATCTTGCTCATTGATAAATCCATTATCATGATTGTGGTCAACTCTGATCAATCAGTTAGCTGTTTTCCCTAAAAATATACTTTACTCATAGGGCAAAATTTTGCCCTTGACGGGCGGGCGGGCCTGACCGACTCGGTGGCGGGCGGGCAGCCGATTGCCGCCGCCTAAATGGGCCATGCCACCATTTTGCAAGGGCGGCCAAATAAGGCCCACCCAGCAGGTTAGCGACTCCCGTGTAGAACGGGAAAATCATTGCGGAGATGGGCATGTTTAGAATGCCGGTTCCAATGGGGAACCAGCAGTCTGTATAAAGAGTGGCCAGGTAGCCTTGTTGAGGCAGTGCACCATGGCCACTTGCAGAGAGAGACAGGCTGCTCTCAGAGCACAGGAGCAGGAACAGGAGGAGGGGGGGCAGGCTGCAGGATAGGCCAGCGGGGGGGCCACTGTGCCCCTCGCTTCTCAGATGCCTGCCTTGCTGTCATCACTGCAACTCTCCAGGCCAGCATGCATCCAGGTCAGGTTCTTCTGCACTCTCCCCACTTCATGGCACATAACATTCCATGTGGCATTCCTTAGCCATCTGACCAGCCTGTCTGTATGCACTTCTAATGTTTGGGCCTCCTCTTGACTCTTTTCCACTCCACCAATGTTTGTCTCCTTAGAGTCTTGAAGGGTGAGTGACTTATGAGGCTGGGGGGGAAAGAGATGAAAGGTGTTACTGAGTGAACGCTAACTGATGCACTGTCCTTGTTGTTAATTTCAGCATCACCACCGCATGGCTGCGGCCAACAAGACTGGAGCCCTCCTCCACACCTGAGGGCCAAGACGTGCAACTTGCGTCACATCATTTCAGCCAGCCAGGCACCAGCGCAGCCACAAACACTTCGGTGGGGAATGTAACATCGGCTAGTGTCCCGGGTCACAGTGGAGAGGGCACTGAGGCATGAGGATGTGCTTCAGTTGGTCCCTGCTGTGGAGGAGTCCAGGCAGAGTGTAAGTGAAGGCATGAACCTCAGGACAGAGCTTCTTGCATCCTCCACAGAGAGATTGGCGACTCTCATGGAGAGGGGCTTCGATCGGATTGAGACTCTTCTGATTGGGTTACACTCTGATCTGCAAGCCCTCACAGCGGTAATGACCACAGGTGGTCATTCCCAATGTGGGGGATGTTCTAGGGACCAAGTGTCAGCGCTTGGTGCCCATGCATCGGCGGTGAGCAGGGAGGTCCAATGTGACCTCATGTCAGCGCAGCAGCTGCCTGTCGTCGCTGCGAGCTCCTCTCAGGGCGCTTTGGATGAAGGTAGCAGCTTCCCTGCCCCTCTGCCAGTGGCCGTTGCATCTGTTGAGGCTGCGATAACTGGGGAGGTGCCAGTTCTGGAACTGGCCACTCCCTCCCAGGTGGGGCCATCACAGGCTCCATGGGCCAGAGGACGCCCGCCAAGGTCATTGAGGCCAACCGGACAGCAGAGTCAGCAGGCTGTCTCACAAGCCACTCCGAGCGATGGGGCGGCACCTAGACGTAGCACCCGCAAATGTAGGCAAAAGACACGTTAGGCACTCTACGGGTATGTCACTGGTGATTTTGTGTTGGCCTTAAATTAGGGAACAAATAGTTATGTTTGCAAGAGAGACGTTTCTCTTTGATATTGGACGGAATAAAGTCCAGTTTTCTGACCATGGCTGAAGGTGTTTCCTTTGAGCTGCATTTGTATCTTTCACAGACATATCATGAGTGTTTGAGCGGACAATGATGTTTCTGTACTAAGCCATTAGTTGCAGCTGATGAGGTGGAAGATGTAGCACCTAAGTACCACATGTGGAAGCGCCAGGCAATGCTGGTTCTGCTGATCGATGTATGTGGAGCTAGCTAAAGATTCACTGGATTAAATTGTCCCAGGTGGCCCTGCCTCCTTGGTGCAGTAGCGGGTCAGAGTGGTGCCCCTCATCATCACCCTGTGCTTCCTCATCCTCTGAGCCACTGCTGGATTCATCATGTGCAGACTCATCCATTGCGTCAGGGTCTTCATCATCAATTGCATCCCCCCTTTCTAGTGCAAGATTGTGCAGAGCGCAGCATGCTACCACTATCAGAGGGATGTGATGTGGGGGGTACTGGAGTGGGCCCCCTGAGTGGTCCAGGCAATGGAAGCGCATCTTGAGAAGACCGACGGCTCTCTCCACCACAGGTCTTGTGGTGCCGTAGCTCCTATTGTACCGCTGCTCAGCTTCTGTTCTTGGATGGCGGAGAGGCGTCATGAGCCACTTTTGGAGGGGATACCCCTTGTCACTCAGCAGCCAACCATCCTGCCGAGCCGGAGCACTGAGGAGCCCCGGCACCTGGGAGTGTCTCAGGATGTAGGCTTCATGGAAGCTGCCTGGGTATCTTGCACAAACTTGCAGAATCAGCATCCTGTGATCACACACTATCTGCACATTCATGGAGTGGAAGGTCTTCCTGTTGACGAAGACACCGGGCTCACCTGCTGGTGCCTTGATGGCCACATGTGTACAGTCTATTGCACCCTGGACACGGGGGAAGCCAGCAATGGCTGCAAAGCCTCTGGCTCGCTGTGTCTGACTTGCCTGATCCCAGCAGAGTGGACGAAAGTCAATGCCCATCTGAACAGAGCAATCGTAACTTGCTTGACACAAATGTGGACAGCTGATTGGGAGACACCGCAAAGATCACCCACCTAGCCCTGGAAGGAGTAAGAGGCATAGGAGTGGAGGGCAACTGTGAGCACAGAGCTGCTGGCATGGGGTGTCCACCCACACAGTTAGGAGAGATCTCAGGACCAATCATCTGACAGATATAAAAACAAAAAAACTGCGGATGCTGGAAATCCAAAACAAAAACAGAATTACCTGGAAAAACTCAGCAGGTCTGGCAGCATCGGCGGAGAAGAAAAGAGTTGACGTTTCGAGTCCTCATGACCCTTCGACAGAACTTGCGTTCGAGTCCAAGAAAGAGTTGAAATATAAGCTGGTTTAAGGTGTGTGTGTGGGGGGCGGAGAGATAGAGAGACAAAGAGGTGGGGGGGGGTGTGGTTGTAGGGACAAACAAGCAGTGATAGAAGCAGATCATCAAAAGATGTCAACGACAATAGAACACATAGGTGTTAAAATTAAAGTTGGTGATATTATCTAAACGAATGTGCTAATTAAGAATGGATGGTAGGGCACTCAATGTATAGCTCTAGTGGGTTTTTTTTTATTTATATAATGGAAATAGGTGGGAAAAGGAAAATCTTTATAATTTATTGGAAAAAAAAGGGAAGGGGGAAACAGAAAGGGGGTGGGGATGGGGGAGGGAGCTTACGACCTAAATTTGTTGAATTCAATATTCAGTCCGGAAGGCTGTAAAGTCCCTAGTCGGAAGATGAGGTGTTGTTCCTCCAGTTTGCGTTGGGCTTCACTGGAACAATGCAGCAAGCCAAGGACAGACATGTGGGCAAGAGAGCAGGGTGGAGTGTTGAAATGGCAAGCGACAGGGAGGTTTGGGTCATTCTTGCGGACAGACCGCAGGTGTTCTGCAAAGCGGTCGCCCAGTTTACGTTTGGTCTCTCCAATGTAGAGGAGACCACATTGGGAGCAACGAATGCAGTAGACTAAGTTGGGGGAAATGCAAGTGAAATGCTGCTTCACTTGAAAGGAGTGTTTGGGTCCTTGGACGGTGAGGAGAGAGGAAGTGAAGGGGCAGGTGTTGCATCTTTTGCGTGGGCATGGGGTGGTGCCATAGGAGGGGGTTGAGGAGTAGGGGGTGATGGAGGAGTGGACCAGGGTGTCCCGGAGGGAGCGATCCCTACGGAATGCCGATAAGGGGGGTGAAGGGAAGATGTGTTTGGTGGTGGCATCATGCTGGAGTTGGCGGAAATGGCGGAGGATGATCCTTTGAATGCGGAGGCTGGTGGGGTGATAAGTGAGGACAAGGGGGACCCTATCATGTTTCTGGGAGGGAGGAGAAGGCGTGAGGGCGGATGCGCGGGAGATGGGCCGGACACGGTTGAGGGCCCTGTCAACGACCGTGGGTGGAAAACCTCGGTTAAGGAAGAAGGAGGACATGTCGGAGGAACTGTTTTTGAATGTAGCATCATCGGAACAGATGCGACGGAGGCGAAGGAACTGAGAGAATGGGATGGAGTCCTTACAGGAAGCGGGGTGTGAGGAGCTGTAGTCGAGATAGCTGTGGGAGTCGCTGGGTTTGTAATGGATATTGGTGGACAGTCTATCACCAGAGATTGAGACAGAGAGGTCAAGGAAGGGAAGGGAAGTGTCAGAGATGGACCACGTGAAAATGATGGAGGGGTGGAGATTGGAAGCAAAATTAATAAATTTTTCCAAGTCCTGACGAGAGCATGAAGCGGCACCGAAGTAATCATCGATGTACCGGAGAAAGAGTTGTGGAAGGGGGCCGGAGTAGGACTGTAACAAGGAATGTTCCGCATACCCCATAAAGAGACAGGCATAGCTGGGGCCCATGCAGGTACCCATAGCCACACCTTTTATTTGGAGGAAGTGAGAGAAGTTGAAGGAGAAGTTGTTCAGTGTGAGAACAAGTTCAGCCAGACGGAGGAGAATAGTGGTGGATGGGGATTGTTCGGGCCTCTGTTCGAGGAAGAAGCTAAGGGCCCTCAGACCATCCTGGTGGGGGATGGAGGTATAGAGGGATTGGATGTCCATGGTGAAGAGGAAGCGGTTGGGGCCAGGGAACTGGAAATTGTTGATGTGACGTAAGGTGTCAGAGGAATCACGGATGTAGGTGGGAAGGGACTGGACAAGGGGAGAGAGAAGGGAGTCAAGATAACGAGAAATGAGTTCTGTGGGGCAGGAACAAGCTGAGACGATCGGTCTACCGGGGCAGTTCTGTTTGTGGATTTTGGGTAGGAGATAGAAGCGGGCCGTCCGAGGTTGGGAGACTATCAGGTTGGAAGCTGTGGGAGGGAGATCCCCAGAGGAGATGAGGTCAGTGACAGTCCTGGAAACAATGGCTTGATGTTCAGTGGTGGGGTCATGGTCCAGGGAGAGGTAGGAGGAAGTGTCTGCGAGTTGACGCTCAGCCTCCGCGAGGTAGAGGTCAGTGCGCCAGACAACAACAGCACCACCCTTGTCAGCGGGTTTGATGACAATGTCAGGGTTGGACCTGAGAGAATGGAGTGCAGTAAGTTCAGAGAGAGACAGGTTAGAATGGGTGAGAGGAGCAGAGAAATTGAGACGACTAATGTCGCGCCGACAGTTCTCAATGAAAAGATCAAGAGAAGGTAAGAATCCAGAGGGAGTGGTCCAGGTGGAGGGAGAATATTGGAGATGGGTAAAAGGATCCGTTGAACTGGGAGAGGACTCCTGCCCAAAGAAGTGAGCCCGGAGATGAAGACGGCGGAAGAAGAGTTCAGCATCATGCCGAGCCCGAAATTCATTGAGGTGAGGGCGTAAGGGTATGAAACTAAGTCCTTTGCTGAGCACTGAACGTTCAGCATCGGAGAGGGGAAGGTCAGGGGGTATAGTGAATACACGGCTGGGGTTGGGATTTCAACACTCCACCCTGCTCTCTTGCCCACATGTCTGTCCTTGGCTTGCTGCATTGTTCCAGTGAAGCCCAACGCAAACTGGAGGAACAACACCTCATCTTCCGACTAGGGACTTTACAGCCTTCCGGACTGAATATTGAATTCAACAACTTTAGGTCGTAAGCTCCCTCCCCCATCCCCACCCCCTTTCTGTTTCCCCCTTCCCTTTTTTTTCCAATAAATTATAAAGATTTTCCTTTTCCCACCTATTTCCATTATATAAATAAAAAAAACCCACTAGAGCTATACCTTGAGTGCCCTACCATCCATTCTTAATTAGCACATTCGTTTAGATAATATCACCAACTTTAATTTTAACACCTATGTGTTCTATTGTACTATTGTCGTTGACATCTTTTGATGATCTGCTTCTATCACTGCTTGTTTGTCCCTATAACCACACCCCCCCCCCCCACCTCTTTGTCTCTCTATCTCTCCGCCCCCCACACACACACCTTAAACCAGCTTATATTTCAACTCTTTCTTGGACTCGAACGCAAGTTCTGTCGAAGGGTCATGAGGACTCGAAACGTCAACTCTTTTCTTCTCCGCCGATGCTGCCAGACCTGCTGAGTTTTTCCAGGTAATTCTGTTTTTGATCTGACAGATATAGTTGACTGTATCCCTTGAAAGATGGAACCTCCTTCGGCACTGCACCTCAGCCATATTGAGGTAGCTGCTTGTATACCCTGGCAGTAGGAAAGTGGCATCTTCTGCGGCTCCTTCCACCTTGGACAACCTCTTGGCCCTGTGTCCCTTGTGCCTGCGCCTGGCCTCCCAAAAGTGGCTCCCCTGGAGGCTGGTTGTTCACTCCTGGCCTCCTCCTTATTCTATCCCTCCCTTCCTCCTCAGAGGAGCTGGCTCCAGTGGAGATGTCAGAACCCATACCCAGGCTAAATAGAGGCCTCCGGAAAGCTGCAGGCCCGATAAAGATTACTGTCTGCAGACTGGTGAGCTAAGCTTCAAAGTACACAAAAAGCTCTTGGAAATCGATGTGAACTGCTAACAATCACACAGGTAAATTTGAAACACTTTCTGCATTAAATACTTCATGAAAAACATGAACAACCCCTCTGAGTCCACAGTGCATGAGTTTTGACAAAAAATCACCTACCTGCCCGCCCATTGGGCCTGTGTGCCGAGCTGAAGTTCGCACGGGCCCCTCAAAATCCTCGTTGATTGGTAAATTAAGGACTTTAACGAGGCCTTTAATTAATGGCGGGCGTGCATCCTGCTGCATAGCATGCCCGCCGACCTAAATATCGCGATGCCGTGCGCTGAAGTTGGGATGCTCACACGACATTTTAAGTGCTGACATGCGGGCTCCACTACCCACACGTCAGCCGGAAAATTCTGCCCATAGTTTAAATTTGACATTATAAAATTGGGAAAGAATGGGCTGAATTTTGTGCATAAGTCCCACAGCTGGAACCAAAAGCTCTCTTTGGCTGGCAGCAGGACCCAGGGAGGCCAATTAAATGGCCGCCACTGGGGACACTACCTGATTAAGGATAGCGTCAAGAGCTGCTAGCCCAATCAGAGGCCCAGTAGCTGCATGATGAGGGCACCTCAATGACCAGGCACACTTGAAGAGGATTAAGTGAGGTTGGGGGACACTGGGGAAAGGTCGGCAGGTCCCAGTGATCATTGCACAAGTGTGCTGTCACCACAGGGTGGCCCAAGGATACTGAGTGTCCAAAATGTCGGTCATCCCCCCCACCACAGCCCTGCTCAGAGCTCACTATGTTTCACCACGCAGTGGCAGACCCATTGATACAAGCAATGCCCACTGAGGTGGGAAATCCCATCATTGGCCACTTAAATTGCTCAATTTCCCCAATTGAGTTGCTCCCAGCAGGCTGCCAATCTGCAACTTTTCCACCACTGGCGAAATGACATGACAATGGGATGATGTCCCATTGGGTACATCCTCCCTGACACCTTCCAAAGGACTGGTAACATTCTGGCCAATGTTTTCTCTGGTTGAGAAGTTAATAATAGGAAGTCATCAATTTGAAATGATCACCTAGAGAAAGAGGAGACAGGTTATGAGGAGTGTCTTCACACAGAGGGTTGTTGGAGCATGGAGTGGTTTGTCACAGGGAATGGCTGAGGCAGCAACTGTTGCACTTCTGCAGGAAGTTAGATAAATATTTGAAGCAGAGTAAGATACAGGTTTTGGGGGAAGCGTGGGGCAAGTAAGATTAGTTTTGGATTGCCCTGGAAAAGATCTGGAATAAGCATAATGGGCCGAATGGCCTTCATTTGTGCTGTAAACTCCTGCAGTGTAAACAGAGGCCAATGAGAGGCAAATATTTTAGATTTTTAAAAGTTGATTACTGCACAAAGAAAAACAATTTTGTGACAATCTTAACAATCATGATATCATAGAAACATAACTATTTTATTTATTGCTTTTCTTTATTCTGTTATGGACAGGGTCAGGAGAGAAATGAAACACTTTTACCCTTTCCCTCACTGTTCATAACCAGTGTAGTTTTGTAGAGGAAGGTGTGTTTTTCTTAGCCCCCCCCACCCCCAAACGAGTGTGTGGTCAATTTAACTGACAAGAGCAAGCTTTCATGGGTTTAAATAGAGGATTGTTTATTCATACATCCACCCTGAAAGTCTAAATGCTGTGTCCCTTTCTCTCTCTCTCACACACACACACAAGGTACAGTTCAAGAGAATGGTGCAGTCTTACAAGTTGTAAACAAAAGAATTTTTCATAGTTCGTGGCTTGGCACATCACAGGAAAACAGTCCTTGCGGGCTCAGAGAAGGCGGTGTTTTCTCTCTGAAAGGTATTTTAGATGGTTTCAATAACTGCAGTCGTATATCAGGGATTATTGTAGTGTTCCCTCAAGGAAATTGATGTTCAGCATGTTAAAAAGTTAGTCACTTGTAGTTTCTTTTTACCAAAAGATCAAATTTCTTTACAGGTGGACTTGGAATAGGAATCAGACTGGGAGACTTTTTAGATGTAACAGTTTCCAGGTTTAAAAAGTCTACTGCCTTTTCCACTGCTGACATCTTGAAACTGGTGGTCTGTGTAAGCTGACTGAATTTCACTCTGCATCTTGAAATAATAAAGGATTTATCAGTCACTTGATGGGGCAAGTTCCAGTGCCTTCCATTGTTCACACAATAGGTGTTCACACAATAGGTTAGAGCCAGAGTGATTGATGGGGGAATGAATGATAACCCATCAAGATACCGGCTACGGGTAATTCACTGGAAGACCTTATTTGATATTCCATTCTCATGATTCCAACATGTCTGCCAGCTATTGTTTGTTAAATCTCTTCCACTGAGCTGGTAAGAATGTTCCCTTTGCACTAGAGAAACCCATTCGCACTTGAGAACTTTCCAGAGGCATTTTCAGATAGGAATTAATCCCTTGTGTGCGCAGAAATTGTAAAAGTCACTTGACCCTCAGCAGCCATCTTAACAGTCTTGTTAGTGTCCACTTTTTAAAATAAAGGCAGTTACAGAGAATGATATACTAATTGCAGTCCTCATTTAAAGTTACAAACAGGACACACCTTCCCTGGACATGAGAATTCTCTGCCTTCAGTTAATTCTTTCCCTCCTCCCAGAGGAGGCAGATGATCTCTTTAACCAGAGAGTAGGCAGATGATCTGCAAATCAACTGTTGAGCGCTGTGGAGTTTAGAAGAATGAGAAGAGATCTCATTGAAACATATAAAATTCTGACAGGAGTGGACAGATTGGATGCAGGGATGATATTTCTACTGGCTTGGGGGGGTGGAGGGGGGGGGGAGGGTTTAGAACAAGGGGCCACAGTCTCAGGAAATGGGGTAGACCATTTACGGCTTGAGATGAAGAGAACCTTCTTCACTCAGAGGGTGGTGAACCTATGGAATTCTCTTCCACAGAAGACTGTGGAGTCCAAGTCACTGAATATATTTAAGAAGGAAATACAAAGATTTCTGGACTATAAAGGCGTCAAGGTGTTTGGGGAGAGCATGAGAGTACAGCATTGAGATAGAGGATCAGCCATGATCAAACTGAATGGCGGAGGAGGCTCGAAGGATCAAATGACCTTCTCCTGTTCCTACTTTCTGTGTTTCTAAACAGAAAATGCTGGAAAAACTCAGTGGCTCTGGCAGCATTTGTGGAGAGAGAAACCGAGTTAATGCTTCATGTCTGTATGACTTTCCTTCAGAGTTCTGAAGAAAAGTCATACAGACTTGAAACATTAACTCTTATTTCTCTCTCTACAGTTGCTGCCAGACCTGCTGAGTTTTTCCAGCATTTTCTGTTTTTACTTGGGAACAGTTTTTCCCTATCTACTCTGCCTGGACTCCCCATGATTTTCAATATCTCTATCAAATCTCCTCTCAACATTCCCTTCACTAAGGAAAACGGTCCCAACTATCTACACAACAGAAGTTCCTCATCTCTGGAACCATTCTCATGAACTCTTTCTAATTTCCTACAACAGTGACAACTTTAAAAGTGCTAAATTGGTTATAACGTGCTTTGGGATATCCTGAAGTTGTAAAAAGCTGAACATAAAATGGATGTTCTTACACTTCTCCTTTTAGTTTATAAATTAACTTACATTACATCTCCATGAAATTGTTACAACCTATAAAACGAAAGGCTAAATGAGGTCAGTTAGCATCCTAAATAAAAACAGAAAATGCTGGAAAAACTCAGCAGGTCTGACAGCATCTGTGGAGAGAGAAACAGTGTTAACGTTTTGAGTCTGTATGACTCTTCTTCAGAGCTGACCCTTCTTCAGTCAGCAGCTTCCCAGGCTTCTTGCATGACCATCTCCATTCACCATGTCATAGAGCTGTAGAAGTCTACAGCACAGAATAAGGCCCTTTGGCCCATCGAGTCTGCGCCGGTCAAACAAGTAACTATTCTAATCGCATTTTCCAGCACTAGGCCCATAGACTTGTCTGCCATGGCATTGCAAGTGCACATCCAAATAATTCTTAAATGTTATGAGGGTTTCTGCCTCTACCACCCTTTCAGTCAGTGAGTTCCAGATTCCCACCACCCTTTGGGTGAAAAAATTCTTCCTTACATCCCCTCTAGACCTCCTGCCCCTTACCTTAAATCTATGCCCCCTGGTTATTGATCCCTCCACCAAGGGGAAAAGTTTCACCCTGTCTACCCTATCTATGCCCCTCATAATTTTATACACCTCAATCATGTTCCCCCTCAATCTCCTCTGCTCCAGTGAAAATAACTCCAGTCTATGCAATCTCTCCTCATAACTAAAACTCTCTAGGCCAGGCAACATCCTGGTAAATCTCCTCTGCATTCTCTCTAGTCCAATCACATCCTTCCTATAATGCAGATTCCAGAACTGCATGCAATGCTCTAGCTGTGGCCTAAATAGCGTTTTATACAGTTCCAGCATAACCTCCCTGCTCTTATATTCTATGCCTCGGCTAATAAAGGCAAGTATCCCATATGCCTTCTTAACCACCTTATCTACCTGTCCAGCTACCTTAAGGGACCGGTGAACATGTACACCAAGGTCTCTCTGACCCTTGGTACTTCCCAGGGTCCTACCATTCATCGTGTGTTCCAGCGCCTTGTTTGTCCTGCCCCAGTGCATCACCTCACAGCCTTCAGCTGTCTAGGTTCAAATAAATCTATGTGGAGGAGTGGTTTTTTGTATCGTGAAAAAATTATATAAATGAAAGCTGTTGCTTTTGACAGGACAAGCAGTCCTTCAAGCATCCTCTGTGCAACATCTGATGACCTTCTGCCGCTGACAATGATTGACAGGGCGGCAAGCTCCGCCTCATATTATAATTGACAGTGCGGAGAGCTCCGCCCCTTAAAATGATTGACAGTGCGGAGAGCTCCGCCCCTTAAAATGATTGATAGTACAGAGAGCTCCGCCCCTTAAAATGATTGACAGTGCGGAGAGCTCCGCCCCTTAAAATGATTGATAGTAGAGAGCTCCGCCCCTTAAAATGATTGATAGTACAGAGAGCTCCGCCCCTTAAAATGATTGACAGTGCGGAGAGCTCCACTGCTTAAACTGATTAACAGTGCGGAGAGCTCCACTGCTTAAAATGACGCGGGGTCTCCGCCCCGGATAATGATTGACAGCGTAGAGAGCACCACCCCGGGCATTGATTGACAGAGCTGGAAGCTCCGCCCCTTAATATCATTGCCGGTGCTGGAAGCTCCCCCCCCCTTTAAAATGATTGATAGGGGCAAGCTCCGCCCCATAGGGAGCCCCGTCCCTTTACGATGATTTATTAATCGGGAGCTGCCCTCCACCCGCCAGCCATTTGATGATTGACAGGGCAGGTGTGCTCCTCCCTGATACTAACAGCCGAGGGAGTAAAGCGGACTTAACAGCTGAGCGAGCATGGCATTTGTCACCCACCAGTTCCTGCGATCCATGTCGTCCGCCAAGAGTCTGGCCATCAAGCACGTCACGGTGATCGGTGGCGGCCTCATGGGCGCTGGTATTGCTCAGGTAAAATCGGCTTTGAGCGTCGGTCACTTAGCGAGTGAGTGAGGTGATGGCGGGGGTGGCGGAGGGAGCGTCGAATCGCCTCCCGGCCCCCCCTCTTTCGGTGACTCGCGGCCTGGGTGAAAGGTCAGCACGCGGACGTAGTCCCCTCCCCCCCTTGCTGGTGCGGCTGCGCGAGCCAGCTGGGAGCCGGGGCCGGGGCCGGGGCCGGGTTTGAAATTTGAATGTCAACGGCATCTGGGGTAACATTCGAATGGAGGCGCCCCCCCCCCCCCCCACCCCCCACAATTACAACAACAACTGGCGGAGATGCATCCCTCTGGCTCACTGTCTTTCGCCTTAGATTCTCTACAAATCTTTGCAATTCCTTTTTGAAAATATTGAATATTGCAGCTCCTTGAACCCAGGGCAGAACTTGCATTCCCAAGGTCTTTGACTGGCATGGCTGCCATTTATTGCCCCATCTCCGATTGCCCCCGTCAGAGAAGGTGGTGGTCATTGCAGCCGCCATCTTCCTAAACCGCGGAAGCCCATGTGGTGAAGGTGCTGCTCGGCAGGCTTTCAACTCAGCGGCGGTGCAGGATCGGCGTTATATGACCCAAGGTGGGATGGTTGGCAACTTGGGGTGTAGCTTTTCCAATACGCCCGCTGCCCTTGGCCTTCCAGGTAGTGGAGGTGTTGTCGAAGAAGTCCTGGCGATGGTACACACTGCGGCCAGGTTGCACCGCTGCTGGTGCGGGAATGGATAATGTATAAGCTGTCGGATATCTCCCCGCTCTCTCTTCAGTTATCATGCTCTGGATCTCCATGTTAATCTAGCTCTGGAGGCATGGATCATCTTCATTGGTGGTACATTCATGCAGTTTGCGTGGCTTTTTAGAAAGATCGTTCTTTGACTATCTGGATCTCTTTTACCATCGATCTTTCCCATCAGCATCAGACTTTCTACATCATGATTTCCTATTACGTGCCCGAGAAATTCCAGCTGTCTCTTGCTGATCTTGGTCAGCAGAGATCTTTTGGACTGAAATTTTACTAGCATCTCTTCATCAGCAGTGTGACTTGTCCAAAATATCTTCATTATTCACCTCAAAAACCACAACCCTGTAGCCTCAATTCTTCTCTGCTTTGCTTCACTGATCATTCATTATGGTGCCAATTAAGCAGACTGCTTTATGCTGGGTGGTGTCGAGCAGCCTTCATTTCTAAAGTACCTCATAGCCAACTTTGGAGAGCGTTTAATAGCAAATACTGCAGTCGATTATTTTACAAAAATTATTTGTTCTTGCAATGTAACAGACAACATATATTTTCCATCTATTGATCAATCATGTTGGCAAAGGACTGGATTCACGTGTAGACCAGACTGGGTGGAGGTGGCAGGATTCAAGAGAACTAATTGGGTTTCAACTGTGATTCAACTTTCACATTACCAGATACATTGGTTTAGTTTCTCAGATGGCTTTGCTGGGATTTATGTGTTGGATTAGGGTCACAGTTGGTGTTTTTTAGGATTTAACTCCTCCCAACCGTGTTAACATTGAGGTCACTGTTTCTACTGATTAGTTTTGAATTTACTCCCTTCAAACACCTCTGGTGTCCTCTGGTTGTACAGTTCTGGGCAAGGTTAAACAGTTTAAAAGCAAAGAACTGCGGATGCTGGAAATCCAAAACAAAAACAAAAATACCTGGAAAAACTCAGCAGGTCAGGCAGCATCGGTGGACAGGAACACAGTTAACATTTCAAGTCCGCATGACCCTTCAACAGAACTAAATATAAATAGAGAAGGGGTGAAATATAAGCTGGTTTGGGGGGGTGGGGGTGTTGGGACAAGAAGAGCTAGGTAGAGGGTCAGTGATAGGTGGAGATATCCAAAAGATGTCACAGACAAAAGGACAAAGAGGTGTTGAAGGTGGTGATAATGTCTAAAGGAATGTGCTAAGTAAGGGTAGGAAGCAGGATAAGCAAGGTACAGATAGCCCTAGTGGGGATGGGTTGGGGTGAAGGAATCGAAAAAGGCTAAAAGGTAGAGGTAAAACAATGGATGGAAATACATTTAAAAATAATGGAAATAGGTGGGAAAAGAAAAGTCTATATAAATTATTGGAAAAAACAAAAAGAGGGGGAAAATCGGAAAGGAAGCGGGGCTGGAGGAGAGAGTTCATGATCTAAAGTTATTGAACTCAATATTCAGTCCGGAAGGCTGTAAAGTACCTAGTCGGAAGATGAGGTGTCGTTCCTCCAGTTTGCGTTGAGCTTCACTGGAACAATGCAGCAAGCCAAGGATGGACATGTGGGCATGAGAGCAGGGTGGAGTGTTGAAATGGCAAGCAACAGGGAAGTCTGGGTTAAAAACAAAAAACTGTGGATGCTGGAAATCCAAAACAAAAACAGAATTACCTGGAAAAATTCAGCAGGTCCAGCAGTATCGGCGGAGAAAAAAAGAGTTGACGTTTCGAGTCCTCATGACCCTTCCACAGAACTAAGTGAATATAAGGAGAGGGGTGAAATATAAGCTGGTTTGGGGTGGGGGGGGTGGGGGAGGGGAAGTGGGGCGGGGGTGCCGGTGGTGTGGTTGTAGGGACAAGCAAGCAGTGATAGGAGCAGATTATCTGCTCTTATCACTGCTTGCTTGTCCCTACAACCACACCACCCCCCAACTTCTCTCTTCACCCCCCCCCACCCCAACCCATCCCAAACCAGCTTGTATTTTACTCCTCTCCTTATATTCACTCAGTTCTGTGGAAGGGTCATGAGGATTCGATGCTGCTGGACCTGCTGAGTTTTTCTAGGGAAGCCTGGGTAATGCTTGCGGACAGACCGAAGGTGTTCTGCAAAGCGGTCACCCAGTCTGCGTTTGGTCTCTCCAATGTAGAGGAAACCGCATTGGGAGCAACGAATGCAATAGACTAAATTGAGGGAAGTGCAAGTGAAATGCTGCTTCACTTGAAATGAGTGTTTGGGCCCTTGGACGGTGAGGAGAGGGGAAGTGAAGGGGCAGGTGTTACATCTTCTGCGGTTGCTTGGGAAGGTGCCGTGGAAGGGGGTTGAGGTGTAGAGGGTGATGGAGGAGTGGACCAGGGTGTCACGGAGGGAATGATCCCTAAGGAATGCGGGGGGGGGGGGGGGGGGGTGCGGGGAGGTGAAGGGAAGATGTGTTTGGTGGTGGCATCATGCTGGAGTTGGCGGAAATGGCGGAGGATGATCCTTTGAATGCGGAGGCTGGTGGGGTGATAAGTGAGGACAAGGGCAACCCTATATGTTTCTGGGAGGGAGGAGAAGGTGTGAGGGCGGATGCGTGGGAGATGGGCCGGACACGGTTGAGGGCCTTATCAACCACTGTGGGTGGAAAACCTTGGTTAAGGAAGAAGGAGGACATGCCAGAGGAACTGTTTTTGAAAGTGGCATGATCAGAACAGATGCGATGGAGGCGAAGGAACTGAGAGAATGGGATGGCGTCCTTATAGGAAGTGGGGTGTGAGAAGCTGTAGTCGAGGTAGCTGTGGGAGTCGGCAGGCTTGTAATGGATATTGGTGGACAGTCTATCACCAGAAATTGAGACAGAGAGGTCAAGGAAGGGAAGGGAACTGTCCAAGATGGACCATGTGAAAATGATGGAGTGGTGGAAATTGGAAGCAAAATTAATAAATTTTTCCAGGCCCCGACGAGAGCATGAAGCAGCACCGAAGTAATCATCAATGTACCGGAGAAAGAGTTGTGGGAGGGGGCTGGGGTAGGACTGGAACAAGGAATGTTCCACATACCCCATAAAGAGACAGGCATAGCTGGGGCCCATGCGGGTACCCATAGCCACACCTTTTATTTGGAGGAAGTGAGAGGAGTTAAAGGAGAAATTGTTCAGTGTTCAGCCAGTTCAGCCAGACAAAGGAGAGTAGTGGTGGATGGGGATTGTTCAGGCCTCTGTTCAAGGAAGAAGCGGAGAGCCACCAGACCATCCCGGTGGGGGATGGAGGTGTAGAGGGATTGGACGTCCATGGTGAAGAGGAGGCGGTTGGGGCCAGAGAACCGGAAATTGTTGATATGATGTAGGGTGTCAGAGGAATTACGGATGTAGGTGGGAAGGGACTGGACAAGGGGAGAGAGAATGGAGTCAAGATAGCGAGAAATGAGTTCCATGGGGCAGGAACAGGCTGACACGATCGGTCTGCCGGGACAGTCCTGTTTGTGGATTTTGGGTAGGAGGTAGAAGCGGGCCGTCCGAGGTTGGGAGACTATCAGGTTAGAAACTGGAAGGAAGATCTCCAGAGGAGATGAGGTCAGTGACAGTCCTGGAAACAATGGCTTGATGCTCAGTGATGGGGTTAAACAGCTTGTTGTTCTCCACATTATCTAGCCCATTTGAAAGCTGAGATACAACAGTCCTAACACCCCCCAATCTGCTCTTTCCCAGTGACCGGCACATTGCACAATTTCTGTAATTTTCCCAATTTTTATCTTGTTCTATATATGATGAGTGGATCAGTGCAGAATGCTGACAGTAAGGTAATTTTAACTATGTCTCATCTTTCCTGATCATTACCGCTTAGATTTGGCAAATAGACAACTCAGATGTTAGCATTCCTGAATGTCCCTGTCTTTCCAGAGTCATTAGAAAGTTGAAATTCTTTTTATAGGATAATTAATTCTGTTCCACACCACAAAGTGAATGTTCAGCTTGGTTTATTTTCATTCAGTTTATAAATAAAGAGAACCTCAATGATGAGCTTAAAAGTTGGTATAGGAAATGGAAGTGGTGGTGACATCAGGTTATTTTCTACCATTTTGTTTCTCCACGAGCGATTGGTCACCTGCACAGTGAAAGGTTCAGCCCATTTTGAATCACAGAACATACCCATGACAGACTATTGAAGAACTAACTTTGAAGCTAGACATGAGTGGGCAGCATTCATAAACGCCCATGGAAGTTTGCAGGGCTGCCTGTTACTGTGTGACGAGGTGCAATAAATCCCCAGTATGAAAAGGGCTAAGAGTGACCTACTCTGCATTTGTGCGGAGGAGGCAAAGCTCAGCTGTGTGTTATTTTGTAAGAGGATACCTGGTGACAGGGTTAATAGCTGAAGGCAGGACCACCAGTGGTGGAGATATTAACATGGGCCATGCCCCAAGGGCCAGAATTAAGAGGATTGCAGATATCTTGGAGGGTTGTAAGACTGGAATAGATTACAGAGATAGGAGGAGGGGAATGTTGTGAAGGGATTTGAAAACGAGGATGAGAATTTACAAATCAGGACATTTATTGACTGGGAGCCAATGTAGTTCAGCAAATGGGGGTGAATAAGGACATGATTGGCAGAGCTTTTTGATTACCTCAAGTTTACAGAGGGTAGAATATGGAAGACTAGCCAGGAGTGTATTAGAATATCAAGTCTGGAGGTAACAAAGGCAGGATTGAGGTGAGGCAGGGGTGAAGCCGAGCGATGTTATGGAGTTGGAAATAGGCGGTTGTAGAGATGACGTGGATATATGATCAGTTACTCACCTCTAAGTCAAGTATAACATCGAGGTTATAAACAGTCTGATTTCAGATGGTTTCCAAGGACAGGGTGGGAGTAAGTAGCTCTGGGGACCAAAAGCAGTGGCTTCATCCTTCCAAATATTTAATTGGAAGCAATTTCTGTTCATTCAGTACTGGTTATTGCTGCCTGATAATTTAGCAAAGTGGACAAGTCGAAAGAGGTTGTGATGAGGTGGAGCTGGATGATGTCAGTGTGAAAACTAATGCTGTGTTTTCGGATAATGTCACCAAGGGGCAGCATGTCGATGAAAAATAGGAAGGTGCCAAGAATCAATCCTTGGGGGACGCCAGTGGTATTGGTGCAGGAGCGGGAAGAGAAACCATTGCAAGTGACTCCTGGCTACAATTAGATAGATAAGAATGGAATCATGTGAGAACAGTCCCACCCAGCTGGATGACAGTGGAGAGGTGTTGAGGGAGGAGGGTGTGAACAAACTTGTTAAATGCTGCATACAGATTGAAAAGGGCAAAGAGTGATAATTTATCTTTGTCACAGTTACACAGGATGTGATTTGTGACTTTGATAAGAGCTGTTTCTGTACCTAAATGGGGCAAAAACCTGATTGGAGGGATTCAAATTGGAGTCCTGGGACAGATGGGAACAGATTTTGGAGGTGATGACACATTCAAGGATTCCTGAGTGGAAATTTCAGAGGCACTGGTGATAATCCTCCAGTCTTCCTTAGACACAGGGGAGGTGCCAGAGGACGAGAGAATTGAGAATGTTATACCCTTGTTCAAAAAGGGATGCAAGGATGGTGCCAGCAACTACAAACACTAGTTAGGCCTCATCTGGAACACTGCTTCCACTTCTGGGTGCCTTATTTGAGGAAGGATGTGAAGGCATTGAAGAGAGCACAGAGGAGATTCACAAGAATGATTCCAGGGATAAACAACTGTAGCTATGAAGATGATTGGATAGGTTGTGACTGTTTTCCTTGGAGAAAAGAAGGCTGAGAGAAGACTTGACAGAGGTATTCAAGATCCTGAGGGGTACGGACAAGGCAAATAGTGAGAAAGTGTTCCCACTCAAGAGAGCATCGACAACTAGAGGGTACAGATTCAAAATAATTGGCAAAAGGAGTAGAAGTGATGTGAGGAAAAGTTTTTCACCCAGAGAGTGGTTGGAGTCAGGAACAAACTTCCTGAAAGGGTGGTGGAGGTAGGTTCAATCGAAGTATTCAAATGGGAATTGAATTACTATCTGAAAAGAAAGAATGTGCAAGGTTATGGGGATAAGGCAGGGGAGTGGAATTAGGTGGAATGCTCTTTCAGCAAACCAGTGTAGACTCGATGGGCTGAATGGCCTCATTCTGCACTGTAAAGATTCTGTATTTTAAAGTGGTAACTTCTTGGTTTCAAGTCCAGTACCATAACTGACATGGTACCATACCTGCACGCAGCAAGATATCAGGCGATTAAATTCCCAGTTAATTTTGGCCATAAGATTGAAAGAACTCCCCTGCTCTCTGAATATGGTCAAGAGTCCCTTTGCAAAAACCTGAACAGACTGATAGGCCTCACCTGCGAGACGGCACCCCTACTCATTCAGCACTTCCTTATTTCACCACTAAGTGTCAGTCAGTTTAGTTTATGCTCAAATCTCTGGAGTGGGGCTTAAGCCCACAACCCTCTGACTCTAAGAAGACTACTACCAACTAAGCCAAACTGACACTTCAATGTTAATTTTTTAAACTTTTTTAAAAGAAAGTGCTACTTGATGGCCTCAAAAGTTCGTTTCTTTTTGTTCAACTCTCAAAATATTACGGTTAAACTAAAGAGTAACAAAAAGCAGTGAATCATAACCGTATAGTTACTCTATGTAGCTGCGGTATGAGTTCAGATGAAACAATTTACAAATTCTTCAACAGCACCTTTCAAAACTGTGACCACAACCGCCTAGAAGAACATGGGCAGTAGACACATGGGAACACCATCACCTTCAAGTTCCCCTCTGAGTTACACACCACCCTGACTTGGAACTATATGGCCGTTCCTTCAATGTCGCTGGGTCAAAACTCTGGAACTACCTCCCTGTGGATGTATTTACATCACACAAACTGCAGTGGTTCAAGAAGGTGTCTCGCCACCATATTCTGGAGGGCAACTAGGGATGGACAATAAATTCTGATTTAGCGACACCTCCATCCATGAATGAATATTTTCAAAAATCATGCTGTTGGAATAACCAATTTCTTTTTGTAAGGATTTGAGTTGTCCCTTAAGCTCAAAGTTTGCAACTCAATTAATATTTAAATTGTTAACTCAGAAGTATTTATTTAACATTTGGTAATGTGCTTTCCTGTGTGATTGCACATACTTGTTTATGTAAAGGTTAGAAATCTGAAAACTGGAATTTAACCTCTTTTGTTGGAATATGTTAGCTTTTTATTGGTTTTTGCTTTCTCCCCTTTTTTGAATTTCTGCTTTCTTCTTCCATCTCAGTCTTTCTTGTACCTAGTTTTGGTACTTATTTCTTTTGCCGTTGTTCTGTTTCTTTATTGTCCTCAGATTGTGGTTCTAGCCCACTCTCCGCTTAATACAACCAATAATCTGATATAATGCCAGAATTACTGGAGCTGGGGAATGCGGAACTCAGCAAAAAGAATTGGGACAGAGGAGAGGCGGAATAAGGAATAGAGAAGGAGAGATAGTAGCTGGAAAGAGTGGGCTCCTGAGAAATAGAAACTAGGCAGGGTGGAAGCGTACTTGTTCATTGGAATAGAGAGCAAGAGATGCCAATGCTTTTGGAGGGGGAGAACCCAGTAAAGGTTAGTGGAGTGGGAGTGTGCAAAGTAGAGGAGGAACAGTAGCATGAGCAGGCTGGAAGGAAAGGGAGTGAGATAGAGATCTGGTTGGATAATGAAGGGGGAGTGAAGGAAGAGAGAGTTGTAACCTGAGTTGCTGATGGTTGGTATGCTGCTGAATTACTTGATTTGGACACATGAAGATTACACCAAGTTTGACCAGCTTTTGATATTTTGCAGTCTTTCTCATAGCCCTCAAATTTTTTCACCCTCCTTCTCCCTTTCCTCCCATCCCTGGTGTGTAGTTGCTCAAATTTATTCAACACCTCCAAATAAAACACACACCAGGTGAGACCTTGTTGTATGGCAGAAATTTTAGGGCACCCATCTCATAACTCACCATTTGATGTGACCACCACAAATGTACCAGGTTTCTGAGTGTGCATGCATAGAGCATCATATTAAGGGTCAAATGGCCTAATTTCATTTATTTTTGAAAATAACATGTAGTTTTGCTACCTTCAGAGCCCAGGGACGCAGTCACTTGTTTTGGGGAAAAAAAGACACATAAGGGAAATCAAGGAAGGCATTTTTATTCAGAAATAAACAGACAGGAATAGCTTTGCTAATGGTTCCAAAATTTAGAAATCTAATATTACAAGCAAGAAAATAACCTGTGAAGAACTGTTAAGTTTGAGCAAGGTTTGGAGAGAGAAGTACCAATGAACTGATATAATTGTTTGTCAATGTGAAAGACAAAAGTTTCATGACATCTGCAAAAAGTTGGAATTGATGAGAGAATCATTACCAATCTTTACTGGGAAGAGTAAGCAGCATTAAGAGCTGATAAAGGGTATAAAGATAAAATGGATAAAGATCTGAAGAAGGACAAGTGGATGCATTAGTGCTCAGTCTTATACACACAGCCTCAATTCATTCTCTTAAAGTGTCTGGGTATCTTTAAAAGTTGGGCCCAAAATGGACAGAAAACTGACCAAACAACTTATGGGAGACCTAATGGAGAATTGATTGTAGATGCAAAATAAATTTACAATTTATTTGAAATTACAAATCAGACCAGTTTGAAATATGACTTGAACATGCATACTAACAAGACAAAGACATTGGTAATTACATAAGTTGACCACCCAAAATTAACCTTACAGGGATCGATAAGGAAATTGAGAAAATTTATTTATCTGGATAGACTCATATAAAATGGTCAATGCAATGAAATAATTTAAACACAGGATCGCAAAAAGTGTTTAAAGATGAGGAAGGGTGATTCAAATCAAACCAATTAGTGATCAAATTTAGGTAATGAGAATAATGAGGAAAACGGAGATCATTATAAGAGCACAAGAAAACAAAAATTTATGGGGTAGGTGGTGTCTCAAATCCGAAAACCAGTGATATTTGAAAACTGGACAATTTTTTCAAGCTGTTGTGCATAATTTTTTATTATTATTATTTTAGATAAGTAAACTAACTTACCAGCTTGTCGGGTGAGGTGCTGCGTTGGCGCAGTGGCACACTGACTAGTTATTGGCTTCGCGTGCCTGTCTTTTCCTATGCTCCGAGAGGTCTGAGTGACCCTGAACTCAAACTGCCCAAGCCAAAAACCGGCAAGATCCGAAATCCATCACAGACTTGGCCTCAAGGTTGCCAGTTTTGAGACACTTGTACCTATAATTATGGTATGGGATGACAGGCTGGGCACATCATTTGAGAGTCAAGGAGGAAGGCTTTTGCCATTAACTCTGCAAAAGTTGTTGGCAACAGATTATTGCGCAGCAGGCAGAGAATACAGCAAGTTGGTGAGCTGGACCGAGCACGGGTGACATTAAGGGGACAGTCTACGTGTACAAGAGGTCTGAAAATATGGAGGGCATGTTTTCAGAGCAAGGGAGACAGAGAATGAGAGATGTTTGTTCCCTCTTTAGAGTTAATATTTCAGAAATTGATGAAAGATCCTTAACTTGAAATGTAAACTCAGTTTCTCTCTCCGTAGATGCTGCCAGAGTTGTTGAGTATTTTCAATATTTTCTGGTTTTATCTTTTTTAGGTGATGTTGATTGAGGGATATATGTTAGATGAGCAGATACTAGCAGACAAATACCTGATGCATTCACTTGATAGCCCTCTGCCTTTCACAGTAATGGAATAGTTAATCCATTCCATTCATTTGGCTATTGTTCTGTAATGTACATTTCAAACCTTAGTGCCTAAATATTCATGGCATCAGTGCCCTAATTCATTTAAAAAAACTCACAAAGCTTATGTTCAAGTGAAGATAAAACATGTTCTATTAGCCATAGCGAAAGTAGAATCTGTGGTTTTATAAGTAACTATTTACTTAGTTAATTTAATAGAATTTGTGTGGGTGGATGGCACTGGAGATTTAAGTGCTGCTGTGTGAGATTTCAATGCCTCCTGTAGCCTTTACTCTAATTTGTTTAAAAGATCATTGCTTTAGTGTACTGCAAAAGTTGGGTTTGATGATTTTTGAGTCAAGTTTAATTGCAAGACTGTATTGATCCCCAGTTATCAAGTGTTTTGTTTAATTAATTAGAAATAAAAACCTTATCTTCTCTGGAAAGCTGGCCAGAGTGCAATCTACAGTGTTTACTTTTGGGTGCATAAAATATTAATCAAGTTTGTGATTTTTTTCTTTGTATTATTCAATTCTGCTGCCACACAGTGCGCAGAATTCTAGTTTTTTAAAAAAACTGACCAGTTTGCGCTTTAATCTTATCACCACTCTGTTTACATTTTTGAATGTGTGTTTTGTCTTTATTTCACCATATTTTGATCTTTATTTCACAATGTTGCGGTGCCAGCTGGATGTTAAAAGGGGGAAAAAAGCAAACTTTGCATTTGCACCTTATCACTTCTGTCGGTTTGCTTTCTGGTAGCATTGGCTCAGGGAGGAATGATTGGCCCTACCACTGGGGAACTTCAGAATAGTGTCAGTGTTTCTAAGTATTTGGCATTTGGCTGCTGTTTAATGTCTCACCTCTCCACTAGTAGATGTAATCTCAAATAGCACAGCACTGCCTTGGTACTACATTTCATACATAGGTTATGTATGAAAATCCTGGAGTGGAATTTGAATTCATAATGTTCTGATTCCAAGGTGATAGTGGAATATCTGTGTAGAATAACAATGGCACTAACTGCAATATCGCTGAAGTCAAGGATGAGAAAAGGCCATTCATTTGCCTCCAATACCTGACCCTCGAGCATTTCAACTCACTCAGCTGAGCACCCAATTGCAATTTCAACTTCTCTAAGATCTCTTCTCACCTGATAGATAATTCCAAATAATTGTATTCCTGTCAGCAAAATCTGTTTACAATTTACCCTTGTTGAATTTGAAATTTTCCCAGCTGGTCAGACTGACATTAAAAGTTTTCGTCTGAATTCACCTCAGCCTTGAACTTCATTGTGTGGACTTTACCAGACTCTAGAGTATAAACTTCTTTTGCCTTTCATCATAAATATCCTATCTGCACCTCAGATCTTTCTATTTGCTTTTATTCGCACCCTTTCCAATGCACATAAAGAGATGACCAGAAGTAAACATAGAATTTGAAATAATATCAGACAAGCTCATTAACCTCTGTAACCTTATTTTGTACTTTTCTGTTTTTTCTACTTCTTAAAATTTGTTTTTCTTTATTGTTTTGGCACAAAATAATGTGAAGCTAATTAGTACTTTTTCAGTAATAACTGAAATCAACAACGGTGATGATAAGATAAATTTTGCTTTATTAATGTTTTACTGTATTTTTCCAACAATGACGAGATGAACTGCCAGTTCTGCAGATGGCCATGCTGATCCCACATCAGACTCTTTTGTTGTAACATGGGGTGGGCGCTCATCCCACCACCTTCACACCCACCCCTGAGCTCATCCCCATAATAACACTGAAATCGACAGCCCACCCATATTAAAATGACCAATTAAGAGTCAATTAGGCTTGTTATCAAGTCTATTGACCCTAATAATACGCTACCCTTGCCATGATAGGCTTGATATTTAATTTATTTTTCTATTTATATTTATTTATTTAATATGATATTTAACTTCAAATGGTTAAAGGACGGGAAGGAAGGAGGGAGTTGCTCTTCAGGGCTGTCCTTTGCTGCTAGCGGGGTGGCCCCCACCTTAGACTGAAACACCCCCCCTCCCCTTCCTTGCTACACGCTGTCTCTCTTAAACCCACTCTCTCCCTTGCACTGCCCCTCTCCCTAATGCTCCCGGCGCAAGGTGCTGGACTTCACCTGTTCTGGGATCCTAGGCCTTGGGCTCCTCTTTCCAGCTGCTGTCCTGGCAGTGGCCACTGACGCCTTCCTGGCGCTGCTGGGACTGATGGAGCAGGACCTCCACCCCAGTCCCACTTGGATCACGTTAGTGAACCCTGCAGGGCTTTATTGCTGCAGGGCTGGTCAGCGTGTAGCCGATTGGCTTCACACTGATGTGGTTTCCGGGGAAGGGGAGGGATGTTGCGTGCTGTCCCCTTCCTCTGTATTATTCTGCCCGAGCAATCTACCACCACTGTATTTTTCTTACTTTGAAGCTCTGCAGCGTATACCCATAGTATTGTCCATATTTAATGTATATTTCAGAAATTGACACAAGCGACACCAGTCAAATTTCATAGGGATGGAGTTAAAATAAAATCGAGGGGTTCTGCCCCGGTCTGTCTAAAGTGCAGCTTGTTTCAGAATCACAGTGCAGAAGAGGCCCTTCGGCCCATCGAGTCTGTACCGACACGTGAGAAACACCTGACCTACCTACCTAATCCCATTTACCAGCACTTGGCCCACAGCCTTGAATGTTATGACGTGCCAAGTGCTCATCCAGGTACTTTTTAAAGGATGTGAGGCAACCCGCATCCACCACCCTTCCAGGCAGTGCATTCCAGACCGTCACCACCCTCTGGGTAAAAATGTTTTTCCTCACATCCCCCCCTAAACCTCCTGCCCCTCAACTTGAACTTATGCCCCCTTGTGACTGTTCCTTCAACTAAGGGGAACAGCTGTTCCCTATCCACCCTGTACATGCCCCTCATAATCTTGTACACCTCGATCAGGTCGCCCCCTCGGTCTTCTCTGCTCCAACGAAAACAACGCAAGTCTATCCAACCTCTCTTCATAACTTAAATGTTTCATCCCAGGCAACATCCTGGTGAATCTCCTCTGCACCCCCTCAGGATGACATTGATAAGAGTTCTGTGATTCGGAATAGTATGTGAGTAAATGTAACAATGGAAGAAAATGCCTTCATAAAAAGGTGTGTAACCTTTATTTAGATTTTAAAAAAGTGTTTTAAACAGTGCAATTAATAAAGATTGCTTTTTTTTGGTAAATTGCCACAATAAACCTATTGGAGGAAAGCTTAATAGAAAAAGTAATTTTCAGAGGAAATGTTCTCTTTTCCCTCCTCAATTTATTACTCGGTATATTGACAGAGCCTCAAAAAGGTTTAAACTGGTGAATGTTATTTTGTCCAACTAGTTGGAAAATGTAGAATCTTAGAATGGCTCAGGAGGAGAACATGTGGCCCAATTTTCCAATGCCTGCTCCATATTATTGCTAGTTTGGTTTTCCTTGAAAACTCTTTATTATTTCTCTTCACGTTTACCAAAACTGCTTAGGAAGTTCACATTTAAATGCTTCTTTGAGGAAAAAATTCTTCAAGGTTTCTCCTTCCATCACTTTTAAAAACTAGGAAAAAAGTGCACTAATTTGAAATAGTTCTAACCTTTAAGATTAACAATTTAATTCAGATTTATAAATTAATGCTTTGTTATTACTTTGGAAAACGATATTGATAATGGAGTACAAAAAAAAAACAAACATAAAAATACCTGGAAAAACTCAGCAGATCTGACAGCATCTGCTGAGAGGAACAGTTAACGTTTTGAGTCCGTATGACCCTTCAACAGAACTTAGGATAAATAGAAGAGAAATAAATAAATAAGAGATAAATAGAATCTTCTGTTTTTCCTTAGTTCTGTTGAAGGGTCATACGGACTCAAAACGTTAACTGTGTTCCTCTCCGCAGATGCTGTCAGACCTGCTGAGTTTTTCCAGGTATTTTTATTTTTGTTTTTGTTTTGGATTTCGAGCATCCGCAGTTTTTTGCTTTTATCTTAGTTGATAATGAAGTATATGGTCCAGCAGGCTACCTGTAGCTTAATACTTTAGGGACAACTCCCATCTGTTGTTTTATTCCACATATTATTATATTTCTATTCCTGCCCAAGTTAAGAAGCTGGCATAACCCCACCCAAAAAATGTACAACTGGAAAAACAGCACCGAATAAGGACCCATGGCGAAGATCGGTTCTTCAAGTTGACTGAATTTATCAAACTCTTTGTTATTAAATTGGATTTAGGGATTTTATTGACGTTTTGAATTGTATTCTGCAATTCAGTTTGTTTTCTCTGCGCATCACCACATGATCAATTTCCCTTCCACATTTTTTCCCTCTTAACATTAACCTATTTTTAGCTCAACACTCATTTTAAAACCTACATTTCTACATGAATGTTTCAGTTATATTCATTCATGTTTTCATCATAAATCTTGCATTAAACTCCACCACTTTGCGAATATTTGTTTCCTACATTACAGCAGTAACTATACTTTGAAAAGAACTTAATTGGCCACAAAGTACTTTGAGACATCTTGAAGTTGTAAAAAGTGCTATCTAAATGTAAGTCTGTTCTTTATGTTCTGTTGCCATGGTATTTTCCAACTCTACTCTGTTCCAGTATCTTTGGCTATTCCAATAACACACTTGTTTGTGTGCAGCACTCCAAAATAGTCTCTGAGATAATTGGCTGGATTTTTGTGGAGTCGGGAAGTCTCGGCAGCCCTTTAAAAATGGTGAGTGGGACCCAAATGCAGAACTGCTGCTCTCACTTTCAACAGATCCAAGTTTTGCCAATAGGGGAAAGGAATCACACTGGAGGGAAACCAGGGGCAGAATTTTACCCTTGGTGTGTGGGATTGCTGGGCGGGGGCCGTCGGAAATCCAACCACTGCTCGCGATTGGCAGGGGTCTGCAATTTTATGCGGGCAGATCAATTAAGGCCTGCCCAGTATGATACGTGGCCTGGAATGGGCGCGAAGGGTTGGGTGGGGACGTGATGTCTGCTGGGTCCAATGACGACCCGGTGGCCAATTCAAATGCGGCCTCAGCAGCCCCTGGAAGGCTGCCACCGAAGGATGCGGAAGTGTTGCCAATGAAGACCGTAGTGGGTGGACACAGCAGGTGGGAGGGCAGGCTTGCAGGGCAGTCGGCCCTGTGTTTTTTGGACAAGTGCCTCGCAGCTCTCCAGCAAGGAGAGAAACCCTTGTCCCCAGGGATGGGAGGAGGAAGCCTTCCTACCTCACCAAAAAGGCCTGGGAGGAGGTGGCATCCAGGGTCAGCAGCCACAATGTGGTGAGAAGCACATGGGTCCAGTGCTGGAAGTGATTCAATGATCTCCTGCGATCGGGAAGGGTGAGTACTGTGTTGGCATGGGTCACTTTGCAGAACAGTTGAGAGCTGCCCCACCCCCGTGGACCTCAGAGGTGTTAGAGTCTGAGTGCCAAATGTCAGTGAGGCAGGAGCTGGCCAAGGGGGTAAGCAGCTCCAGGGTCATGAATGTTCTGAGCCCTGTGAGGTGCTCCTCAGGTGGGATTGGCCAAGCTGTAATGGCGCTGCAGGTAGAGAGTAGACTAATCAATGCTGCTCTGTCTTTTCAGGAGAAACCATCCCATAACAATGCTGAGAGGTCGTGGACTGGCGGGGGACCCCCACACCTCCTCATCCTTTTGCAATACAAGGAGGAGGCCCTGGAGCTGGACAGGTGCCATGCACCTCGGTCAAGCAGCCGCAGTGAGGCTGGGGTGCCAGAGGAAGGTAAGAGTGCAATGCACTGAGGTGAGAATGTCGGTTATTGCTACCATTCCAGTGTAGTCTCTTTATTGATGTGAGCCTTGAACCTGGAATCCCCATTGATAATCGATAGATGAGGGCACCATGATGTAATTCTCTGTCTCATCAGGGTGCCAGACATGCACCATGATAGTTTCATGACTTAACCTAATGATATGTCCTTCTTCTCCCTGTTAGGCTTACCAGCAGTTCGTTATGAGGAGCCTGATGGCCCACCCCTGACCCCTGAGGACCACCGTGCTCATCACGTACCTGCGTCACACTGTGTCTGTCAAGCAGGCACCAGCACAGTTACCAGCACCTTGGTGCGCATAACATCGCCGTGTACTCTATTGGTGCACATTGGTGAGGGCACTACATGCTCACTTGAGGTGCAGGGGGAGGCAGAGGGTGCCCAGGCCTCTGGCAATAGGAGGATTGCTGGGGACTAGGACAATGCTCATTCGATGGCTGATAATGGGCCTCTGGAGTTGTCCCTGAAGCAGCAGATGCTGGACATCCAGCAGGGTGAATGGGAGGATCTGATGGAGACACATGGAATGCGTGCCATGGTGTCCGTTGTGGAGGAGTCCATGTGGAGCATAAGCACTGCATTGACCCTCATGGCTGAGCGCAATGCCTCCTACATGGAGAGAGTGGCGACTCCCATGGAGAGGCTCCTCCAGGGACTCAATCAGAGGTGCCTGGGGACGCGCTCGGACCTGCAAGCCCTCTCAGCGGCAATGGCCTCAGCTGGTCAGTGTCAGTGTGGGAGATGGATTGGGCACCCGGTATCTCAGCTAGGTGCCCATCCATCAATGGTGAGCAAGGAGGTGGAAAGCGACCTGACATTGGCACACGAGCTGCCTGTCATCTCTGCGGGCTCCTCTCAGGCTGCTCCGGATGATGGTAGCAGCTCCTCCACCCCTCTGCCAGTGACTGTGGTACCTAATGATACTGTGACGACTGCGGAGATGCCAGCCGTGGCACTGGCCAGTACAAGCTCCACAGCCAGAGGACGCCTGCCAAGGTCATCAAGGCCAACAAGAGAGCAGAGTGAGCAGGCTGCCTCCATTGCTGGTGCCAGCGAGAGGGGAGCACCTCGACATAGCACCCACAGGTGAAAAGTTAAAGCCCCTTAAGCACAACACGGGCTTATCATGGGTGATATTTGGTTCCCTCATTTTTCTTCAGTTTTTAATGGCGTGATGGAAAACACCAGTTCGTGTTAATTTCTGTGACTTTTAACATTCACAAGGAAATTATATGTTATTTTGTGCAACTGGCCTCTGTATGCTTCATTTGTTATCTAGGTGCAGGGTAGGCCATGATGTTATGATGGACGTGTGTCTCCTGAAACTGTATTGCAAAGGCACATAGTTTATGTTGTTGACCAAGGAACTGGTCCGTTCAGGGACGAGTATGGAGCCTGCAGCCCTGGCATGTGGTGGTGGTGGTGCTTCTTATTTAGTAGTCTAGCTGAAGGACCGTTGGATCAAAGTGTCCCAGGTGTCCTCGCCTCCCTGTAGGTTACCCAGGCCTGCGTTTATGCCCTCAGTGTTCTCCTCACTGTGCTCGTCCTCGGACTCACTACTGGACTCGTCGTCTGTTGCCTGTGCAGCTGTGTCAAGATCTTCTTTCTCCACTGCATCCCCCCTTGCCAGTACCAGATTGTGTAGAGCGCAGCATGCAACCGTTATCAGTGACACACGACCCGGTGGGTACTGGAGTATGCCCCCTGAACGGTTCAGGCATCGGAAGCGCATCTTGAGATGGTTTTCTCTACCACTGCCCTTGTGGAGGCATGGCTCCTGTTGTACTGCTGCTTGGCCTCCATTCTTGGATGGCGGAGAGGTGTCATGAGCCATCTTTTGAGGGGATAGCCCTTGTCACCCAGCAGCCATCCATCTAGTGGGGCTGGAGCACTGAAGAGCCTTGGTATTTGGGAGTGCCTGAGGATGTAAGCGACATGGGAGCTGCCTGGGTACCTTGCACACACTTGCGGAATCTGCATCCTGTGATCACACACTATCTGCACGTTCATAGAGTGGAATCCCTTCCTGTTGACGAAGGCACCCGGCTGACCCGCTGGCGTCTTGATGGCCACATGTGTGCAGTCGATTGCACCCTGGACACGGGGGAACCCAGCAATCGCTGCAAAGCTTCTGGCTCGCTCTACCTGGCTGGCCTCGCCTGTACGGTAATGAATGAAAGTCAATGCCCACCTGAACAGAATGTCTGTCAGCAGTTTGACACAACTATGGATCCCCCACTGACCCCTGGAAAGAGCCAGAGGCATAGAAGTCGAGGGTCCCTTGACCTTCAGCGCCACTGGTATGGGGTGTCCACCCACACGGTTGGAGCTGATCTCAGGCCCAATCATCTGACAAATGGAGGTCACTGTCTCCCGTGAGAGACGGAGCCTCTGTCTGCATTGCACCTCAGACATATTGCGGTGTCTGCATCAGTGCCTGTAAACCCTGGCAGCAGGCCATTGGCACCTTCTGCAGCCCCTTCCGCCCTGGACTTTCTGTTGGCCCTGTGCCCCTTGTGCCTACGCCTCTCCTCCCACAGGTCACTCCCCTGGAAACTGAATAGGGAGACATCTGGCCTCCAGACCCCCCACCCCCCCCAAATTGTGGAGTCTGTTTTGCACATGCAATGGCCTAAAAATTGCAGGAGCTATGTAAAGTTGAAGACAGTTGGTGTCTCAAGGGCTTTAATTGACCACTTAATGGTGGGCATGCCTCCGTCTCCATCGCGCGCCTGTCTAGTGAAATGTCACGAGAGTGTGAGTTTACATCGGCACGCTCGGCCGACGTCAACACGCTTTATTTAACACTTGAGTAGGTGGGGCACACACCTACCTGCTAAGCTAAAATTTCTGTCCCTGAGCTCAATGGGGCTGTTTGAACTTGGTGCTGAGTTCAAATCGAACCCATTTTAAGAGCTTAAGCTGCAGTGTGGTAGTCATGAATTGATGGAGTAGACGTAATTGCCCTTGAAGGGTGGATAAGGTCTGTACAACTATTTTGATCTGAAGTTTTTTCAGTGCCCTGCCCTTTAAACTTCAAAAACAAAAGGCTGCAGCTATCAGTGAGAGTTTATAAAAACCCTCTGCTAGACTGCTCAGATTTGCAGGCCATCTGGTGCAGGTTAGAAAAAGTAATCAGCATCTGGATGTGCAGTTTCAATGGAGTTCTTTGTTGACATTTCTCCAAGGGCTGTTGGTATGTCATTATGAATGCATGGCTGAGTTTCAAAAGCTACAATTATCTCAGCAGGAGGGCTGAATTCACAGTTTGGTTATCAAAGCATTGGATGTCTTTGAAGTGGGGCCTGAATAGAAGCTTGTCTTTATAAGGGATTAACCGTTTGAGATTTAAAAGCTTTGAATGGATTTTATGAATGGGAGTTTTTTTCACTATCAACTGTGTAGGAGTTTTTTTTTTCATCTCCACATGGCTCCTGAGGTATTCCCATGGTGGATAATGGGTTGCCATGGAGGTGGCCTGGTGGGTATGAGGGGCCATGGGTGTTGGGTGGGGACATTGAGGTTGGATGGAGAGAATGAGGGGCCATGGGTTAATGAGTTGGCATTGAGTTGGTGTGGGAAGCGAGTGGAGACATGAGTTGGTGTTGAGATGGCATGGAGGGTATGAAGGCCATGGAGGGTGGGGGGAGTGAGGGCTAGAGGGCCTAACAGCTTGTATAACAACTGGATGAGGTCCCAGAGATTCGAGTTGGGCCTCCTAATAAGCCAGTCTCGGAATTTATCCACCCCCATGGCTGCCTAAGTTCTGCTTCAGGGGTCAACAGGCATGACTCCATCCCACATTGCCATCCTCCCTCCCCCCACCCCACCTCCATCATCGCGCAAATATTGCAGATATTGGCACTTTTTACTGAGGCAGGTCTGGCAAGTTGGCACATTTCTCAACTTGAGCTACCTGCCTTGGTAGCCAAAATCCAACCCTATATTCGTTTCTATCGCACCTTTTTAAAAAAAATATACAGTTTGCAACCAGCCCCTGCTAAATTGAAGTTATCCGTATCAGCTTCTCGTGTTTGACTGTGAAGCTCTTGGTTCTGTCTGGCCCCCTGGACCTCGTTTATCACAGACGTTTTGAGATGGAAGAACTCATATTCTTGTGTTTCAATTTACTTGGTGCTTGATAAGAGGTAGTCAGTTTTCACAATTAAGTCTGTGTGGACTGATAATTTTAGCCACTGGAGGTAGAAAATCTTTTGAGTATTGTTGAGTTGGCTCAAAGTGCCACTGATGAATAAGTGTTTCTGTTTTCATTAGGTAGCTGCTGGAGTGGGACACACAGTAATACTGGTGGATCAGGCTGATGATATCTTGAAGAAATCATTGAAGAAAATTGGAGACAGCGTTGAGCGTATGAGCAAGAAGAAGTTTATAGATAAGCCTGAGGTGATGCTTTGACATTAATGAACTTTGTAAGCATTTGTAATCTGATTCAGCAAACTTTTTAATATGTATTGACTCATGTCATTTCAATGGCAGCTTGTCAAATAGTACTTTTTTCAGATTTGTTTATATATTTCTGCCTCTTGGGTATGAGATTGAAATAAGTAGATTCTCTGTAATGTTTCCCTCAAGTAATCTAGCAGTAGTAAATTCCACAAATTCCTGTGGGATCCTGCCCATCAGATCTAAGTAAAAATGGAAACCATGTGGCCGCTAAATCTCATTTGTTCATTGGCTGTAGCATAGTTATTAAAAGCTGGTCTTTTTATTCCCACTTTCAGCACCTACCTTAGTCTATATTATTTGAACTAACTATCACTGTTATATATGTACAGAATTGATTGCCAGAATAAATTCCATGGTTGAGAGTTTACAGTTACAGAGAAGTTGGGGTTATTCTCCTTTGGAATAGAGAAGACTAAGGAGATTTGATAGTGTTCAAATTCAGGAAGAGTAAGTAAAGAGCAACTGTTTCCCTTGCCTGAAGGGTTGATAACCAGAGGGCCCAGATTTAAGGTGATTGAAGAACATTCGGAAAAACTGTTTTACACAATGAGTTGTTAGGATTTGGAATAAACTGCCTGATAGGGTGATGGATACAGGGCTAAAAGTAGCCTTAAAAATGAAATTGGATAAATACTTGACGGGGAACAAATTGCAGAGACATGGGGAAAGAGCTGGGGAGGGCGATTAACTGGATTGCTCTTCGACAGAGCCGGCGCAGATTTGATGGGCCAAATGGCTTCCTTCTGTGTCCCACGATTCTGTGATTCAATTAGACAGCACACCTTACCATTGCCATTTCCGATCTTCATTTGGTCTTGCAGTAATCAGTCATTCTGTAGTGTCTTTTTAAACAGTTGTGTTTTGCACTGTTCTGCCAGATTAGCAATTTTCCACTAATACAGAAAGCACACACTGCACTGGAACATAACAAGATTCAATCTTTTGTTTTGTTGTTGACATCATTTCTAGTTTCAGTAACACTCAAGCTTTTCAGAAGCCAGGAGTAATCTTCCGCATATACAGGCCGAGTACCCTTTATCCAAAGACCTCGGCTGATTGCATTTTGCATTTCAGATAGTTTTGGTTTTCGGATACTGTGTATAGATTTACATTACAATAGCCTAAGCCTAGGATAACTTTAGTCTAAAGTAAATAAAATGGCTAGAAAAGTAAGATGTATCGCTGAATAATAAATACAAGGTACGTGTAATAAGTTTCTTTTTGACATGTTCACCACAAAATTCACAAGGTAAACAGTGCAGACAAACAACTAGACTACCTGTGCTAAAGGTCAGTGAGGTTCAAAAAATGTGTGGTTCTTAGATGTGTTTGGTTTTCAGATTTACGGATAAAGGTTACTCGACCTGTAATCTGTTTTGGTTAATCTCTAACTTAAATTTAAGAACTCTTAGTTTAAATTGTGCTTAGAAACAAACTACCCTGCCACTCGATACACAAATTTTCCTCCCTTTTCTCTTCTGATTGGGTATGATTCCACAGGTTTTGGTTGCTGAAATAGCTGTTCATTTGTTAGTCATCACATTGAATGTAAGTGTGCTGAAAGTACAGCTTTTTACATCACAGCTGAGGCAATTGCTATTCAGACGACATTTTAGAGTTAAAAACAAAAAAACTGCAGATGCTGGAAATCCAAAACAAAAACAGAATTACCTGGAAAAACTCAGCAGGTCTGGCAGCATCGGCGGAGAAGAAAAGAGTTGATGTTTCGAGTCCTCAGAACTCAAGTTCTGTCAAAGGGTCATGAGGACTCAACATTTTAGAGTACTTTGTGTGTTTAAAAAACTATGTAAAACGAGTAAAACAAAAACAGAATTACCTGGAAAAACTCAGCAGGTCTGGCAGCATTGGCGGAGAAGAAAAGATTTGACGTTTCGAGTCCTCATGACCCTTCGACAGAACTTGAGTTCGAGTCCAGGAAAGAGCTGAAATATAAGCTGGTTTAAGGTGTTTGTGTGGGGGGCCGGAGAGATAGAGAGACAGAGAGGTGGAGGGGGGGGGTGTGGTTGTAGGGACAAACAAGCAGTGATAGAAGCAGATCATCAAAAGATGTCAACGACAATAGTACAATAGAACACATAGGTGTTAAAGTTAAAGTTGGTGATATTATCTAAACGAATGTGCTAATTAAGAATGGATGGTAGGGCATTCAAGGTATAGCTCTAGTGGGGGTTTTTTTATAATGGAAATAGGTGGGAAAAGGAAAATCTTTATAATTTATTGGAAAAAAAAAAGGAAGGGGGAAACAGAAAGGGGGTGGGGATGGGGGAGGGAGCTCACGACCTAAAGTTGTTAAATTCAATATTCAGTCCGGAAGGCTGTAAAGTCCCTAGTCGGAAGATGAGGTGTTGTTCCTCCAGTTTGCGTTGGGCTTCACTGGAACAATGCAGCAAGCCAAGGACAGACATGTGGGCAAGAGAGCAGGGTGGAGTGTTAAAATGGCAAGCGACAGGGAGGTTTGGGTCATTCTTGCGGACAGACCACAGGTGTTCTGCAAAGGGGTCGCCCAGTTTACGTTTGGTCTCTCCAATGTAGAGGAGACCACATTGGGAGCAATGAATGAAGTAGACTAAGTTGGGGGAAATGCAAGTGAAATGCTGCTTCACTTGAAAGGAGTGTTTGGGTCCTTGGACGGTGAGGAGAGAGGAAGTGAAGGGGCAGGTGTTGCATCTTTTGCGTGGGCATGGGGTTGTGCCATAGGAGGGGGTTGAGGAGTAGGGGGTGATGGAGGAGTGGACCAGGGTGTCCCGGAGGGAGCGATCCCTACGGAATGCCGATAAGGGGGGTGAAGGGAAGATGTGTTTGGTGGTGGCATCATGCTGGAGTTGGCGGAAATGGCGGAGGATGATCCTTTGAATGCGGAGGCTGGTGGGGTGATAAGTGAGGACAAGGGGGACCCTATCATGTTTCTGGGAGGGAGGAGAAGGCGTGAGGGCGGATGCGCGGGAGATGGGCCGGACACGGTTGAGGGCCCTGTCAACGACCGTGGGTGGAAAACCTCGGTTAAGGAAGAAGGAGGACATGTCAGAGGAACTGTTTTTGAATGTAGCATCATCGGAACAGATGCGACGGAGGCGAAGGAACTGAGAGAATGGGATGGAGTCCTTACAGGAAGCGGGGTGTGAGGAGCTGTAGTCGAGATAGCTGTGGGAGTCGGTGGGTTTGTAATGGATATTGGTGGACAATCTATCACCAGAGATTGAGACAGAGAGGTCAAGGAAGGGAAGGGAAGTGTCGGAGATGGACCATGTGAAAATGATGGAGGGGTGGAGATTGGAAGCAAAATTAATAAATTTTTCCAAGTCCTGACGAGAGCATGAAGCAGCACCGAAGTAATCATCGATGTACCGGTGAAAGAGTTGTGGAAGGGGGCCGGAGTAGGACTGCAACAAGGAATGTTCCGCATACCCCATAAAGAGACAGGCATAGCTGGGGCCCATGCGGGTACCCATAGCCACACCTTTTATTTGGAGGAAGTGAGAGGAGTTGAAGGAGAAATTGTTCAGCGTGAGAACAAGTTCAGCCAGACGGAGGAGAGTAGTGGTGGATGGGGATTGTTCGGGCCTCTGTTCGAGGAAGAAGCTAAGGGCCCTCAGACCATCCTGGTGGGGGATGGAGGTGTAGAGGGATTGGACGTCCATGGTGAAGAGGAAGCGGTAGGGGCCAGGGAACTGGAAATTGTTGATGTGACGTAAGGTGTCAGAGGAATCACGGATGTAGGTGGGAAGGGACTGGACAAGGGGAGAGAGAAGGGAGTCAAGATAACGAGAAATGAGTTCTGTGGGGCAGGAGCAAGCTGAGACGTTTGGTCTACCGGGGCAGTTCTGTTTGTGGATTTTGGGTAGGAGATAGAAGCGGGCCGTCCGAGGTTGGGCGACTATCAGGTTGGAAGCTGTGGGAGGGAGATCCCCAGAGGAGATGAGGTCAGTGACAGTCCTGGAAACAGTGGCTTGATGTTCAGTGGTGGGGTCATGGTCCAGGGAGAGGTAGGAGGAAGTGTCTGCGAGTTGACGCTCAGCCTCCGCGAGGTAGAGGTCAGTGCGCCAGACAACAACAGCACCACCCTTGTCAGCGGGTTTGATGACAATGTCAGGGTTGGACCTGAGAGAATGGAGTGCAGTAAGTTCAGAGAGAGACAAGTTAGAATGGGTGAGAGGAGCAGAGAAATTGAGACGACTAATGTCGCGCCGACAGTTCTCAATGAAAAGATCGAGAGAAGGTAAGAATCCAGAGGGAGGGGTCCAGGTGGAGGGAGAATATTGGAGATGGGTAAAAGGATCCGTTGAACTGGGAGAGGACTCCTGCCCAAAGAAGTGAGCCCGGAGACGAAGACGGCGGAAGAAGAGTTCAGTATCATGCCGAGCCCGAAATTCATTGAGGTGAGGGCGTAAGGGTATGAAACTAAGTCCTATTAATTATTATTAAGTCCTATTATTAATTTTATGTTGTGCACTGGGGGCCTCTACTGGCGGAAGCCCACAACTGCACTATCAATTATCTTCTAATTTTCTCTGTAAGTTTTCTTCCTGTCATCTCGTCAAGGTTTAATTCCAAGTGCCTAACTACATCCATAGACTGCGATGGTGAATGCTGGTGTGCTGTTTGACTATGGAGGACTTCTGCTGAGCTTAATTATACTAATGAAGCAAGTTATAATTGCCCCAACTCCACTCTGGGCAATATCTGCTAATTCAATGTAGGCCAAGGATTGAATCTGCCACGTTCCTGGACCCAAATTGGTTCACTGGCTGCTAAATTAGGATTATGTACTATAATAATTCTTATAAGTAGAAAGATACTCTGCTGATCCTGCCCTATAGTTCCTACATGCACATGAGGTTGTGCGTCAGCCGTTGTCTTACTCTAGTTAGAAGCAGCTTTTGTACCAGATGTTGTGTGTTAATATGACAACATAAAGGTTTGGTTCCACATACCACAATTGGAAAACGTTTTATACAGGCACTATTCTAACTATGCACTGTCAGGGCTACATCTAAATCCGTCATTGTAATGCAAAACAAGCCCTTGACTTTGCCAGCATCTCTGTATTGAATGTCTGCATTATGAAACTGACTGTTGACAAAAAAATTGCATTTCTATAGCGCCTTTTAACATAGAAAAATGTTCCAAGGCATTCCAATAACGAAACAAAGTTAGAGTAGGAGATTTTTGGAGGGTGACTTTAAACTTGGTGAAAGAGGCTGTTTTTAAGGAGGGTTTTCAAAGAGAAGGGAGAGGTGGATAGACTGAGTAATTCCAGGGAATTGGACCTAAATGGGTGAATAGTGGATTAAAGGGAGGGAAGATTCCTAAAACTCGACTGAGAGAGATAGAAAGTTTGGATCAAGGGCTTTGTAATGCTAGAGGAAGTTCAGAGATTAGGAGTGGTGAGACGGTGGGTGGATTTAAACACAAGGGCCCAGATTTTCACCTTAACGGAGAGGCTGTCTGTCGTGGTGAAAATAGTGGCGATGGCCCCGCTACATGGCGCTTCCTATTTTCGCGGGGCAGGAATGAAATCAGACTGATGTTCGCAAGTTTATGGAGGTAGCTGGCCATATAAAACATCAGCTGCCTCCACTGAAATGGGATTTCTGTAGGCCAGAAGTGTGAAACCTCACGTGCAGATTTGACCAGGTCTGAACTTGGTGGATTCATTTGGATAGCCAGGATACCCCTATGGTTATGGTCCCAGGACAACTTTAGGAGAGTAAGGCACCCTTTGGAACTGTGTGTAATAAGTGCATAAACTCATTGGAACTGTCAAAGATCTATCAAAACTCATGGAACTGTCAATGTTGTCAGGGATTTAACACTGCTGGGCTTTAAATTTTAAAAAAGAGCGGAGTTCAGAAAAAGATCAGTGCTTGATATTTTATTCTGTCTGTTCTCAGCTATCATTATAGGATAGGTACTGTAATGACTGATTTTACAACCTAACATTATTCCAGTGGGACGCCTGTTAAGTGAACAGTTTGATTGACAGCTCCAAGTGGTTATGAAATGGACATATTTGTTTTCATAAGAGATTAAGTCCGTAAGTCAAATGTTTTTTTACATAAGAGATTAGTTAGAGGAATTTCAATATATTGAATATTTTTAAATAAGTTTTTTTTTCAATAGTGATGTCATCAATATGAATATAACTTGGTTTTATGTAAGCACGGATCCTGAGATTTGCCCATGGTAGATTAGTAGGTTAGTTGGCATGAAGGGGATAAGGAAAAGGGTGGTGCGTGGCTATGTAAGTTGGCACTAAGTTGGCATAGGGACTATAAAGGGTCATGGGGATGAATGGAGGCATGGAGTGGCTTGGGGGTTATGAGGGACCATAGGGATGGGTAGAGGGGCATAGGATGGCATAGGGGTTTTGAGGGACCATGGTGGGGGAGGGTAGGTATATTGGGTGACATTGATGGGGCATAGGGAGTGTGTGCTGTTGTGAAGGTTGAGAGTAGGAGGGATGTTTTATGTTTTAGTCTTTATTTTCTTTAATTTGAAGACAGTGTCGGAGCTCTGTGGCAGCCTCCATACCCGGCAGCCTTCTCACTTCTTCCCAGGTTGCCCTCTCCGTTTCCTATACTAGCCCTTTCCTCTCGGACCGAAAATCCAACATCTGGGCAGCTGTTTTTTAAAGGTCTCTGTGCACCCAACCCAGGAGTGAAAATCTGGGCTAAGGATTTAAAATTTGGGACATAGGAGCCAATGTAGGTCAACAAGGATAGGGTTGATCGATGATTGCGAGTTGTTACAGGATTTGATACCAGTTGGCGTTTACAAGAATGAGAGGTGATCCTATTGAAGTATATGAGATCCTGAGGGAACTTGAAAGGGTGAATACCCTGAGGATGTTTCCTCTTGTGGAGGAGACTAGACCTACGGGACAAAGTTTAAGAATAAGAGGCCGCCTTTTTGAAATGGAGATGGGGAAAAAAGATTTCCCTCAGGATTGCTAATCTGTGGAACTCTCTTTCCCAGAAAACAGCAGAGGCTGGGTCATCGAATTTATTCAAGGCTGAGTTAGATAGATTCTTGATAGACAAGGGAGTCAAGAGTTATGGAGGGCAGACTGGAAAGTGGATTTGAGACTCCAACCAGATAGGTTATGATCTGATTGAATGGTGGAGCAGGCTGGAAGGGCCGAAGGACCTACGAACAGGAGTAGGCCCATGTTCTTATGGAGGCAGGCAGTGTTACTGAGGTGGAATTGGTAATCTTTGTCATGATGTTGGAAGCTCAGCTCAGCATTGAACAAGATGCCAGGGTTTATGCAATCCGGTTTAGAATCACCAAGAGTGGCTCGATAACCTCACTACTGACCGAGCTGGCCAAATCCTAAAGGACGTAACTGCAAGACTGGGTCTGCGGCAGGTGGTGAGGGAACCAACAAGAGGAAAATACATACTTGACCTCATCCTCATCAACCTGCCTGCCGCAGATGCATCTGTCCATGACAGTATCGGTAGGAGTGACCACCGCACAGTCCTGTGCAGACGAAGTCCCGCCTTCACATTGAGGATACCCTCCATTGTGTTGTGTAGTACTGTGCTAAATGGGATGGATTTCAACGAGATCTAGCAACTCAAGACTGAGCATCCATGAGGCGCTGTGGGCCATCAGCAGCAGCAGAACTGCAACCGAACACAACCTCATAGCCCGGTATATCCCCCACTCTAGCATTACCATCAAGCCAGGGGATCAACCCTGCAATGAAGAGTGCAGGAGTGCATGCCAGTAGCAGCACCAGGCATTCCTAAAAATGAGGTGTCAACCTGGTGAAGCTATAACACAGGACTACTTGCGTGCCAAACAGCATAAACAGCAAGTGATAGACAGAACTAAGCGATCCCACAACCAATGGATCAGATCTAAGCTCTGCAGTCCTGTTACATCCAGTCGTGAATGGTGATGCACAATTAAACAACTCACTGGAGGAGGAGGCTCTGCAGATACCCCCATCCTCAATGATGGGGGAGCCCAGCACATCAGTGCAAAAGTTAAGGCTGAAGCATTTGCTACAATCTTCAGCCAGAAGTGCTGAGTGGATGATTCGTCACGGCCTCCTCTGGAGGTCCCCAGCATCACAGATGCCAGTCTTCAGCCAATTTGATTCACTCCACGTGATATCAAGAAACAGCTGAAGGCATTCGATATTGCAAAGGCTGTGGGCCCTGACAATATTCCGACAATAGTACTAAAGTCTTGTGCTCCAAAACTTGCCATGCCTCTAGCCAAGCTGTTCCAGTACAGCTACAACACTGTCATCTAGCCGGCTATGTGGAAAATCGCCAGGTATGTCCTCCAGACAAAAAGCAGGACAAATCCAACCCGGCTAACTACTGCCCCATCAGCCAACTCTCGATCATCAGTAAAGTAATGAAAGGGGTCATGAACAGTGCTATCAAGCAGCACTTGCTTAGCAATAACTTGCTCTCTGACACCCAGTTTGGGTTCCGCCAGTGCCACTCAGCTCCTGACCTCATTACAACCTTGGTTCAAACATGTACAAAAGAGTTGAACTCCCGAGGTGAAGTGAGAGTGACTGACCTTGACATCAAGGCCGCATTTGACCGAGTGTGGCATCAAGGAGCCCCAGCAAAACTGGAGTCAATGGGAGTCAGGGGGAAAACTCTCCATTGGTTGGAGTCATACCTAGCACAAAGGAAGATGGTTGTGGTTGTTGGAGGTCAGTCATCTCAGCTCCAGGACATCACTGCAGGAGTTCTTCAGGGTAGTGCCCTCAGCCCAACCATCTTCAGCTGCTTTGGCAATGACCTTCCTTCCAAAATAAGGTCAGAAGTGGGGATGTTCGCCAATGAGTGTACAATGTTCAGCATCATTCACAGCTCCTCAGATACTGAAGCAGTCCATGTCCACATGCAGCAAGACCTGGACAATATCCAGGCTTGGGCTGACAAGTGCCAGACAATGACCATCTCCAACATGAGAGAATCTAACCATCACCCCTTGACATTCAATGGCAATACCATCACTGAATCCCCCACTATCAACATCCTGGGGGTTACCATTGACCAGAAACTGAACTGGACTAGCCATATAAATACTGTGGCTACAAGAGCAGGTCAGAGGCTAGGAATCATGCAACAAGTAACTCACCTCCTGACTCCTAAATCCTGTCCACCAACTAGGCACAAGTCAGGAGTGTGATGAAATACTCCCCAGTTGCCTGGATGAGTGCAGCTCCCACAACACTCAAGAAGTTTGACACTGTCCAGGGCAAAGGCAGCCTGTTTGATTAGCACCACATCCACAAACATTCACTCCCTCCGCCACTGATGCACAGGAGCAGCAGTGTGTACCATTTACAAGATGCACGCAGGAATTCACCAAGGCTGCTTCGACAGCATCTTCCAAACCCACTACCATTACCATCTAGAAGGACAAGGGCAGCAGATAGATGGGAACATCACCACCTGGAAGTTCCTCTCCATGTCACTCAACATGCTGACTTGCCTTCACTGTCACTGGGTCAGTATCCTGGAACTCCCTTCCTAACAGCACTGTGGGTGTATTTACACCACATGGACTGTAGCCGTTCAAGAAGGTGGCTCATCACCACCTTCTCAAGGACAGCTAGGGATGGGCAAAAAATGCTGGCTCAGCCACCAAATCCCACATCCCGAATGATTTGTTTAAAATGGCAGGGAGGGTGAAAGAACCTGTAGTACTTAAGTTGTTTTCGGAATAAAAGTATGTTTAATTGGGTCCATGCAAGACTGGGTTCTGGACCCAGCACCTAATAATGGTAGAGTTAATTAATGGCTTGAGAGTGTTGAGAGGTGGAGCTGAATGTTAGTGGTGTAATGTGAATGTTAACCCTATGTCTGAGAGACAGTATGCAGCTAAGGAAGATGGAGGATCCAAGGATGGATTCTTCGGGAACTTTGGGGATGACAATGAAGGGTAGGAAAAAAATTCTGTTGGTAGAATTACTCTGTCTATGATCTGATATGTAAGAGTGAAAGTAGTCCCACACAGCAATGCAGTGGAGGAGCATGTAGGAGGGAGGCTGCACTGAGGACCGGAAGAGAGAATGCATCACAGTCAGAGAGAATGTTTTATTTGGAGTTGTGGGAGAATGGCATAGATCTAGGAGGCAACGACACATCCAAGGATCTTGGGGAGGAAAGAGAATTTGGATATGGGCCAGTAAAAGTGGCCTTGTCATCATCTTTCACATCTGGATAACAAATAACAATATCACTGATGAAGGGTTCTGATGAAGAGTCATTCGGACTCGAAACGTTAACTGTATCTCTCTCCGCAGATGCTGTCAGACCTGCTGAGTTTTTCCAGGTATTTTTGTTTTTGTGACAATATAACTTGATCTCTTTCCCTTCTCCTCTCCCTGTGCTCCTCAACGTATGACCAAAGCACAGGATTTTGCAGTGTGGAAAATGATGTGTGTGAACTTTCATCCTACTGTGGCACTATATCTGCGGTACCAGTGTATTAAGCTAATCATAAATCAGATTTCTTTTTATGAAGGTCTGTTAGGACTCATTATAGTGCTCCATGTGTGGAATTGAGTGGTAATGGCTGTGACTGTCTCGCCTAAATATTAGACTGTATTTTTTCTTTTGATCTAAAACTTCAAAGCTTGAATTTTGGGCAAATTGAGCTTTTTGGAACAACCATAATTAAACTTTAAAACTTCCGTTATAGATTGTAGTCTAACAACAACCATGCTAAATTGGAACAGGACTTATTGTAATATCTGGTTGTAACCATTCTTATGTGGCACTTTAGACTGGCATGAGGACAGTCTTCAAGCTGGTGTTAACATTGTTGTTAATGAAAGTGGCAGGTTTCTGTTTGCTAATGACACTGTTATGGGGGAAAGACTGTCTTCAGCAGCAGTTTTAGATACCGCATCCTCCACAATTCTTTCACAAGTGGGCTAACAAGCAGTTAATTTAAGTTTAGTAACTAACTTTCCTGCCTGTACAAACTGATGACTTTGGGGTCCCTGTTTGGGCCTGTAGCCGTTCTGATAACATGGTTACGGTGATATCCAGGGATGACTTTGTTCACATATATTTTGGACTGATTTGCAGTTACATGTGCAGAAAAAGTTAGGAGCAGGATGGTAGTTCTGGATCATCATCCAGACCTGTCTGAACAGCTAGTTTCAGTGTAAGTGATTGTAGGTAATGCAGGATGTACATGGGCTGACCCGATAAGATATGTCATCAGAGCACCTCTGGGTAAAGGGAGTAAAAAGGAAAATGTTTGCAGGTAAGGAAGATTAGTTCCTAACTTTCTCAATTTAAAGGATTTAAAAGATGAAGTATTTCAAATCTTCCAGGATTTTGTTTGTATCTAGAAATGTGCGAGTAATAATCAACCAAGGCAATGGGGCAGCTACTTCACTTCCCCCCTCTTTAAAAATTGCCAATTAAGCTGCTTCAACAATGATTCAACTTTGCAGTACCATTTTGGAACAAAACATTGGGTAGCCCTATTTTAGAAATATTCACAGTACTTTGTCAGAGGGTTGCTGATAAAATTGTGACTGAATGTAAGTGGGAAGGACAACCGGATCTTGCTGTTAATCACTGCTCTCTTCCATCACTAGGCTGGTGCAGAATTTGTTCAGCAGACTCTTCAGAGAATCAGTACCTTGACAGATCCTGCATCGGCAGTGCACAGCACAGACCTAGTCATAGAGGCAATTGTGGAAAATGTTAAAGTTAAACAGGAACTTTTTGAAAAACTGGATAAGATTGCTCCAGAGTAAGTATTTCAATTATATTTTATTCTCCCAGTGAAATAAAGAAAGAATTGCACTTATATAGTGCCCTTCAGGATCTCAAGACATCCCAAAATGCTTTACAGTCAATTAAGTACTTTATTGAAGTGTAGCCATCATTGTAATGTGGTATATTGAGTCCTCCATTATGGGAGTGCTGTCTTTTGGATAAGATCTTAAACCAAGGCTCAATCTGCCCTTGGGTGAATGTAAAAGATCCTGTAGCAGTATGTGAAGAGCAGCAGGGGAATTCTCCCCAGTGACCTGGCCAACATTTATTCCTTAATCAGCTTCCCTGAAAAAAAGATTATCGGGTCACTATTTCATTTTTATTTGTGGGACCTTGCTGTGTGCAAATTGGCAAAGGACAGTACCTCCAATTGTGCACCACTTAGACAGTAGTGGCCATGAGTTTCAGTGCAGATTATTTGCTCAAGCCTCTCTCATAAACAGTACTGGTTCTTTTGTGGAATACCTGGTATATTTTGCTAAATGGACATTGATGGATCCACAGAGGATATTGAAAAAGGGACTTTCCAGTTTGCCATTTTTATTTGTTAGTCAACTGATAATAACTTGTAAGTTCTAGGATATTTCCCCAGTATTTTCCAAATCAGCTCATTATTGTTATACAGTAAGGTTATGCTGATAATCCTTTGGTCAATAATTCTTAATTATTTGTAAGCGCAGACACTTCAAAGTGAAGTTGCATTTTATAATGCTGAATTGATACTTTTTGGAAATGGAAAACCTAGTGAATTTTGAAGAAATACAGGAAACGATTAAATGTGTAACAGTTATTTTAAAATTTGGTTTGAATAGTAAATGAAAAGCAGTAATCTTCCGTGCAAGTATTTGTTGTTTTGAAGGAGTAATTAGTTCTCTTCATTATCCTAATAGGAAAACAATTTTTGTTAGTAACACTTCATCACTGCCAATCACTGAAATAGCAAATGCTACAACCAGACAGGATCGATTTGGTGGGCTGCATTTTTTCAACCCTGTACCCATGATGAAGCTAGTGGAGGTATGTTTTCTTTGTTTTTTTAATTACCAGAATGGACTGGATTTAAAAAAAAGACTAGGATAAAGTTATTCCCAGCTATCTTTTGTTAAATTGAGACATTGAATCCTCTTTTAATCAAAATATCACAGCTAAATGTTTACCTGTGTCACTTGTGCTACATCGAGACTACAACACAGAAACAGGCCATTCAGCCCAAAGGTCAGTGCTGACATTTTATCCTCCACACAAGCCCCCTGCTACCCCTCTTCATCTAACAGCATAACCCTCTTTCTTTCTCCCTTATATGCTTATCTAGCTTCTCCTTAAATGCTATTTGTCTTAATTATCCTCATGCTAGCGCATTCCATATTCTGGCCACTTACTGAGTGAAGAAATTTCTCCTTCATTGCCTATTGGATTTATTAGTAACTAGCTTGCATTTAGGCTGTCTAATTTGGACACCCAGTGCATATGGGAACATTCTCTTTACACCTATTCAAACTCTCTCAGAATTCTAAATACCTATATTAGGTCACCCCTCAGCTTTCTCTTTTCTAGAGAAAAAAGCCCCAACCTGTTTAGTCTCTCCTGTTAGCTATATCCTCTCAGTTCCAGTATCAGCCTTGTGAATCATTTTTGCATCTTCTCTAACACCTCTCTATTATTTTTATAGAGAAAAGGAGTTCAAAACTGTACACAGAACTCCCAAGTGTGGTCTAACCAAGGCTGGATAAGATTTCAGACCTATTGCCAATTGGAGTTGCTACCCTTAACCTGCAATCTCTGTTTTCTAGTGACTACATTTTCTTTCTCCTCAATTATACTCCCCTTGTAGAATATTCAGAATATTTAGTTTGTTAAAACTCTGATGACTGAGGAAGGAATCTCTGCTGTTTAAGACACAAATACATTCTAGAAGTGTTTGGTTGCCCCAAAAATGTAGGAGGATTCTTGTGAGAACCATTCTTTGTTAAAAATTGATTCTGAGGACCACATCAAATATCCACAACATTCTCCTCCTCCTCTTCCTCTTATTTCCAAAAACAGAACATCTAACTGGCACATATTATTTAGTATTGAACATCAGAACTGTTTTTTTAAAGCTTCAGTTTAACACAGAGATTTACATAAAACAAATGGCACAGACACGTATCATTTGGCCTAACTGGTCCATACTGGATTCCTCTAACCCTAAGGCATATCTTACTATTCCTTTCTCCCTTGTGTGTTTGTCCAGTTTCCCTTTCATGTGTCTATACTGTTCATCTCAACTTCTTACGGTGGTGAATACCACATTGTAACCACTCAGTAAAAAAAGTTCCCCTGAATTCCCTATTGTATTTATTAATGCCTATCTTATATTTATGACCACTGGTTTTTGATCTCAGAGAAGTGGAAACATCGTCTCTACATTTAACCTAAATCCTTAAGACTTCTATCAGGTCACTCCTTCCCCTTCTCTTTTCTAGAGAAAAGAGCTCAACCCATTCAGCATTTTTTTGCAAGGATAATTCATTCACCCTTTTCTTGCTTACCGCATTTTCTTGATTTTATTTTGTATGGTTCCTCTACCTATTCCTCTCACATTGCCTTACTTAGGTGTCACCTTTTTACATCCTATTTCTGTTCATAATCACGCTGGAATAGAGAATTAATGAGCCACACTTATACTTGTGAAACAAGGTGCAGTTGAATTTAAGAGTGTTATCAGTTTTTAACCAGTATTACTTTGGTATGTTTAGTCTTTTTAACACTTTAAATGTTCTCAAATTTAATTGCTTTTGTTGAAAAAAAAAATGATTTTGTATTAATTGACTCTATAAAATGTTTGGGATGTCGTTCCTTAAGTGGATACTTTGTTAATAATGAATATATTCTTTTAATGGGGAATTTTTGTCTTTTTTAATCTTTTTGTAGGTAGTTCAGATTCCAATGACCAGCCAGCAGACATTTGAAGCACTGATGAATTTCAGCAAAGCTTTGGGAAAAAAGCCTGTGGCTTGTAAGGTAGGTTACTGCCTGCAGTAGCTACTTTTTTTCTTCATATTGGACTCTGTCTAGGTAGTGCAGTTGTTCAGAGACTGGGTGTTTCACCTCTGGTATCCGGTTCAAATCCAGCCCAGCCTGTTGCAGTGAAAGCTTCCTCTGTCTACTGCCTGTAAGAGTTGTATGGAAAATCAGATTGAGCAGCCTTAGCGTAATTCATAGGTCATTGGTTCTCAGTGCAAAGCTATCCTTAAGTTGTTAACCTTGCCTCAGAGGTCGCAGCATCACCGATGAGTTTTTAGACCTGACAACTTTGAGCAAAAGGTGTCAAGAATTTAAGTGCTTACAAATCATGAGATATTGTTACATCCTAATCCTGGAGGGAGGGCATTGAGGGTGTGGCTGGGAAAATAGAGGGGAGCCACTTTGGACAGCTCCGTCACACATTCCCACTGTCCAGGGGTAGGCTGGGGTTAGGATCAGCTGCCTGTTCCACGGAGGTGGGCAGCCAACTAATGTTAAGGCCCCAATCCGGGACAATTTTGCCGACCCAATTTTGAGCACATGCCTTTCTCTGACTTTTTTAGTGATATAGTCCCAAGTGGAGAATGCAAAATTTTCACTTGCTCATGAAAATGATTCTGTATTTCATAGTTCTTGATTGAGTATTTCAGTTTGTGCAATGTATAATTTAGATTTATTGCCACTCCTTGACTGTCACTGGGTTAAAATTCTGGAACCCTCCTCCTTAACAGCACTGTGGATGTACCTGCAAAAAATTGGTGTACCACCACCTTCTCAAGGGCAATTAGGGATGATCAACAAACATTGGCCTTGCCAGTGATGCTCCCATCCCATGAAAGAAAGAAAAGTTTATCAATTTAATGAGACACTTATAAGCGTGAAAGGAGCTTTAATATTGATTCAGGATTTTATTTAACTTGCTCTATCTCTATAGGATACCGCTGGATTTATTGTGAACCGTCTTCTTGTGCCTTACTTGATGGAAGCCGTCCGGCTACATGAGAGAGGTATTTAAAATTTAAAGATATTTAAAATCCAGGTGTTGGAAAACTAATTTCAAATGAAATCCTTTTTCCCAAAATGAGAAAAGCATTGTCTGTTTTTCTCCACCTGCATAGTAAGAACATTGTTTGTTTTAATTTAACACAGGTGGTGAAGTGTTGCACGCTGTGTAGCTAACATCTACCAAAGTGTGCTCCTCTCCATGCTAGTAGTAGTGACTTTAAAGCACAATTAAACTAGAATTCAGTTCCTATACATAGAATCCCACAAGATCCTTAAATTTTGACTTTTGAACCTCATTAGAGATGTTGCATTATCTCTGATATTGTGACCTTTCAGGATTGCTTATATTTCTGCTTCCCCCCAGCCCACTGACAAAGCATTCCTCTGCCCTCATGTATTTCTGCAATTTAAACTGAACCACTCCTATAGCAGTGATGCGTAAGGCAGTAAAAAGATTAGCCCTGTGCTTAAATGTTTTATTAGACTGGCTCAACGGAAACTTTGCAAAGGTTTTTATTTATATATTGATTTCAATTTCTGCCTCCATTATTGCTGATCCTTAATCTTAAGCTTTGATAAGAAGTAACATGGAATTCTTGCCACTTGATAGAAATAGTTTGCTTTTCTAGAGTTTTGCCAAAATGTTCTTCATCCTTTTGATTCTTTTTCCTTTCAAGCTATTTGTAGTTTGATTTTTATCTTGAAAGTAAAAAAATCATCACTATTCAGTTATTTCTTTGTCCACCCAGTCAAGTCCTGTTTTGGGTGAGTGAGATTTTTTCCAAGAGCAAAGCTTCAACTGCAATTTGTGTCATCTAGAGAGGGGAAGATGTATGAGACTTGGGTTCAGACAGAAAATACTTTGGAAGACAGGAAGATAAACTGAAAAATAGGGAAAGATGAGGGAAATTTTCAGCTTGACCGTTGAACTAAGGAGAAACTCAGTGAAAAATGGTTCTTAGTTCTTTTACATGCAATGAAGAGATTTGAGATCAATTAAATAAAAGATTAAAACAAAAAAACTGCGGATGCTGGAAATCCAAAACAAAAACAGAATTACCTGGAAAAACTCAGCAGGTCTAAGTCTTCTCCGCCGATGCTGCCAGACCTGCTGAGTTTTTCCAGGTAATTCTGTTTTTGTTTTAAATAAAAGATTGTTGGGTGAGGAGGGACACACAGTATTAGGGACAATCCTAATTTTACATGGCTGTAGAAGATAAGCTATCTTACATCTGTACACTGTAATGATGGCATAGCTGTTAATTATGACTTATGTAAATTGTGGGACAGAGGAAATAGATAGAAATGGTCAAACACTACTCCTGCTTTCAAATACTATTGGAATATAACACTCTGGTTAGACTGTTTATACAGTAACTATTTTCAACTTTGAGCATCACACCTCTGAAGGATGTATTGGCCTTGAAGGGGTTGCAGTGCTTATTCGCTGGAATAATGCCACGACTAAAAAGGTTAAACTATGAGAACAAGTTGTATAGCTAATTGAATATTAGCAGATTAATTGAGGTGTATAAGATGATTAAAGAATGTGGTAGAGTTGGTAGAGAGAAACTATTTCCTCTAATGAGGAAGTCCGGAACAAGGGAGCACAAAATTAAAATTTGAGCTAGGCTGTTTCAGGGTGCTGTCAGGAAGCACTTTACACAAAAGGGTAGTGAAAACCTAGAACACTTTCCCTCCAAAAAACTTTTAAGGCTGGGTTAATTGAAAATTTCCAAATTGAGTTTGCTAGATTTTTGTTATGTAAGAGCAATGAGGAATTTGGAATCAAGGCAGGTAAATGGAGTTGAGATGCAGGTCAGCCATGATCTAATTGAATGGCAGAAGAGGCGCAAGGAACTTGAATGGCCTATTCTTGTTCCTACAAAATATAATGGAGGGTATTTCAGTGCTACATTCAAGGCCTCAGTAGGTTGCATAATTTTATTTCCTAGACTCTCAAGCTAAGCAAATATTTCTTCAAAAAATGTTGCCAGGCCAGATACCCATTAATGTTACCAGTGAAAGATAATTTTTTTTCAGTCATTAGATCATTAAGATAACATGTTTTCATGCATTGGTTGCTGTCTCCAGAGATAAATCTTCCCACAAAAAAAACTCTAGGCTTCTCTTGCGTTTAAGCCTTGTGTGTGAAAGAAAAACCTATGTAGTGTTGTTCTATTTAGTTGAGAGTGCTGATGATCATATCCCTTTGGCTTTGATATTCTGTTGCTGGGCATTTGTGAGAGATCAAAGCAATGGGTTGTAATCAGCAGTAACTCTGTGACCTTAATAGTGTTTTACCTCGCTGTGGAAAATAATAACGAGCAAGCTTTGACCAAAATAAACCATCTTTAATGGTTCCAGAATACTCTGGATCTTGTGCTGTTTTATATTCCGAATTAATACAAGACAAGACAAGACATAGGAGCAGAAATTAGGCCATTTGGCCCATCGAGTCTGCTCCGCCATTCAATCATGGCTGATAAGTTTCTCAACCTCATTCTCCTGCCTTCTCCCTGTAACCTTTGATCCCCTTACCAATCAAGAACCTATCTATCTCGGTTTTAAATACACTCAATGACCTGGCCTCCACAGCCTTCTGTGGCAATGAATTCCATAGATTCACCACTCTCTGGCAAGAAGTTTCTCCTCATCTCTGTTCTAAAAGGTCTTCCCTTTACTCTGAGGCTCTCGGGTCCTAGTCTCTCCTACTAATGGAATCATCTTCCCCACATCCAGGCCTTTCAGTATTCTGTAAGTTTCAATCAGATCCCCCCTCATCCTTCTAAACTCCATCGAGTATAGACCCAGAGTCCTCAAACGTTCCTTATATGTTAAGCCTTTCATTCCTGGGATCATTCTCGTGAACCTCCTCTGGACCCCTCCAGGGTCAGAACATCCTTCCCGAGATATGGGGCCCAAAATTGCTCATAATATTCTAAATGCGGTCTGACCAGAGCCTTATAAAGCCTCAGCAGCACATCCCTGCTTTTATATTCTAGTCCTCTTGAAATAAATGCCAACATTGCATTTGCCTTCCTAAATACGACATCAACCTGCAAGTTAACCTTAAAAGAATCCTGGACTAGGACTCCCAAGTCCCTTTGCACTCCAGATTTCTGAATTCTCTCCCCATTTAGAAAATAGTCTATGCCTCTATTCTTCCTACCAAAGTGCATGACCTCACACTTCCCCACGTTGTATTCCATCTGCCACTTCTTTGCCCATTCTCCTAACTGGTCCAAATCCTTTTGCAGCCTCCCCGCCTCCTCAATACTACCTGTCCCTCCACTTATCTTTGTATCATCTGCAAACTTAGCCAGAATGCCCTCAGTTCCTTCATTTAGATCATTAATGTATAAAGTGAAAAGTTGTGGTCCCAATACTGATCCCTATGGAACTTCACTAATCACCGGCTGCCATCCTGAGAAGGACCCCCTTATCCCCACTCTCTGCATCCTGCCAGACAGCCAATCTTCTATCCATGCTAGTACCTTGCCTCTAACACCATGGGCTCTTATCTTACTGAGCAGCCTTCTGTGCGGCACCTTGTCAAAGGCCTTCTGGAAGTCCAAGTAGATAACATCCATTGGCTCTCCTTTGTCTAACCTACTCGTTATCTCCTCAAAGAATTCTAACAGATTTGTCAGGCATGACCTCCCCTTGATGAAACCATGCTGATTTTGCCCTGACTTAATTTGTTGACTTAATACAATTGACCTCCTTGTGTCTACAAAGATGCAAAAACAATCTTTCCATTGGGATACTTTGCATAAGAATGTGATGAATTTTATATATCACTTTTTCTCATTATATCTTTTTACAGTTTATTTCTTGAAGTAGCAGTTTATTGGGTTTCTTTTACTTAAAAATATGGATGTTTTTCCAAGGTCATGGATCAAAGGAAGACATTGATGTGGCAATGAAGCTGGGTGCAGGATATCCTATGGGTCCTTTCGAGTTATTGGATTATGTTGGACTTGACACTAGCAAGTTTATTATTGATGGTATGTAGAGGGAAATTTGTCATTACTCATGTAGCCTTTGTCTATAATTTAATATCATTTAGCTATTTTTTAAAGTAAGATCCCTGCATTAGTCTCTCCATGGCTATATATTATGACTTTTGTCCACACTTGACCTCTCTCTGACCTTAGTCCAGGCCTTAGACTAGGGAAATGCTGAAGAGTGGTGTTAGGCACCCGTGGTACCAGGTGGATGAGAAGTGGGACAAAGTTAGGCAGGCAAGCGATTGGGGAAGTTATTGAGAGGAGAGCTCTGTCAAAGTGTGGCTCTGTCAAAGTGTGAACATCTAAGCCAGCACAACACAAGACACAGACAACTGTCTGCATAATTGGCTGCTGTTTCTAGCTCTGAACTGGTAGTGAATCACTTGCAGGAGGTGCCTTGCAAAGAGGACTTTCCGGTTATGAGATAGATGACAGGTGGTTAACCACTAGCTGCTGTTTGACTCTTTGAACAGTTTTATAGATGCAGAGACAGAGGATGACTATGAACATGGCTGACCTGCAGTCAAGTAAGTACCCAGGTTAAAAAACATGAAAGTTGCATCTAGCCCGTTAATATGGCAATTGCAATACATCGTCAACTGGCTATTTTTGTCAACCTTATGTTGAGAGGTGAGCCTTAAGGATGGGGGTGGAAAGCACTTCTTTCATCTTAATTGACAGTTTGATTTTTTTTCCCTTGTTTGAGAAAAGTTTGTTTAGTTGTTCTAGCTCTTCCTGCATGAAAAATTATACATTTTTTCCAGAAAAGTTAACTTTAATCTGTATAGGTTAAATCTAGTGTGATTTGAGTGTCCTTTCATTTTTTTGTTGTTGAAGATACAATGTTTCAAGTACTAAGTACAATTCTTATGGTAATTTACTATGGAAACTGACCAGAAATCCTGACACAAATATTGCACTTTTGCAGCAACACCACAAAGATTGTTAGAAACAGGTTCAGCTGCATTCTGTTTTAGTGAGAGAACATGTGCAAGAAACTTCATTGTCTGAGCTTTAGCAGGATTCTAAATTAACCAGGCCACTCTTATTTAATCCTGACAGCACACATATCTGCAGATGATTTTTCAGTCCCATTTTTGATCTCTCTCTAACTTCACTAAGGGGTTAGCTATTGCGTTAAATGTAAGAATGATTGTTAACCTTTTTGTTGTCTAACCTGTTGTATATAAGTAAGGATGATCCTCGTGTGTATTTGTAATGTACTTTAATCTTTCATACAAATATGACCAACCAATTGCTTATTTGCATTATTAAAAGAGTATTTTAAAATTAGCGGACTGTTGGAGCACTGTGCTTTAACCTGTTTGACTTGGAAGACTTTTTGCAATTTTTGTCAATAGTATCAAACATTTTGTGTCTCCATTCATTTCAGGAGATGACCATGCAAGTAACCTTTTTGCCCAAACATGCTCCATTATTGCAATCGTGAGACATACAGCAGTCTGAATGGGATTTCAGATTTTCTTTCCAAGCCTGTGTGGAGGCAGCTAGGTTTCTCTTACATGTAACCCCATGCTTGAATGGCAGTGATTACAAGCTTAGAGGCAGCAGGGAGCACACATTTCTTTCCCATTGTCCTCAACACTACATTTTCATGCTTCAGTGCACCATGCACCTTTGAATCATTTCTTCCTGAAGTACCTCCATTATTGATATAAAGTGACATTCATAATTTCTGATGTGCAGGGTGTACCATCATGTAAGGTCGGAAGACCTGAGGATCTGGGAATTAGCTTAACCAATGTTTTATTGGTCTGATTTAGGTCTTATGGTACCTAACTGTGGTCTATTAAATAATTTATTACAATCTGTATTGAACTGCTCTGGGTAGGCTTGAAGTTGCTATTGCTTTTAAAGATCTTGACTTGAAACCTACCAAATGTTATTCTGTTTTATTACAATAAAGAGTACAGTGAAAGGAAATGAGCAGTAGGTGGTGCTATGGTAAAGCATGAATTCTTTTGATAAAATAAATCCCTCTAGGCGTGTTCTACATTCGCAGTCATCAGTCAGACCTTTTATATTCTGGTTCCGAAGAAGAGTCATTTTGGACTCAGAATGTTAACTGTTTCTCTCTCCACAGATGCTGCCAGACCTGCTGAGTTTTTCCAGCATTTTCTGTTTCTATTTCATATTCCCAGCATCCACAGTATTTTGCTTTTATATTCTGGAATGCTTAAAGTTAATAGATTATGCTTATTAGATAATATGGCAAACATGGACTCAAAGACTGTATGCCAGCCTTGGTCTAAAGATCTTCATTTCCAATAATTCCTGTAATAAGACAACATATTGAACCACTTTTGAAAAAAGGAGGAAGAGGACTTGGTCCTGTTAAGGATGCATTAGATGATCTCCTAAATACTGAATTTTTACAGCTTTTACATTTTTTCATTTATTTTCCAATCGAGCCCAGTGAATAAGCTGAAGATTCCATTCAGATTGGGACCTCTTCAGTGTTGCTGGTTAATCTTCTTGCAATTGCTGTTTTTCAAAATTTCCATTTCTCTCCACCTAAGTGCTGGTTTTGGTTCCACTGGTTCTGACTTCAGGTGTTGGATGACTCCAGAACGGCTTCCAGGACAGTCTGATGATGGCCCCTGCTGTAGTAAATGCATTTTTTTTCAGGATGCTTACACCCCTCTGTTTATAGTATTGTTCACCTGGAGCAGAGAAGGAGCATGGTGTGACTGAAAAAGTTGAGTTTCCAAGTGCTTAAAACCCTGAAAATTGTTACCCAATATAAAATACAGCAGAGAGATTTGGAAGCGAGAGGGGTGCTTTAAACAGGGGAACTATCCCGAGACTTTCCTTCACCACTGAAGAGTTGTAGTTGCATAAAGCAATGTAGTGACAAAGTTACATGTATCAGAAGTGGGATATAAGATGAAGCTCATGATTTCCACATGGTGATTTAACCTCTGTGCCATAGTGTCTCAATGATTAAAAATCATTGAAGCCACATTTCCCCCTCAACAACATGTGTAACATAGAAAAATGAACCAAAATGCTTCACAGAGGTAAATACAACAGGCTACAGAGGAAACTAGAGGCCTGGGAGTAGGTAAATTGTGTCAGGAAGAAAGCTAAGAGCATGTGATTTTGCATAGATTAAAAGCCTATTAATACTGTACACTGTGAAATAGTATTCTGACCAAACTATTGAAATGCCATAAATGTAGAAATGCTAATTTATGTTAGATACCTGCATCTGCCAATTACGCATTACTTCAACTGACAAATACCGGTAAATATTCACGCCTTATTGCTCAGCTGTCCTCTTGTTCCTGAATGAAATGATATTCTGTTTTGGGGAAGGGGGTAATATATATTCATATATTCATCTCATAATGAAGTACCTTGCAATTAAGACTGTGGATTTATGTAGGTTGACCACTGTGAGCGCTAATTGGAATTGTGTCCTGCTGTCATGATACTAACTGGATTCCAGCCATCAACACCCAAATCAAGGAAACCACACACACGCCAGAAGAATTTTTAGTTAAATAGGCCTGTTGTATTTGCTTCTGTGAAGCATTTTGTTTCATTGTTTCTATGTGACAGATGTTGTATAAATGCAAATTGTTGAGGGGAAAGTGAGGCTTCAATGATTTTCAATCATCGACCTATTATAGCACAAGAGGTTAAATCACCATGTGTTATGTCTTGAAATATTTTAGCTCCTGATTTAGTCTGTTAATGCAGCTTGCACAGACTGGAGCAACTTTCAAGAATTTCTTGGGCTGCATTTTATGCCCCCGGCCTGCTGGGCGTGTTTTCAGTGGCAGGGTGGGTAGCACATGTAAACTGTGCCAGGTGGTTAGCCCACTGTCTTCCTGCCCACCCTCGACCTGTTCCCCATAAAACTGGAGAACTGGGTAGGTCCTTTTTATTAACCCAGTTGGTTAAAAGGCATGAAGAGTGGGTACACATCGGGCACCCATCCTTTCCCAAGATGTTACCACACACCCCCCCACCCCCAACTTTCCCTCCCCCCTCTGTCACTTCCTGTCTGGCCAGCAAAACCCCCACCCTTGTTATCTCCCTAATCCCTCCCGTCCAAAACCCCGGACTTACCTCGCTCCGGTAGGCATGTCCTACTTGCAGTCCCAGCAGCACTACTACCAAGTTCTGGCGCTGCTGAGACTGCCAGAGTTGCTGGCCATTCAGATTGGTAGGCAGATCTCAAGGGTGGGACTTCCTGCCTGTCATGAAATTATAATAATTTTCATAATATTGTGATTTATTGTAAGGGTAAGTTAATAGTGGGGTTTGGATTAGTTTCTCTGTGTGTAGGTGTGTACGTGTGGGTTTTAATTGAATTGTAGACAGCTAGTCTGGAGCTTTTGAGTTATCAAAAGAGAGGCTAGGTTTGAAATGCTAAATACGTAAACATGTCTGAAGTTTTAGAATGTGAGGTGTGAGGAAAATTTGCAGTTTTAGATAAACCAGAGTTGTGAATTTCAGAGATGATGGGGTGTTACACCTAACCAAAAGAGGCTAAACCAAACAGTATGTTTATTTTTTCTGAAGATTACGGATAATATGAGTACTATAGAAGATTTATATTATGGAAAAAGTAAAGTTGCAAAGACATATTGGAACAATGGAATTTACATTAAAAAGGGAGAAAGGTGTATAAAGGAGATGAGGTTATGCTTAAGGGGAAGGCATTTTAAGATCCAACAAATATAAAAAGCCTCCAGCTTCTATGCATCAAGCTGCTGCCTACAGGACTGGAAGCTAAGAAAACTTATTGTGAATATCCCTGTCCAGGGTATTGTGTGCATTGCCTGGGTCTGTTGAAGTCTATCTTGTTCTACTATTGACTTAATGGAGGTATAATTAGGAGCTAGATTAATTAGGAGATTTAGGAGTTTTAATGGTAGTAATTTGTAGACCCATGTATGTGCTTAAAATATTTTCTTCTTTTAATAAATGTTTAATTTAGTTTTGTTAAATAAAGGCCCCTAAGTCGCTGCAGTTTTATTACTACTGAATTCAAGGCATGCATCTCGAAATAAAGTAAAAATTGCAAACAGTTGTGGCAGCTGTTTCAAGTTTCCCTCTGGGATTTGAACAGCTCAGCATTTACCATCCACTGTGCCATAACACTGACTGAGGGGCAGAAGTCTGACCCTCACCTCCTGAAGGCTGCCTGTAGCATGTTATTCTTGCAGGGTGACCTTGTTTAACATTGGTTTGGCTTGGGGGGGGGGGGGGTGGGTGCAAGCAGTATGTAACCGCCCCCCCTTCCCTCGTAAAATTCAATCCCTTGTGTTTTTTCCCTTCCCTTGACCACACTAAAAAGGAAATGATTTTAACCAGGTCCTTTCGCTAACTGCAGGCATTTTCCTCCTTAGGATGGCACGAGATGGATCCAAACAACCCCTTGTTTAACCCTAGTGCTCTGTTAAATAAACTGGTGGATGAAGGAAAGCTGGGTAAAAAGACTGGTGAAGGCTTCTACAAGTATTCCTAGAAGGCGAGTTGTTTTGATGCTGCAATTTTTTTCCAACACTAAATCATGCAAGCTGTCAGACTGTTGCCTTGGTGCTTGAGACTTCTGCTCTTGCACTTAATTGGTACTGTACACTGTAATATTAATGTGTTTGCAAACTGGATAATGCTGACCCAGCCTGATACAGTGATTGTGGTATGTAATCTGTAAAACAAGGTTAATTTTTTTAATTAATTGCTTCTAGGCATAGAGGTGCCTTAAAAATTATTAAACATACAAAGATAATTTTGTTCTATCTATTGATGCACTGGAAATGATCTTAGCTTTCAGTTTGTAAAATCCTTTTCATTGAGTTAATAAAATGCCTCTTGAATTGCATAACTCAGATTCCATTTATATTTGCTTTATTATTTTACTACTTTGTATGTTGTATGTTGTATTATTTAGTGCCCAAGTGAAAAAAAATGAGATAATACTGCCCCACCCCTGCTTTATTTTTTGCCACTGCCAGTCATCACTGTAAACTGCTTATCCCTGTCCCCCACCCCAAACTCCAACCACAAGTTCATATAAGTTCACTGAGACCATCTGTTGTGCTGCCTCTGATACTTGTTTCCGTTTCTTTGCTTGCGAAGCAAAGCCTCAATCCAGGCTCCCCGAAATTTAGCCCACATTTCTCACTAATTTCTCTCCTATTTCCCCTTATGCACCCTGAATTTATCTGATCCATGGCACTTACCACCTACTCCATTGATCCCATTCCTACTAGCCAGCAAGCTATCTGATATTACAAGCGATTTGTTCTCTGGAGGTACTGTTCTTTTCAAAATGGCTGTCATCACCTCTTCCTCCAAAATACCTACCCTTAACCTCTCTATTCTACCACCCTCTGCCCTCCAAAGTCTGAATAAATTATTATTGTCTCCCAAGTCCATGCCCATTTTTCCTGCAACTCCCTGTTCAAATCTCTTATCAGATTTCCATCCTGCCAGAACCAAAGTCGTATCCTCTGACTATAGCCACAGTGCATTTATCCTTCTTTCAGCCTCCTTGATCTCTGCAACCTTTTACACTGTTAACCAAATAATTCTCTTGAAACACCTTTGCTCAGTTATTCAACTCAGTTTTTTAATTGCATCAGCTGATGAGGCCTTGGATGGTGAAAAGGTAGAAGGGGGCTGTGGATATGGCCAAGTGTTTAATATACAAGGTAAGGCTGAGTTACAAAAGAAATCGTGGGAGCTTAGAAATTACTGAAGCTGAGGAATTGCACTGTTAAGGCTCAGTGAGATAAATGGGAAGAGATTCCAGCATGGATATTTTCAGGAGAGCAGCAGAGAATGAGGAGAGAGGATGGATAAGAATAGGAAGCTCAAATGAGGAATGTTGGGGTAACACGAGGTACCACTTGGAGAGCTGCCATGGTGTTTGGCTGGGGCACCTGGTGAAATATGTAGCCCAGAGGGTGGCTTCAGGAGATAGCATAAGTGATTTGGGTTCTGGTTAAACCCAGGATAGCATTAAAATATCACCATGGATATGACAATATCACCAGGCCACCACCTTCCCCATATCTAATTCAGTTTTAAAAATATTCAATGACCCTGTCTCCACCGCTCTCTGGGAAAGAGTTCCACAGACCCTCACAACCCTCAAGAGAAAAAAAAATCCTCATTTCTGTCTTAAATGGAATATCCCTTATTTTTAAACTGTACCCCCCTAAAACTAGTGTCTCACGCTAAAGGAAACTTCCTTTCAGCATCCACCTTGTCAAGACACCCCAGGATCTTGTACATTTCAATGGGATTGCCTCTCGTTCTTCTAAACTCCAATGGATACAGCCACAACCTGTCCAACCTTTCCTCATAGGATAACCCTCTCATCCAGGTATCCGTCGAGTGAACCTTTTCTGAACCGCTTCTAATGCAAATCTGTCCTTCCTTAAATAGGGAGATCAAAACTGTATTCTACATGAGGTCTCACCAATACTCAATACAACCATAGCAAAACATTCCTACTTTTATATTTCATTCCCCTTGCAATAAACGACAACTTTGACAACATTCCATTTGCCTTCCTAATCCCTTGCTCTAGCTACATACTAATCTTTTGTACAAAAACAGAAACAGAAATACCTGGAAAAACTCAGCAGGTCTGGCAGCATCAGCGGAGAAGAGCACAGTTGATGTTTCGAGTCCTCATGACCCTTCAACAGAACTAAGTAAAAATAGGAAAGGGGCGAAATATAAGCTGGTTTAAGGGGGGGGCGGGCTGTTGGGACAAGCAGCCAGTGATAGGGGGAGATAACCAAAAGATGTCACAGACAAAAGGACAAAGAGGTGTTGAAGGTGGTGATATTATCTAAAGGAATGTGCTCATTAAGAGTAGAAAGCAGGACAGATAAGGTACAGATAGCTCTAGTGGGGGTGGGGTGAAGGAATACTAAAAGAGCTAAAAGGTAGAGGTAAACAATGGGTGGAAATACATTTAAAAATAATGGAAATAGGTGGGAAAAGAAAAACCTATAAATTATTGGATAAAACAAAAAGGGGGAAGAAACGGAAAGGGGGTGGGGATGGAGGAGAGAGTTCACGATCTAAAATTGTTGAACTCAATATTCAGTCCGGAAGGCTATAAAGTGCCTAGTCGGAAGATGAGGTGCTGTTCCTCCAGTTTCCGTTGAGCTTCACTGGAACATTGCAGCAAGCCAAGGACAGACATGTGAGTATGAGATAAGGGTGGAGTGTTGAAATGGCAAGTGACAGGGAGGTCTGCGTAATGCTTGCAGATAGACCAAAGGTGTTCTGCAAATTGGTCACCCAGTCTGCGTTTGGTCTCTCCAATGTAGAGGAAACCGCATTTGGAGCAATGAATGCAGTGGACTAAATTGAGGGAAATGCAAGTGAAATGCTGCTTCACTTGAAAGGAGTGTTTGGGTCCTTTAACGGTGAGGAGAGGGGAAGTGAAGGGGCAGGTGTTGTACCTTCTGTGGTTGCATGGGAAGGTGCCGTGGTAGGGGGTTGAGGAGTAGGGGCTGATGGAGGAGTGGACCAGGGTGTCACGGAGGGAATGATCCCTACGGAATGCTGCCAGGGTTGGTGAAGGGAAGATGTGTTTGGTGGTGGCAACATGCTAGAGTTGGCGGAAATGGCAGAGGATGATCCTTTGAATGCAGATGCTGGTGGGGTGATAAGTGAGGACAAGGGGGACCCTATCATGTTTCTGGGAGGGTGGAGAAGACGTGAGGGTGGATGCGCGGGAGATGGGCCGGACACAGTTGAGGGCCCTGTCAACCACCGTGGGTGGAAAACCTCAGTTAAGGAAGAAGGAGGACATGTCAGAGGAACTATTTTTGAAAGTGGCATCATCAGAACAGATGCGACGAAGGCATGATTCATGTACCAGGACACCCAGATACCTCTGTACCTTAAGAGTTCTCCAATCTCAACACGTTTAAATAATATGTTGTATTTTTATTCTTCCTGCCAATGTGGACAAGTTCACATTTTTTCACGTTATACTCCATCTGCCAAATGTTTGCCCACTCACTTAATCTATCTATATCCCTTTGCAGACTGCTTATGTCCTCTTCATAACTTACTTTCCTACCTATCTTTGTGTCATCAGCAAATTTAGCCACCATGCATTTGATCCTATCATCCAAGTCATTAATATAAATTGTAGATAATTGAGATCCCCATCGCACTCCACTCGTTATATCTTGCCAACCCAAAAATGACCTATTAATGCCTAGCCTCTGTTTCCTGTTAGCTGGCCAGTATGCTAATATGTTACCCCCTACACCATGATCTGTTATCTTGTCTAGTGACCTTTGATGTGGCATCTTGTCAAATGCCTTCTGGAAATCTAAGTACATCACATCTACAGGTTCCCCTTTATCCACATTACTTGTTACTTCATAAAAGAACTCAAATAATTTAACAGCCGTTTGGTAGTACAGAACTTGATAATTGCTGATAAAAGACATTTTGTCAAAGCTTTTTGTCTTGCACTCATCAGGGCAATCACAAGAACATCAATGTCAGGGGAAGCAACAACTTTATACCGCTGGACAAGAGCGTGCTGATTGATTGATTAGGCCACTTGCCAACCAATCAGCATGTTCTTCTCATACAGTATAAAGCTGTTGCTTCCCTTGACATTGGTATTCTTATCATTGTCTTGACGAGTGCAAGATGAAAAGCTTTGACAAAATGTCCTCTTTCAGCAATACCTTAACGAATCAGTTAAACATGATCTTCCATTCACAAAACCATGTTGACTCTGCCCGCTTGCATTGAGATTTTCTAAGTGCCCCACTGAAATCCCCTTAATAATAGATTCCAGCATTTTCTCTATGACAGATGTTAAGCTAACTGACCTGTAGTTTCCCACTTTGTGTCTCCCTTCTAGCTTGAGTAGGGGAGTCACATTCACTATTTTTCAATATGATGGGACCTTTCCAGAATCTAGGGAATTTTGGAAAATTAAGGCCAATTTATCTACTATCTCAGCAGTTACTCCTTTTAAGACCCTAGCATGAAGTCCATCAGGACCTGGGGACTTGTCAGCTTCTAGCTCAAATAATTTTCTTAGTACCCTTTCCTTGGTGATTGTAATTATTTTAGGTTTCTCCCTATCACCTCTTACTGCACACTTATTTCTGGGGTTTTATTTGTACCCTCTACAGTGAAGACAGATGCAAAATATCTCTTCAATTCATCTGCCATTTTGTTATTTTCCATTATTAATTCTTTAGACTCATTCTCTAGAGGACTAATGTTCACTTTACTTACTCTTTTCCTTTTCAAATACCTGTAGAAAATCTTACTAATTATGTTACTAGCTGGCTTTCTCTCATGCCCTAATTTCTCCATTTTTTTTTAGCCATTCTTTGCTCTTTTTTATATTCTGCGCTATCTTCTAACCTTCCACTAATCATCGTGGAATTGTATGCTTTTTCTTTCAATTTAGTACTATCTTTAACTTTCTTTGTTAGCCATAGATGGTACATTCTGTTGAGTCTTTCTTTCTTACTGGAATGTATCTTTGCTGAGTGTTATGAAATATCTCCTCAAACATCTGCCACTGCATCTCAACTGGCTTATCCTTTAACCTAATTTCCCAGTTCACTTTAGCCAGTTCTGTTTTTATACCCTCACAATTGCCCTTATTTAAGTTCAAAACTCTAGTCTCAGACCCACCCTTCTCTCCAATGAACTGAATGCAAAATTCAATCATGTTATGATCGCTGCTACATAGGAGCACCTTTACTATGTTGTCCTTAATTAATCCTGTGTCATTGCACATTATCAGATCTAGAGTAGCCTGCTGTCTGGTTGGCTCTAGCATGTGCTGCTCTAAGAAATTGTCCCAAAATTCCATTAATTCATTTTCCAGACAATCTTTGTTAATTTGATTCACCCAATTTATATGTAGATTAAAATCACCCATGATTATCGTCATACCTTTTTCACAAGTCCCCATTATTTCTTCCTGGACACTCCAATCTACAGTTTGGTTACTGTTAGGGGGAATATAAACCATTCCCACAGGTGAATTCCTACCTAACTATTTCTTACTTGTATCCAAACTGATTCTACATCTTGATCTTTAGAACTGAAGTCATCTACCTCTATTGTACTAATGCCATCCTTAATTAACAGAGCCACCCATCCACCTTTTCCCAGCTTCCTGTCTTTCCAAAATGTCATGTACTCTTGAATATTCAGGTCCCAGAATTGTCATCTTGTAGCCATGACTCTGTAATAGCTATCAGATCATATTTATTTTTATTTGAATTGTCAACTCATCTGTTTTGTTGCAAATGCTGCACGCATTCAGATACAGAGCCTTTAACTCTCTGTTTTTAACATTTTTGTGATCTCTGGTTTGTATACTTTCTCTTCCTGTCATGCTATGATTATCACTTCTCTTATTGCTACCTTGCTATCTTGGCTTATCTTCTCTCTTTAACTGATCACATCTTCGCATACTTGACCCCTTGCCCCCACAATTTAGTTTAAAGCCCTCTCTACCACTGTAATTATGCGACTTGCCAGAACACTGTTCCCAGCACGGTTCAGGTGAAGACTGTCCCTAAGGTACAGCTCCCACTTTCCCCAGTGCTAGTGACAGTGCTGCATGAACCAAAGTACATTTCTCCCACATCAATCTTTGAATCCTAAGACTATCACCTCGGGGGTTCTGCTGTTTAATTTAGCCCCTAGCTGCTTATGCTCCTTAAGATCTCTTTATTAGTCCTACCTATGTCGTTGGTACCTACGTGGTCCACAGTCACTAGATCCGTCCCCTCCGCCTGCAAGTTTCTCTCCAGCCCATGCAGATATGCCAACCCTGGAACCAGGCAGGTAACACAGCCTTCTGGACTCTCACTGTCAGGTGCAGAGAGCTGTGTCTATCCCCCTGACTATACTGTTACATAGTATTACTACATTCCTATTTACTCCTCCTGCTTTAATGTACCTGTACCAAGGTCAGTTCGCTCATCTACCCTACAGCTCCTACTTATATGCATACAGATTGTAAGCACCTCAAACCTGTTGGACAATGGCAAAGGCTGAGGCTCCTCCACTTCCATCTCCTGGGCTCCCATACCTGCCTCACTCACGGCCACACCCTCCTGTCCCTGACCACTGACCAAATCGAAAGATCCTATCCTAAGGGGTAGACTGCTTCCTGGTACAAAGTGTCCAGGTAACTTTCGCCTTTCCTGATGTGTCAGAGTGTCTGCAGCTTGACCTCCAGCTCAATGACCCTGAGCCGAAGCACCTCAAGCCGCAGACACTTACTATAGTTGTGTTTGCCCTGGATTACATTGACACCAGGTACATCCCACATTCTGCAGTCATAACATATCATCATATGCCCTGCCATTTTTATTGTGTGTTAATTCAATAATTTTTCTTAATTACTTTATAATTAATAAACATTGCTACTTTCAATAACCTTTACTACTCCTAGTAAATCTAATACTAATAAAACCTTACAGTTACTCATAAATTACATGAGTTTTGAAGGTGAATGAGCAAAATATTCACCAACCAATCACTTATCTGTTTTTCTCTGATGTCCGACTTTGATTTCTCTCAAAAACTGGATATTCTGCTCTGGAGCCACTGGCTGCATTGGATCGCATGGCACTTCTCAGCCCTGTCATTGCCTCCAGGTCCTCCTTTCACTCACCCTTCTAGGTGCTGCTGAGCACCACCCCCCCCCCACCTTTCACCCACTCTGCCCTTCTCTCAACCACCACTTGTAATAGGGTTTAATTTGACTGATCATCTTCTGCCACCTTCAGCATGACCTGATCAATAAACACATCTTTCAACTGGACAGTTCTTTCCATCATACACCAGTTCACACTTGCAGCACCCATACCGCCTGATGATCAGGTACCTTCTTGTGCAAGCACAGGCGATGCAATACCTGCCCATTTACTTCCTTCTACTTTATTGTGCAGGGCTTCTGGCTGAGCCAGTAGTTTATGCCTAGTATGCTGCATTTGTTGCTCATCGTTCAGTCTCCTTTACAGTGGGGACACAAAAGGCAGATTAGGTGAGCATGTTTGTTTTGTCCACAAGCACAACTCCAAGCTGCCTGTCATTTGCCACTAAAATTCCCATTCTCGCTCTGGTCTTCTACACTCATTTTCACTGGAAACTCAAGGAACAGCATCATACCTTTCCATTAAGCACTATACAGTTCTCTAATCTTAATAACCTCGGACCTCAACTATAGATCCCATTTTCCCTCCAGCAGGAAAGGCAAGTGCTGTGCAATGGGTATTTTGTGGGGGTTGTTGGAGGGATGTGTTGAGGCTTCGGGCCCCCTATTGGAGCACCATGCCTGCTGGATGCTCCGCACTTGTGGTGCTGCCCTGCTTTTTTTGACCAGTGGGCACCCTGTCCTAATGCCAGTCAGACGGATATCAGCTTCGGTATTTAGAAGCCATATCCTGGTCTCCAGTAACCAGGACTCTGTAGATCAGAACTTAAAGCCTTCATCTTCTGACTTGATGATGAGAATACTGCCATTAAAGACTCACTCTCCTGTGTCTCACAGATGCTTTTGATTTCATTGTTGTCTCTTATTATGTTTCCTATTGTCTCATGCTATATTAAGACTTCTGACATTTATCCATCTCCCATTTTCTACTCGAGCATTTTTTGAGGCAGCTTATTTCTTAACCCATGTTTATCTTCCCACATTTCCTTTATTCAATTCATTTATAAATGCTGTTTCTCTATTATATCCTCCAGTCCTGATGATGGGTCCACACCTAATGTTGAGTAGCCTTTTTTCTCCACATACGTTGCTTGATTTGCCGAGCATTTGCAGTGTTAACTATTTTTCTTGCCTTTTCCCATACTTTATCTATATGAAACCCTCACATTGCACTGCATTATTTCTTGCCATTGCTTTCACCACCTGCAGCAATCTGTGCTATTGTGGTACACATTCAAAATGTGCAATTGTGGTTTCACATCTTACAGATAATTGCAGTGCAGCGTCCTGTGGAGTGTTGCAAGGAAGAGTACTGCATTTGTGCTGAGACATGAAGAGTGCCCTTTTCCTTGAAAACCAAGAGCCTACCTGTGAAACCCAGCAACCAGTCCATGTGAAACAAAGGAAGGGCTAACCTACAAATTGCAGGTTCTGCCTGTACAGTGGGGAGTCTAAGCATCTTCTTTCATGGGCCACCTTACATGAATCAAACATATTGGGCAAATCAACCCATTACCCCACCTGCAACTAGGTAATACATTGTATTCAAAACAAAAACAAAAACAGAATTACCTGGAAAAACTCAGCAGGTCTGGCAGCATCGGCAGAGAAGAAAAGAGTTGACGTTTCGAGTCCTCATGACCCTTCGACAGAACTTGAGTTCGAGTGCAAGAAAGAGTTGAAATATAAGCTGGTTTAAGCTGTGTGTGGGGGGCGGAGAGAAAGAGAGAGAGAGAGAGGTGGAGTGGGGGTGTGGTTGTAGGGACAAACAAGCAGTGATAGAAGCAGATCATCAAAAGATGTCAACAACAATAGTACAAAAGAACACATAGGTGTTAAAGTTAAAGTTGGTGATATTATCCAAACGAATGTGCTAATTAAGAATGGATGGTAGGGCACTCAAGGTATAGCTCTAGTGGGGGTGGGGAGAGCATAAAAGATTTAAAAAAAAAAAAAAAATTTTCTCAAAAATAATGGAAATAGGTGGGAAAAGGAAAATCTTTATAATTTATTGGAAATAAAAAAAAAAGGAAGGGGGAAACAGAAAGGGGGTGGGGATGGGGGAGGGAGCTCACGACCTAAAGTTGTTGAATTCAATATTCAGTCCAGAAGGCTGTAAATTGCCTAGTCGGAAGATGAGGTGTTGTTCCTCCAGTTTGTGTTGGACTTCACTGGAACAATGCAGCAAGCCAAGGACAGACATGTGGGCAAGAGAGCAGGGTGGAGTGTTAAAATGGCAAGCGACAGGGAGGTTTGGGTCATTCTTGCGGACAGACCGCAGGTGTTCTGCAAAGCGGTCGCCCAGTTTACGTTTGGTCTCTCCAATGTAGAGGAGACCACATTGGGAGCAACGAATGCAGTAGACTAAGTTGGGGGAAATGCAAGTGAAATGCTGCTTCACTGGAAAGGAGTGTTTGGGTCCTTGGACGGTGAGGAGAGAGGAAGTGAAGGGGCAGGTGTTGCATCTTTTGCGTGGGCATGGGGTGGTGCCATAGGAGGGGGTTGAGGAGTAGGGGGTGATGGAGGAGTGGACCAGGGTGTCCCGGAGGGAGCGACCCCTACGGAATGCCGATAGGGGGGGTGAAGGGAAGATGTGTTTGGTGGTGGCATCATGCTGGAGTTGGCGGAAATGGCGGAGGATGATCCTTTGAATGCGGAGGACATTGTATTAACCTCTCCCATCCACTTCCAGCCTCTTCAGAATCACCCTTGTTGAAGTCTGTGTCTTTCCCTCTTCTTCTATCATGTCTGCCTGGGGTTCCCAAATGCTATGGCATGTAACAGAGAAGATTTTGTTACCACCGTGGGCAACTATTTGTGCTGTGGAGCAATTTACGACCCTCTTGACCTAGTAATGGCTGATTCATTGTTGACTGTATCAATCCAGGGGACAATAACTTGTATTTATATAGCACCTTTAACATAGTAAAATGCCCCAAGGTGCTTCACAGGAGCATTGTCAGACAAACTTTGACACCAAATCATATTAGGAGAAATTAGGGCAGTGTCTTAAAGGAGGAAAGAGTGATGGGGATGTTTAAGGAGGGAACTCCAGGGCCAGAACTTTACACTTCCTACCCCCTTCCCCCCGGCAGGTTCTGATGCGGGTGGGGTGGAGCGTGAAATTGCACGGACGGAATTCCCTCCGGGTTCCCGCCTGCCCCGACCTGGTAGTAATTTTACGCTGGGGTGGGCAGGGCTTTGGACGGGAAGCCCACCCTTTCCTTAATTAAGGCCCTTAAATGGCCACCTAAGGGCCTTTTTCTGCCCAGCCTGAAGTTTTAGGCTGTCAGGTGGATGACAGCTCAAGGGAGGAAAACACGAAAATAGAGTAAGCTCGATCTTGGGCAGGAACTGGTAGGGGGCTGCGCCTCTATTAGAAGCCCCCTTCTGACTTGGGGTGCCCTCTCTTTAAGGCCCAGTGACCTCCCGACCTCCCCAACCCCCTCCCCACCCGGCATATCCCCCGAGACCCCAATCGTCCCCCTTGCAACTTCCTAGGCCTTCCCTACCCTCCCACCCTGGGACCACTGCCACTTACCTGTCCCCCGGTCCCTGGGACTTAGTGCCTCCTTCAGCCACTGCAGCGCTGTGCCTGGAGGGACTGTAAAGTGCAGCTCTCCAAGGCGGGACTTCTGAGTGAAGGGCGGAAGTCCGGCCTTATGCCAATCAACATTTGTTAGAGCACAATATGGCATTGGGGCTGCTGAAGTTGGAGGGTATATGTTCCCCGCCAACTCTTTGGATCCTGAAAATTCAAGCCCAGAGCTCAGGGCCTATACAGCAGAAGGCACTGCAACCAGTGGTGGAGCTATTACAATGGGGATGCTCAAGAGACCAGAATTGGAGGAGTACAGATAGCTCGGAGGGTTGTAGGGATGCGTGAGTATACGGAACTAGTAAGACAAGGTTATGTGCAATTTAGTTCACCACTAATGACTATTTGAGAGACCCTGGTTGATCATTATAAATGAACCAAGCTTTAGAACAGATACATGGATATATGGGATAGGCTGGGGTTGTCTTTTTTGGAACAGAGGGGGCTGAAGGGAGATTTAATTGTGATGTACTGTTCAAAATTGTGCGAGGCCTAGCAAGAGAGGATAGGAAGGACCTATGTCCCTTTAACAATTTTATAGAAGGTTTAAAGAGGAATTGAGGAAATTTTCTGTTTCAAAGTACTAGCCCAGCTGCTTTGGGACTGCATCATGTATTTTACAAACCCTACATCATGGCAGTAATGGAATGTAACTCAAATGCCACAAATTTCAGTTTTAGATACAGTTGCATCATGGATTCTGTACCTAAGAGCTCAGTGAGAGCCTATTTTGCTGGTATGCTTAGCATTGTCTGCTTGATGTTAACAGAGGATGTTACAACCAGGCTTCTATATCTCTTATTTGATAGAGCTCACCTGTGATAACTTGACACAGAATTAATACGAAGAGCAAACCACCAAAATAATGCTAAGGTTAAATCACAGGAGCTTAAATACTTAAAATGTTTAGACTTCAGGGTTGTACTCATAACTCCTATGTAAGAAATTGGGGTCTTGAATAAGCATATATTTTCTGCATAATATAACGTCCCCTAAAAAGCTTTCTAAAAAGGCAACGATGTTTAAACAGTCTGTGGAAACAGGTAAGGTTGCATTAGTTGAAACTGCCTTGTTGATATTCCTAAGCTGATAGAATGGTGTTTTGTGCACCCCCTAATCTATGCAAGTGTTTAGAAAGGGCCAGGATATGACCCTCAACAAGATGTAAACTAAAAAGCTGACCTCCAGTAGGGTGACACACAAGTGGGGGTGGTAACTACCCTGATGTTTTGAGTACCAGTCCTGTATTCATTGGTCAGAATAGTTAGATAGATGATTGACACTGAGTAAGCAACCAGCCCTCCCAAAAAAGGGCATATATATTGGTGTCATATTGGTGTGGTAGGGGGCTGAGGTACTGGTGAGGTGACAGTGCTTGTTGGGCAGCTGCTTTCTTCAGATGGAAGATGGACCAGAGGAAGAGGAGGAAGATCGCGAGATCGGGGGAAGAGCTTCCTAACACTTCAACGAGAGAGCAGAATGCTGTTATCACAAGCTGTTGCTTGGTCATATACTTTTTCTCGTTAGTTAATATGTCTTAACTAAACTGTTGTTTCTTAATCAACTTAAGTAATTTTATGATTGTTTATTATGGCTAGTCGACTGCCTATTCAGGTATCTGTGGCCCTGAACCTTCAAAATCTTACACCTATTTCAAATTAATGTTAGATCGATGTCCTTGAATTTAATTTCAATATTGAACTATAAAGCCATAGATGTTTGCAACTAAGAACAAAGCCCCTTTGGCCCATTATGTGCCTAGGTTGACCCTTGCTAAAACAATCCAGAAATAACCCCATCTCCCCATAACTGTGTATCCTTTTCCAATTCAAATAATGATCCAATTTTCCCTTAAAGCATTCAATGATCTCTTCCTCAACTGTTCCTCGTGGAAAAGCACTTTAAACTCTGGAAACCCTCTGAATAAAGACATTTCTCTTAATCCCTCTCCTCACTACTGACTTCCAGACCAGAGGGAAGAAAGACTTGCATTGATATAATGCGTTTTATGGCAATGAAGTATTTATTGAAGTATAGTCACTGTTATAATGTAGGAAAGTAGGTAATCAATTTGCGCACAGCAAAACCCCACAAACATCAATGAGATAATTTGTGGTGTGAGTTGAGGGATAAATGTTGGCCAGGACATCAGAGCACCCTCCTATTCTTTGAAATAACTCCACAGGATCTTTTATTTCAACCAGAGAAGGCAATTCAGGCCTTCAAACACACAGATACAATCATAGAATAGTTACATCACAGAAGGAGGCCATTCACCCTTCCTATCCATACTGGCTCACTACAACAGTAATCTAGCTAGTCCCACTCCCCTGCCTTTTCCCCCTAGACATGCAAAATTTTTCTATTTAGCTAAGTATTGGATACTCTTCTAAAAGCCACAATTGAATCCACCACACCAGTGCATTCCAGATCCTAACCAATCGCTGTGTAAAAAGAGGTTTATCCTCTTGTCACCTTTGATTCTTTTTCCATTCACCTTAAATCGGTGTCCTCTGGTTCTCAACCCTTACCCCCTATGGGAATAGTTTCTCCATTTCTACCCTGTCTAGACTCTTCATGATTTTGAACAGCTCTATCAAATCTCCTCTCAACCTCTTTAAGGAGAACAGTCCCTGCTTCTCCAGTCTATCCACATAACTGAAATCCTTCATTCCTGGAACCACTCTCATAAATCTTTTCTGCACGCTCTCTAAAGCCTTCACATCCTTCCTAAAGTGTTGTGTCCGGAACTTGACATAACACTCTAGTTGAGGCCAGGCAAGTGTTTTATAAAGTTTCACCATAACATCCTTTTATATTTCATGGCCAGGATTGTCACAGTGATGGATACCCTTCTTCGACACGAAAATGGTGTAAGCGGCCAAAATCCAGAAGTCCCCCCCCACACCAATCACAGCACCTATCACTTTCACGGGGCCAGGAATGGGCCCAGGCCAGGATTTGCACATGTCATTTCGTGGAGGTAGCTGCCCATATAAAACAACAGCTACTTCCACTCATGTCTGATTTTCAGCAGCCAGGAGTGAGAAACACAACAGGCAGGATCTTACCGTCGGCGAGCGGGGGTGGGGTGGGAGGCGGTGGGGCCTGCTCGCCGACGCGTAAAATGACGCGCGGTGAGGTCGGGCGAAACTCCCAACGTCACCGTGCCTCATTTAAATTTTCAGGAAGGCGGGGGGCGCAGCAAAATCAGCAGTGCGCCCGCCGACCTGTCGATGGCCAATTGAGGCCATTGACAAATCAATTAAAGTAAGGTTGGTGGGCAGGCCAGGAGCCCCAGTGGCTACTAGAAAAAAACATGAAACCTCATCCACAGGCAGGATGAGGTTTCATGTAGGGTTTTAAAAAGTTTAATAAAATTTTCTTGGAAATTATGAACATGTCCCAACTCATGGGATTTTTTTTCTATTTTTAATATTTTTAGAAGTAGTGGTGATCTCCCCTGAAACTGCACTTAGAACATTGTGGGATGTTTTAAATAGAATATGGTTGATTGTTTTAGAACGTTGTGGATTGTCTCAGCAACTGTGGTGGAATTTGTCACAGCTGTCAAAATCTGAGCAGAGTTTTCAGAGCATATTGTTGTATGTGGATTGGCCTGAAGCCTCCTCAGTGAGATGGAAGCTCGTAATAAAATATTTCTTTTTTAAGCTTTGTAGTTATAGAGAATCAACCAGACAGGGAAAAGCTTCGCATTTATGGGGCAAAAGATCAGCTAGAAGTGCGTAAATGTTATAATGCAGTTTAATGTTGAGCTAACATAGTGTGGCAGAGGTACGCGCTCTACTGAGTACCCTCTTTACTTGCTGTAAAAAATATTGCAGGTTAACTTTTTCCTTATCATTTGAGACAAAGTCCCTAAGACATTCGTATTTTATAGGCTGAAAAGCCCAAATTCCTCCAGTTTTTTCTTATAACATAGACCGTTGGCACTAGCAGTGAACTTCATGGCTCTGCTTTGCAGTGTCCCCAAGTCTTGATTGTCTCCTATGCTTCTCAATAACCAGAAATGGGCACAGTAGTCATGGTGTGGTCTGACCAGAGTTTGAGCATGACTGTTCCTGACTGTATTCTGGTTGTAGATTAACATTCTTTGAGTTTTGTCAGTGGCTGCTCTGTATTGGATGGACAATGCTAAGCATTGAGTCCACTAAAACTCCTAGATCTCTTTCAACTTCACCCCTGGTGATTTCGATACCATCCATTCAGTACATAGGACATCCATTTTTCCTCTGTCTGTAAATTAGATTTGTTTTTTGGTACCAAGACCCAACTACCAGGGAGTCTCTCAAATTCTAGAGTTGCTAATGGCCCAATAGAATCAATATGGACAGAAACTTAGCCAGCAATAGTATGTGGACTGAGCGCTATGATTTAAGACTTGTTATGGGAGGAGAAAAAGCAGCCAATTTGCAATTAACTTGGAAACTTTAATTCTATTATATTTATTCAATGTTCTAAACTTTGCCTTGCATGAAAATGTTGAACAAAAGCGTACCTGGCTGGGAATTTATAAAGGTTGAATTCTTTGTTAGTACAGTAGCTTTAACTGATAGTGCACCCACACTTTCCCGTTACACTGTGAAAAAGTTTTATTTCAATAGGCTTGAGTGGGTTGGGAAAACTAGCTACAACATTCCACCCTGTGTGTGGTTTATGTTATCATTGTGTGACCTAGACTTGAACTGACATGCTTGCACTTTTTACAAAAAAATTTGGTTGATTAGACAGGAGATTTCAACAAGTTGGTTAAGTGAGCAACTAGCACGAAAGAAAATCCAATGTGAAAGTGTCAAGGGGAATGCTAATTGATTGAAGGGTATCTCATTGGTCTAGTTTATTTCTCCCAGGTCAGAAGTTAGTGGGGTGGCAATGTGCTTCTGGTACTCGGCTAGCAATCCAGAGATCGTGGGTTCAAATCCCACAATATAAAGAAAAGGCTGATAATTTGTAGATTTGCGCCAGAAAAATGACTATGGAATTTGCTGGTTGGTGTACAAAAACATTGTGGCCTAGAAATTGGGTTGCGTAGCACCTAATTTTCAAGTGCTCCGCAACAACCCCCTGCCCCCCCTCCCCGCATTCCCAGGTCCCAACATTTGTGAGAGTGGACACTTTCATGTTGTAGGAGAGAGTGCTTGTGAGAGTAATGCTTTGTGACGAGACACAAAGGAGGGGATTATATGGATGAGGGTGCAATGCTGTTTCCAGGACACGACTACCATATTGGAAGGCCCCAGTAAATCAGCATCACGTGACACTAATCTACATGAAGGTGCCCTCACCAGCCGTATTTAAAAGGATCACGCAGGGTTCAAAATTAAGTTGCTGGTTTAGTGCTTCTGGCTACTGGTTGACTTCTAGACCTTTTTTTTTTGCTGAGTTCCACCATTGTGCAAAGTCCAATTTGTCTGCACAGACCGAGGTCTGGCTGCTGTTGCTCTCCTGTCGTTAAGAACATAAGAAATAGAATCAGGAAAGGTCCATTGAGTCTGCTCCACCATTCAACGACATCATGGCAGACCTTCCAACTTCAGCTTCTCTTTCCTGCCCAGTCCCCATATCCCTTGATTCCCTTTGATATCGATCTCAGCCTTAAATACACTAAACGTCTGAACATCCACAGTCCTCTGAGGTGAAGAATTGCAAAGATCCACAACCCTCTCTGTTGTCACCTTAATAAATTATCTGGTTCCAGACATGGATGGGAGGGTTGACTCTGAGAATGGAGCATGACTGGGAATTTTTTTTTAAATTTATTTCTGGGATGTGGGTGACGCTGGCTAAGTCAGCATTTATTGCTCAGCCCTAATTGCCCTTGAGAAGGTGGCAGTGAGCTGCCTTCTTGAAACGCTGTAGTCCCTGTGGTATAGATACAGCCACAGTGCTGTTAGAGAGGGAGTTCCAGGATTCTGACCCAGCGAGAGTGAAGGAACGGTGATATATTTCCAAGTCAGGATGGTGAGTGGCTTGGAGGGGAATTTCCAGGTGGTGCAGGAAGACATCAGAAGGTACAAGAGGAAGAGGATGAGGAGGAGGGCATTGACCAGGAAGGCATATCCACAGAGGGTTTTCAGGAAACGTTTCTCCTACCTCAACTTTACCGAAGAGCAATGTATGAGGCGCATTTGCTTTACCAAAGACGTTGTTACTGAACTATGTCAGCTGCTGTAGCCACAACTGCTGCTTCACACCAGAGCATGAACAGCACTGCTTGTGGCTGTCAATGCCATCGCCAATCTCAACCTTTGTGCCACAGGTCTATCAGGCTGCAGCAGGTAATGTTAGCAACACCTTGCAGTTTGCTGTCCACCTGATGTATCAGATTTCGAGGCTCTACACACCATGAGGAACACTTACATCACCTTCTGCAGAGAAGCAGGGGGGAGAGCATGAGGTTTTGCCTCATGCCTCAAGTCAAGAAGACTTGGCAGACTTCTCCACGGTGTAAAGTGCCGCCACGCACATAGGCCGGGATTTTTTGGTACCGCCCGACACGTGACCGCTAATTTCCGCCCGAAGTCAACGGACCTTTGGCAATCCGTCAAATTTTCCGAGTCTTGTGTGCTCACCATCAGAACCCTGGAACATTCATCAGTCAAAAGGGATTCCACTCGGTCAATGTGCAACTGATTAGTGACTTCAGGCAACGGTTCATGCAGCTTTGTGTCTGCTATTCCAGCAGCAGTCGCAACCCTTTCATCCTGCGTCAGTCCTATAAGCCTTTATTCCTTGCAGACCTCCAAGTTTAAGGCTGGCTATTGTGCGACAACGGTTATGCCCTCCTGAAGTAGCTCGGAATTCCAGCTAAGAACCCGTGCAGAGCTGCATTGCAGGCCCACAGTGACAGCCAGGTTTCCACAAGGAACACCATCGAGTGAGCAATCAGCCCTCTCAAACAACGCTTCTGCTGCCTGGCCTGCTCGGGAGGAGCCCCGCAGTACAGCACTGAGCGGGTGTGCAGATTGTGCTTACCTGCTCTATACTCCACAACTTTATCATCATCTGGGGCCAGACCTTACTACCACCTGTGCACCAACAATTTGAAGAGGCGAAGATGAGAGGCAGCAATCAAGAGAGTCCATTTCTGCCCAAGTTCTAAGAAATCCACTGATTGCGTAGCAATTGCACTAATCACAATTTAGATTTCCCAGCAGTCGCAATCTCCTTACAATCACAATCATGTTGTCATCTCTCCCTCAATGCTTATTGCTTTTTCTCTCACTTGAATGCAAACATAAAACCTAACACCAAATCCAAACCAGATTTATCAAATCACTAACTTCACACGTTATGCAAAATTCGCTTAGTGCCTGTCTTTTGTCTTTCTATGCCTATCCTGGTGCTTCTAGAAATTGTTTCCTCAATGGCTGCAACTTGGTAGGTTGAAGGCTGCTGAGTTTTCATCGAGGGCATTGCAAATAGCCCTGGAGAATAATCTCGAGCAGCTCTGGCCCTAGAGAACTCTGTTGCAGACTGCACCACCTCAGCCTGAGCTGCAGCGATCTGGATTGACGGGCTGGTGGGAACCAGCGAGGTCACTAGTGTAGTGACAGGTGTAGGCGGAGTTTTACTGTCAACCTGAGAGATGACATCAGGGTTCTTCTTTCATGGAGCCAATGTCACTCTCCCAGGTAGGTGTCTCAGCATGCCTAGTCCCGGACTGCTGTGACATCCTGAAAACCACTTCCAGCAAAGACACCCAGATCCAAAGTGGCGGCTGTCTGGATTATCTTGAGAAGCTGCGTTATGGTGGCTTCCACAATGGTGTTGACGGAGTTGCCCACGTATTCCACATCGGAAAGGATGGACTCTAAGCCTTGCACAAAGCTGGGTTTTTCACTGGCATGAACACTAATCAGTGGATTAAAAAAAATAGGGGGGAAAAATCTAAAGTTCACAACACAGAAAACATGACTGTAGGGCTAAACATTTTAGAATGCCACACATTCAGACAGCACAAACACTGCAGAAAATAAACTGGGGGAGGGAGTAAGATTTAACCCCTCTCCAAAGCTGAGGATTCACATGGGCATCATTTCCAGTTTCCACCTGCAAGAAATTGGAGGGTAGCCAAACGTTCAGCCTCCAAATCCATGATATTCCTCACTGCTTACATGGATAAGATTCCGAATCCTGGGTAGAATGCTAGAGAGGCTGCAATGTGCTGGCAAGAAAAAAACATACTGTGTGGAACCCAGAAGGCCAGCGAACACATGACCAACCCAGACCCAGCTGTGGACCTCCCCCACAGACATACTTGTGAACCTAGTGTTGAGCTCATGTCAGTCTCAAGATATTGTCCCACTGCAATGGCATGCACAGACATTGATTGAACCCGAAAGAATTAATTTGCTGGATTCTCCAGAATCTGGTCCTTGACTCTAGTCCCACTGCCAATAGTTAACCCAGAATAGGTACCATTTCAGAGATTCCATGGCCAACACAACAGCCCTTTGAAATGTTGCAAAGCTACAACAGCATGATCTAAAAGACCCAATGGACATGATCATGACTTCCACAGGTAAACACAGTTGGTAAAACCAACACCACTGAAGAATATAAAAACTAGGAGCAGGAGTAGGTCTTTCAGTCAATAAGATCATGGGTGACCTGATGTGGCCTGGACTCCACTTTCCTACCTGTACCCCCATAACTCTTGATTCCTTTCTCAATCTCTAATTAGTTTTGAACGTCGAGCAACATTTTTCCCATTAGAGCTGAATTTTTGGACACGGCTCCCCAGAGGGGGAGGCGATGGTATAGTGGTATTGTCACTGGACTAGTAATCCAGAGACCCAGGGTCATGCTCTTGGGATCTGGATTCAAATCCTGCCATGGTAGATGGTGGAATTTTAATTCAATAAAAATCTGAAATTAAAAATCTAATGATGACCATGAAACCATTGTTGATTGTTGTAAAAATCCCATCTGGTTCACCAATGCCCTTTAGGTATTGCCTTACCTGGTCTGGCCTACATGTGACTCCAGCAATGTGTTTGACTCTTAAATGCCCTCAGTTGTTACAAAGCCACAAAAAAGGAATGCATCGACCTAGGCAATCACAGCCCTGTCGACCTTGCAAAGTCCTCCTTACTAACATCACGCTAGTGCGGGAGAGCTGTCTTACAGACTAGTCAAGCAGCCGCCTGACATAGTCAGGCTCACGGAATCTTCCTCACAGATAATGTCCCAGACTCCACCATCACCATTACCTGGAAAAACTCAGCAGGTCTGGCAGCATCGGCGGAGAAGAAAAGAGTTGACGTTTCGAGTCCTCATGACCCTTCGACAGAACTTGAGTTCGAGTCCGAGAAAGAGTTGAAATATAAGCTGGCTCAATGATGGAGGAGCCCAGCACAGAAGTGCAACAGATGAGGCTGAAGCATTTGCAACAATCTTCAGCCAGAAGTGCCGAGTGGATGATATTTCTTGGCCTCCTCCGGAGGTCCCCAGCATCACAGATGTCAGTCTTCAGCCAATTCGATTCACTCCATGTGATATCAAGAAACAGCTGCAGGCACTGGATACAGCAAAGGCTATGGGCCCTGACAATGTTCCAGCAATAGTACTGAAGACTTGTGCTCCAGAACTTGCTGTGTCCCTAGCCAAGCTGTTCTAGTACAGCTATAACACTGGCATCTATCCGGCAATGTGGAAAATTGCCCAAGTATGTCCTGTACACAAAAAGCAGGACAAATCCAACCCGGCCAATTACTGCTCCATCAGTCTACTCTTAGTCGTCAGTAAAGTAATGGAAGTAGTGCTATCAAGCGGCACTTGCTTAGCAATAACTTGCTCACTGATGCCCAGTTTGGAGGGCCACTCAGCTCCTAACCTCATTACAGCCTTGGTTCAAACATGGACAACAGAGCTGAATTCCCAAGGTGAGGTGATAGTGACTGCCCTCGACCTCAAGGCAGCATTTGACTGAGTGTGGCATCAAGGAGCCCCAGCAAAACTGGAGTCAATGGGAATCAGGAAGATAACTCTCCACTGGTTGGAGTCATACGTGGCACAAAGGAAGATGGTTGTGGTTGTTGGAGGTCAGTCATCTCAGCTCCAGGTCATCACTGAGGAGTTCCTCAGGATAGTGTCCTCAGCCCAACCATCTTCAGCTGCTTCATCAATGACCTTCCTTCCATCATAAGGTCAGAAGTGGGGGTGTTCACTGATGATTGCACAATGTTCAGCACAATTTGCGACTCCTCAGATACTGAAGCAGTCCATGTCCAAATGCAGCAAGACCTGGACAATATCCAGGCTTGGGCTGAAAAGTCGCAAGTAACATTCGCGCCACACAAGTGTCAGGAAATGACCATCCCCAACAAGAGTGAAATCAACCATTGTCCCTTGATGTTCAATGGCATTACCATCACTGAATCCCCCACTATCAACATCCTGGGGGTTACCATTGACCAGAAACTGAACTGGACTAGCCATATAAATACTGTGGCTGCAAGAACAGGTTAGAGACCAGGAATTGTGCAACAAGTAACTCACCTCCTGGCTCCCCAAAGCCTGTCCATCATCTACAAGGCACAAGTCAGGAGTGTAATGGAATACTCCCCACTTGCCTGGATGAATGCAGCTCCCAGAACACTCAAGAAGCTGGACACCATCCAGGACAAAGCAGTCCACTTGATTGGCACAACATTCATAAACATTCACTCCCTCCACCATCGATGCACAGTGGCAGCAGTGTGTACCATCTACAAGATGCATTACAGAAATTCACCGAGGCTCGATAGACAGCACCCACCAAACCCACGAACGCTACCACCTGGATGGACAAGGGCAACAGACAGATGGGAACGCCATCATCTGGAAGTTCCCCTCCAAGTCACTCACCACCCTGACTTGGAAATATATCGCTGTTCCTTCACTGTCACTGGGTCAAAATCCTGGAACTCCCTCCCTAACAGCACTGTGGGTGTACCTACACCACATGGACTGCAGCGGTTGAAGAAGGCAGCTCACCACCACCTTCTCAAGGGCAACTAGGGATAGGCAAAAAATGCTGGCCCAGCCAGTGAAGCCTACATCCCATGAATGAATAAAAAAAAACACTCTCCAGGGCTGCCTGTCAATAACTATGCAACGGTCAATTCCTATCTCTCATCATCTGTCTTATGTGCACTGAGTCACATTTACTGTGTATTCTATGAATAATTGCAGTAAAAAATATTAAGAAGGCAAATATTTAAAAGACACACATTGAATACTTTTTTTGAATGCATGGAAATGAAAAATACAATCAATATGCAAAGAAATTATATTGCATGGCTCTGCACAAGATTTTTTGTGAGTTCTGTGTTTATCAAGGAAGAATGCTTGTTTGGGGAATGAAGCACTTTCAGTGCCAGTATCCCATACTACAAGTCAGGCAATATCTGTGGGAACAGATAGGCTAGCATTTCATGTGAGGGCCCTTCATCAGCACTGGGCAATATTTCAGACAAACAACATTTAAAGTAGGGACAGAACAAAGGAAATGGAGGGAATGCACACCCACACACATATATGCACACCCACACATGCATTTACACACCACACACATACTCACACATGCATACAAGTGTGCACGCATACGTTCACCTATACATGCACTTGCACATGGATGAACAAGCACAGGGAGAGGAATAAGACAACCTGTAAAGTGCTTAAGTGGAATTGTTGAATGGCTTCTTTTGTCGCACACACTTTGCCTGTTCAACTATAAGGGCAAGGAGGGCAGGGAAGAGAGAAGATTGGAATAAAAAGGACAAATGAAAAAAATGGAACCTGATAAACAGGCCTCATCTTGTGGTATTTTTGAGATTGCTTCTTGTGTGTCTATCAGATTGATCTGCAGCTCAGTGTGTGTGGGCTGCACTGCATGATAACCTACTTCTCTGGTCTTTCAATTATCTCTCCATCACTTTTAAATGCACTGACGCCTGCTGAGAGATTTTACAAATGCCATCCAGTACCTCATCCGGATGGCCATTCTTCATGTGAGCTTAGACAATGGCTGGAATCGTCCACTCGTATTGACGGTGGGTGTCATGGTGGGCTGGGAGGGGAAATTCGATGGGAGGGGCAGAAATCGGTTTCGCGCCAACGTGAAGTCACAGCGGGATCATCCAATGCTGTCCACCGTTTGATCGCCAATCCTGCTGGAGGCCGGCATGAACCTGATTTGCATCCCGCTAATGGGATGCAAAGTAAGGCCCGACCAGAATCAGCCCCCACCACCCCCCCCACGCCTCGCCGGTTTAGCATTACACCGGCGGGAAAACACGCCGGCCCAGAACACGTATGGATGAGCGTGACATGCAAAAGTCGGGACTTACTGTTAGGGCCTTGCTCAGATCGCAGAGATCCACGGAGAAGAAGATGCTGGAGCCCTACAAGCTACCGGACCCTGGAGGAAGTCGTGCATCGCGAGCTGGGTGGATCCTCATGGACATGGCTCCGCTGTTGAAACAGCTCTCGGAAAGTGGGAGGTCTCCACGCAGCAGCTTCGACTTCACTGAGGCTTCGGACCTTCACGGATTTTACCATGGGCTCGCACCATCTTCCATGGTCTCCGTTCATGCTTCGGAGTTGCACAGTCGTCACCATGCCCTGGTGCGGATGATCGGCAAAGGGGTGGTGGGGGAGAGGAAGGTGTAGGTGTGAGTGGGAGATGGAGGTGTACCGGGTGGGTGGGGTGGTGGGGGGGAGGGGGTGGGTGTGGGGTGGGTTATGGCGAAGGTGAAGTTGGAAGGGGTGGGATGAAGGTGTCCGGGGTTGGGGGGGTGGTGGTAGGTGGTGAGGGTGGGGAGAGGGGCCGATAGGTGATGAAGGTGTCTCGGGGTGATGAGGCTGGGTGGTGTTGGTGGGCGAATGTGTCAGGGGGGTGAGATTGGGACAGAGAAGGAGGGTGTCCGGGGAGGCAGAGGGAGTTTGGAGGGGGGAAGGTGTCCGGGGGAAGGAGGGAGTAAGGGTGGAGGAAGGAATAAGGGTGGAGGAGGGAGTAAGGGTTGATACGGCGGGGTGGGGGGGTGGAATATCCATGTGAACGTGCAAGGGAGGGGTCTGTGTAGTCAATGAATGCCTCCTGGGGAGCGAACTCAGAGCGGGCATGTTAGGAAGGGATGGTGAGTGTGAGAGGGTCAGATGGAGCTGGTAGGGTGGGAGGTTGAGGGCGCAGTATTACCCAGTAGAAAGGGCAGCGAGGATGGTTTGTGGGGACACAGAGGCAAACACGGACACTGGGAGTGGAAAGGAGGAGGTCAGGGAGGTGAATGTGGATGGGGGTGGGCTTTTCAGGAAGGTAGGGAACATGCACACTCATCTGGACATCCTGGGATGATAAGGGTAATGGTGGAGAGGTGGAAGGTAATGCCAGGGGAGTGGACTGGTCGAGATGTGGGTAGGGGCTGTGGTGGGTCTTCCAGGCTGCTTATTTCCAGCTCTTCAATGGATGAAGTGTCCTCTTCTCTGGAGCTGAGGACCTGGATATAACTGAGGGACTGGCTGGCTGCGGGTGTCAGTTACTTGGCAGAGCTCCCTGTGAACCAAAGTAGTGATAATTAGTACATAGCAGCAGAGTCAAAAATAGTTGCGTTGAGAGAGGGATGATGTGGTGCAGTTCCTTACCTAGATGTTCACTGCCAACCTAACCATCGCTGCAGGCACGTCAGCACGATGGCACGCTCCTCAAAGTGAGTGAGGGACCTAATGTCGGCAACTCCACCCCTGGTCTGAGACCTCTCCCTCCTATTGTGAGCCAGCTACTGCTGCATGGAAACAGATGGAGAGAGTGTGAGCGGGACACATGGCACTGAATGGAATGTTTGTGTGGTGAAAGGAGACATGGACAGGATGAGGATGTGAGCTCCAGAGGAAATGAGTCTGATGGAGATGTGAGGGTGTGCGTGAGAGTTAGTGGTGTTGTCCCTTGAGGTGTGAGATCCCTGCGGATGTGTGATGGGTTTGGGAGTGTGTGAGTTGAGAGTGATGAAGTGGTTGATTTACACTGGCAGAACAGGTGAGAGCATTCATCCTCTTCCTGCACTGGATGGCTGATGTCCTCTGTGCTCTGTTGGTGCTGAGCGCCGCTACCACCGCCTTCCAGGCTGGATTGGTGACTCTTCTGGACCTCCAGCAGCCAGAGCAGGGGTAAAGGATATCACAGTGGCCTTCCACTGCGTGCAGCAGGTACCCCAGAGAGGCGTCACTAAATTTGGGGGCTGCCATCACCTTTGCTTCAGGGCCTGGAGCAGTCCTGGTCTGTAGATTTGAAGTAGGCTATGCTCTGATGTGCTTCAAATAGAGCGCCCAGACTGAGGAAGCACTGAGGCCATGGCGTGGCGGGCAAACCCAAGCCTGCCTGACAGCGATCCAGCATGTTTCCTGTGAATGCATTATTAATGAGGCGGGGCACGCCGGAACAGGACAATACAGTGCAAAAATCCACCATTACAGCTGATGGGTAAGACATCTTTTTTTTACACCCGCTATCGCACTTAGTGCAAATCTGGGATGATTCAGCCCAATGTCTCCCAGCAAGGAATTAATCACGGCCAATGACTTCATACTTCCTTTTAGGTAACCTTGGAATATGAGTGACGCGGGCAAGACTGGGTTTATTGCCCATTACTAGTTGCCCCGAGAAGATGGTGGGTTAGGGTTAGGGTGCTGATTAGGGTTAGAGATAGGCAGGGCTGATCCCACAATGGTCTTAAATAGGTAACTCTAGAATTTTGACACAGGAATAATGAAGGAACAACAGTATGCCATGCGATAGTTCCCCATGTTAACGGTGCTATAAAAATACAAATTGTTACTGTATGTCCTCAAGTCAGGATAGTGTTGACTCAGAAGGGCACTTGGAGATGGTGCTGATTCTAGTAAGTTGTTGCACTGGCCCTTCTAGTTAGTAGAGGTCCTGGGGCTAGATGCTGTTGTCAAAATAAACCTGGTGAGTTTTTGCATCCTGTAGATAGCACAATGCAAAGCTAAAAGTGGAGAGGTGGATATAGTTCAGACTTATTGATGATCCAGAATCAGAGGAAGAGCTGGAATTCCAAGAGGCAGCTCAGAAACTACAAAATGAGTTGGGCAAAATATTTAAGTGGACACAAAAAATGTGAGATCAGTACAGAGAATGGAGGAACCTTCCTTCTCTCAGCTCTGGGTCATCCAAAGCTCCAGCAAGTCATTGGATTGTGCAACAATATTGAAAAACTCTAATTTTGTTTAATAATGAATAATAATAAATCAATTGAATTCAAAACAAAAACAGAAATACCTGGAAAAACCCAGCAGGTCTGGCAGCATCGGCGGAGAAGAGCAAAGTTGACGTTTCGAGTCCTCATGACTCTTCAACAGAACTAAGTAGAAATAGGAAAGGGGTGAAATATAAGCTGGTTTGGGGGGGTTGGGGGGGGTGGAGAAGGTGGGGGTGTTGTTGGGACAAGCAAGCAGTGATAGGAGGAAATAACCGAAAGATGTCACAGACAAAAGAACAAAGAGGTGATCAAGGTGGTGATATTATCTAAAAGAATGTGCTAATTAAGAATGAAGAGCAGGACAAGCAAGGTAGCTCTAATGGGAGTGGGGTGAAATAAACCATGGGTGGAATACATTTAAAAATAATGGAAATAGGTGGGAAAAGAAAAATCTATATAAATTATTGGAAAAAACAAAAGGGAGGGGGAAGAAATGGAAAGGGCGTAGGGATGGAGGAGTGAGTTCAAGATCTAAAGTTGTTGAACTCAATATACAGTCCGGAAGGCTGTAAAGTGCCTAGTTGGAAGATGAGGTGCTGTTCCTCCAGTTACCGTTGAGCTTCACTGGAACAATGCAGCAAGCCATGGACAGACATGTGGGCAAGAGAGCAGGGTGGAGTGTTAAAATGGCAAGCGACAGGGAGGTCTGGGTCATGCTAGCTGACAGACTGAAGGTGTTCTGCAAAGCAGTTACCCAGTCTGCGTTTGGTCTCTCCAATGTAGAGGAAACCGCATTGGGAGAAATGAATGCAGTAGACTAAGTTGGGGGAAATGCAAGTGAAATGCTGCTTCACTTGAAAGGAATGTTTGGGCCCTTGGACAGTGAGGAGAGAGGAAGTGAAGGGGCAGGTGTTACATCTTTTGCGTTTGCATGGGGAGGTGTGGTAGGTGGGGGTTGAGGAGTAGGGGGTGATGGAGGAGTGGACCAGGGTGTCACGGAGAGAATGATCCCTATGGAATGCCGCCAGAGGGGGTGAAGGGAAGATGTGTTTGGTGGTGGCATCATGCTGGAGTTGGCGGAAATGGCGGAGGATGATCCTTTGAATGCGGAGGCTGGTGGGGTGATAAATGAGGACAAGGGGGACCCTATCATATTTCTGGGAGGGAGGAGAAGGCGTGAGGGCGGGTGCGCGGGAGATGGGCTGGACACAGTTGAGGGCCCTGTCAACTACCTTGGGTGGAAAACCTCAGTTAAGGAAGAAGGAGGACATGTCAGAGGAACTGTTTTTGAAGGTAGCATCATCAGAACAGATGCAACGGAGGCGAAGGAACTGACAGAATGGGATGGAGTCCTTACAGGAAGCGGGGTGTGAGGAGCTGTAGTCGAGGTAGCTGTGGGAGTCGGTAGGCTTGTAATGGATATTGGTGCACAGTCTATCACCAGAAATTGAGACAGAGAGGTCAAGGAAGGGAAGGGAAGTGTCAGAAATGGACCATGTGAAAGTGATGGAGTGGTGGAAATTGGAAGCAAAATTAATAAATTTTTCCAGGTCCCGACAAGAGCATGAAGCAGCACCCAAGTAATCATTGATGAACCGGAGAAAGTTGTGGGAGGGGGCCAGTAGGATTGGAACAAGGAATGTTCCAATACCCCATAAAGTATCAGGCATAGCTGGGGCCCATGCGGGTACCCATAGCCACAGCTTTTATTTGGAGGAAGTGAGAGGAGTTAAAGGAGGAAGTGTTCAGTGTGAGAACAAGTTCAGCCAGACGGAGGAGAGTAGTGGTGAGTGGGGATTGTTCGGGCCTCTGTTCGAGGAAGAAGCTAAGGGCCCTCAGTGGTGGGGGATGGAGGTGTAGAGGGATTGGACGTCCATGGTGAAGAGGAGACGGTTGGGGCCAGGGAACTGGAAATTGTTGATGTGACGTAAGGTGTCAGAGGAATCACGGATGTAGGTGGGAAGGGAATGGACAATGGAAGAGAGAAGGGAGTCAAGATAGCGAGAAATGAGTTCCGTGGGGCAGGAGCAAGCTGACACGATCCTCCCCATCTACGGCACCTCCCCATGCAAACGCAATATATGCAACACCTGGCCCTTCACTTCCTCTCTCCTCACCATCCAAGGGCCCAAACACTCCTTTCAAGTGAAGCAGCATTTCACTTGCATTTCCCCCAACTTCGCTGCTCCCAATACGGTTTCCTCTACATTGGAGAGACCAAACGCAGACTGGGTAACCACTTTGCAGAACACCTTCGGTCTGTCCGCAAGAATGACCCAAACCTCCCTGTCGCTTGCCATTTTAACACTCCACCCTGCTCTCTTGTCCACATGTCTGTCCTTGGCTTGCTGCATTGTTCCAGTGAAGTTCAACGGTAACTGGAGGAACAGCACCTCATCTTCTGACTAGGCACTTTACAGCCTTCCAGACTGAATATTGAGTTCAACAACTTTAGATCTTGAACTCACTCCTCCATCCCCACCCCCTTTCCGTTTCTTCCCCCTCCCTTTTGTTTTTTCCAATAATTTATATAGATTTTTCTTTTCCCACCTATTTCCATTATTTTTAAATGTATTCCACCCATGGTTTATTTCACCCCACCCCCAGTAGAGCTACCTTGCTTGTCCTGCTCTTCATTCTTAATTAGCACATTCTTTTAGATATCACCACCTTCAACACCTCTTTGTTCTTTTGCCTGTGACATCTTTTGGTTATCTCCTTCTATCACTGCTTGCTTGTCCCAGCAACACCCTCCCCCACCCCCCATCCCCCCCAAACCAGCTTATATTTCACCCCTTTCCTATTTCTACTTAGGTCTGTTGAAGGGTCATGAGGACTCGAAACGACAACTTTGCTCTTCTCCGTCGATGCTGCCAGAGCTGCTGAGTTTTTCCAGGTATTTCTGTTTCTGTTTTGGATTTCCAGCATCCGCAGTTTTTTGTTTTTTATATCTGAATTCAGTTCTTCTTCCACAGAGATGTTTCAGTTAGCCATAACAAAAACAATACGTAGCATATTGTCTTGTGTCTATTGGCAGTGATACAACCTAGTACATGTATGTCCAACTATCACATTGCCATGATATGCGATCAGAGTGGAGGATCTTATTAAACAAACAATGCTGCCCCTAAGCTTTCCTTTCCCTTAAAGGGAAAGAGCAGTTTGTTGCTGTTTGCTGATAGAAAGCTCACATTTTACATAAGTAGATATAAACTTGGAAGAATTTTAATTGAAGTTTCTCTAAAAGGTTCTCTTTCTGCTAGGACCCTACAATGACATAATTAACAGAAAGGGTCCTGAAGGAGCATGTTAGGAAATAGTAAGGCCCCAAGACTTTAGAAGCACGAGTTGTGTTTACAAGAATGATTCACCAGTTCCAGAGTCCCTCCAGAGTATAGGTTTCGGGTCACAGACAGAACTGTACCACTGATTCCCACATTCCCATACTTAACTTGTTTTACATTCAGTCTTTTTTTGTAAACTTACAACCAAAATAAAATAAAGCTACATTTATGTGGCACCTGAAACATCCAAATGCGCTTTATAGACTTTAAGTGGGAAAAGTCATTTACAGGAATTCACAACTCCTCAGGTACTGAAACAGTTTGTGCTCAGATGCAGCAAGACCTGGACAACATTTCGGCCTGGGCTGATAAGTGGCAAGTAACATCTGTGTCACACGAATACCAGGCAATGACCATCCTCAACAAGATAGAATCTAACCACTTCTGTCTGACATTCAATGGCACCACCATCGCTGGATCCCCCACTGTCAACATCCTGGGGGTTACTGCTGATGAGAAACTTAGTTGGCCCCACCATATAAATACTGTGGCTACAAGAGCAGGTCAGAGGCTGGAAATTCTGTGGCGAGTAACTCACCTCCTGACTCCCCAAAGCCTGTTGACCACCTCCAAGGCACATGTCAGGACTGTGATGAAACACTCTCCGCTTACCTGAATGAGCGCAGCTCCAACACTCAAGAAACTTGAAAAAGCAGCCTGCTTGATCCACGTCAAATCATCACCTTAAATATTCACTCCCTTCGTGGTGGACACTGTGGCTGTAATATGTCCCATCGACAAGATGCATTGCAGCACCTCATCAATCCTCCTTCGGGCAGCCCCTTCCAAACCCACAGCCTCTACCACATGGAAGGAAAAGGGCAGCAGGTGCATGGGAACACCACCATCTGCAAGTTCCCCTCCAAGCCACACACTATTCTGACTTGGAACTACATGGCTGTTCCTTTACTGTCGCTGGGTCAAAATCCTAGAATTGCCCCCCTAACAGCACCGTGAGTGTATCTACACCACATGGACTGCAGCAATTTAAGAAGGTGGTTCACCACCACCTGCTCAAGGGCAATTAGGAATGGACTGCAAATGCTGGCCTGGCCAGCGACACCCATCCCATGGAACAAATTCTTTAAAATGCTACATTTACTATGGGTCTTGTCTCAAATTATTCATATCCTGTATCCCAAAATGTTATCTGTATAATTTGCATTTGAATTAATCAATATTACCTGCTTCTCCCTAGAGAACCTGTTCTGTAGATTAACCACTTGCTCACTTCCTACAACAATGTTTCTGAGGTGGCTGAGGTGTGCCTCATTGCTGGTTGTGATGGAGGGAGTTATTGATGGATGGACTTCTGCTGTCTGGCTGCAGTGTTCCTAATTTCATGTTAACTGAGTTGAGAGTCAGCAGTGGATAATTATCTACCCTGTCAGTAGCCCTGGAAATAGCTGAGGCTGAGACCTAGCATGCAGTAACTGAAAAGCACTTCCTGATATATTTCAGCGCATGCCCTGTGTTACTGAAGGTATGGAATAGCCACATGATGGCAGTATGAGATAAATATCTCCAACTGCCTCTTAAGGCAATAATTGGTTCCCCTTAGGAAGGGCTTCAGATTCCTGGGTCATTGGGAATTGGTCTGGGGCAGGTGGGACCTGGATAAGCCAGACTGATTGCATCTGCACAGAGCCTGGATTAATATCCTCATGAGGCGGCTTGCTAGAGTTATTTGGTAGGATTTAGACTAACTTGGCAGGAGGATGGAACTGAGGAGGTAATATTAGAAAGGAAAAACAGGGTGTATGAAGAATTAGGAGGGTCTGGTAGCACTGGAGAAAGAAATAGTAAGGTATTAGGTGGGGTCAGAGCAAGAGGGAATGCAATAAGGTCTAAGTTAGGTTTACAGCACATGTATGTGAACACTCGGGTGTGGTGAATAAAGTGGGTGAGCTGCAGGTATAGGTGACCATGTGGAAATTAATGTTGTAGTAATAATGGAGACCTTGCTCAAAAAAGAGCTGGACTAGGTACTATGTATTTCTAGACACAAGGGGCTAGATTTTCATGTTGAGCTCAGGCAACATAAGTTGGGTGATATCCCAGCTTTAGAAACCTGTGTCGTCATCTCTGCTCATACCTGTCCTCTGGAGTCATAGGCGGGCAGTGTTTGGGTTTCCTGACTCCTGAGACAATGTCGGAGGAGCACGGTTGGTGAGGTGGGCAAATCAAAAGGCCCACCTCCGTTCGCTGGCTCAGCTGTCCAATAATGTTCTGATGCCTCCAAACCATCACCCCTCACCCCTTTAATCCCCCACCCACCCCCATTCCTCATCCATGCACCCTCATATTTCCCTTGCCATTCTATATCTCCTCATACCCCCATGCCATGCCCCCATACCTCCATGCCTCCTTCATGCCCCCTCACACTCCCATGCCTCCTCCATGCCCCTTTATATCCTGATGCTCCCTCATACCTACCAATGCCACCTCCATACCCCCATGAATCCTCCATTGCTACTCACCCAGTATCGACTATGTACAGTCCTCAGTTGTCATGTAATAGCAATTGGAAATCTTTGAAATGGCTCCGAGAACAGTACAATCTAATGGAGCTGTTATTCGAAACACAAACATTCATACTGAAAGAAAATCCAGAACCATTGAACTTAAATCCCCTCAAGTGGTCAATCAGTAAAACCAAAAAGATACCTATTCAGTAACCACATCAAAGACAGCTAATTCTTTAATAAGCTCTTAAAGCTATCAATCAAACTGTGGACACAACACCCTGTTGAGGTAAGTGGTTCTTTAGCTTTTGAAACTCTGCCAAGCATTCATAAGCTTTCAAAACAAACTTTGCAACTGCAAGAAATGGAGCCTATTGAAGCTGAACAAAAAAATAATGGCCAAGTTGTTTCCGAGCTACACCAGATGACCTGTCAATCATATAGTCCAAAAGCAAATGGTTGTTTTTTCTCTTCACGTTTAAAACACTGTGGGCATTTAAATCACTTCAGATTATGACACTAGAGTCCCCAAGCACTGTTTTCTTCAGTTTTGAATGCATAATAGCACAATGTCAATGGGAAAAGTGTTCTAATGCATCTTAACACTTACACAATACTGATCAATATAATGGTCAACTTCATTTTGCAGGACAGAGTCCTTTGATCAATCGCTGCAGCAAAAACACATTGAACACAATACAGACATTTGAAACTGTCAAAATATTTAAAACTTAGCTGTCAAAATGTTCCTGACTCCTCAGCGATCTCCCCCAAAGGTTCCTGAACTCCCACACAAGACTGATGTTCAGAAGCCTTCCAAATCTCACCCAACCTGACAGAAGTGCAGGGAGACTGGAAAAAACAAATTTCCCCAGGGTTGTCAGTGGGGACCCCAAGGTTAGAGGATATGCATGCAGGGTCGCAACCCAAACTTAACCCAAATCTCTTCCTGCCTATGGGAGAATTGAGTGGGTCCATTTTTAGATCTGAAGTTTAAACTTGCTGAGAAAAAAACAAAGTTTTTGTGATTCCTGATCCCATTCCCAACTCCAGGGGGGCATGAAAATCCTGCCCAAGGTGTTCAGGAAAGATAGGGAAGGAAAGAGAGGAGGGTGGGTGGCAGTATTGATTAAGGAGAATATTACAAGCTAGAGAGAATGTCCCAGAGGAGTTGAGGGCAGAATCTATTTGGTTAGAGCTAAGAAACAATACAGTGACCATTACACTATAGGCATATACTATAGGCCACCAACTAGTGGGAACGATATGGAGAACCAAATTTGCAAAGAAATTACAGAGCGGTACAAAGCTATACTGTAGTTATAATGAGTGGCTTTAATTATCCTAATAGAGGATGGATTTTTTAATAATGTAGATGGGAGAGAAGAGCAATAGTTTCTGAAGTATCTTCAAGAGAATTTTCATGAGCATGTTTCCAGTCCATTGAGAAAGGATGTTTTGTTGGATCTGGTCCTGGGGAATGAGGTGGGTCAGGTGGATCAAATATCAGCAAAGGAACAATTGGAGAGCAGTGATCTTAGTATCATAAAGATGCAGTGTCTACGGAAAAGGAGCAATCCAGAGTACAAATAATTAATTGGGGGAGGGCCAAATTCAATGAGGTGACATTAGATTTGGCCCAGATAAATTGGATTCAAAGATTGTCAGACAAAACTGTAACCGAACAGTGGGCTGCCATTAAAGAGGAGATAGTTTGGGTACAGTCGAGGTACATTCCCAGGAGGGGGAAAAGGCAGGAGACACAAAGCCAGAGCTCCCTGGATGACAAGAGCGATAGAAAATAAGATGAAAGAGAAAAATGATGCATATGATATGTGCTTGGTTAATACAAGACAATACAAAATAAGAACCAGGCCGAATAATGAACATTAAGAGACAAACTGAGGAAAGAAATAAAAGAAGCAAAGAGGAAGTATGAGAAAAGATTGGCAGCTAATATAAAAGAGAATGCAAAGGTCTTGTATGTGTATAAAATTAGAAAAAGTATAGGAAAAGAAATGGGGCTGATTAAGGATTAAAATGGAGATTTAGACATGGAGGCAAAGGGCTTGGCTAAGGTACTAAGTGATTACTTTGTACCTGTTTTTATGAAGGAAGAAGATGGCTGCAAAACTCATTGTGAAAGAGGACATTTTAGAAAGGCTGGAAATACTTGAAGTTGATAAGTCATTAGGACTAAATCAGATGCATCTGAGCATACTGAGGGAAGTAAAGGTAGAAACTGGCTCTAATCTTCCAGTCCTCCTTAGAGACGGGGCTTGGGGGTATATGTGCATAGGTCATTGAAGGTGGAAGATGAGCTTAAAAAACCAGTTAAAAGGCATAAAGGATCCTGGGCTTTATCAATAGAGGCATAGAGTACAAAAGCAAGAAAGTTATGCTGGATCTTTATAAAACACTAGTTCAGCCTCATCTGGAGTATTTTGTCCAATTAAGTACGCCACACTTCAAGAAGGATGCAAAGGTGTTAGAGAGGATGCAGAAAGGGTTCACGAGAATTGTTCCCTGGATGAGGGACTTCAGTTACGTGGATAGATTGGAGAAGCAGGGCTGTTCTCCTTAGAGAAGGCTGGGAGGTGATGTGATAGAGGTATTCAAAATCACGAGAGTTCTAGACAGATTGGGAGAAACTGTTTGCATTGACAGAAGAGTCGAGAACCAGAGCACACAGAGCAAGTAACCAAAGGTGACATGAGGAAAATCTGCTCTTATTAAGAAATTTGTTAGGTTCTGGAATGCACTGCCTTGAAGATGTGATGGAGGTAGATTCAACAGTGGCTTTCAAAAGGAATTGGATAATTATCTGAAGAGAGAAAATTTGCAGGGCTATGTATGGGAAAGAGCGGGGCAGTGGGACTAGTTGAGCTGTTGTTGCAGAGACCTGAACATGACAGGCCAAGTCACCTCCTTCTGTGTATAACCAATCTATGATTCTATGATTCTGTGATCAGCTACTGACATTTTATGAACAGCCTGACTCCTCCCTGATGTTCTGTTTCAAGAGTGAAAGTGGCCTCCAACTACCTTGCCCAAGTTGTCACTTTATGCGTGGAACACTGAGAGTTAGCAAGGTATTTGGCCAAGGCTGGGCATCACACTCAAGCCTCATTATACCTCACCTGAACTTGATCTCCACAGGTTCCAACTGGAATTACTGGATAGTGATTTGGAAATTGACCGCTGATCATTGTGAATTTGTGCCCGCAATAGATAACCTCTTGTGATAAGTGATATGAGCCCATTCCATAAGAGACATGAGCGTCTTACATCTTGGTAATTAACCAACCATGCCCTTTATATTCGACAAACTCAGCAGGTCTGGCAGGATCTGTGGAAAGAGAAACAGAGTTAACATTTCAAGTCTGTATGACTCTTCTTCAGAGCTCTGTTTCTCTCTGCACAGATGCTGCCAGACCTGCTGAGTTTTTCCAGCATTTCTGTTTTTAATTTCAGATTTTCAGCATCTGCAGTTTTTTGCTCTCATGCCCTTTATATTCTTCTGTGAAAGTGGCACCCAGGGTGGAACACTGAAGCTACCTTATTGGCAGGACTGCATCTCTGTGGATTTTGCACAGGTATTTCTTCAATCCCTCCAAAGGTAGAGTGAGTTACAAATGGATGAGGTGAGACTTGGTTGAAATCACTGAGCTACATTATCCCTCAGTGAGGTGAATGAACAGCTATAATCAGGTTTGCTTAGCTCAATAGATGCCAAAATTATCTTCATGTGATCACATGAAAATAATGAAAATAATGAAAACGCTGTGCTGCTTCAACATTAGTTGAAGACAGGAGCTCCTCTTCCTGCAGTCCCCTGGCTTTGGCAGTCTATCACTGGCTGACTGCCTGTGCAACAGACTGTTTCTCAAAAGCCAGACTGCCTTCTGGTCACCATGCCTCTCTTCTTAACCCCTGATTCACAGACAAATAAAAGATCAAAGATTTTCCAACACAATGGGTGAGAGATTGTTTTCCAATAACCCAGATAAACTAACAAATCGCTTGTTGCCTTGTTCCTACAGAGAACAACTTCTGATTGGCATAGTAACCACCTTTCATCCGACTTCTGATCTGTAACTCAGTGACTGTCCTGAGATACGAATCCCTTTGAAGCTTTAACTTAAAAGCGCGTTTTATAATTTAAAATAACCGATAACTAGTTCTGTTCCATGGCCAAAAGTTATTTTAAAATCCATAAACATAAAATAAACAGGTCATTTCCCACCCAACCCGGCTAGTTATTTTTGCTGGATCTCTATATTGGTAATGGAAGATTCGGTAGTTCGATTACAGCACAAAGCACAGCAAATAGTCAAATAGTAATTCTGCTGTCCTGCTGTCATCCACCTAAAATGAACTCAGTACAGATCACAGAATTACCTGGAAAAACTCAGCAGGTCTGGCAGCATCGGCGGAGAAGAAAAGAGTTGACGTTTCGAGTCCTCATGACCCTTCGACAGAACTTGAGTTCGAGTCCAAGAAAGAGCTGAAATATAAGCTGGTTTAAGGTGTGTGTGTGGGGGGCGGAGAGTTAGAGAGACAGAGAGCTGGAGGGGGGTTGGTGTGGTTGTAGGGACAAACAAGCAGTGATAGAAGCAGATCATCAAAAGATGTCAACGACAATAGTACAATAGAACACATAGGTGTTAAAGTTAAAGTTGGTGATATTATCTAAACGAATGTGCTAATTAAGAATGGATGGTAGGGCACTCAAGGTATAGCTCTAGTGGGGTTTTTTTTATAATGGAAATAGGTGGGAAAAGGAAAATCTTTATAATTTATTGGAAAAACTCTTTCTCCGGTACATCGATGATTACTTCGGTGCCGCTTCATGCTCTCGTCAGGACTTGGAAAAATTTATTAATTTTGCTTCCAATCTCTACCCCTCCATCATTTTCACGTGGTCCATCTCTGACACTTCCCTTCCCTTCCTTGACCTCTCTGTCTCAATCTCTGGTGATAGATTGTCCACCAATATCCATTACAAACCCACCGACTCCCACAGCTATCTCGACTACAGCTCCTCACACCCCGCTTCCTGTAAGGACTCCATCCCATTCTCTCAGTTCCTTCGCCTCCGTCGCATCTGTTCCGATGATGCTACATTCAAAAACAGTTCCTCTGACATGTCCTCCTTCTTCCTTAACCGAGGTTTTCCACCCACGGTCGTTGACAGGGCCCTCAACCGTGTCCGGCCCATCTCCCGCGCATCCGCCCTCACGCCTTCTCCTCCCTCCCAGAAACATGATAGGGTCCCCCTTATCCTCACTTACCACCCCACCAGCCTCCGCATTCAAAGGATCATCCTCCGCCATTTCCGCCAACTCCAGCATGATGCCACCACCAAACACATCTTCCCTTCACCCCCCTTATCGGCATTCCGTAGGGATCGCTCCCTCCGGGACACCCTGGTCCACTCCTCCATCACCCCCTACTCCTCAACCCCCTCCTATGGCACAACCCCATGCCCACGCAAAAGATGCAACACCTGCCCCTTCACTTCCTCTCTCCTCACCGTCCAAGGACCCAAACACTCCTTTCAAGTGAAGCAGCATTTCACTTGCATTTCCCCCAACTTAGTCTACTGCATTCGTTGCTCCCAATGTGGTCTCCTCTACATTGGAGAGACCAACCGTAAACTGGGCGACCGCTTTGCAGAACACCTGCAGTCTGTCCGCAAGAATGACCCAAACCTCCCTGTCGCTCGCCATTTTAACACTCCACCCTGCTCTCTTGCCCACATGTCTGTCCTTGGCTTGCTGCATTGTTCCCGTGAAGCCCAATGCAAACTGGAGGAACAACACCTCATCTTCCGACTAGGGACTTTACAGCCTTCCGGACTGAATATTGAATTCAACAACTTTAGGTCGTGAGCTCCCTCCCCCATCCCCACCCCCTTTCTGTTTCCCCCTTCCTTTTTTTTTCCAATAAATTATAAAGATTTTCCTTTTCCCACCTATTTCCATTATAAAAAAAACCCCACTAGAGCTATACCTTGAGTGCCCTACCATCCATTCTTAATTAGCACATTCGTTTAGATAATATCACCAACTTTAACTTTAACACCTATGTGTTCTATTGTACTATTGTTGTTGACATCTTTTGATGATCTGCTTCTATCACTGCTTGTTTGTCCCTACAACCACACCCACCCCCATCCACCTCTCTGTCTCTCTATCTCTCCGCCCCCCCACACACACACCTTAAACCAGCTTATATTTCAGCTCTTTCTTGGACTCGAACTCAAGTTCTGTCGAAGGGTCATGAGGACTCGAAACGTCAACTCTTTTCTTCTCCGCTGATGCTGCCAGACCTGCTGAGTTTTTCCAGGTAATTCTGTTTTTGTTTTGGATTTCCAGCATCCGCAGTTTTTTTGTTTTTATCTCAGTACAGATCACAGCCTGAACTTAAGAACAGACGAGCATAAGAAATAGGAACAGGAGTAGGCTATACAGCCCCTTGAGCCTGCTCTGCCAGTCAATAAGATCGTGACTGATCTGATGTGGCTTTAACTCCACTTTCCTGCGTCTCCCCCATACCCCTTGACTCCCCTGTCAGTCAAACTTGCCCTAATCAGTGCTGTAGGTTGGAGGCAAATTAACACTGGTTCAATTCTGCACCTCAAATGTAAATTCAAGTCTATTTAGAAAAAGAGTGAAATTTGCATTCCTTTTAGTTATGTAGCTTGAGGAGGTGGTGGCATGGTGGTGCCATCACTGGACTAGTAATCCAGAGGCCCAGGTTAATGCTCTGAGGACACAGGTTCAAGTCTCACCACGGCAGCTGGTGAAAGGTTGCTCAATTAATAAATCAGGTATCGAAATCGCTAATGTCCTTTAGGGAAGGAAATCTGCCATCCTTACCTGGTCTGGCCTACACGTGACTCCAGGCCCACAGTGATGTGGTTGACTCTAACTGCCCTCTGAAATGGCCTAGCAAGCCACTTATTCAAGGTCAACCAGGGATGGGCGACAAATGCTGGCTTTGCCAGTGTTTCTCACACCCCATGAAAGAATTAAGAAAAGAAAAGGTGCCAATTTTAACCTGTCCCACCTCCAGCCCCATGAGGTGTTAGAGTATGCGGGGCGGGGGTGGGGGTGTGTTTAAGATATAGGCAATATGGAACTTCTTTACCCACCAAAGTGTGAGAATGTAGAACTCACTATCACACAAAGCAACCGAGGGCGTTGATGCATTTAAGGGAAAGCCAGAGAAACACATGAGGGAGAAAGGAACACAGTAAAGCCGTTCACGGGGTTACATCCCCGTGAAATCTCGCAAATGGCGAAATCGCGAACGGGAGCTTGCTTTTGAGTGGGGCGCAGTTAGATAGGTTCCAGCTTTGCAAGGGCAGTACGGGACTCTTGGCGGGGCGGGGTCAGAGGGAGGAGCCTCTGAGTAATACATCGGTGAAGATTCAAAATTGACTAGAACCGTTATTGCAGCTCTGCACCCAGCAACTTGGACATTTCCAGGTTAACCCCTTCCTTCGGGCTGCACTTCAAGCTGAAACCATTCCAGTCTCTGCTCCGTCATGGCTGCCGTCTCCCTGGGGGAAGAAGTGAGCGAGAGAGAGAAGAAACCGCGGATAAGCGAACGGTGCTCACCTGATCGGCGATGTTGTGTACAAAGTACAAAGCGCGGGTAAGTGAAAACGCGAATGAGGAAGTAGCAAACGGTGGGACTTTACTGTAGAGATACCTGCTGATGGTGTTAGATGAAGACCAATGGGAGGATGCTCGAGTGAAGCATAAACACTGGAATAGGCCTGTTGAGCTGAATGTCCTGTTTCTGTGCTGTAAATGCTATGTAATACTACGCAACGCACCGTGGCGCTACTGACCTTAAGCCGCACACCATTTCAGCAGCCAGTTTTAGCCACCATCTCAGGTAGCCGAGCATGTCACTGAGATTCAAAATTTAAGATCTGATGATGCCATTTTAACTTTGTGTCATGAGCTCTGGCGCCAGTCTCACCAGACAAACCCAGTGCCAAGCAGCAGCAGCCCCAGAAGAGGGTCAAAAAGGAAAGGGCTGATCTTCCGGGTCTCACAAGCAAACCTAGGGCCTGAGCTTCACTCTCCTGGCCGTGGTCAATCAACACTCACCCACCACTGCTGCCAGCAGGAACACTTCTCACTGATCCTTAGCTGCAGCTCCTGCTGCACTTGCCCAATTCCCACCTGAGGACCAGAGATCTGAGGCCTCTGCCCCTTTTCCTGTGCCCTGGGAATAAATGTTCCCCAGGAGCAAATCATGTGAAAATTGGCCCCATTTGTGTAGTACATCTGTCTTTGAAAATTGCTGAAAAATGAGGCAGGTTGCTGAAACTTTTCGATTTGCACTCATCAGAACAAATGCAAGAATGCCAAATTTCAAACTATCACAACAATTTATACCATAGGAGTAAAGAGTGCTGATTGGTTGGCAAACCAACTCTGGTTGGCTGAGCTGCTGCTATGGAGAAAGCAATGGGCAACTATTGGCTTCCCAAGCTCCCGGGAGCTGGGATGAAATTTGGCATTCTTGAATTTGTCCTGATCAGGGCAATATGAAAATCTTTGGCAACATGCCTCCCTTTTCAACAATATTCGAGTTCTGTACTAACCAGCAACTGTACACCTGCCCTTATAAAACCTACAGTGAGCAGTGCCATTGGAAATTAGGGATCAGTTGCTCCTATCAGTCAGTCAGCCAGTGTAACTGCTGTTAGAGTTCCGCTTTCTGCTCTATCTGGTGCGCACTGCACATACTCCTCATACGAGTTAAATACGTCACCAGCATTTCCTGTTGCCAAATCAATCTAGTGATTGTTCTTTGTCAGAGGGCATTTAATAACCTTCAGCCATACCTGTAAATAATCACTTCCAATGCGAGGAACTGCTAACCAAACCGAATGATTATTTGCGGCTGTTACTGCTGGAGTTTTGGCAGGAATATGTGAGGTGAAAGACTAGATTGTGAGAATTTTTCCAAAGGTTAGCTTTGTGTTTGCTTGTCTGTCTCCCTTATGGAGAGGCCAATGGAGCATTTTATGTAACAGTGGTTTAGCAGTGATGTGAGTCTTCTTCATAAATACAAGTCCTCTATTCAAGGCATGGGAACCAACACTGAAAATGTAACTGCCTTCTTATAAGTAAAGCAGGGGAAAAGTTTTAACACTGAGTTTTCATCGACCAAATACAAACTGCATTGGCAAATAGATAACAATCTAAATAAAGTTACATTGATCTTCACTTCCTCTGAGCTCCCCTGTCCTTGTGATCCAAAGCAGCCTGGTTGCAGACAGCTTCAAAACGTGAAGACCCTCTGCTTCCTGCTCCCGGTTTATAAATGCGCTGTTTATCCGTGAATGTGAATATAGCTCTCTGGTGTAGCTACTCTTGTAGTGCTAATTCAGGGGCAGAATCTTGCAGATGAAGTTTCCTGAAGCTTTTATAAAATAAATAATAAATGAATAAATAAAATTTCCCACCTTTACAAACATGTCCTAACTCAGCTGACACAGTCACATGGGGGCACGTGTTTGAATACATTTTTAAACCGATTCATTAATTATTTTCACATCCATTCAATCTCCCTGAGGCAGCTCTGTGCCCTTTCCTGCGCATGCGTGAAAGAGTGCTGGTCCTGACTCTCCCTACTCGCCCAGCTCGCACAGGTAGTGCTGAGTGCTACGGAAAGCGTATTACGCTGGGCGGGCCTTAATTGGCCCATCCGCATAAAACGGTGGCGTGCAGTCGATTGCAGGCGGCGATCGGCTCCGCTCCCGCTCCGGCCCAGCCTGTCTGGCATAGGAATAATCCAGGCCCGGGGGTCTGTGTTCAAATTCGTTCGGTTGATCGATTTCCTTTTTTTTAATAAGTGTCAGCTATGTCTCAGGTTTTTATTCTTTCATGGAATATGGCGTCACAGGCAAGGCCATCACTTGCTGTCCATCCCTAATTGTCCTTGAGCTGAGTGGCTTGCTAGGCCATTTCAGAGGGCAGACTCACATGTACACCAGACCAGGTAAGGGTGGCAAATTTCCTTCCCTAAAGAACATTAATGAACCAGATGGGCTTTTGCAACAACCGATGATACTTTCATGGTCACCATACTGAGATTAGCTTTCAATTCCACATTTATTAACTGAACTTAAATTCCACCAGTTCCCATGGTGGGATTTGAACTCATCCCCCAGAGCATTAGCTGGGTCTCTGGATTACTAGTCCAATGACAATCTCCCCATTGGTTGCACTCTTACCTCTGAGTCAGAAAACTGTGGGTTCAAGACTCACTCCAGGACTTCAATACCAATATCAAGGCTGCCTTTTGCATGAACTGTTTAAATTGAGGACAAAAACAGCATTACCTGGAAAAACTCAGCAGGTCTGGCAGCATCGGCGGAGAAGAAAAGAGTTGACGTTTCGAGTCCTCATGACCCTTCAACAGAACTAGGTGAATCCAAGGAGAGGGGTGAAATATAAGCTATTTAAGGTGGGGTGGGGGGGGGGGTTGGTGGTTGGGTGGGGGGAGAGAAGTGGAGGGGGGTGTGGTTGTAGGGACAAGCAAGCAGCGATAGGAGCAGATAATCAAAAGATGTCACAGACAAAAGAACAAAAGAACACAGAGGCGTTGAAGTTGGTGATATTATCTGAACGAATGTGCTAATTAAGAATGGATGGTAGGGCACTCAAGGTATAGCTCTAGTGGGGGTGGGGGGGGCATAAAAGATTTAAAAATAATGGAAATAGGTGGGAAAAGAAAAATCTATATAAATTATTGGAAAAAACAAAAGGAAGGGGGAAGAAACAGAAAGGGGATGGGGATGGAGGAGGGAGCTCAAGACCTAAAATTGTTGAATTCAGTATTCAGTCCGGAAGGCTGTAAAGTGCCTAGTTGGAAGATGAGGTGCTGTTCCTGCAGTTTGCATTGGGCTTCACTGGAACAATGCAGCAAGCCAAGGACAGACATGTGGGCAAGAGAGCAGGGTGGAGTGTTAAAATGGCAAGTGACAGGGAGGTTTGGGTCATTCTTGCGGACAGACCGAAGGTGTTCTGCAAAGCTGTCGCCCAGTTTACGTTTGGTCTCTCCAATGTAGAGGAGACCACATTGGGAGCAACGAATACAGTAGACTAAGTTGGGGGAAATGCAAGTGAAATGCTGCTTCACTTGAAAGGAGTGTTTGGGCCCTTGGACGGTGAGGAGAGAGGAAGTGAAGGGGCAGGTGTTACATCTTTTGCATGGCCATGGGGAGGTGCCATAGGTGGGGGTTGAGGTATAGGGGGTGATGAAGGAGTGGACCAGGGTGTCCCGGAGGGAACGATCCCTACGGAATGCCGACAGGGGGTGAGCGTCAACTCGCAGACACTTCCTCCTACCTCTCCCTGGATCATGACCCCACCACTGAACATCAAGCCATTGTTTCCAGGACTGTCACTGACCTCATCTCCTCTGGGGATCTTCCTCCCACAGCTTCCAACCTGATAGTCTCCCAACCTCGGACGGCCCGCTTCTACCTCCTACCCAAAATCCACAAACAGAACTGTCCCGGTAGGCCGATCATGTCAGCTTGCTCCTGCCCCACGGAACTCATTTCTCGTTATCTTGACTCCCTTCTCTCTCCCCTTGTCCAGTCCCTTCCCACCTACATCCGTAATTCCTCTTACACCTTATGTCACATCAACAATTTCCAGTTCCCTGGCCCCAACCGCTTCCTCTTCACCATGGAGGTCCAATCTCTCTACACCTCCATCCCCCACCAGGATGGTCTGAGGGTCCTTAGCTTCTTCCTCGAACAGAGGCCCGAACAATCCCCATCCACCACTACTCTCCTCCGTCTGGCTGAACTTGTTCTCACACTGAACAATTTCTCCTTAAACTCCTCTCACTTCCTCCAAATAAAAGGTGTGGCATGGGCCCCAGCTATGCCTGATACTTTATGGGGTATGTGGAACATTCCTTGTTCCAGTCCTACTCCGGCCCCCTTCCACAACTCTTTCTCCGGTACATCGATGATTACTTCGGTGCTGCTTCATGCTCTCGTCAGGACTTGGAAAAATTTATTAATTTTGCTTCCAATCTCCACCCCTCCATCATTTTCACGTGGTCCATCTCTGACACTTCCCTTTCCTTCCTTGACCTCCCTGTCTCAATCTCTGGTGATAGACTGTCCACCAATATCCATTACAAGCCCACCAACTCCCACAGCTACCTCGACTACAGCTCCTCACACCCCGCTTCCTGTAAGGACTCCATCCCATTCTCTCAGTTTCTTCGCCTCCATCGCATCTGTTCTGATGATGCTACCTTCAAAAACAGTTCCTCTGACATGTCCTCCTTCTTCCTTAACCGAGGTTTTTCCACCCAGGGTCATTGACGGCCCATCTCCCGCGCATCCGCCCTCATGCCTTCTCCTCCCTCCCAGAAACATGATAGGGTCCCCCTTGTCCTCACTTATCACCCCACCAGCCTCCGCATTCAAAGGATCATCCTCCGCCATTTCCGCCAACTCCAGCATGGTGCCACCAAAACACATCTTCCCTTCACCCTCCCCGTCGGCATTCCATAGGGATCGTTCCCTCCGGGACACCCTGGTCCACTCCTCCATCACCTCCTACTCCTCAACCCCCACCTATGGCACCACCCCATGCAAACGCAATATATGCAACACCTGCCCCTTCACTTCCTCTCTCCTCACCGTCCAAGGGCCCAAACACTCCTTTCAAGTGAAGCAGCATTTCACCCAACTTAGTCTATTGTATTCGTTGCTCCCAATGCGGTCTCCTCTACATTGGAGAGACCAAACGTAAACTGGGCGACCGCTTTGCAGAACACCTTCGTTCTGTCCGCAAGAATGACCCAAACCTCCCTGTCACTTGCCATTTTAACACTCCACCCTGCTCTCTTGTCCACATGTCTGTCCTTGGCTTGCTGCATTGTTCCAGTGAAGCTCAACGCAAACTGGAGGAACAGCACCTCATCTTCCGACTAGGCACTTTACAGTCTTCCAGACTGAATATTGAATTCAACAACTTTAGGTCTTGAACTCCCTCCTCCATCCCCACCCCCTTTCTGATTCTTTCCCCTTCCTTTTGTTTTTTCCAATAATTTATATAGATTTTTCTTTTCCCACCTATTTCCATTATTTTTAAATCTTTTATGCCCCCCCACCCCCACTAGAGCTATACCTTGAGTGCCCTACCATCCATTCTTAATTAGCACATTCATTTAGATAATATCCCCAACTTCAACACCTCTATGTTCTTTTGTTCTTTTGTCTGTGACATCTTTTGATTATCTGCTCCTATCGCTGCTTACTTGTCCCTACAACCACACGCCCCCTCCACTTCTCTACCCGCACCCAACCCCCCCCCACCTTAAACAGCTTATATTTCACCCCTCTCCTTGGATTCACCTAGTTCTGTTGAAGGGTCATGAGGACTCGAAACGTCAACTCTTTTCTTCTCTGCCGATGCTGCCAGACCTGCTGAGTTTTTCCAGGTAATGATGTTTTTGTTTTGGATTTCCAGCATCCGCAGTTTTTTGTTTTTATCTCTGTGTTTAAATTGAGGCCCTGGCTGCCCTTGTAGTTGGATGTCAGGGTCCCATGGGACTATTTAAAAGTAGAGTAGGAGAGTTATCTTCGGAACTCTGCCCAATTTTTATCTCTCAATCCACATCACAAAAAAAGATTATCTGCTCATTATCACGTTGCTGCTTGTGGGAGCTTGTGGTGCCCAAATTAGCTGCCACATTTCTATGTTACGATTGTGATTACACTGCAATAAAAAGTACATTAGCTGTAAAGTGCTTTGAAATGTCCTGTGGTCATGAAATATGCGATAGATGTGTGATCACCTGCCTCTTATGGGAGATGTGTGTTTTACTTTCAATTCAATTAATAAGTGAAGACAAAGAGATATTAAAATCCAGAATGGATCTTCAGGACGCATCGCCAAGATATCTAAAGTGATCTGAAGTCCGCTTGTGCATGCATGGTGCAGTAGTGAGTGCTTGAAGCCAGCAAGTCACTAACTATACACACACCTCACTCGCATTTCCAGAACAGCTTCATCCAATTCAGGGTTGTGGAGAGTCAGAGCCTGGGCAATGGGCACTAGGCAAGGTACACCCAGTCCATTACAGGGACTAAGTATACATTAATGATCTATTCTGGACCATCTGATATCACATTCTTTTCTTATGCATTTGGAACTTTAAGAGGAGACAAGTCCACAGTGGGAGCTTAAATCTGTTCCTGCATCCAGTGACAATATTAAACATATTTGTGACAGTTATAGGAAAGGCTGGAGGTCATATAGAGCTCTCCCATACAATGTCTCAGGATGCCTGAAGGCTAGTCAAACCTGCGATACAGTTCCAATTCCTGTACCAGCTGTCCTGGTGCTGAGAAGGGCCGGAATTGTCAATGTATAGCCAAATCTTGTGCCGCAGAGCTCAATTATGCAAACTAGATCAAGATCAGTCAAACCTTAATTCAGCCTGTTCCACAATTCAACTAGATCACGAATGACCTATACCGACTCCATTTAGCCACGTTTGCTCCATTACCCTTGAAACTTTATTCAGTCTTGACAGTGTAATTGCTTGAGACAATGTTACCTCCCATGGGGGAATCTAGAACTACGGGGGTGTTTAAGACAGTGACGAGGAAGAATTTCTTCTCTCAAAGGGTCGTTAGTCTTTGGAATTTTCTTCCACAGAGAGCAGAGGAGGCTGGGTCATTGAATAAATCCAAGGCTGTAATAGAATAATAGATCAACAAGGGAGTCCCGGGTTATTGGAGGGCAAGCAGGAAAGTGGAGTTAAGGCCACAATGATCTTATTAAATGGCAGGGCAGGTTCAGAGGGCCGAATGGTCTTCTCCTGCTCCCATCTCTTATGATTTCAAATGACACAGCAACCACAGCCTTTTAAGGGAGAGAGTTTTAGATTTTCAGGACCCTTCGTTTGAAAATGTGCTTCCTGATTGCATTCCCAAATGGTCTAGTTTTAATTTTAAGATTGTGCCCCCTTAGATTAGATCAAGATTAGTCAAACCTCATTTCACTTTTCGCTATATATCAAGACCTAGTTGCTAAAATGCAAATTAAGAACTGGCGAACTGAGTGGAGTTGCCTTTGTTGTATAATAAATTTGGCCTTGCCAGCAATGGTCAATTAATTTGAAAATGTATCAATTAACTTAATTTTAAAAAAACAAACCACCGTCAATTCACTCCTGCTCTCCCCCTCCGCCCCAATCAATTGTCTAAAAGCACTAAGCACTCTTCAGTATCTCACACAAATGTCAGTGCTACCCATGTGGGTGAAGACAATGGGTGTCTGCATACTATTCCTTGGAGGTTATTAAAGTCCAATCTTATCCTTGGATGTCCACATGCACAAAGACATACCAGTATTCTCACTCTACTATCTGTGATCAGCTTATGCTGGAGATTCAGAATCATAGACTCCCTTTACCCACCAGAATGATTAGACTCCCCCTACCCACCAGCAATCATGTAATCTCCTTGGAAAGGCAAAAAAACACGGTCAAAACCCATGGCCAATTAAGGAAAATAAACACCTTGAAAAATCCCCTCCAATCCCCTCATGCATTCAGCTCTAGTTCAGGAGGCTACAATGACCATGATTGTATTACCTGGCATTTCACTTACCTTTAATAAGTTGATCTTCAACCCAGCCAGCAACTGCTCAAGCTCTCTGTGTTAAAAGGCACTATATAAATGTGTGTTATTGCTGCTAGGTAATAGAATTGGTCGCAGAGCGTATTTTAAACGGCAACTGCGGAGAGAAGAATTTTATAAAAACAGGTCATTTTGAAGCACAAGTAATGTAATGTCAGGGCCATGACAGAATGACACAGCATAGAAGGTGGCCGCTTGGCCCATTATGCCTGTGTTGTCTCTGCGAAAGAGCTATCCAATTAGTCCCATTCGCTTTACCTTATTGATCTATGCGTCTCAGTTACCATTTAGCCAGCAGGAAACCTTTTAATTAACTTATTAAAAAATCCTTAGTGTAGCATTCAGTCAAATTGGAAAGTTCCAAGGATGTGTAGTTGCCCTTGCTAGAAAACTGAAGTTTCATTGAGGATCTTTTTGAGGAATTATTTCACTAATATGTTCTGTCTTCAATTTCAACATGCATTTTAAAGAAACTAGTTGACCGCTCATGGTGTTGCACATGGGGATTACATCCCAAAGCCCAGATTTGTGCCATGATGGAGAAGCTCTCTGTCATGATGAAAATTCATTGTCATTTTTTTTAAAAATAATACTTTGACTTTATACTATTATTTGGAGATAAATAGAAAAACATGTTGCAACTTGGGAAGTAGAATCGGTTTAGACTATAAGAGTTTCTCTCCAGTACAGGCTGAGCAACCAGGAGATTTAACACTGAGGTGCAGCAGCACCACCCAAGGTGGGAGGATTTAATTACAATGTGACATGTTTACACATTCACATTTAGGCAGTATAAGCTTGGATATAAAATTTACAAGGGACAAAAGCTGACTCAAACTTCACGCAGAAGAAAGATTTCTAATACACTAATGGAAGACTATATCAACTCACAGTAAGCCATGATGTCAACGTTTGGAATGTTGAGTTTTAACAACTGAGCATCAACAATGCAAGATTACCATCAGGAAATGGTCTGACCTCTACGGGGAATATTTTGGATAAAGAGTAGCCTAAAATTTTTATCACCAAATGCCTCATTTCTGCCAATTTTCAGCTCTATTGACACAGCCTGCAAAGCTGCAAGAGGCCTCCTTGGTGAAATTAGAACAGGCCGCCTGGCTGAAATGGGATATAAAGAAAATGGAGAAGAAGCTTACATCCTATAATATCAACTTGATGAAGGGTCTGGACTTGCAGTGTTAACTCACCAATGTTCCCTCCACAGATGATAGCTGACCTGCTGGGCGATTCCAGAATTTTTTATTTTTGGCCCAGTCTTTCAGGCCTCTTAACCCCAGGAGGTGGTGTCCTCAATGGATACTGTAGGCGGGAATGGAAACTAAAGTAGAGCTCAGGGTAAATAATCTTGTGAAAACAAGTGTTGAAAGTAAGGTAAGCTGATCAGAATATTTCAATTTAGGGCTGTAAAGTGTTTCACAAGCTGATCTTAAGCTGGGCAGAGGTACTGTCGTCATTGGTAACGGATGAATTAAAACCTGTCAGGAGTGTGGATATAACAGCGGGAGAGACACAGCAACGATAATGGCAGAAATTTGCAGTGATAGCGGCAAAAAAGGAAATGTGAAGTAACCACAGTCCACACCACTTGCTCCAGGTAAAAGTAAGGTTGCCTAGCTCATAGGGCAGAATATTAAGCTCGACGGACGGGCACACCCCCCACCTGGCTGATCCCGCAGGCCAAGAGCAAAATTCTGCCCATAGGAACGTACGAAAATAATAAAGAAAACAGTCGTGATGCTTGATGCATCATGGTTAAACTCTCTCTATCCACCAGCAATCATGTAACCTCCTGGGAGAGGCAAAAAAAAAAGATAAAAACCCATGGCCAATTAAGGAAATTAACCACCTTGAAAATTCTTCCCCAATCCCTCCCGTGCATCGAACTCTAGTTCAGGAGGCTACAATGACCATGCTTGTATTACCTGGCATTTCACTTACCTTTAATGAGCTGACCTTCAACCCAACCAGCAACTGCTCAAGCTCTCTACATTAAAGGCACTATATAAATGTAAGTTGTTGTTGTTGTTAGGTAATAGAATTTGTTGCAGAACATATTTTAAACAGCAAATACGGAGAGAAGAATTTTATAAAAACAGGTTGTGTTGAAGCACAAATAGTGCAATGTCAGGGCCATGACAGAATGACACAGCATAGAAAGTGGCCATTTGGCCCATTATGCCTGTGTTGTCTCTGCGAAAGAGCTATCCAATTAGTCCTATTACCTTGACCTTTCCCCATAGGTTTATTGAACCAATACGGGAATGTGAGGGTTGTCTTATGAGGAAAGGTTGGACGGGCTAGACATGTATCTGACAGAGTTTAGAAGAGTAAGAGGTGACTTAATTGGAACATATAAGATCCTGAGGGGTCTTGACAGGGTGAATGTGGAAAGGATGTTTCCTCTTGTGGGAGAGTCTAGAATTAGGGGTCACTGTTTAAAAATAAGGGATTGTCTATTTAAAACAGAGATGAGAAGATATTTTTTCTCTCTGAGAGTGGTGAGTCTTTGGAACGCTCTTCAACAAAACGCAGTGGAAGCAGTCTTTGAATATTTTTAAGGCAGAGCTAGATAGATTCTTGATTAACAAGGTGGGGTGAAAGGTTATCGGGGATAAGCAGGCATGTGGAGTTGAGGTTACATTCAGATCAGCCACGATCTCATTGAATGTTTCTCCTTATTTACTCTATCAAAACTCTTAATGATTTTGAACACCTCTATGAAATTTCCCTTTAACCTTCTTTGCTCTAAGGAGAACAACCCCAGCTTCTCCTGTCTCTCCAGAAACTGAAATAAAAGTAAAATATGGTGGATGCTGGAAATCTGAACTAAAAACAGAAAGTGCTGGAAAAACTCAGCCGATCTGGCAAAATCTGTAGAGAGAGAAACAGAGTTAATGTTTCTAGTCAAATATGACTCTTCTTCGGAATACTGAAGAAGAGTCATGTTGGTCTCGAAACATTAACTCTGCTTTTCTCTCCACAGATGCTGTTAGACGGCTGAGTTTTCCCAGAACTTTCTGTTTTTACCTCCACAAAATTGAACTCCATCATCTCTTCTACATCCTCCCTAAGATCCTGACTTCCTTCTTAAATTGTTGAACCCAGTATGGGACACAATTACTCCAAATGGAGCTAAACGGTTTAACATAATTCCTTACTTTTGTATGCTATGCATTTACTAATAAAACCAAAGATCCTGTTTTTTTTAAACAGCCTTCTCAACTTTTCCAGCCACCTTAAAGGTTTGTCTACATATATTTCAGATCTCTCTACGTTCCACACTGCCTTTAAAATCGCACTATTTAGTTTATATTTCATTCTTTCTTCCAAAATGCATTAAATTGCCATGTGTCTGCCTATTTCACCAATCCATCTATGTCTTCCTGAATTCTATGCCCTTCCTCCTCACTGTCTACTACATTTCCGAGTGTTTTGTCATCTGAAAATTTTAAAGTTCGGTCCTGTATATACCCATGTCTAGGTTATTAATACACATGAAAAAGAACAGTGATCCTAATATTGATCCATTGGAGACAGCACTATATACTTCCCTTCAGTCTGAAAATCAATCATTCACTATTACTATCTGCTTTGTGTCTTTTAGTAGCCAATGTTATGTCCACACTGCCCCAGTCCCTTTAATCCTTAAAATATATTGATGTTTCGCAGAAACACTGTAGCATTGCTGTCAATGAGACACAATAAAGGGCTGGAGCATGGGAGTGAGCCTGGAATGTGTGGAGAGAAGGAACTCAACCAACTGCAGCAACTCCATCAACCGGGTGGCAAAGCTGATCTGTTAAACTGACCAGTGATAAATTCAGCAATAGGCTAGATTTTAACTGATAGCTGGGGTGGAAATTGGGTGGTGACTGTTCAGCCGTTAAGACACCCTGCCCGATTGTCCATTACAACACATCCAATAAAGGTCAGAATCCAACAGGCCTGTGCATGACTGACTTTGAACTCCTTGTTATTCGGCCTCGTCGCAAATTAAAACCTACCCTACTGTTGCAGCTTGTCGCAATCTTTTCAATGCAACCTTTATTTCCAACGCATGACTAATGTAAAATTATTGCAGGGTTGTACATTGAAGTATGCTCCCCTTATTCAAAACAAAGTGATGAGTCATTTTGGCTTTGGCTGATTGTATAGAATGGGCAATTTCAATGCAGCCTCCCTTTGATGGGAGTCGAAATCAGGTGGGATCAGTGGCTGACTCGCTCTCGCTCATTTTACACTATCATCCAAGGTCAACACTGTCTCATCTTGTCTTGTATTTTCGATAGAGATAAAAATAAATTTTTTAATGCATGGATACTTCAAGGTTTAGGTTTTCAAGCAACATAAATCCTGTTCGCCAATGTGAACTTGTCCTTCCCACAATCTTCTCTTCCCTCCCTGTTACTGGTCTAAAAGCACTGGGGTCTCGGTTGTAGCAAAGGAAAACCACAACAGCACAAAGGATGCAATCAATTTGTTTAGTCACATGTGGTGTTCAAATAAAGTTTAGCTTGTTCTAAAAGTTTGAGGTTACAGACAATGGCAAATTTACTGCACGGTATTTTTCCACAAAAAAACACGCAAACTTGTAACATATTTGAATTTGGTAAATTCTGTACATATAAGATTTGAACCACAATGACATTTTCTTTTTAAAAAAAAGGTAATGGCTTGAACCCGTTATATTATGATCAATTACATGGCACCAGGTATACTCTGTTGGCAAAAAAAGAAACACGAAGATGGATCTAGGAGATCATTACAACATAAAGAGACAGGTACTGAACATAAAACAGTGTCCTTTAAAAATAAACATTACAAGTGCTGAATTTTCCAAAACAACAGTGTGTGACAGCCTAGCTTATATAAGGTCTGCGATTCTGTATTTGAGAATGTAAGTAGCAACAGACCCCCACATGATGATTTCTCATTGCAGGGGTGGGGTGCAGGTTGAATTTTCTATTGGGATTCTCCCGCTCATCACTGTAGCTTTCAACAAAAGGGCCACCAAAGACCAGAGAAGTAGCGCTTTCATTTAACGTCACTTTACACCAAAGTTACCATGGACGATGGGGAGAATCCCCACAAACATTCCCCCACCATCCCATCACCCCTCCACCACCTTACATTGATCGAGCTCTGTAGGATACCATACAGAAGCTCAGAGATCAATATTTGGTACGAACAACACAATGAGGTCCATATCTTTCCTAAAGATATTCTCTGGCAGAAATAAAAGGGCTTTTTTTTTAAAAGAAACTTTCTGACCTCTTAAGTTTAATTAGAATAACCATCACTAAAAATATACACTAAAAACTAAAAAGAATGTAAAATGGGATAAAATTGATTTCAGCTAAGAAAAAATGAAATAAAATTAAACTATTTACATTTTCTTGTTAAATGGCCTAGGTCATTTTCTGTGTCTGATACCTACAGTATTTTCCCTTGATGTTTGCATCGTACACTGGCCATGTGTAATCTTGATGTGGATTGAAGAGTGGCTGCCAACGAGCAGTTGATTTGTACAGGACAGATGGTAATCCAAAATGCGGAAGCAAATACAAATGGCACATTGGTTAGCAAAAGTGAACGGGGCCGGGGGGGGGTGGGGTGGTTTGGCAAAAAGTGGATGGGGTTTGGCAAAAGTGGACGGAGTTCGGTCAGTAACCGGGCGCAGCGTAGATTTTGGGGGTGGGAGGTTGTGCTGGACAACAGCAAGTGTCACTCTGCGACAGAGCGAGTCCAGAAGAAATCACCATATTATCGGAGCGTCCACGCCTCCGCCTGGAGTGGAAGTCATGTCAAACATGGATTCCGGTGAAGGTGAGCGGACAGCAGACGTGTGAGCTGAGGTCAGGTTGTCAGCAGGCCTCCATCTCCAGAAGTGGGCCTGGTGTCGCTGCTTTTGCTTTGCACGTCGAGAATGTACTTTGTTTTCCTTAAAAAAAAGAAAAGGTTATTATAAATATAAACAGCTACTGATATGAAATCCTAAGCACCGTGAGGCATTGTCAGAGATAAATGGTACAGAAATAAATCACTTGCCTAACACAGCAAACCAGTCATTGGATGATATGGTAGCTCTTGACTCTGAGCCAAAAGATTGTGTTCAAACTGCTGTCCATAAGTTTGAACACGTAATTAGATTCAGTGCAGTACTGCAGAGGCGAAATAAAAAAAAAATATTCATTAAAGGGATGTGGGCTTTGCTGGCTAGGCCAACATTTGTTGCCCATCTTTAGTCGCCCTTGATAAGGTGGTGATGAGCTGCCTTCTTGAACTGCTGCAGTCCATGTGCTGTAGGTACACCCACAGCACTGATAGGGAAGGAGTTCCAGGATTTTGACCCAGCGACGATGAAGGAAGGGCAATATAGTTCCAAGTCCAGGTGAGTGACTTGGAGGGGATCGTCCAGATGGTGAGATGTTAAACCACACCTGCCTTCTCAGGTGTGTAAAAATACCCTATGGCACCATTCATTGAGCAGGAGTGTTCTCCTGATGTCCTGGCCAGCATTAATCCCTCAACTAGCAATTAAACTAGATACTTATTTCATTTTCATTGCCACAGTGTAAAATCCATCACATTTCTACTTCTCTTTAGCTCTAAAGAAGAGTCATACGGACTCAAAATATTAACTCTGTTTCCCGCTCCACAGATGCTGCCAGACCTGCTGAGTTTTTCCAGCATTTTCTGCTTTCACTTCAGATTTCCAGCATCTGCAGTATTTTGCTTTTATATTTATTTCTCTGCTGTTTGTGGGAATTTTCTGTTGAAAATTGGCTGCTGTGTTCCCAACATTACAACAGTGACTACCCCGTCAAAATGACTTCACTGGCTGTAAATTGCTTTGGGACATCCTAAGGTTGTGGATGATGCTTTATAAATGCAAGTTCTTTCTTTCTCTATAATAGCTTTTCACATAATGGCCAGACGTATGCAGAGATTTGGTCATGAATGCAAGTCTTTCTTTCTCTTATACAATCCAAAGATGCCCATAACAGCTTAAGCACACCTAAGTGAGGTTGGGAAGAAATGATGATGGACTTGCACTAAATGGGCTGAATTTCAGAGTTTTTCAACAGATTGACGTGGAAGATAATTTCCTGAATATTGAAAAGAATCACTGGCCGAGGGTTTTCTCTTCTGCAGTAGTCATCCTGTGATTCCTAAATGGAAAACCGAGGCTCAGGAGAGCTGAAATGTGAACCTCCACTACATTGTTTCCTCAATTTAAAACACAGTTGGCTGCTCTATTGCTGGGAAGTGATGTAGAGTCATTGCTAGAACCTTACAGGACAGATGGGGATCATTGGACCCTTCATGCCTGTGTCACTTCTTTGAAAGAGTTATCCAAATTAATCCCATATCCTAGCTTTCCCCCATAACCTTGCAAATTCGTTCATTCAAATACATGCGCTATTGTGTTTTGACAGTCATTTTTGAATGAGTCCAGCACTCTTTCAGATACTAGGTTCAAGATCTTAACAATCCTTTGTGTGTGGAAAAAATTATCCTCATCTCCCACTAGTTCTGTTACCACTTATTTTTAGCCTATGACCTCAGGTTACCAGAACTGCCTGAGGAAACTATTTCTTCTGACTTGCTCTATCAAAACTCATCATAACTTTGAATATCACTAAATTCATGCTGAGTACATCTCCTCCAAAAGTAGATTAAAGCTCTGCAACAATGTGACTAAATGCTAAACTGAAAAGATTTTGTTATTGTTCTAGTATAATTGTAATTGACTTCTGAGTGAGAATGCTAATTTTATGTCAATCTGTACCAACCATATGCGACTCTCTGTTGTGGACTTGCACCTTCTAAGGGAACTGGGCTAACACTATATCTAACTAACACTGTTCTAGATTCACTTTATTTCGATCCAACACTTTTATTCCATTGGATGAACCTGTATTAGATCTCAGCATCAAAGGTTATGGCACTATGCAAATTCAAAACAGAGCAAAATTTGACGTTGAATGTGTCAACTCCCTGCACTACCCAGTGCCCCAAATCCTCAACATTAACTCCAGCCAACCCGCAGCAGATCAAGGGTGTCGAAAGCAGAAGAGAGTGGGCCTGATTTTAACTCTCTCAAACACTATTCACTTACCAGAATTAAAATTCGGGCCCAATGCTTTAGATGTTGACCCTCCATTAAAACATCCCTTTGACATCTCCCTCTCCAACCTGGATCATCAACCCATCTGTTCTCTCTCCCGGTGCGATCCTGAGCATTTTCAGAAGCTTCTGCTTTTGTTTGGGATTTGTAGCACCTGCCACATTTTTACTCCCAGGTCAGATAAATCAAGCATCCACAACTTGTACTTTATCATTTACTGGTCACCAATACCGGAGTTCAATGTTTGACAACAGGCTGTCATTACAGCATTATGAAGCAATCACTATTAAATAATAGGGCATAACAGATTACATACACAGTTTGCATTAGCTTTCTAAAGGCTACCTGTTTAAATGCAATTCATGGGTCCTGCTTGGACTAGTTTTACAATGAATCCTTCACTCAATCAATATTGGTGCCAAGAAAACTCCTAAAATGGAAGTCTGGGCATATATTACGTTCATTAATGCACATGTGTGTCAAATCTGTTTCTTTATCCATTAATTCACACTTTTTTTATATAAAATATTATTACAGTGTAAAATTAAAGATTGCTGGCAGCATATCAAACTCTAAGTGTCAGCTGTGGCTCTATTGGTAGCAAGGTTGTGGGTTCAAGTCTTAATCCAGGACATGACTATGAAAATTAAGGTTGACATTCTGATGGAGGAAGCTGTATTTTGCATGAGGTGTTAAACGAAGGCCCTCTTTGTCTTTTCGGTTGGATGTAAAAGATCCCACGGCACTATTTTGAAGAAGAGCAGGAGAACTACCCTTGGTGTCCTGACCAATGTTTATCCCTCAGTCAACTTCACAAAAAAAGCGGATTATCTAGTCATTATCGTATAGCTGTTTGTGGGAGCTTGTTGTGTGCAAATTAATTGCTGCTTTTCCTCTATTACAACAGTGACTACACTTCAGGAGTACTTCATCAGCTGTAAAGTGCATTGGGATATCTGATGGTGATGAAAGGCATTATATAAATACAATCCTTTCATTTTGATTGTAGAATTGTTATTGATCATGTTGGTTACGTGCATAGAAACAGAAGGGGGCCAGTTCATCCCCAGAACCTGTTCCACTATTCAATGAGATCATGGCTGATCCGTGACATAACTCCACATACCCATATTTGGCCCACATCCCTTAATATTTCTGGTTAACAGAAATCTACCAATCTCAGACTGAAAATTAACAACTGACCCAGCATTGACCCCCATTTGCTGAAGTGAGTTCCAAACTTCTATCACTTTTTATGTGAGGAAGCGTATCCTAACTTTACTCCTGAAAGGTCTGGCTCTACTTTTTCTGTCTCATCATCATAGATTCCCCAATCAATGGAAATAGTTCCCTCTATGTACACCATCACTTCTCCTTAATATCTTGAAAATTTCGATCAAGTCACCCACTAATCATCCAAATTACAGGCAATACAATCCTAGTTTCCACAATCTCTCCTTAAAATTTAACCCTTGGAGTCCAGGGCAGAATATTATGCTCGGCGTATGGGTGAGGACTCAACACGCCTGAGCGTGAAATGACACATGATGTCGGGCGTGCGTCCCAACATCATCGCACAGACTCACGATATTTCGTTCGGCGGGCATGCGCCGGAGTTGGCTGCGCGCCCACCGGTAATTAAAAGGCCTATTAAGGCCATTAACAGTCTAATTAAAGTCAAATTTTCACAACCCGTCCAACCTAACGGTTGGCGGGCAGGTGAAAAGGCCAAGCAGCCTTTACGTTTTCTAGGAAGCCTCATCCTCGAGTGGGATGAGGTTTCCTAAAGCAAATAAGCACTAACTGAAAACTTTACTTTAGAATTAAAAACATGTCCCAGCTTATGTTACAGAGTCACATGAGGGGACATGTTTTATTAAATTTTTATTCTCTTCATTATATATTTTTTTCACACAGCAATTCAATTTCCCTGATGCAGCTCCGTGCCTCAGGGAGATTGAAGCGCTCTTTCTCGTCACGCTAGGCCCGGCTCTCCCTCCTCCCCACCAACCCCTCCCCAAAGTCCGCACAGGCGGTGCTCGGCGCTGCTGCACGCGATCCATGCAGCACGGGTCTTAAATGGCCCGCCCGCGTGAAATTGTGGTGTGGAGCCGATCGGGGGTGGCGGGCGGCTTCCTGACTGCCCCCACTTAGCACCCCCGCCAAGGGCAAAATCCTGCCCAAGGTATCATTCTAGTAAATCTACACTGGGAGGGAGGAATGTTGGCCAGGACAGCAGGATCCCTATCCTTTGAAACTCCTGAGCCTCAGTATAACACCTCCTCTGGATCATTGTCTGACATAAGCATGTATTGCCCATTCCTAGCAGGATCTGCAAGCAAGCTCCGCAAAAGGAAAATCTTTGCCAAACAGCGTCCACAAAACCATGGCCTTTTAAATTCCCCTTTCCTATTTCTGAGAAACCAATTGCCTTTAAAACAGACAACAGTGTGAAAGCACACCCAGGGCACTGATGCTTCTCCCAGCTTTAATGCCCAGTATTTTAAGGTCAGGTCATTTAGATTTCTGCTGCAATTTGTTCGCAATCTCCTAATCTTATCTCTTCTTATTTTGCACCAACAGATAATCAACATCTCACCTCACTACAAGTTTTGCACTCATCGCACTGTCTTACGCATGTCTCAGTTTCATGTTAAGGTCTTCTTGCTCAGTTTTATTCGCAGAATTTGTGGCTCTCAATTTGTGACTTGAGGTGATTCACTGATTTATTCTCCGTTTTTTTTTGGTTATCCCTTGCCTCAAAATTCTTCTCCGTCCAGTTCCAATCTAACCCCTCTAATGAAGAGTCATTCGCACTCGAAACGTTAACTGTATCCCTCTCCGCAGAGGCTGTCAGGCCTGCTGAGTTTTTCAAGGTATTTTTGTTTTTGTTCTCTCTAATCTACAGTTTCTTATGAAGGTGATTTGTCTTTTTTAGCTAGCATTCCTCAGCCATCGCTGGCAAGACTGGCATTTATTGCCCATTCCTAGTTGCCATAAGAAGGTGAGAGTGGGCTCTCTTTCCTGTGTTGCAATGACAGGTTAATACAACTGAGTGGCATGCTGGGCCACATAAGAGTCAGCCACGGGACAGGAGTGACCAATACCCCAGACGAGGCAAGATTGCATTCCCTCAAGGAACGGCAGTGAGCTAGTTGGGGTTTTACGACAATCCAACAGCTTCTATTGCTTTTACTGACAGAGCTTTTCATTTCTGATTTTATTTTAAGAACTGAGTTCAAGTTCTCAGAATGCTGCGGTGGGATTGGATGTTATTTCATTGGACCATTGGTTTTTTTGGCCGACGGCGCAAGAATTAAGCAAAACAATTCTGGATCGTCACAGTCCAGTTTGTAGTGGGACTGGGCCTTCAGCCCTTGATTTTTGCTAGTGAGGGAGGCCACAAGGTGACACTTGATGGAAAGGGAAAATGCTGCACTCGTGCAATAGGGGGATCTCCTCTAAGGCTGGAGCACACTGGCAGTCAAATTGCTCTGGTGGCTAGCTGCAGCTCCGTTAAACCAGCATGGCCAGGAATTTCCAGAGGGGCTTCTCCTGTCTCCTCAGTGGACGATGGCCACAAATAGCATCCAGCTTCGGAGCTTACGTTTAAATAGCACCTCTAACGTGGTAAAGTGTCCCACAACCCTTCACCGTAGCGTTATCAGGTAGTAAAAGGGACATAGACAGCCGCAGACAAGCTCCCGTGCTGTGCTAGCCGCACCTATCTTCCACTCCCATCTGAGAAGAGCCGCCAGCCAACCAGGCGGAGAGCGGCTCTCCCGTCCCAGCAGCGCCAATGGGAGCAGTGGACCCTACTGGTACTGCAGCCAAGCACCATCAGGGGCAGCAATGGAGGCCCAGTTCAAAGGTGAGTCGAGGTGGCTTTGCTGGGGCCAGTCAGACAGGCCTCAGTGAGGAGTGGGAGGGGTGGGGTGGGCATGATCGCCCCGGTATGAAACAGGTGGTGGGTAGTGATCACTTTCGTTGGTTGCGGGGTGGGGCGCGCCCCTGTTATTCACAGGGTGACCGAACAAAAAGACCCCTCACCTCCCCTTCTGGAGACCACAGCCGGGCCACCAGGGTTTACCTGGCAGCCTCACCAAGTGGTGTGGGCTCCGCCAAATGCTGTGAAGATACTAGCGGTGGCCATTACATGGCCATTGACTGGCCAGAAAAGGGTCTCAATTGTCTCAAGGGAGTGCGAGCCACCTGTCATCTACCCTGCCACTGGTAAAATACCGGCAGCAGTGGGTAGATGATGGACACAGTGACTTCCCCATCGACCTTCCACCTGATTTTATACCCTCTCCACATCTGCTCAGTGGGTGGGGTGTAAAGTTCCTGTTATTGTGTTCAGTTGTGTAAGAAGGTTATGGGTTCAATCTCACTCCAGAACATGAGTTCAAAAATCAAGGCTGAAACTCCAGTGCACTGTCGAATGGAAGAGACGTTAAACCAAGGTCCCCTTTACCTTCTGAGGTGGGTGCATAAGATCCTATGGTACTTTTTCAAAGAAGAGCAGAGGATTATCACCAGTGTCCTGACTGACCAAGATTTAAACCTCAAACAACATGGCAAACAGATTATCTGGTCATTATCGCACTGCTGTTTGTGGGATCCTGCTGTGTGAAAATTAGCTGCTGCAATTTCTAAATTACAACGGTGACCACACTTCAAAAAAATAAATAAATAGCTGTAAAGTGCTTTGAGGTACCTGGTGGTCATGAAAAGCAATATAAAAATTCATGTCTTTCTTTTGGAGAATAGGACACTGCTTGGGATGAAGGGGCTGAGTGATGACAGAAAAGAAAGCATTGGGATAAATTCTCTCAAGGTGAGGGGAACAGGGGGTTTTCTACTTAAAATACCAAAGGGAGCCAATAGAGTAGATAGGGATTGACTCTACTTCAGCAGAATCCTAAACAAGTGGATGGAATCTGAGCTAAACCAGTTTGAAATGAGTACAGAAGAAAAAAAACTACATCACACAAATGGCTGGGAGAATGCGGAACTCCACCCTCAGAAGGCTGTAGATGCAAAGACAAGCCTTGGCTCAGTGGTAGCACTGATCAGAGACCCTGCTCCAGAGTCTAGACTACATAATCTAACATGACACTTCAGTATTGCGTTGCTGGGGGATGTCCTCTTTCTGAACTGTTAATCAGTCTGCTTTCTAAGGTGCATGTAAAGAATCCCATAGGATTATTTGAAGGAAGAACAGGAGAGTTCTCCCTGTTTATTGGTCAGCATTTATCCCTCAACCAAAACCACCAAAGCTAGATTATTTGTTCATTTATCTCCCTGTTGTTTGTGGGAGCTTGCTATGCACAACTTGGCTGTTGTGGTTACGGACGTAAGAGTGACTACACTTCAAAAGTAATTAATTTACTGTGGAGCGTTTTGGATTGTTATGAGGATGTGAAAAACACTATCTGAATGAAAGTTCTTTCAGTGTTTAAAAAAAACTTGGAAGGTGCCAGAAGAATAGGAGTGGATGATCCATCTCGCCCCCTTCAGAAGTGCCCAGCATCACAGATGCCAGTCTTCAGCCAATTCAATTCACTCCACGTGATATCAAGAAATAGCTGAATGCACTGGATACTGCAAAGGCTATGGGCCCTGACAATGTTCCGGCAACAGTACTGAAGACTTGTGCTCCAAAACTTGCTGTGACCCTAGCCAAATTGTTACTGTACAGCTACAACACTGACACCTCCCCGGCCATGTGGAAAATTGCCCAGGTGTATCCCGTCCACAAAAAGCAAGACCAATCCAACCTGGCCAATTGCTGCCCCATCAGTTTACCCTTGATCATCAGTAAAGTGATGGAAGGGGTCATCAACAGTGAACTTGCTTAGAAATAACCTGGTCACTGATGCTCAATTTGGGTTCTGACAAGATCATTCAGCTCCTGACCTCATTACAGCATTGGTTCAAACATGGACAAAAGAGTTGAACTCCAAAGGTGAGGTGAGAGTGACTGCCCTTGAGATTAAGGCCACATTTGACCGAATGTGGCATTAAGGAGCCATAACAAAATTGGGGTCAATGGGAATCGGGGGAAAAATCTCCGCTGGTTGGAGTCATATCTAGCACAAAGGAAGATGGTTGTGGTTGTTGGAGGTCAGTCATCTCAGCTCCAGGACATCACTGCAGGAATTCCTCAGGGTAGTGTCCTCGGCCCAACCATCTTCAGTTGCTTCATCAATGACCTCCATCATAAGGTCAGAAGTGGGGATGTTCACTGATGATTGCACAATGTTCAACACCATTTGCGACTCCTCAGATACTGAAGCAGTCTGTGTCCAAATGCAGCAAGACCTGGACAATATCCAGACTTGGGCTGGCAAGTGGCAAGTAATATTTGCGCGACACAAGTGCCAGGCAATGACCATCTCCAACAAGAGAGAATCTAACCATCGCCCTTGACATTCAATGGCATTACCATCACTGACTCCCCCAACATCAACATCTTGGGGGTTACCATTAACCAGAAACTGAACTGGACTAGCCATATAAATACTGTGGCTACAAGAGCAGGTCAGAAGCTAGGAATCCTATGGCAGATAACTCACCCCCTGACTCCCCAAAGCTTGTCCACCACCTACACGGCACAAGTCTGTGATGGAATACTCTCCACTTGCCTGGATGAGTGCAGATCCAACAACATTCGGACAAAACAACCCACCTAATTGGCACTCCAACCATAAAAACTGACTCCCTCCATCACTGACGCACAGTAGTAGCAGCGTGGACCATCTACAAGATGCACTGCCGGAATTCACCAAGGCTCCTTTGACAGCACCTATCAAACCCACGACCACTAGCATCTAGAAGGACAAAGGCAGCAGATAGATGGGAACACCACCACCTGGAAATTCCCCTCCAAGCCACATAACATCCTGACTTGGAAATATGTCGTCGTTCCTTCACTGTCGCTGGGTCAAAATTCTGGATCTCCCTCCCTAACAGCACTATAGGTATAACCTACACCACATGGACTGCAGCAGTTCAAGAAAGCAGCTCACCACCACCTTCTCAAGGGCAATGAGGGATGGGCAATAAATGTTGGTTTAGCCAGCGATGACTTCATCCCGTGAATGAATTTTGTAAAAATTGGCACTTTGAGCTGTTCTACAATTCAGTTAGGTCATGGCTGATCTGTACCTCAACTCTATTTGCCCACCTTTGCTTTGTACCCCATCATGCCCTTACCCAACAAAAACTTATCAAACTCTGGCTTGAAAATTTCATTTCGCCCAGCATTTTGGGAGAGCGAGTTCCTGATTTCCACTATGCCTTGTGTGAAAAAAGTACACCACTTTTAAATGGCCCAGCTCTAGTTTCCAAATCTTGTACTTTTATTCTGGATGTCCCTACCAGAGCAGATAGTCTGTCTCTAACTACCTATCAAATCCCTTTGCCATTTTAAATACCTCAATCGGATCACTCCACAACCATCTAAACTCAAAGGTATACAAGCCAAACCTTAGCAGCCTGTAATCACAATTTAGTCATTTAATCCCCTGTATCCTTCTGGAAAATCCTTGTAGTTCTTCCAAGGCCAAAGTAACTTTCTTGAGGTATGATGCTCAAAACTGCATGTGGTACACTAGATGGGAACTTATCAAAGTTCTATGCAAGTGAAGCATAGATAAAGAGGCCAATATTCCTTTAGCCTTTTCTGTACCCTACACTAGTTTTTTGTGATCTGTCTACATGTCTGCCCAGAATCACACAATTGTAAAGGCACAGCAGGGGGCCATTCAGCCTGTCGTGTCTGTGCTGTCTCTTGGAAGCAATGCACCTAGTGTCATTCTCCCGCTTTCTCCTCATAACCCTGCACATTCTTCCTTTTCCGTAAATAATCCACTTCCCTTTTGATTGAACCTGCCTCCACCAGACTCTCTGGTAGTGCATTCCAGATCTTAAAATAATCGGTGCATGTTTCTGCTCTTGGCTCCATTGCTTCTTTGGCCAATTACCCTAAATCTGTGCCCTCTCGCTCTCGATCGTTCCATCACTGGGAGCAGTTTTTCCTGATCTACTCTGTCTAGACCCCTCATGATTTTGAATACCTTGTATCAAATCTCCTATCAGCCTTCTTTTGTCTAAAGAGAGCAGTCCCAACTTCTCCGATCTAATCTAGCTACATAAACTGAAGTCCCTCATCAGTAGAATCATTGCCCTGAAGGTTTTTTTTTGGTCTTTCACAATTCCTAGTCTCTCACCATTAATTAGAGCTTTCTGATTTGTCTTTCTCTGATTCAAAGTGGATGATCTCAGACTTCCCCCACCGTGTCATGTGAGCATGTGACCAGTCGAGTCTGGTCAAGTGTCCAAAGTGTGATGAACGGCATTTGCTGACTGTGACATTTGTTGGGGGTTGTTTGGTCACCTTTCTCAGCTGACTATTGGTGATGCAGTCACAGAACCAGATGTGCTGTAAAACCCCTGATCTGCTGCGCTTTCTCTTAGCCATGCTGCCCTAGAGCCAGCCCAGTTCTTTGATCTTACCCGTGAAAAGGTGCTGACAATCGACTGGTGGGGGGGTGGGGGGGGGGGGGGGGGGGGGGGGGGGGGGGGGGGGGGGGGGGGCAAGCCAGCATTAAATGAGGCTGAAAAGACAGGGTTTGTCAACAGAATTGACTCTACATTCTTGTAATAGGCATTAGTAGGCCAATCTTTCAAATGGAGTCTGATCAGACCCTCTGGAAGAATAACTGGCACACTTAGATAAGAAGTTAAAAAATGAGGGAGAGAAAGCAAGCCCTTAAGCTGCATCACAGAGTTTTAAAAAACAACAAAATGCTGCTACATTCACATATTGAAGAAGGCCAAGGTGTCCCTTAACTACAAGGAGCCACCGCAATTACTTGTTTGGTACATTGTACTTTATTCCCTTTTCTTTTACAAAGGGCAATGGAGTGGACAATTCACCATGTTACTGTGCTAAACTAATCACCTGCAGCTTCTCTGCAAGACTTCCTCATAATGAGATTTCCTCACTATGGGCTGTTTTTTTTTACAGAGGAAGAGTTCATAGACTGAAGAAGAATTTCAAGTAAGAAGATGCACCAAATAAACCTACAAGGATGTTCCAACAAACTATTTATTTTCTTTTTACATAATTTTATTAAATATTTTGTTATAAAGAGTACGACTGGAATTTTCAAATTATCTTCGAGCAACAGGGATCCTATTTCATAAAAAGCGTCACCATCATCAGTGACTCCCATATAAATGATATAACAACATCAACAATCCCCTTGAAGTGTGAGAGTTCCATCGAGATGCAGCTCTGATGCTGCACCAGGCATTATTGTAGGTGCACAGCTCACAAACGCACTGGGTGTGCGCAATAACCACCAATAGCAGGTGGCTGGTGACGGGTCGATTGCACGCGCATCCTTGGCTTCGTGTCGTCTTGAAATGGAGTTCCAAGCTGGAAAAGAAACATGGAGAAACCTTCCCCCCAACCCTGACACACACACACCGACAGCGTAAGCTGCCACAGATTGGCAAAAGCAGTGAGCTGTAGCTAGCACTTGCTGGCGGACAAGTAGGTGAAGCTTTGCCTCCTGCTTTCAAAATCGAGAAGACATCGGAGATGAGTCTGTGGGAACAGGTTTAATTGAGTGCGTCCCCTTTTCGCATCCCTCACGACTCCAAAGACGGGGACCATGGGTTGCTCTTCCCGGGAAGGCTTTCCTGTCAGCTTCACATGAAACTACTTTGGCTTCCTGCAGAGGAAAAGGCCTTTAGGCTTGCAGCCAGAAAGTTCACAGCAGCAAGACAACGCACACAGTAACACAAAGCTGCTTCCCATTAGCAGTGAGGAATGCATTTCCTCAATAGAGGAAATGGGATGCCTTTCTGTTGTAATTTTCGCATCTTCTGCACCCAACAGCGACTGTCTTTCCATTTCAGCAGGTTAATACGATTCATCTGAGTCCTGAACTTGAGTCCGTGCTTCTGAAGTAGAACCCTAACTTCTAGTGATTCAGAGCGCGGTTGTGTTAATTCCGGTTGCTTTTCGCCATTCAGGTTTCACGTGAAAGGGGTTTTTTTTCTCCCCCTCTTAACCATTCGCAGCATTTGGACGTCACTGGTCATGCCAGCATGTATTGCTCATCCTGAGTTGCTGATGGGGCTTAGTAAGGCCATTTCAGAGGGCAGTTAAGAGTCAACCATGTTGGGTGTGGAACTGGAGTCACATATGGGCCAGGGTGGGTAAGGATGGCAGATTTTTCTCCCTCCGGTGAACCAGTTAGGTTTTTATGACAATCTGACAGCTTCACGGTCCCTTACACTGATAAGGACTTTTTATTTCTCCGACATTTTAAAAAAACATGAACTCATGTTGCCATACACTTCCTAATGTCACAAAAGAAGATTTATAGTGCCTCGACGTGAACAAAGGATAAATAAACCACGCTAAAAGCTAAAAAAAACAGCTTTGACTTTATTTTTAAAATTCCAAATCTGCTTTAAAAGGAATAAGTATAATGATACAGCTCACAAGAAAGCTTACTCAAGAATCCTTGCTGTGCCTGCAATGTGAAAGATATTCTTTACCACAAATCTGTCCCATCAGTTCAATCAAAACACTCATTAATGAAAAGACACATATATTGTTCCAGTTATTTTTTTTTCTCTTTTAAATAAAGCAGTCCTGCAGCAGCTTTGAAGAAGGAGCCTCAGTGTCCCAGAGCGGCAGAAGTTGAACCACCAGCTCTTGTTCACGGGATAGACTGCGGCCCTGACTGTGAGAGTTCAGTGGGGCCTCTGCACAGAGCAGTCCACTGTCTGGGAGGAGAGGGTGGTGGTGGGGGGTGGTGGGGGGGGGGACAACACTGGCAGGATTAAGTCAACCTCCTGTGAAGCACACGTCCATTTGCCAATAACAAAGTGCCATTGATGGTGGCAGCACAGTGCTGTTGGAGGTGAACAATGAAGTGCAATAGTGGTCAGAAGTGGGTAAGAACCAGACACTGGCTGCGGGGCTGGGTATGGTAATGGTCAAAGTGGGGATTTGTACAAATTTCCTTTTTTGCCAAACAAGGTCGTTGGAACCTATACAATATATTTGCCTTAGTATTCTCCAATCCCATTTTAGGTATCACTTCTTCCAAGTACTTAAAGCAATGACCGTGCATGTGTACCGTAGCAGGGAGTTGAGAACCCGTGGAGAGTCTGCTTCCAAATAAAAAGTCTTTCCAAAAGGGGGAAAAAAAAAGGACCCGACTCTCCTCAGTTCCTCACTACAGCACACGTGCAAAATGACTCCTTGGGTGAAGAAGGGGACCCCCGCACTCTGTGTGTGTGTAGGTATGAAGGGCGCTGGCTTCACTTCAGGCTAGGAACAGGGTGCGGTGCAAAGCGCAGCCTACATGGCAAGAGCCTCCTCAGTAAGAGTGGAAAGGAAAAGGGATAGTCAGGACCCAATCGGTGTTGTCCAGCGGCACGATCAAATTAAAACAATAGTCTTCACAGCAGCCCAGTCGCTCAGGTCATTGAGTGCTTAAATCCCAACCACAAGGTCCCAAGTTCCGAGTCCTGGAGCTTCCTGCCACTCAGAACTGTCTGCCTCAGTCAGGTGAGTGTTTTTTTTTTATTTTGTTTGTGTGTGTGTGTGTGTGTGTCAGTTTTCAGGTGGGCTGCTAGATGGAGCACCACTTAGAAGTGAGACGTTCCATCTCCGGAGGAGGGAAAAAACTGACATCGTCTGGCTCACCCCACTTGACTTGCGCTTTCTGCTGGCTGATGATGGAACAGCGCTGCTGACAGTCCCGGAGAAGTCTGTGGCCCAACCCATCCTGCTCTCCTGGCTGGAGGAGGAGGAGTTTTGGTGAGTGGCCTGCGAGAAGGAAATAAACAAGTGAATATACGGGGAGGAAAGAGTAATCCAAGAGAGAAAATACAAACTTTAAGCACTTCTTTTTCTTAAAACAAAACAAACCCCGCAAAATTCCTGCAATTATTTTCAAATGCAGAGGGGGCGGATTTTGCCTCGCCACCTCTCGGCGGCTTCATCCCCCTAGTCTTTCTTCTTCTTCTTCCTCCTTCTGATTTTCCGCTTGATCCTCCTCCTCGGGCCATTGTCGCACGTTGAGATAAGGTTCCTCAGGTAACTTAGCCAACTGCGCTCGGACTGTGGGTTGGGAGCACACTAATCCACACTAGAGGCCTCACACCCGAGTCCAACCCTGTCCGCGCTTTAACATCCGTGCGCACGCGCTTCCTAGCGGGAGTCGCTGGGGAACGCTGAGGAACAATAACATAAGAACACAAGAAATAGGAGCAAGAGTAGACTGCATGGCCTATCGAGCCTGCTCTGCCATTCAATATGATTATGGTTGTTCTTGGACTTCAACTCCGCTTTCCCACTCGCCCACCATATCCCTTGATGCCTTGAAAGAACCAAAATCTGTCTACCTCAGCCTTAAAATATAAACTCGATGATGGAGCATCTACAACCCTCTGGGGCGGAGAATTCCAAAGACTCACAACCCATTGAGTGAAGAAATCTCTCCTCATTGCAGTCATTAATGATAATCCTCTTTATCCTGAGACCGTTGCCCCATGTTCTAGATTCCCCAGCCTGCGGAAAAAAATCTCCCAGTATCCGCCCCTTCAAGCCCCCTAAGAATATCCAGAGAATATAGACCCAATTTACTCAGCTACTCAACGTTAGACAACCCTCTCATCCCAGGGACCAATCTAGTGAACCCTGGTTGATTTTATCCCCAACTGTACATCAATTGTAGCAGTGCCCCACCTGCACCCCCCCCCCGCCAACTCCCCCCCCCCCCCCCCCCCCCCCCCCCCCACCCCCGTCCCCTCAATCTGCCTACAAACCGGTTCAAATGACTTAGTCCAGGCAACAGACTGAACGTTGGACTGATGCGGTCTCGCTATCCCACTGGGCAGGATTTTGCACAAGCCTTTTTACTGCTGGAGAGGCAAACTGACAACACAGTTATGCAGTGAGCTAGACATTATTGATTTCATGGGCCCTGCCACAAAAATTACACAGGAGTAAAAACGAAACAATTTTAGGGAAAACTCACTCGAGGCCCCCACCACCTATTGCTCTGTTTGGGTGGCTGTGCTCGCCTGATCACCTGTTATACTACAGCCTTAGCCAAAGGGTTTGGGAAAGCGCGAGGTTCAGTTTCTGGTCATGGCTCAGTTGGTTGATTTCTGGGCCTGTTGTAAAAGTGGCACAATTGGTCTTCACATTGCTGGGCTAGGAAATCAACCAAAGCTCCTGCTACAGGTCACGCACCACTGCAGTACTGAGGGATGTGCTGCACTGTCAGAGGCGCCATCTTTTGGATGTGATGCTAAACTGAGGCCATGTCTGTCCCCGCAACTGGATGTAGAAGATCCCATGGTGCCATGTGAAGAACAGCAGTTGTCCTGGCCAATATCCAGTGGAGGACTGAGGGAGGTGCCATCTTTCTACTGAGTGGTCAAACCGAGGCCCTACCTGCCCTCTCAGGTGGATGTAAAAAGTCCCAGTGAACTCATTTGAAGAAGAGAAGTGAATTCTCCCAGTTTTCTGGGCAACATTTCCTGCTCAACCAACAACTAAAACAGGTCATTTATCTCATTGCTGCTTGTGGGAGCTTGCTGTGCACAAATTGACTGTTATGACAACAAAAGTGTTTTATTATTTGTAAAGTGCTTTGGAACATCCTGAGGATGTGAAAGATGCTATATAAATGCAAATCTTTGTGGGTGCTCCATTGTTGACTGAAGGCAGACTGTTGGTCTCTCAGGGAATCAAGGGATATGGGCGAGGGGCTGAAGGTGCCGTGGGTGGTAAAGCCTTGATCAAATTGAATGGCACAGCAGGCTGGGCAGGCTGTATGGTCTCCTCCCGCTCCTATCTCTAGCGTTCTTTCTCTTCTGTTTTTTTTATCCACTGACTCCAGTTGGCCAATGTCTCCGCGTGCACATGGAGGTGACCTTCGGATGAATGCTGGTTTAAGATTGTCTGTAGAAGCCTTCCATAGACCAACAGCCTGCCACCAATTACCCTCAGAGCTCAAATCTAAATGGGTCAGAGGAGCAAAGGGAACTAGGGTTCCCAAAAGTAGTGACTCAGCTTAACTAATCCATTAAAAAATGCAACACAAGCAGGAATGTTCATTTCTCAAGGGATTGAATTGAAAAGCGGTGAAGTTGTGTTAAACCTGTTTGGAATCTTGGTTAGACAATACTTGGCAGTGCTGTGCACCATTTTAGCCCCCATTTGATGACCAGAATTGATTGGTTATAACTATCAGAAAGGACCAAACAGGTTTGGTTTCTTTACTGTGTAAGAGAGAAAGCTGAGATGTGACCCAAGAAGAGATCTTTAAAATGGTGAAGAGGTTATTAGGGTAGACATAGAAATATTTCCACTCATAGTGGATTCAAAAGCTAGGGGGAGAAATATTAGATGGTTACTAATAAATCCAATAGGGAATTCAGAAGAAACTTCGTTACCCAAAGAGTGGCTAGAATGTGGAACTCATTACCACAAGGAGTTGTTGAGGCGAATAGCATAGATGCATTTAAAGGGAAGCTAGATAAACACATAAGGGAGAAAGAAATAGAAGGATATACTATTTGGATTAGGGTGAGAGGATGCTTGTGTGGACCATTATCATTGGCATGAACCAGAGGGCCCAAATGGCCTGTTTCTGTGGCTGGAGGTAATACATTAAGGATGGTCGCTTGGGTGAGATATCAGAGAAGACTTGGTGACCATGAACTCATATCCCAACAATGGATCAAAGCTGAAAGGGGAACAAAATATAACACAGCAGCTGATGGCTGCCAATACATGGAGAATGTGAGTTTGTTCACCAATCCCACAGGTCCCTCAAGTCTCTACAGCTGTTCCATAAATTTCTCAGGTTCAGCGTAAGCTACGAGGATCAACAGGACCCTCCAATTTTGGGATGCTTAAAAACAACACTGCACAAAGTGACTTCACTCATCCAGCCCCGGATCACAAAGTCTTCCAACGAGATGAGCTTTCCAGCTCAATACTGCTCCGCCAAGTAAGACTAGAAACTCATCTCAGAAAGCAAAGTATCCCTGAGTAAACAGATGTCACTGAAACAATGTAGCCCCTGGCTGTCTGCCCATGATGGGGATCTTTGTATAACTAATTCAATAGAGGAACCCATCAAACTCCTGTTGGGAATGATATATTAATCTCTAAAATGAGTGCCGGGGATTATATTTGTGATCAAGCTTTCATTCTTACACAGCTTCATGCTGCTGACTGGTCTTCCCTAAGCCCAAGTCAATCGTTATGTAGAATTTCATTTGACATGGAACTCACTTGCAGCCATGATCAAGGATTCAGTTTTATTACTGCATTATTGCTGTGTTCCACAAGGTCTTATTCGATAAATTCCATGTAAATAATCCAGGCTGATGCTCCAGTTCAGTACCAAAGGACAGTGTGCTTTTGGAGGTATTGTTCTTCGGATGAGAGTTAAAGCAAAGCCTCTTCTTCCCTCTCATGCGTATGTAAAAAAGCCCATGCCATTATTTGAAGAACAGTACAGGAGTTATCCCTGGTGCCCTGGCTGGTGTTTAGCCCTCCACAAACAATACCTAAGATCAGAACATCTCATCATTAGTGTACTTGCTGTTTATGGGACCTTGCTGTGCACAAACTGACTTCCGACATTACCACGTTTCTGCAAATGTAATCCATTGACAGTAAAGCGGTTGAAGAATGGAAGTTGCTATATAAATGTCAGGTCTTTCTTGCTGCTTACAGTATCCACGATGATGGCCACAGAGATCTCCAATGTCCAAACCAACCCACCAAGAGCTGAAAGGAACTGTGATGATGAGGAAGATGGGCACAAAGAGATGGAGAAGCAATATTTTCCTTTGGGTTTGCATGTTGCTGCGCTGCTGAGGAGAGTCAAGCTGCGATGGTAATGGATGTGCTTTCACTACCAATAAATATGGTGTAAAGGTTTCCTGCCAGATATTCTGTTGATTGTCAGGTCCAGGAGACTGGCCATTTTGAGCTTCTAATCAAACCAGGAGTCAGTGACAGAGACACAAGAAAACAGCTGCAGCAAGACTCCCTGACTGGGATTGATCAGGATCAGGAGAATCTCCAGCTAGAGAAAGTGATTTGACTATAGCTCTTGGACATTACTGACTTTTCCCAATTTAATCTGGCCCCAGATGCAATGCCCCGAACTTCCGCATGAAGTTGTTCTCCATCGCAACTATACAAGTGTCCAGTCCTCCATTTCAAGGGCTGAAAATGAGTACGCAGATGGGTACTTTTCTTTTTAAACAGTGGACTCAGGGCGTTCGAATGACCTTGCACTGATGTTGAAGCTGATCAGACCCTCAGCACGGCCCAAAGAGCTTCACAACCCATTACGGTACAGTCTTGCGAAGTACATTCACTGTTTTATGGGTAAATACATACAGCAAGGCCCCACAAACAATTAGCAACTGAAATAAATGACCTATTTTTTGGTGAAGAGAGGAATACATAGTAGGGTCCCCAGAGAGTTCCTCGTTCTTCTGTGAAGATCTTTTGCCATCCGTTGAATCATCAGACTGTTTAACACCTTATCCAAAAGTGCAGCACTTCTAACCTTGCAACACTCCTCAGCAGGGCAGTAAACTGCCAACCTAGGTTAGCTGCTGACATCTTGAATCCACAGCCTTCTGCCTCAGATCAGAGCATTGGGCTCCACACACACAAACACACCTGCATATTTATCAGAAAACTCTCCAAGTGTGAATACAAAATAAATTCAATTATGATGACTGTCTCCTGTCAATCATGGTGCTTATATATAAGTATCATATGTAACATTTATAATTTATTACATACGTATATATATATCTATATATAAATAAATATATATATGAAATCCAATTTTATTTTAACAATGTGATTCAATAATACTTATCACCTTGCCTAAAGCACTTTGAAATTCAAGATTCAGTTATTTACAATGCAAATGACACTCTGCAGATTATAAATAAGCATTAAAATTGATAATACATTTTATAAATATATTTTTATTTAGAAACAAGAAAGTTTGCATACGACAAAATATGAATGGATTATTTATTTTATTTAAGGATTTCCCAGTGACAAAAGATTGTGTGGCAAAGCTGTTTCTCAAATATAGCTCATTATATCCTGAATACCGAGCCTTGAGAAAGCTTTAGTTACAGGCAACTTCTGTTGTTCAACTTCGTATTGACTGGTTGTCACTGGATGTATTATGAATGGTCCATACAGGGTGCACGACAGGGGGGTAAAAAACTCGCACATAAGCTTAAACATTTTATTGTGGTGAAATAACTGCACTTTATCATCCCACATTTTTCTCATGGATGCCACCATCAGTGACAGGGCCTGTAGCCATTCTGGTCAAGGACCTCACCCGAATAGAGCCAGCCATCTCTCAGGCGGAGCACTCTTACCTCAGATGTCAGAAGGTCATGTCTGCAAGTCCTGCTTCAGAGACTTGAGCATATAATCTAGGCTGGCTATCCAGTGGAATGTTTGCGCCGTTGGAAGCGCCGTCTCCCGGGTGAGATGTTAAAACGAGGTACTGTCTTCGCTCTCAGGTGGATGTACAAGATCCCATCGCACCATTTAAAGAAGAGCAGGGGTGGTCTCCTGATGTCCAGGCAAACATTTTTCCCCTCAACCAACGTCACTAAATCATTGCTAAATTACTATTTGTTGGATCTTGCTGTGCACAAGTTGACTGCTATGTTTCCACACAATGATTACACTTCAAAAGTATTGCCTGAAAGGCACTTTGGAGCAACATAATGTCACGAAAGTTGGAATAAGAACGTTTCTTTAGATACAGCGTATGTTTAGAAGGGCAGATTCTACAATCATACCAACAAAACGCAGTGTTTCCCAAAGCATAACCTCATGTGGCATTTCAATTGCCCACAATCTGGAATTCCCTCCCTAAATTGCTCTCTCTCTCTCTCTCTCTCTCTCTCTCCACATATCTCTCCTCCTTAAGTTGCACCTTAAAACCTACCTCTTTGACACACTCTTTGGTCTCCTGTCCCATGGAATTTTATGCGTCTCCAGACAAGAGGTTGCGGGGGGGGAGCGCGCGGAGATGGTGGATAGCAAGTTGAGGGGGTGGTGGTGATCTAAAATTGAACACCATGGCAGCAGCAATGTGCCATTGCCTGCCCAACCCCATCACCCGCGGGAATTTTAACATGGACAGAGAGGTGTCAGGCAGCCCGCTCACCCATAGCCCATAGGCCAACTGAGGCCCCTATCCTTGGTCCTTTGGTGCCCACCCCACCAAGATACTCCTCATCTGTGTTTGCCCTCCTTGCCCACCTGTTGAGTCCCCCTGAGACCCCAAACTTATCTGAAAGTCCAGGGTGCATGGACGTCTCCACTTCGGGACTGCAATGGCCACCGCTTTGGCAAGAGAGTTGCGAGCCATTTGATTGGCCCATCTATCGTGGAGGCGCCACTTTCTCTCCAAAGAGGGAAGAGATTCCACCTCAAGGCAATTAAAGGTCCAACAGCCGTTTAATGGCTGGAGGCCCAAGTCAGCCAAGAACAGGTGGGCTCGCTCCAAATTTTTACACCAAGGGCACAGGGCCACCAACCCACAACCCATCCCTGCACCGCCCCCACCCACCCCGCCACCCCTCCACCCTGACCCTCCACCTCCCCTTTGTGTCAAATAGCCCGTTATCTCTTTCTGTGGTTCAGGGTCAAATTTTGTTTGCTAACTCTCCTATAAAGTGCCTGAGATGGCTTGCTCTGTTAAATGCGTTACCTTAATGCAAGTTGCTGTTGTTACATTAATGCTTCTGCTGCTACATGAAACTCTTCCATACATACACATGCAGCAGTCACAAGATTAGACATCACTGGTACAAACCTCAGTCTACCAATGTGGCACTGCCACTGGAGCATCATGTGCTTGTCTGCAAAACCTCTTTCGAAGGCGCACTCTAGATTCTAAGGAACTGAGGATTTTCTATTAACAAAAATCACTTCTGTTGAGATTTTATTAAACATTTTAATAACATCTGGGACTGTGGATTATTGAACCTTCATTATTTCTGTGTCTCGGTATATTATTTTAAATGGTGGATGGATCAAGATAAATCCACCTGTGTCAGAGGATTAATTGAAAGTGTCCTGCTAATTGCTGCTCTACCATCACAGAAACTTCCATGGGGCCAGCCAGGCCTTCACTAATAAACAACAACCAGCTCTCCGGCACATGTAACACTTTTTCAGCACAGCACCAAGTGGAAACTAGGCCAGAAAGTGGCTGAGATGCACCAGCAATTCAAAGCGTGGAGCACAATTCACTGGAAGCTTGAAGGAGATCAGAAGCTCCTGCAGCTGCTGCTCTTCTGTCCCCCTCCCAGACATCTTAGTAAATGGCTTTTTATTCATGGCACATTTTCCTTCGTGTTAGCTACCTTTACAATAACACGCATTGGGCGCAAATTACTCTCGATGTAGAAGGCAGTCAGCTAGAAGGAATACATTAGAAGAAGCTAAAGTGAAGATTAAAGAGGATGGTATCATGCTGGAACAAGTTGATGGGTTTGTCTATTTAGGACAAATGATAACAGAAGATGGCAGGTGTGATGTGGAAGTCAGTAGAAGAATGGAGATAGCCAGAAGTAATTGTGTGAAGATGAAGGATGTGGTAACAAGAAAACTCGAGCTTGTAACAAGGAAAAATCTCATAAGATGCGACATTCTATCCACTTTCCTGTCTGCCTCCAAAACTTGGACAATAAGTAAAGATCTGTGGATGAAAATAGAGGCCTTTGAAATGTGGATGCTAAGACATACACTGAAAATTCCATATACAGACCGAAGACAAAATGAAGTGCTTGAAATTGCAAAAGCAAAAAGAACTCTAAAACTGGACATCCAGTAAAGAAAATGTCAGTGTTTTGGCCATTTGATCAGAGCTGAAAAGCTACAGAGATCTCTTCTAGTGACAAAGTGGAGAGCAGCTGACAGAGGGGCCAAACTAGGCATAGTTGGATGACCAACATCACAGAGTGGCTGCAGATGAGCTACAGTGGATGTGTGAGGATGGCGCAAGACAGACAAGTGTGGCATACCATGACAATTTTTTGAGGCAGTAACAGAGAAAGTTGACAAGGGCAACACTGTTGATGTGGTGTATATGGATTTTCAAATGGCATTTGATACAGTACCACACAATAGACTTGTAAGCAAAATTCTAGCTGATGGAATAAATGGGAAAGTGGGCAATTGTATGAGAAATTGGCTGAGTGACAGGAAGCAGAGTAGTGATAAATGGTTGTTTTGTGGATTGGAAGAAAGTTTGTAGTGGAGTTCTCCAGGGGTCAGAGTTTAGACCCTTGCTCTTTCTGATATATATATTAATGACCTAGTCTGTGGTGTGCAGGGCATGATTTCAAAATTTGCTGATGATATGAAGATTGGAAATGTTGTCAACTGTGATGAGGGTAGTCTTGAACTTCAAAAGGACATAGACATGTTGGTGGATTGGGCAGCCAAGTGGCAGATGAAGTTCAATGCAGAGAAGTGTGAGGTGATTCATTTTGGCAGGAAAAATGCAGAGAGACAGTGTAAAATAAAGGGAGACCCTCTAAAGGGGGTGCAGGAACAGAGGGTCTTTGGTGTACATGTACGTAAGTCAATGAAGATGGCAGAACAAGTTGAAAGAGCAATTAATAAAGCATATAGTATCTTAGGCTTTATTAATAGGGGCACTGAGCACAAGAGTAAGGAGGTTATATTGAATTTGTATAAGACACTAATTAGGCCTCATTTGGAGAATTGTGTCCGGTTCTGAGCACCACACTTAAGGAAGGATGTGAAGGAATTGAAGAGGGTACAGAGGAGATTCACAAGAATGATTCTAGGAATAAAGAACTGTAGCTATGAGAATAGATTGGAGAAGTTGGGACTGTTTTTGCTTGAGAAAAAAAGGCTGAGAGGAGACTTGATAGAGGTGTTCAAGTTCTTGAGGGTATGGACTGGGTAAATAGTGAGAAACTTTTACCATTCAAGAGAGCATCAAGAAGTAGAGGGCACAGATTCAAAATAATCAGCAAAAGGAGTAAAAGTGATGTGAGGAAAAATATTTTCACCCCAAGGGTGGTTGGAGTCTGGAACAAACTTCCTGAGAGGGTGATGGAGGCAGATTCGATTGAGGTATTCAAAAGGGAATTGAATTGCTATCTGAAAAGAAAGAATGTGTAGGGTTATGGGCATAAGGCAGTGGAGTGGGACTAGGTACAATGCTCCTTCAGAGAGCCGGTGCAGACTCGATGGGCCAAATGGCCTCCTTCTGCACTGTAAAGATTCTGTGACAGTAGACCTCCTGGTAGGAGCTGCTACAAGCAGCCAAAGGTGTTTAAGAAACTGTTGAGAGAAGGGAAGGCTGTGTTTTGGACTTGGCATGGGATGGGAACCTGATGGAGTATTGGACGAGTTGGGGTATGTATGTGTGAGAGCTTGGTGGTGGGGTTGGGGGGCAGGGTGTCAGTGATGAGAATGGGAGAAGTCAAGTCTGGAAGTGATGAAAGTCAAGGATAAGAATTTCGGCAGTGCTGAGAATGGCGTAGGGCTTTTTTAGATTTATTTTGCTTCAAAATTCAACAGCTGTATGAAATACTTATCACCTCTTTCAACATCTTAAAAGGAATTTTCATGCACTCTTTGCAGAGCGGACCAGAGCTTTGTCTTGTGGTGTTGCCCATTTTCCAATCATCTTTGTTCTCAGTGTTATTGATCATTAATAATTAATTATTTGTAATAACATACCTGCCTGGAAGGATTGGGAGGAGTTGGTCCATGGTAGGATATAAAATGTTGGCAAACACACTATGTAAATCATCAACAAGAAAACTATTCTGCATGATCTGCACCCAGGACAGAAGCCTCTACCCCAAAATAAATATCATGCATTCAACACTTGTATGCCCCCACCCCTCTTCCACGACAAGTGAAGAAATGCTTGTTAAGCCTACAGCTCAAGTGACAAGAAACCCACTGCAATTCCGGTTTAATTACCTGTTTTCACATGTCATGGGCTTATATTCATTCCAACTGTGTCTTTTGATTCGGGGTGGGGCCTGTGCTCAGCATTTTTCAAGTTGTTGGTCAGCCTGGTCATTTGGTATTCAATAAGGAGCCACATAAAAGGGTACTGCACAAGGTGAGAGCTCATAGTGTGGGGTGGGTGGCGGGAGTGGGGGGGCGGGAGTGGGGGGCGGGGGGCTGCGGTGATATATTAGCACAAACAGAGGATTGGCTGACTAACAGGAAACAAGAGAGCTGGGATAAATGGGTCATTTTCAGGTTGGCAAACTGTAACTAGCTACAGGGACCAGTGCTGGGGTTTCAACTATTCATGGGGCCGAATCTTCGGCTTGGCAAGCGGGGGTGCTCACCAAGACGAAAAATGACACGGGCGTGTGCCCCGGCATCATTCAGACTATCAGTTCGGCGGGCGTGCACCCGATTCGGCTGTTAAAGGCCTATTAAGGCCATTTAACTCTCAGTTAAGTAATTAACAGAGCTGCACGCCCAACCTTAAAGTTGGGGGGCAGGCGAAGAGCCCAGGCGGCCTTCGCATTTTTCGTGGAGCCTCATCCACAGGCGGGATGAGGTTTCATGAAGGGTTTATGAATTTAATGAATTTTTCCATTAATGTTCATTGACATGTCCCAGCTCATGTGACAGTTTCACGTGAGGGGGCACGTCATAAAAATTTTCCCGCCACCTTATTAAACTTTTTGGGCTTAAAACTAATCTCCCTGAAGCCCCCTTGTGCCTCAGGGAGGTTTCTGCGCTCTTTTGTGCACACGCGCAAAAGAGTGCACTCCCGACTCAGGCATCCCACCCCTGCTCGCACAGGGAGCGCACAGCGCTTCCGGGTGCGTGTCAAGCTGGGCGGGGCTTAATTGGCCCACCCACATAAAATGGCGGCGCAGACCCAATCGGGGGCGCCGATCGGTTCCGCATCTGTCCCCGCCCACCCAAACCCCGCCCCCCCCACCGACAGGCAGAAAATTCTGCCCATGATCCACATGAATGACTTGGATAAAGGGATCAACTGCATTGTAACCAAATTTACTGATGATACAAAGCTAGGTAGGATACAAAGAGTCTGCAAAGGGAGCTAGATAGGTTAACTGAGCGGAGAAAAAAATTAGCAGATGGAGTATAATGTGGGAAAATGTGAGGCTGTCCACTTGGGCAGGAAGCATAGAAAAGCAGAAGATTATTTAAATGGAGAGAGACTACAGAATGCTGCAGTATAGAGGGGTCTGGGTGTCCTTAGACCCAAATCTCTGCTCCCTGGATTCTATTGCAAACTAAGTCCACTCACCAGTCACTCCTGTCCTTGGAAACATAAATTGGTTCCTAGTGCTGCAACATCTGCAATTTAAAATTCCTATCTTTGTGTTTAAAATCCCTTCAAGGCCTCTTCACTTCTAATCCACGTAACATCCTCCAGCCTTAAATCACCCTTATACTTTTCGTACCTCCAACTCTGGCCTCTTACGCGTTTCTCATCCTCGCTTTGTTCTATCTTTGTCCTATCATTCAACTGCCTGGGAGCCATGTATGGGGGATTCCCCCCAAAGCTCTCCATGCCCCCTTCCTCTAGTGAGACCCCTGAAACCTGCCTCTTTGACCAAGCTTTTGCTCACACCTCCCATGGGCTTGGCATCATTTTACCCTGATTACACTTTTGTGAGGCACTGTGGGACCTTGCTCAATGCTGCAGGTAGGTGCTGTATAGCTGCAAGTTGTTGTAAGCCTGACCACTATTGTTGAGTCATCAATAAGAAAAACAACTCGGATTTATGTGGCACCTTTAACGTAATAAAACATCCCAAGGCACTTCACAGGAGCATTATAAAATAACATGGAGCAGCGAATCAGATCGGGAGATATTAGACTAGATGACCAAAAGTTTGGTTAAAGAGGAAGGTTTTAAGATGCATCTTAAAGGTAGAAAATGAAGTAGTGAGGCAGAGAGCTTTAGAGAGGGAATTTCAGTGCTTAGAACCCACAGAGTTTCCTAGGTAGGGATTTAATACAGGAGCAGAAATTCTTCGAGAATAATAATTTGCATTTATATAAGATCTTTAACTTGGAAAACATTCCAAGTTGCTTCACAGAAGCATAAAAAGGCTAAAAAACATTGACACGGAGCCAAAGAAGGAGACATTAGGAGGGATGACTAAAAGCTTGGTCAGACACATGGGTCTTAAGAAGGGTCTTAATTGACAGGAGACTTAGAGAGATTTAAAGAGCAAATTCCAAAGAATTGGGCTAGACAGCTGAAGGCATGGGCCATCAATGGTGGAGAAAAGGGAGGTGGGGTGGGGGGAGGGTGGGGATGCATAACAGGCCGGAATTCACGGAACGCTGAGTTCATGGAAAGCTGTAGGGCTGGAAGAGGACAAAGGGATGGGGAGGGGCAGGGCAATGAAAGCTTTTAAATAAAAGGGCAGGAATTTTAGATATGAAATGTTGACGAGCCAATGTATTACATAGGTCTGGATTTTCCATTCCTGCCAGTTCCTGAGTGTCAATGGACTTTTTGCTGGTCCGCCAAATTTTACCATGGAAAATCCCAGCCATAATGCTTTCAGCTCAGAAACTGGCCATTCGACCCAACAGATCTATGCTGGTGTTTGTGCTTCACACAAGCCTCCTCCCATCTTACTTCATCTCACCCTATCAATGTATTTTTATTCAGTTCTCCATCATGTGTTATGATACTGTTAGGGACCATTAACATTTAAAGAAAAATCCAATTGCTCATTTTCATCAATAGAACTACACCACAAGATTTCACTTTTTCAACAAAACACAAACTTTATTGTATATAAAAGAATTAAAGAAAACAAGCATTATTAACTTAACAATATTGTTTCTAGCTACATATGTTATGTACCCAGGTTTATTTCTTACTCCCCCCAAAGAATTCTCTTATAAGACATATCAATCTTAAAGTTATTTACTTCTTTAGGAACACTCATAAGTATGTCACAGTCCTCTGGAGAATTCTCCTCCGCTCCAGCTATTCTCAGATGTAAAACTTTCATTTTCCCACTCTTAACTGTGGATGCCTCAGTCCCTTGTTCTGATTACTTTTAAATATTTCCAAGCTAAATCTGATGGTTGTTTTCTTTGCCACAAGACTGTGAGGACCACTGTAGATTCTTCCACTTGTTTCAAACAAGCAATCTTCCAGCTTCTGTTCCCTCACAAAGTTCAAACTGAGATTAAGCCTCACCCCCATTCCACAAGTTAGTTTTTTTTTTACTCTGCTTACAGTGCAGGCCTATCTAACTGTCATCTACTTTGGCTATCTTCTGTCAGAGAGCTGCAAACCACATGAGGTCCAAACTGCAACTAATGCTCTCAGCAAACACCCAGGTAATGTGAAACCAGACAACCTTCTTAAGCTCCACCGATCTCCAAGATGATGTAGTCTGCTCTTGGTTGTCCTGAAACCGACCTTTAGATTAATTATCCTCATTTACAATTTCTTCTTTGATCTGATAAAGGAAATTGGTTTTACAATCTTTCAGGTTCACTAAATGCTTGTAAATTAATTTAGCTCGACCTCCCAAAACAAAATATCTCTCTGGGCTATCCTTGTTCTTAGAAGTATTGCAGACATCACTTCTCCAGCTTTTTAGCTAAGTGAGCCCACCTGCTGTTTTATGATCTTATCTTTCTAGCTGTTAATCTTAAGGCAACATACACCTTTTAAGTGTAATAGACTTCAAGCTTGCTTTAATTGCATTTATCCCATTTTCTACAGTTAAATATTAATTCCTAAAATTACAAAGCTACATGCTAAAACTAAAAGGTATATCCTAAAGCACTTGACTTATGAACTAGATACTCGCAACAACTATATTTCCTTTAATGACATCCGTACTTTTGCCTCAACAGATCAGCTTTATCCGAACTATTCAACTATGCTAATGAAGAAAGTGAGGAATTAATCATTTCCCCTGAAGATCCTGATACTGTGGATAAGCGATGAGATCACTTACCATCACAGTGAATATTTGTGTGTGTCGAACTGAACAAAGTTGATGGTGTCAGAAACTGCGTGTAGCTCACTCAGGTAAAAGGGCATCACCCTATTGTCCAAAAACCATTCTTCTTCAGAGTTATCCACAGGAAGTTGCATTGAATCACTTCCTGTGGTAGACAAAAAGTTCTTTTGCAACTATTTCTTCCATTTTCTATTATTTCATAAATCCGTGTGCAATCAGACATATACGTTGGTGACAACATATTAAAATTAAAAAAAAGCCCAACACTTTTGTGTGATTTTTGTAAATAGGGTGCCCATTTCCAAGGCAGGAACCCTTCCTGAGGAACAGACCTGAGAGGCACACACCTTGACAATGTCCCACTGTACACTATTTCCTGTCAACTTTCAATAAGAAACTCCTTTCTGGTTGGACACTGAAACAGTATTGTTACAATTAATTGTGATCCTTCAGCTTATCCACACTGACAGATTGGTAGGGTGCTCATGTTTCATTGGAGCAGCCACTTTTCAATACATTGGCCACGTTTCAATGGAGTAGCCATGATCCAAAGGCACTTTTTTGTGCAGCCCTACAGATTTTGGATCGAAGCCAATCCATTTAAATGGCTGTTGCTAACATAGTTTAGGGAGGATATGGGGGAGCTGTCACACCTACAGCTTGGCATTGAAGTTTGCTCCCTGCCAGGTTGGAACTCACCATCCCATGGTGACACAATCATCGCAGATCATTGCTGTGGGATAAGGGAGGTGCAACACTGCACTAAACCTCCTTATGTGGAACACAACCATGCTGCCCCAGTCCGCTGAATCAAGTTCAGTGTTTCTAGGCATTCTAATGCTCCTTCAAGGTGTTAGATACAATGGGCGACCTTCAATCTTAGTTTAGCAACGAGAAGACCTTGGCCTGGCAATTGGTTACAGCCCGTTTTCAGGCACATTTCCAGTGGAGCACAGACAGTGGCGCACTGCAACTGGGAAGTCACGCAATAGTCAATGGGCTGAATTTTACCAGCCGCTGGGTGGCGGGAACAGAATCGGGGGTTGGAGGGGTGGGCAGTAAAATAGTGAGAAACTGTTATGGGACCGTTGCTGTACCACTGCTGGTGAATTGTCATTCTTTGCATAATTAAAGTCCCAGTTAAGGGCCATTTCACAATGTTGCCAATATTTTCCTGATGATGGAGTGACGTTGGCTTCATAGAAGGGGCATTCCTGGGGCAAGCTGGGAAGTGGCAGGGGGTGGGGGGAGAGCGGAAAAACAAAAAGTGCTGGAAAAACTCAGCAGGTCTGACAGCATCTGTGGAGAGAGAAACAGAGTTAACGTTTCGAGTCCATATGGCTCTTCTTCAGAGCTAAAGGGATGCAGAAATGTGGTGAAATAGATACTGTTTAAGGGGAGGGGGGGGTGGAATAAGTGAAGCTGGATAGAAGGCCAGCCATAGGTGGAGGCAGAGGAGAGATTGCAAAAGATGTCATAAACAAAAGGTCAAAAGGCTTTTAATAGTGGTGGTACTGGCAAAGGAGGTGTTAATGGTGACATTAAGAGTGGAAAGCAGAATGTGATAATGGGAGGACCAGGATGCACACACTGGAAAGTGACAGGTGGCCCTAGTGGGGGTGGGATGGAGAGAGGGGATGGTGGTGGGAAAAAAAGGTCGAAAATAGGCTAAAAGCTGGGGACAAAACAATGAATAAAAATGGAAATAAAATTTAAAAATAATAATAATGATAATAAGTGGGGAAAAAATAAAAATTAAATAAATAAAAATGAATATAGGAAAAAAGGGGATCAAAAAGGGGTAGGGATAGAGGAGAGAGTTCATGACCTAAAGTTGTTGAACTCAATATTCAGTCCAGAAGGCTGTAAAGTGCCTAGTTGGAAGATGAGGTGCTGTTCCTCCAGTTTGCGTTGAGCTTCACTGGAACAATGCAGCAGACCAAGGACAGACATGTGGGCATGAGAGCAGGGTGGAGTGTTGAAATGGCAAGCGACAGGGAGGTCTGGGTAATGCTTGCAGACAGACCGAAGGTGTTCTGCAAAGCGATCACCCAGTCTGTGTTTGGTCTCTCTAATGTAGAGGAAACTGCATTGGGAGCAGCGAATGCAGTAGACTAAATTGAGGCAAGTGCAAGTGAAATGCTGCTTCAGTTGAAAGGAGTGTTTGGGCCCTTGGATGGTGAGGAGTGGGGAAGTAAAGGGGCAGGTGTTGCACCTTCTGCGGTTGCATGGGAAGGTGCCGTGGGAGGGGGTTGAGGCGTTGGGAATGATGGAGGGGTGGACAGTCCCAGAGGGAATGGTCCCCATGGAATGTCGACAGGGGGGTGAAGCGGAGACGCATTTGGTGGTGGCATCATGCTGGAGTTGGCGGAACTGGCGGAGGATGATCCTTTGAATGTGGAGGCTGGTGGGGTGATAAGTGAGGACAAGGGGGACCCTATCATGGCTCTGGGAGGGAGGAGAAGGCGTGAGGGCGGATGCGCGGGAGATGGGCCAGACACGGTTGAGGGCCCTGTCAACCACCGTGGGTGGGAAACCTCGGTTAAGGAAGGGAGGAAGAAGGAAGGAGGGAAGTGGCGGGGGGGCATTGGAGTTGCAGAATTCCTGGGCAGAATATTTCCTCCCATGGGCAGGCGTGTGCCCGACCGGAATAGGAGTGAAATAGTGCGCGATGATGTTGGGCAAGTGTCCCAATGTCATCGCGCACTCTCACGATCTTTTGGGCGGCCGGTGTGGGACAAGAGCCGCCAGCGCACCCGCCGACAATTAAGAGGCCTATTAAGAGAGGCCTTAATCAATTAATTAAGTTGAAGTTTTCGCTGCCCGTCCAACCTTTTGGCTGGCAGGCGGGCAAATAGGCCAGGTGGTCTTCGCATTTTTAATGAAACCTCAGCCACGGGCAGGAGCCTCGTGGTATCCAACCTGCCACAGCAGCACCCACCTCCCCCAGTGCCATTGTTGAGGCCCCTGATGCCAGCCATAAGGATGGTGGATTCCCTGATGACCAAATAGGAGGCCGCCTGTGGAAGAATCGCTGAGCCAGTCCCGTTGCCAGCGAGTGCAGGTTCAGGACCTGCTTTTTGCCTCGACATTAGGGTCCTAAGTCCACAGTAAAATTCAGCCGAATGCCTTACAAATGGGAAATGCACGGGGAACCATCGACACTAAGATAAACCAATAGATTAACCAAATTTTAAATTTCTGAACGATCTATTGGTGGGGTTTGGTTTGCTGAAGTCAGGTTATAGGTCATAAGCATGTGATCCAATACAGTACCAAGCTGTTCATCTCATCGTTTTTCATAGAAAGAAGACCAAGTCTGTCCCTGCTCCACACACTTGACACCCAACGTATCACACGGGGCCTCACATCCACACACACAAAAAAAAAATCTTCACGGAGTACAAACAAGACCCTGTTCTCTTCAAATCAGTTTCTGACAGTGGGGGAAAGAAAATAAGGTTACGCTGTCTGGAGACCTCTGAAATGGTTGCTACAGATTACTGCTCTCGTCCACTGTCTTGTGATCTGTTTGCAGGCTTCAGGCTAGCGTCACAAACTTAAAATTAACTGGCCAGTGAGCAGAGTGTGAGCTGCTTCAGAGAAGACAGCAACAAAGCAGCTGATTCAATCTTAAAACAAAAAAGATACCATTACAACAACAATTGGAGCCATTCACCCAGGAAACAATGAACCTTTGATTTTAGTCTGGAAGCAGTCGAGGCAACTGAACAACAATTACACACATACCAACTTCAACAGAGGAGTGCACAAAACGACCAGGAAAAGAGTGCTCCAACGGCAAGCATCCTACATTGTCTACACCTCACAGATGTCCAAAGAATTCCTGCTCAGCAAGCACTCTCCCAAAACATGTAACCATTACCTGGCAAAACAAATGATCCCATTTCCGTATTTACCCGAAAATGACCTTAACCCAGAGGTGGCTCATCAGGTGGAAGAAAGAAAGAGCTTGCATTTATATAGTGCCTTTCCAGGGACTTAGGCCACCTCAAAGTGCATTGCAGCCAATAAAGCACTTTTGAAGTGTAGCTGTGTAATGTAGAAACCGCAGCAGCTCAATTTGTGTACAGCAAGCTCCCACAAAACAAGAACGGAATAATGACCAGATTAACCTGATTTTTCAGATGCTGATTGAGGGCTAATTATTGGCCACAATGTGGGGGAGAATTCCCCTGCTCTACTTCAAAATAGTACATGAAATTTTTCTACACCCACCCAAGAGGACAAACGGGGCCTCAGTTTCATACCTCAGCTGAAAGCAAGGTAACCTTTCTCACAGTGTAGCTCCCCTTGTACAGCCTAGATTCAAGTCTTGGGATTGGGATTTGAATCCATTATGTGCTGAGTGAGAAGTAAAGAGTGCTGACAGCTGAGCTATGACCAACATCAGATGCTAGCAATGAGGCCTTGTCAGGCTGGCATTGGCTGTGGAATCGGCAAGCGTGAGAACAAACTATTTCTGCTTTAGAAAATTCCATGTGTTCAGCTGCAACCTGCATCTAAAAAGCATTTTTTTTCAGATTTTTGAAGCTTCTCCTTGGGTGACTGTAGCCTCCGTTCCTGCTTTGTGATGTGTGCCATCAAAGGTATTAGGGCTTGCGTAAAGGCCCCGGTGCTATAATGACAAGACGGAACTTATGGAACAGTGTGTGCCTCACCTGCCAAAAAGATCACCAGGGGTCACTAGGCCCATGGTCCCAACAAGAAAGCACGGAATCAAGGTGCACACCTAATAAGATGAAAGCCTGGGCCTTTTTTGGTCTAAAAGGAGGACAGCTTATGGGCGAGTATTTTCAGTGAGAAGTACTCTCCCCTACTTGTATAACACTAATCAAGTATACAATCCAGTGCACTGTAATTTCCAGGGACAGAATATTGCGCTCGTGGAAAGGGTACACATCCGACCCGAGCGAATGTAAAATGACGCGTGATGATGTCAGGTGAGCGTCCTGATGTCATCATGCCCTCGATATTTTGGTTGGCGGGCGCACACAGCAGTCAGCAGCGCGCCCGTCGACAATTAACAGGCCTATTAAGGCCATTGAAGTTCTAACGAAATGAGCTTTTCCACTGCCCGTCCAGCCTTGCGCTCGGCAAGCAGGTGAAAAGGCCAAACGGCCACTGGGTTTTTTGCGAGACCTTATCCAGGGGCAGGATGTGGTTTCATTCAGTGATTAAAAAAAAAAAATTTCAAACTAAATTGTAACACATCCCTGCTCATGTGACAAGAGTCTGTGTCACATGAGTTGGGACATGTTTCTATACTTATGGAAATGTATTTATTTATTCAATAAAAGCTTTAGGAAAGCTCATCCCGCTCGTGGATGAGGTTTCCTGGCCGTTTCGCATGCCCCGCCCAACCTTAAGGATGGACAATTACATTAACTACTTCCTTAATGGCCTTAATAGGCCATTTACCTATCGGTGGGCACGCAGCCGAATCTGGCACGCGCCCACCGAACAAAATATCGCCAGGCTGTGCGATGACATTGGGACACTTGCCCCCGCACACCAACTGGAGTGGCAGCAGGATATTTGACTGCAGCAACCATCACAGTCCAAATTTGTCTTCACTTTTACCATACACCAAGGGTCAGTCATTTCCCTCTTCTAAACTCAGGCTATTAGTGTTTTAAAGCCACAGAGAGTGCACAACACAGGTTCACCATGATCATAACAGAGGCGTGGAACCATTGCCATGGGGACTAATTTTGGATAGCAGAGCTAAGCAAAGAATTTATGAAGCATTGTGACACAGTGAGTGGCAAAAGCCTATTTCTGCAGGGGCTGGATAATCAGTGATGAGGTGTCATCAATTTAAAATAGTCACTAGGCAAGTGAGGAGAGGGATTGAGAGCATTTTTTTTTCTACACAGAGGTTACCTACAGCATGGAATTGTTATCATTCATGGGATGTGGACATCACTAGCTAGGCCAGCATTTATTGCTTATTCAGGGGGCATTTGTGAGTGAACCACATTGCTGTGGGTCTGGAGTCACATGTAGGCCAGACCAGGTAAGGACACCAGGTTTCCTTCCCTAAAGGGGCCAGATGGGTTTTTACAACAATCGGCAATGGTTTCATGGTTATCAGACTTTTAACTCCAGATTTTTTTTTTATCATTGAGTTCAAATTTCACCATCGGCCATGGTGGGATTCAAACCCAGGTCCCCAGAGTATTACCCTGGGTCTCTGGGAATACAAGCTCAGTGACAATACCATTATGCCACTGCCTCCCCTTGGTCTTTGCCATAGGAAATGGTTGTGGCAAAGGCCATTGCTGCTATTGTTGGAAAACTGGGTAAATAGGGATACGGGGGAGAAAGTAAAGGAATTAGCTTTGGATGGCTCTAACAAAGCCCTGTCATAAACAGGAAGCATGGTCTCCTTCTGTGCTGTTTCACTGTTCCAATGCTTCTAAGGCACTGAGGCTACCTCGGCCACCTTTAGCTGTTCTCAGCTGCCTTCGTGCTAACAGCATGGGAAATATCGGAACAGGAGGCCATTCAGCCCCTTGAGCCTGATCTGAATCTCAACTTTGCATTTGCTCTGTAATGTTTGATACCTTTACCTAACAAAAAAACAATCGATCTCAGCCTTCAAAATTTCAATTGATGCAACATCCCTTCTTTGGGGGGGGTGGGGTGAGGGAAGGGAACCGGGGTGGTGGGGGGGTGGGGGGAGGGAAGGGGACAGGGGAGTAGGATTGGGGAGGGGGAAGTCCCAGTTTTCCACTGCCATTTGTGTGAAAACTGATTTCACTTCTGAATTGAGAAAAAAATACATTTATTTATGCCTTTCACAACTTTGGGACATCCCAAAGCTCATTATGGCCAAGAAAGTACTTTTGAAGTGTAGGTAATTTGTGTACATCACACAGCCATAAACAGAAATGTGGTAAATGATCAGAAAATCTGTTTCACTGCTGACTGTTGAGGGATAAATATTGACCCTTTACATCCACCTGAGGGGGCAGGTAGTGCCTTGGCTTAACGTTTCATTCAAGAGGCAGAACAGCACTCCCTCAGTGCTGCACAGAAGTGTCAGTCTACCCAGGTCTCTGGTGTGCAACTTAAACCCATAACCTTCCAGCTGACAGGTAAGAGGGCTACCAATGAGACTGCCAGTAGCTTAGTTACTGACCACTGTAACCAAGGAATCCACATGCAAGTTTTCCCACAATTATCGGGGCTATGGAAGTAACATGAGGAGAAGTATTACATGCTGCAGCACAGATGCAAAGTTATTCAGAAAACCAATACCAATCTTTACCAAATAGTCCCACATGATACTAGATACAGGAGCACGCAAATCAAAGGTAGAAGTAATGAGGCAACCTGGAACACACAGGATCAGTGTTTGCGCTTAACTGTTTACCTGAAGGTAGGCTTCAACAGACCCTTACCCCACCCACAGTCAGCCGCAAGAGGCACCACCATGACCAATGAGGTACACAATACCCTGGTGTTCGAATCAGCTTTGTCTTCATAAATGAGCTGTCACCAGCACCACTGCTCGTGAGAGAGCCCTCATTTATGCCAGGTAAGCGCTCATGGAAAACAATGTTCCGGCTGGGGTTTGGGGAAGGATTTTCTTCCTCTCTAATTTTGACTTCCTTTTACAGTTACCCTTCCTCCCGCACCTCATGTTATGGCTGATAAAGACCTTCATGCCAGGTGGTCTCAGAAGCATCGGCAGGCATTAAGGTGGTGAGGGGTGTGCGGGGGAGGAGTAAAAATATTCAGGCATTGACAGAATGTGAGTTCAAACTCAATGCCTTGACACTCTTCATACTGAAGCGGATAAAGGCAATGCAGCTGTAAGGGATGCAGGAATGGCAAAGTGTTTTGACTATCTGATAAAGGTCTGAAGCGGTGAAGCCAAATGCAAGAGGCACCAAGGCAGATAACAGGAACGGGAAAGGATAGGACTTAACATTTACCTAGTGGCTTTCATGACCTCGAGATGCGCCTAAGCATTTTACACTGAGATGACCACTCTACGCTTCTTCAAAATAGAGTCATGGGGCAGAATAATACAGGTGGGAAGATTGGGGGGGTGGGGTGGGGGGCAGGAAGGAGGGAGGGGGCGGGAAGGGGGGGAGGGTGCCCCCTTGGAAACCACGTCGGCATGGAGCCGTTATGCTCCACGCCAAACTGCCCCACTGCCATAAAGCGCTGCGGGACAGTAATGAGGCCCGAGCAGGATTTTTGCCCCAAGGAAGTCCCGCCCACTGGAGCTGCTGGCCAATCCGATTTGGCCAGCGGCTGCGTCACTCCCGGCAGCCCCAGGAGGGCATCAGGGGCCGTTGCCGGGACTGGCGAAGGAAACAAAGAATTAAGGTTCATGGATCCCCGGAGCAGGTAAGTCAGGAGTCTTGGGCCGGGAGGGTTTGGGTAGGTTAGGTAGAGGGCGGGGGGGGGTGGGGGGGTCGTAGTTAGGGTTTAAGCGGGGGAGCGGGTAGGAAGGGAGCAGAGGGTTCGACCTAACGAGGGGACAAAGGGCAGCCTCCAAAGTGCGACTTCCCCCTTCCTTCCAGCCCTTTAAACATTTAAGTTTAAAAATCAAGCTTCCTGCTCCAGCCAAGCTGCCCACACCAAACATATTATGGCGTGGGCAGCATATTATCAGGGTCAACACGTTTGATAACAAGCCCAATTGACCCTTAATTGGTCATTTTAATATGGCAGGCGGGCTACCAATTTCGGCATTCACCCACTCCTCTGTATTATTGGGGAGATCTCGGGGATGGTTAGGAAAATGATGGGATGGGCACCCACACCATTTTGCGTGCCCCCCACAGGAGACATGCCCACTGGGGGGGACACGTAAAATTCAGCCCATAGGATCTTTAACCATCGCCTGCAGGGCAGACGGGAGCTGGGTTTAATGTTTCAATCGGAAAACGGCACCTCCAACAGTGCAGTGCTCCCTTCATGCTGCGTTGTCGAATCAGCCCAGATTACATGTTCAAGTCTCTGGAGTGGGGCTCAAACCCACAACCTTCTGACAGAAGTGGGAATTCTTAAAGGGAGGTGCAGGTGCTCCAAAGTGGTCACTTAAAAATAAAAAAAATAAAGACTTACGTTTACACAGCACTTTTCACTACTGCTGGGTGTCTCAAAGCACTTTACAGCCAATTAAGTATTCTTTCTTTGATGTAGAATCACTATTACAAAGAAGGAAACACAACAGCCACTTTGTGCTTGGCAAACTCCCTCAGAACAGCAAAGTGATGATGACCACACAATCTGCTCTTTGTGATGTTGATTAAGGACATTTGGCCCTTCGAGCCTGCTCCACCATCCAATATGATCATGGCTGATCCTCTACCTCAGTACCATACTCCTACTCTCTCCCCATACCCCTGGGGAAATTTTTTGTTTGTTTAATTGTTCACAACTGGATGTAGTAGTACTTAGACCTGTTAGTGGCAGGAATCACTTAGCTCTCTCTTTCATCATATGCTGCTTAGCATGAGGAATAGCTCACCTGCTTTTTGAGAAATACTTCCCATGGGACCCTTTACATCTACTGACACAGGCTGACAGGGCTTCAATTTAATACCTCATCTGAAAGACAACACCTCTGACAGTGCAGTGCTCTCTCGGTACTACACTTGATTTTTGTACTCAAGCCCTGGAGCGGGACTTGAACGTGGAACCATGTGATTCAGAGGTGAACATTGTGCTGACTGAGCCACAGAATAAGCTGCTGAATGCAAGTGTTTAAAATGGACTCTGAATATTAAACAACTATTCAGGAATGCTTGGCAATATTGATTTACAACTTACATCTAACGTCACACTGGATTTTTATTTCCATCCTTTTCATTCTGCTAGTGCATAGGAAAGGCATGCAGGAAAATGTTGGTGTACACGCAACACTTTCTTAAAAGGCCGATAACCGTCCTGGGAGCCTTGAGGTTTTGTAGCGAGAAAAAGCCAGAATACAAAGGCAAGACGCAGAGAGTGGGGAAGCATTAAGCAGGATATGCACCACTCTGGGATAGCTTTGGACGCATCTGACTGGTAGAACTGCGACAGCTGTGGATAGAGGACAGGATCAGGAGCTTTGCAAGCAACCACAGGCATGTGTGAAAAAAAAACTCGACTAATGAGTGCCCACATCTGAGCCTCCTCTGCAGAGGCCCCACAGCTGAAGTCTGGCCAAGTGAAGGCAAGCCTGAACAAGGTGTAATCCAACAGTGAAGCCTGCAGAATCAAAATCACAATTACAGCTCTTCCAGCTGTGGTTAAGCTTCAAACGAAACAGCGACACGAAAAAGATTCCAGCAGACAAGTGGGGGGGGGGGGGGGATTGGCGGGAGGGGTGCGGAATCTAGTGCTAATCCACAATTGCTGCAGCTGTCTCTTTCTATAGGATGTCACGGGATAATTATTTTACCCCACAACAAGTAAAGACGCTCCCTTTCCAGCAAGCATTTTCGCAATGAGCGTAAAAGAGCATCTTCTCGACTGGGTTAATTCTGTGTATGCTGCTGGCAGTGAGGGAACAAAGATAAGGAGGCTACACCGTTTACCAAATGATCAAGGTTCAATGTCTTTTGGTGTCCACCTTGTACTTTAAAAGTGTCAGCTTTTCATCCCTCCTGCTGGGGATGACTTACCTCTGGGGTCCAGACCCACAAGTGTTTCCGGACCCTCAGCCTAGCAGCTGTTTGGCAGGTGTGAACACAGACAGTGTCAGCAGGCAATTCCACTGTGAGTGGGTGGGTGAGTGGGTGGGTGGGGGAGAGCATTGGCCAAGCCTGAGCCTGCCTGTACTGGAGGCCCCACAAATACAACTACTTTCCAACAGACTAGACAGCAATCAGAAGCATCGTGGGGGGGCTGGGGGCTGATCATTTCCCTTCCAGCAGACCTCGAAACAAGCTCATGACAACCATTACTCTCCTAACGGCTGGGACGAAGAGGTGAACAGGGCGATTTGGGCCAACTAGATTTAACCCCAGGGCTGCAGCACTTAACCACACTCCCCACCCCAGCAGAAAGTGAACACATTAGTGGAGAGGCACATAATAGCCGGCCCTGAAATTCTGAGTTCAATCGAGAGGCATGTGTCAGGTCATACTAAGTATCGTTCTTCAGATCAGTGGGTGTGTAAACACCAAGCTTCCTGTTTGCTTGAAACAGTCTACCTGAGATGTTGCTAACCACTCGCCTGTTTGTTTACATGTGCAGGAACTCTGAGATAGCAGCGCTGGCTGAGAGGCGGGCAAGATTCAGGTCTGCCTAAGTTAAAAAGCCTCGTCTGCTCCAGAGCCGAGCTTGTCGGCTCATCAAACCTGGCAACAATCTAAAGATCATTTAGGTGTGCCCACGAGCATTTAAAAAAAAAGAAAAATCAAGGAGAGCATGGCCCAAATTGTCTGTCTGACAAGAGACATGATAAAGGTCAAAATGTTGTATCTCATGAAATATTTTCCAATGTGGTTTACAACACAGGAGGCTAGTCAGCCTGTCACGTTCATGCCAGCTCTCGGTAAGAGCGTTTCAGACAGTCCCACTTGCCGGTCTTTCCTCCAAAGCCCTGCAACTTTGCTTTCCCCTTCAGGTGATTATCCAGTTCCTTTTTGAACGCCATGTTTGAATCTGCCTCCACCACCCTCACAGGCAGTGCGTTCAAGATCACAACCACTCGCTGCGTGGAAAAGGTTTCTCCCCCTTTGGTCACCTCTGGTTATTTTGCTACTCACTTATTGAAATAAAGTCGGCCTCCCACAGTTTTACGTACCGGGTATAAGACCAAATCCAGTTACCTCCACCACGTGGACTGCAGCGGTTCAAGAAGGCAGCTCACCACCATCTTCTCAAGGGCAATTGGGGATGGGCAACAAACACTGGCCTAGCCAGTGAAAGAATCTAAAATAAGTTGCATTGGATTGCGAGGGTGGAGGAATATTTGGAATAGAAATAAACTCAGCGGGGGTACAAAATGGATGGCAACAAATTCACTTCCCCACATCCTGTCCATCTGCTCTTTCCATTGGCGTCAAAGGGAAGGATGTGAAACAGGCAGTCAGTTCATGGTCGCAGTGTTATCAGCCAAGGCAAATTGCTCCCCAAAAATGAACAACCCTCAGTATTAATTTCATACATCTACATTCCTAATGGAAACAGTCTAAGAGGGCAGCCTGAAGTAATTATATTTCAACGCCATTGAAGATCGGACACGTGGCAAAATCATGAAGAATGCTCAACCTACAAGGAAAGTAACTTACGCTATTTACCGAGAGCTGGTTTGCTTTACTTGCGGAAACCACTAACTATCTTGAATTAATTTCTATTCACTCAGCGAATTAAAGCCCAGATTCCAGTGCCAATTCTTATCATTCTCTTCTCATCTGAAAGCCAGGGAATAGCATGCAATGCTTCAGAGCAATAGGAATCAGGTTTGGGATTCCAAAACATGTCTCTATGGTCTAAGGCGGGAGACGTATTAACAAAAAGGAACCAAAAGGGAATCAAATCAGTCTGGGTACTCTTTACGGATAGTTATGGAGTAGTACTGGGAAAGGCTTGAGGGAGAATGACATGGGAGAAAAGGCATGGAGAAAAACTGAAGCATGCAAAAAAAAATCATGTGTTGGGGTAAAATGTCCAGGAAAATGATACTTGACAAAAACCTTGTTGATAACACATGGGAGAAGGAAGAATCAAAACACAGGAAAATAAAAGAGGGAAGAAAAAAGGTAACAGAAAGGCACAATAAACACAGTAAACATCTTTCTTCCAAAATGTTATACTGTGGTAATGGATACATGAAAATAAATGCTGAAGTGTAACCCCTGTGACATTCAAACAACGGCCCTCAGCCAGTCCATGAATGAGCAGCCTGGACATCAGTCGACAGGAACAAGCATCACCCACATCGGCTATTTTCCACAGATGTACAGCTACAAAAGCCACCTCTCCATGATCGTTTTGCTATGCACTTTGATTCCTGATGTTAATGGGGCAACAACTTCAATGGATAGCACAATGTGCATTTGTTCAGGAATTTTCAAAGGAGAACTGTGTGGCTTTGAAGGGTGAAGCGCTCAGTGAGGAAAAGGGACTGGATTCTTTCTCCGCTTTTAATACAAGAAATCCTTAGTTCTGAAACAAGTTAGCAAAGAAATTGGTGCATTCAACTGCTCTTTGGTCCAACTCTGGCTATCAGAAAACTATTCTACCTTAAGCAGTGCACCTTCTTCCGACAAGAGCAGTTTTCAAAGTCCTTTGTCATCCCCTGTACCCACCCAATCTCTCTGCACTATTCCCTGCCCTGGACAAGGATCCAGGTTATTGTGATGCCCTCCCTGGTCAAATAGTCCACCTGGATTCAACACCTGGACTCACAGCTGGATGAGAAGGGTTAAAGTCTATCCTGATCCAGCTGCCGGAATATTCAGAGACAAAAGACAGGGTTGAGCTCGGAAATATCAACTGATGTATAGTTTTACAAACTCCTTTCTGAACACTAATCAGCATTAGAGATTTAAATAATGTTGGCTAATTTTATGGCAGTGAGATTGCGTGCAGTGGACTGAAGAAAAGGCCATTATGCTCCGACTAAGACCTGTTTTTTTAATGAGTTATTTCACTTTTTTCTCATCTCGCCTGCTAATCTTTTCCTAAACGTGAACAAATAACCCTCTCATGCGTAAATTACAAAGTTGGGATTGTCCGATGTGGTGCATTATTGCAATTGCTGCACATGGTGAATTCTGGATCTCACCTTGTGGGGGCTTTTTTCACAGGTGCTCTACAACTGCGAGTTCTCTCTATTGATTTGCTCCCACTAACACCCATTTCACACAGGTACACACTTGCAAAGTTAGGAAATGGCATTTGCTGTGGGGAAAAGGAAGTCAAAAGGGGCTAGTGAAAACACAGCACGGAAGTTCTCTTGATGGTGCAGCAAGGAAAAGGTCCACCCTCTGTAACACAAGGGGGCTCCTTGCCCCAATCCCTGCTTTCTATCGAATTATGCCAGTGTTCCTGACCTGGGGAGGACAGGAATCCATGAACTCATGCTCCCAGCCATCACTCTATAGTGGAAACTATGCCAAGGTGGACATGAACAGGATCAGACTTGGCTGAGATGCCCTCTGTAGCAGCTTGTTTACATCTAATGTCAAAACAAAGGCCATCTTATGTCTTGGCATTAAATTTTACAGGATTGGTTGGGTGTCATTTTCCACTAGACAGGGCTAGCCTATATCACGCACCAGGGATGAGTGGTACCTGATTAAGAAAGGAAATTATTGGCAATTCTCCTCTCAACAGGAGTGATTAGAAATCTGTTGAAATTTCTAAAAGCCCTTTCGCTGCATACTAATAGCATGAATCAAACTAAACCTCCCTTTTCTTGACAACAAGGATACAAGGGTAATATCCATTATAAAAGTTGGAAGCTACATGAAGTTGGGTTTGCTTTTGAGAAATGCAGTCGTTAACGATCGGTTGCATTTTTCAGTTGGTGACATTTATACCCCAATAGTATGGCGATGGTTTTAGAGTTTATGGCAAATACAGGCCCTGGGGAGCCTTTGTGAGCTCTAGTTGTAGCATTGCACTCATGTTGGCCACTTGATTGAGCTTCTTGTTACCAATCCCAAATGATTCTGTTTTTAGGGTTGTAAATTCTGTCATACCAGCATCCATGTTTGATGCGTTCAGCTCCCACCATCTCTTTGGCAGTACCTATCTGTGAAGTCCTTCTCCAACCCCACAACCCTCCGAGATCTCTACATCCCCCAATTCTAGTCGCTTCTTCTTTTTGACTTCTCTGTCTGAAGGCAGGACAGGCCCACAGCACCATGACTTCCGCCATGGATAGGGCAAGGAGACAGGTCCCGAATCCACCCCTACCGGAGCGGGGATTCAAACTCCGTGCCACTGGCAACAATCTGATCCATACCAGCTGTCCAGCCAATTAGTTCACCACCCTACCCCACCACCCCACACATGCATGTTGTAGTTCTGCAGCTATGGATAGTGATGGTAGAGGCTTCATTTAAGAACCGTAGAAAGATTATGGTGCAGAAAGAAGCCATTCAGCCCATGTACTGACCAAAAAGAGCAAAAGGAAACTAGCCGCTCATTTTCATCCCACTTTCCAGTACCTGGTCCGTAGCTTTGCAGGTTACAGCACTTCAGATACAGATCCAGGTACCTTTTAAATAAGTTGAGCATTTCAGCCTCAACCACCAACTTAGGCAGTGAATTCCAGATGTCCATCTGAATGAAAAAGTTTTTCCTCTTGTCCCCTCTAATCCTTCTACCAATCACCTTAAATCTATGCCCCCTGGTAATTGACCCCTCAGCTGGGGAAACAAGTCTTTCCTGTCTACCCTATCTAGGCCCCTCATAATTTTGTACACCTCACTTAGGCTCCTCTGTTCTAAGGAAAACAACCTCAGCCTATCCAATCTCTTCTCATAGCTGCAATTGTCAAGCCCTGGCAACATTCTGAAAGCTGGTATGCAGATACAGCAGGTAATAAGGAAGGCAAATGGAATTTTGGCATTTATTGCTAAAGGAATAGAGTGTAAAAATAGGGAAGTGTTGTTGCAACTGTACAAGGCATTGGTGAGACCGCACCTGGAGTACTGTGCACAGTGTTGGTCCCTTTACTTGAGGAAGGACGTAGTTGCACTGGAGGCGGTTCAGAGGAGGTTCACTAGATTGATTCCAGAGATGCGGGGCTTGTTTTATAAGGAGCGATTGAGCAGTTTAGGCCCATACTTGCTAGAGTTTAGAAGGATGAGAGGAGATCTAATTGAGGTATATAGGATGCTAAAGGGGATAGACAAAGTAGACATGGAGTGGATGTTTCCCCTTCTGGGGCATTCTAGTATGAGAGGCCATAGTTTTAGGCTAAGGGGTGATAGATTTAAATCAGAGATGGGGAGGAATTACTTTTCTCAAAGGGTCGTGAATCTGTGGAATTCACTACCTCAGAGTGCAGTGGATGCCAGGCACTGAATAAATTTAAGAAGGAGATAGACAGATTTTTAATTAGTAATGGGTTGAAAGGTTATGGGGAGAGGGCGGGAAATTGGAGTTGAGGCCGAAATGAGATCAGCCATGATCATATTGAATGATGGGGCAGGCTCGAGGGTCTGAATTGCCTACTCCTGCTCCTAGTTCTTTTGTTCCTATTCTTGTAAATCTCCTCTGCACTTTCTCCAGCGCAATTTTGTCCTTCCTATAATGTGGTGACCAGATCTGTACACAAAATTCCAGCTGTGGCCTTACCAGCATTTTATATAGTTCCATCATTACATCCCTACTTTCGTATTCAATACCTCACCCAATAACAGAAAGCATTCCATATGCTTTCTTGACCACCTTGTCCACCTGTCCTGCCATCTTCAAGGACTTGTGGACATGCACTCCAAGGTCTCTCGCTTCCTCAACCCCTCTCAATAACTACCTGTTTATTGAGTATTCCCTTGCTTTGTTTGCCCTCCCCAAACGCATTACCGCACACTGTTCCAGATTAAATTCTATTTGTCGCTTCTCCGCCCACTCAACCAAACCATTGGTATCATTCTGGAGTCGATTGCTATCCTTTTCACTATCAACTACATGGTCATTTTTTGGTGTCATCTGCAAATTTGCCAACCATGCTTCCCACATTTAAGTCTAAACCATTAATATATACAACAAACAGCATGGGCCCCAACACTGAGCCCTGTGGAACACCACTGGAAACCGTTTTCCATTTGCAAAAACATCCATCCACCATTACCCTTTGTTTCCTGTCACTGAGCCAATTTTGGATCCAACCTGCCACCTTCCCCTGTATCCCATGCGATCTCACTTTCCTGACCAGTCTGCCATGTAGAACCTTGTCAAATGCCTTACTGAAATCCATGTAGACATCATCCACTGCACTACCCTCATCAATTCTCCTTGTTACTTGCTCAAAAAATTCTATTAAGTTAGTAAGCTACGATCTTCTCCTAACAAAACCATGCTGACTATCCCTGATTAATCTATGTCTTTCTAAGGGACGGTTTATCCTGTCTCTCAGAATTGTTTCCAATAATTTTCCCATCATCGAAGTCAGACTGACCAGCCTATAATTTTTCTGGCCCATCCCTCGCACCCTTTTTAAATAATGCTACAACGTTCGCAGACCTCCAGTCCTCTGGGACTTCACCTGTATCTAGTGAGGATTGGAAAATGATCCTCAGAGAATCTGCTATTTCCTTCCTTCAACAGCGCTGGATACAATCCATCCGGCCCTGCTGATTTATCCACCTTCAAGGGTGCTAGTCCCTTCAGAACGTCTCTCTCATTATGCTGATTGTATGTAATATTTCACACTCCTCCTCTTTAACTAGAATGTCTGTATCATTCCTCTCCTTAGTGAAGACAGCGACAAAGTACTCATTGAGAACCCTACCCAGCATCAATGCACAAGTTACCATGTACATCTCTGATGGGCCCTATCTTTTCCTTAGTTATTCTCTTGTTCTTAATTCACTGGTGAAACATCTTAGGATTTTATTTGATTTTACCTGCCAATATTTTTTTCGTATCCTCTCTTTGCTTTCCTAATTTCCATTTTTACTTCACGCCTGTACTTTCTATACTCCTCTAGGCTTTTTAGAGTATTGTAACTATCATAAGCTTTTTCTGCTTTATCTTGGCTTATATGCTTCTGGATAACCAAGGGCCCTAGATTTGGCAGTATCACCCTTTTTCTTTGTGGGGACATGTCTACACTGTGCCTGCAGAACCTCGCCTTTGAATGCCTCCCACTGATTTGACAGTTTTTCCTTCTAACAGCTGTATCCAGTTCACACTCGCCAGCTCACCTCTCAGCCTTGTAAAATTTGTCTTCCCAATTTAGAACTTCTATTCCTGTTCTATCTTTGTCCTTTTCCATAATGATGGTAATTGTAATTATATTATGGTCACTATCTCCAAAATGGTCCCCCACTGCCACTTCATCCACTTGCCCAGCTTCGTTTTCTAAGACTAAATCTAGAATTGCTCCCCATCTTGTTGGGCTTAAGTGGTGGCTAAAAAAATTCTCTTCAATGCAGTTCAAGAATTTTGTGCCCATTGTGCCCTTCACACTGTCCATATCCTAATTAATATTAGGGTAGATGAAGTCCACAACGGTTACTGCCCTATTGCTTTTGCACTCAGAAATATGTCTACATATTTGCTCTTCTAACTCCCTTCCACTATTTTGGGGTCTATAGTACACTCCTAGCAGTGTGGCTGCCCCTTTTTTATTCCTGAGTTCAACCCATATGGCCTTATTTGATGCTTTATTTAGTATATCATCCCTCCTCACTGTTGTGATTGATTCTTTAACCAATAATGCTGCACCTCCACCTTTTTTAATCCTCCCCTCTATCCTGCCTAAAAACTCTATATCCAGGGATGTTGAGCTGCCATTTTTACCCCTCCATAAGCCAAGTTTCCATTATAGCCCTGCTATCATGTTGCCATGTGTCTATCTGTGCCCTCAGCTCATCGGCTTTATTTACTATGCTCCTTGCATTTACATATATACCTTTTAACACTGCCAAATTCCTGTGCTGTACGCTTTTTAACCTGTGCTGCTTCCATCTTTCAGAGTCACTCACTAATTCTCCATCTCCCGCTCCCTGCTCTGAATTTGCCCTCACGTTCCCAACCCCCTGCCAATTTAGTTTAACCCCCCTCCCCCATCCCAACAGCACTAGCAGATCGCCCTGCGAGGATATTTGTCCCTGTCCTGTGCAGGTGTAGACCATCTGACTTGTACAGATCCCACCTCCCCCAGAATCAGTCTCATTGCCTCAGAAATCTGATGCCCTCCCTCCTACACCAGCTTTCCAGCCACATGTTTATTCGCTCAATTCTCCTATTTCTATACTTGCTTGCACATGGGACGGGGAGTAATCCTGAGATTACTGCTTTAGAGGTCCTGCTTTTCAATCTCCTTTCTAGCTCCCTAAGGTCTGCTTTCAGGACTTCATCCTCTTCCCTACCTATTAGTACCGATGTGGAACACAACCTCTGGTTGATCACCCTCCCCAAGCAGAATGTCCTGCAGCTGCTCCATGACATCCTTGACCCTGGTACCAGGGAGGCAACATACCATCTTGGAGTCACGTCTATGGCCACAGAAATGCTTGTCTGTTCCCCTAACTAATGAATCCCCCATTACTATTGCTCTTCCCCTTTCCTTTCTTCCTTCCTGTACAGCAGAGCTGCCTGTGATGCCACAAACGTAGCTCTGCCTGCACTCCTCTGAAGAACCAACACCCTCATTGGTATCCGAAACAGAAAACTGATTGGTGAGCGGGACCCCAGGGGACTCCTGTGCTACCTGGCTAATTTTCTTGGACTGCCTGGCGATCACCCATTCCTTTTCTGCCTACAGACCCCAAAGCTGTGGTGTGACCACCTGTCTGAATACGCTATCCACATGGCTCTCAGCCTCACGGATGTGCCACAGTGACTCCAGCCACTGCTGGAGCTCTGAAACCCAGAGCTCAAGGTTCTGTAGCTGGCGACACTTCCTGTTCATGTGGTTGTCTAGGACACTGGTAGCGTCCACAACTTCCCACATATTACAGGACACACATTCCACATGACCTAGCTGTCCTGCCATGGCTTCAATTTACTTCCCTTGCGTTAACTTTATTTTACTTTGGCTTAGTTATCCAACTTTATTTTACCTGGCCTCGACTTAACTTTACTTTCCTATTGCTTGTGTTTCTTACTTAAATGCAAGTAGCCCCTATTTTTAAAAATAATGCATTTTTCTAATTCTCAGCTACTTGATGACACTCCCTGGCCACAGTTTCTCACCAACCAATGAGCTTATGTTTCTCAGGTGATATTAGGTGCTGGGTATTGCTGATTGCCTGTCTTAGTGTCCTCCTCTCACACTCCCCTCTAGGTGCTGTTGACTGCCTAGCTCAGGGTCCTCCTCTTCTTTTCTTTCCATGCTGACTAGGAATGTCTCCCGCTCTTACTGCCTGCCATTGGTTTGTATAGTAAGGATGTACAGGTTGATACTCGACCTGTTTGGCCAGGTTATGAACGCACCTTCCTTGGCCAAGTCCTGGGGTGGAGCTTGAACCTGGAGCTTCTAGCTCAGAGGCAGGGATACTATCCACCATGCCACCTCCTTTCTAGTCTCTTACCTATACTCAATTTGCATCACACTGTTGCAATAAGCCTTTATGAGATAGCAGCATGCCATCATAAGAAGGGAAGTGTAGTAAAGCCTTCAAGCTTTTCTGCGCAGTCAGCACTCTGTGATTTCAACACTCTCCAAACACTGCAGCTTCACTGCAGTCTGGCCAAAATGGCTAGGGGAAGTTTCATGCCATGTAGCACGATCTAAGGCTTTTCACCATGTTGTACTTGTACTTACTCTTGCGGCCACACTGTTTGGCCACTGCTGAAGACCCATGTCATGTCTTCATAATGATACAAAGTCACCAATCACTGATTGGCAAAGGGTCGGAGTGGCGGCGGGGTGAGTGGATATTGTGTAAAGATGCTATGGGTTCATTTACTTAAACTAGGCACATGGGAACATTTATTCAAGGGCAAAAAACTTGAAGACATCAGAGCTGTGCTGTGTTCTGCTCACAGGCAAGAATGAAACTGAGACTGGATCACCTGACACACTTCCCTTCCAGTGATAGCATGCTGCTATCCCTTAAAGGCACATTACAACATACACCACTGTTAGCGGCTGCACTTTCAGCTCTTATTGCTCTTATAAGCACTGGAATTCCCTCCCTGAAACCCTTCGCCTCTCCACCCCCTTTAAGCTTTTCCTCAAAACCTACTTTACAGACTAAACTGTTAGTCATCCACCCCCACCTCCCTCATATTTCCTTTCTGGCCTGGTGTCAATTTTTTTGTCTGATTCTGTTTCTGAGAAGCACCAAAGATGTAGCTGTGACCTCCAAACATTAGGGGGAGGGATTTTCTGCTTGGTGTCCAGGCGCACGCCTGTCACGCTCGAGCATGAAATAGCACGGGGTATTTCAGTCAGCTGGTGCGCGGGCGAGTCAGCAGCGCACCCGCCAATAATTAAGAGGCCTCTTCAGGCCATTAATCGATGAATGAAGCTGTATTTTTGGCTGCCCTTCCAATGTTATGGTTGGCGGATGGTCGAATTGACCACCCGGCCTTTGGACTTTTGAGGAAATTTCAACCCTCATCCATGAGGTTGAGGTTTCCGTAATTAGACAAAAAAAATAAATAAAAATGTTTTGATGTAATTTTTTATTACGTTTATGTTCCTGCGAGTGAGTCCTGTGTGGGGACACTTTTTTTTCCAGATTTTCAAGGTCTTTATTTCTGATGTTAAAATTCTTCAGCTCCCTGAGACAGCTCTCCGCCTTCAGGGAGGTTTCAGCGCGTGCTCCCCCCCGTGCCCGCACTGATGACAGCGATCGTCCTCCTCTCACCCCCCACCCCGGAATGCACTGAGGCTCTTAGCCCTTGTTTCTCGCTGGCTAGGCCGTCAATTGGCCAGCCGGCGTGAAATCGTGGTCGAGGGCCAATCGCAGGCAGGGGAATGTTTCCCAGCACCACCCCCACCACCGCCCCCCCCCATCCCCCCAACCCACGACCTCAAAATCCTGCCCTAGGGAACAATTAGCAGCACCCAGACAAGAGCAGCCAGCATAAATGTCGGGGAGTGATTGGTAATCTGGATTTAATGGCATTCCAAAATTAAAATGTTAATTATTTCATCTAAATGTTAATTTAAAGGAAAAAGATCAAACTTTTTAAAATTTAAATCATGTAAGCAGGCCAAATCAAACTATCATTCTTAATGGAAATATATAGGGTCTGGATTTTTAAACGCAAGAATGTCTACAGGTGCTGAAGTGAATAATTTCACCTCAATTGGAATTAGAAGGAGCTAACTCCAGCACGCACAACAATGCTGTTAACAACTCGGAAAAAAAGTGTCTTTAAAGCTTCTTGTAACTCAGCCTCAAACATTGGTTTGTGTGTAAAACACTACAGAACACAAAAGCGTCAGGTTAAAATAAACTCAGTGCTTGACAAGAAACGCTTTGCAGCTTCATGCCGCTCTGTGCCCAACCAATGCGGACACACTGGGCATGTACAATGACATTTTGAAAAGCAGCTTGTACAAAAAGACTTGAAACACGTGTCTGCAGCTTCCCAAAGCACCAGAGAAAACAAACAGAAGTGTTGATGGCTGTGTTATCTATTCAGAGCTGCCTGTATTCTGTGAATGCAGAGGTTCGCTGCCTGTTAAGATCAGTCCACACCTTCCTAGAAGTGCACCTCAGCGGTGCTGCTACCACAGCGGGTAACGTTTGCTGGCCTGCAGCGATGGAGGCTGTGGTCATTGGACTGTGAGTTAAGACGACTTTATCAGCTGTCTAATCTAACTGTAAACACACAAGTGCACTGCTGTCTGACTTTAACAGGCCCACCAACACGTCAGCAGCTTCTAGTTCTCATCTTCCCTGCACACAAGACTAGCAATGTTGCAACAGCGAAATAATCAGTTTTCCCTCTCCAAGCCAGTGCCCACCACCCCCAGCCCACCTCCCTAACCTGGTGTCTCACTGACACATGATAAGCAGCAGGGGCAAGGTATTTAGAGACTTAAGATTTGCCTGCTGCTGGTTTCTATTGAACCGCATTGCAAGTTGTAAGTGAAATTTATGTATGGCAGCAAAACAAGCATTTTGCACACTTTTCAGACATGCATCAAAATAAAAACTGAGCATTGTTATCACTGGCTTACTGGGATTTTTTAAAAAAATAACTAAAATTCCAGGTGCTTTGTTTGAGGGGACAGCAAGCAAATTGCAAAGACTCAGAAAACGAGAGGAGAAAAATAAACAGGGGGAATCCAGAGCAGGTGCCAAGTAGGAGGAGATATCTATATTACTAAACTCTATGTTACAGTCTGCATGGGGCATGAATAAAGAAACAAAGATATCTGCCCGTGCTAATACAGGGAGGCGAGTTGCTTACTGCTACAGGGAACTAATTCCACTAATCCTAAATCCACCGCAGCTACTGGGATCTGCATACATTTGCCACAGTAGGAGGAGAGCGGTGTGCCAACTATTAGACATGTCAGAAGAGCAGTAATGTTTTGAGAAAATAGCATTTAACTGACACCTACATGCTCAGTTTAAAATCTTAACAAAGGCAAAACAAAAACACCACAATGGTTCAGATTTGATTCTTTGGCTGATTCAAATCCTTTTGCCAATCCCTGCTCTGCTCTGCTCTGGTCTGGTCAGAAGGAATAGCCTTGGACAATCTGTTTTAAAACTGTTGGCAGACACGTTACAGAGGCACAAGACAAATGAAATAAAATGGGGGCTGAATCAAAGAAAGAGCTATTAGGAGGGGCTGTCCAAAAGGTTGGTTATAGGGATGGGCTTTGTAAGGAGGCGGAGGTGGTAAAGGTTTTAGTGAGGAACTTTCAGGCAGCTGATGCCGTTGGCGAGATATTGATCGGCTGGTGGGGTCGGAGTGGGGGGAGGGGGAAGCACAATTGAGACAATGTGGATCGCCAATGATTGTCATCTCCTGACCAGTGCAAACAGGCAATAAATCACCACAATGCCAGTTAGAGTTATGTTACAGTCAGGGTAAAACTAATGCATTCATTATAATGCCTTTTCCAATGAGACATTAACCAGGACCCTGTCCACTCTCTCAGGCGGGCACGGAAGATCTCATGATGCTATTTCAAGAAAGGCAGGGTGGGTTCTTCCAGTGTCCTGACCAACAGTTTTCCCTCAAACAACACAAGATCATTACCTTAATGAAATGTGTGCAAGCTTGCTGTGTGCAAATTGACTGCTTTCCAACAATATAGCAGGGAATATGCTTTAGATGTACTTCATTGGTTGGAAAGTGCCTTGGATGTCCTGAGGTTGTGAAAGGCACTATATAAATGCAAGTTATTATTTTCTTTATAAATGTGATGTGAAGACAAAAAAGCTGATAACCTCGCCAGGCATCTTACAGAACAGCTCCAAAAGCTTGAATATATATAACACCTCTAACATAGAAAAATGTCCCAAGATGTGACCCAGTTGGTCATCAAAGCTGAGAAGTCAAAGTGCAACCAAAACCTGTCAGAGAGGTAGGTTTCAAGGAGGTTTTTTGGGCAGGGGGAACATAGAAAGGCAGAGGAGTTTAAGGAAAGAGTTACAGTGGAGAGTGGAGGAGCAAAATGACTGAAGGGTTTGTCCCAGTGGTAGAGCTGGAGAAGTGGGAGGTACATTAGACCAGACTTCAAAGGTCAAAGGATACAGCAGGCATGCCAGCCTCTTGCACAACAACCTTAAGTTTGGCACTGAAGTATTATTTGAACGTTAAAAAGATTATTCTGTATTGCCAGGCAATTAAATTATTGATACTTAAGCCTAGAAAGGACAGCAGCGGCCTCCTTTCGTCAGCTGGATGGTTTTTTGATTTTTGCCTTCTGACTGTACAGGGAAACTATTTGTCGAGGTGCAAATCAGTAGGCGGGTGAGCCCAAGTTTCATGAAATGAATTAGGTGTCAATCGTACCAGTTTGGCAGTGGGACTGTCTGTATCCTAACTGAGCAGGCCTTGGTCCCACTGCAAAATTGGTGGGACTCTTTTTTAAGATGTCCTGTGTGAATGTCTAAAACAGGTGTTGGGCACCTTAAAGATGTTACAGAAAATCTTAGCTGTGGGAGAAACTCGGTTTTTTGCAGCTTCCTACGGCTGCTGACAAACACGCAGTATGTTTTAAAACATTATTTCAATGTGGAGCTCGGAGGAGCATGAAGATCACCGCTGTCCACAGTTAGCGTCCCTCACATTATCTTCTCCACTCACTATCCTCCCCATCCCCTCCACCCACTCCCGTCTCTCAGCGTTTACCTCACAGAGCTGTTGCCAGCAAGGCAGGTGGTCCAAAATTCAAACTGGGGCGATGGGCGGAAGACTTAGATGAGGCCTAAGGCCCAATTTTCAAGCTAATCTCGGGCCTCTCTGTTCAGAATCATGCTGCTGGCACAGTGCACGACGCCTTGGCCAAAAAACACGCCCAGGCTAACTTCTAGCCCATAATGTCTGCCTCGAGTCTGAAGATAAATTACCTGCTGTCCTTCAAAGGACGTTCTATTTATCTAGAAACCAAGCTTCTGCCTAGTGATCTGTACATCAAAGAAACTGCATGTGTTCTCATCAGCAGAGGGGCTGGCTGATAAAAGCAGCAAGACATCAGCATGATGGGCTTTTGCTCTGTCCACCTCAGTTACTGCTCTCCCCAGTGATGCATCCAGCAATCAGCTGAACTTGAATATTTTCGCAGGGAACAGCAGAGGGGGAGGTTTTCAGTAGGATTTTTTTCTGTCGTAGGGTGTCTGCCTTGAGCTTGGGGTGGGGTGGGGGTGGGGGGGGTGGGGGGGGGTTGTTGGTGGTGTGGGGAAGGGGGGGCCAGTGTGCGAGGTGGGAGAAGGGAGAACGAATGAGGGAAGAAGGGAGGAAATTGGCTGCTTTTGGTATCGGCACCTTCCATGGAGGCATGCCCTTGGGGACAAGCTATCCTGAAAGTGAGGGACACTAAATGGAGGTAATGGGCACCCACTTCTGCCCACGTTTCCAAAGACGCAAATCACAAGAAGTAAGGTGGAAGTACATCGTTTCCTGATTTAGATCTAATTCCAATACACTTTGCCGCTCGAGCTAGGGAACAGGAAATGGAGGTCGAGGGAAGGGATATAGTCCGAGCAATTTTCCAGCCCTATTCACCCTTGAAAAAACGAAGTGGGGGAAGGTCGCAAACCAGGCCCTCTGGTAGCTCACTGCTCCCCCAGCCTAAAGACAAAAAAAAGAGCCTCAATTCCTTCATGCCTCAAAACGGGATTGATTCTCGCCACACCACAGTGACATCCGAGAATTCACCCTTGGGCTTCACCTAAATGTTTGAGGTGAGTCACGGGCGCCAATCAGGCGCTGTGGAGCAGCATGCCCATCTGGATTGCACCAGCTTCCCCACACGACCAAGGCCCACAAGGAATAACAACAACAACAACTTGCATTGCTACAGTGCCTTTAATGTAGTGAAACATTCCAAGACAATTCACAGGGGTGTAATCAGATAAAATTTTACACCGAGCCAAAGGAGGATTCATTAGGATGATGTAACGCATCATCCAAAAGATGGCACCTCCAACAGTTCAGCACGCCCACAGTACCGCACCAGGAGTGTCAGCCTAGATTAGGCACTCAAATTTCTGGAGTGGGGGTGCTGGATGGCGCGGGCCGAACACACAAGCAGAGCGACAGTGCTACCTTTGAGGCATAGCTCTCAGGAGATCCTAACCACTCGCTTCTTTAAAAGAAATGGTGTTTCGCAAATCACCGTTGGTTCTTTTGCCATTCACCAAATCAGTGTCCTCTGGTTTTCAAACCTTCCTTCCAATGGGAAGAGGTTCTCGCTATTGTTGAGCCTGATTTATGAGCATAAAACAGAAGGACTGACACCAAATGGAGCAGAACAGAGGCCCACATCTGATTTGCATTGATGTTCCAGCCACTGCTTCATTGCTTGTAGTCATCTTTTCTTTAGGCAGGCCCATCAGTGCAGGCTTCAATTGATATTGAAATAAGGCCTTTGAACATATTTGAGACCTGGACTCCTAAACTTGTTATTCCTAGTCGGAGTTTGCGATACGGGTGCTCCTTCAGATATTTCTGGGTCCTGAGCAACCTCAGCAATGATCCTTAAATAAGCTTGCTAGATGTTACTTAAAGAAAAGACCTCAGGATTTCAGTGTGGCTTTTTTGGAGGAGTTGGTAGGATGAGGACTGCTCCTCCCCAGAGCTACAAAACTACTGTGGGCCAGCCCACCATTACCTCCCACTATTCAGCTCCCTGCCTGTGTCGACTTCACCTCCCTATCTGACTCTGAGCTGAGCATCCAAATCTATATCCTCTCCACCACAAAGACTTCCTATTTCCACCTGTGATATTGCTTGTCTCTGCCCTGACTTCAGCCCCGCTGCTGCTGAGATCCTCACCCTTCTTTTGTTGCCTCCAGAATCAGTCATTCCAACACTCTCCTGACCGACCTCCCGTTTTCCACTTTACATAAACTTAAGGTCATCCAAAACTCTACTACCCATTCCCCTATTCATATCAAGTGCTAACCACCCATCACCCCTGTGGTCACTGACTGAAGTTGGCTCCCTATCCACCAACCATCAATTTTAAAATTCTAATCCTCATGTTTAAGTCCTTCCATGGCCTCGCACATCCCAATTACTGTCCAGCCCTCTGAGGTCTTTGCATTCCTCCAGCTCTGCCCATTTTTGCATCCCCCCCCATGTCCTTTGTTGCACCATTAGTCCTTCATTTCCTCCCTAAACCTCTCTGTCTGTCTCTCTTCCTTAAGATGTTCCTTAAAACCAACCATTTTGACCAACAGAAATACTGACAGAGGAACAGGTTGTAATAAAATCTTCCCCTTCCTTTTGTGGATAATTTAATGATTGAATCAATACCTGTTGGGCCCACTTATAGCTTTCTTGCCTTTAAGTCTGAAGGTTGTTGGTAAAAGATCATCTCCAAGACTTTAGCATGTCATCTAGCCAAAATCTTCCGTACCATTCTGAATTGTTGGACTTGCCAACTTTTCGATGCCCTGACCAGGTGGACATAAAAAAATCCAACACCATTTGAAGAGGAGAAGAGAGTTGTCCAAGCCAATATTCTTTCCTCATTCAAAAAAACGCCAACTAAACATTATCTAGCCATTTGCTTGTAACATCTTGATCTGCCCAATGGCTATATAAGAATGACTGATCTTCAGAACCAATCAGTAGCTGTGAAATGCTTTTGCATAGTTTGCCCTAAAAATGGGATATATTGCAAGATCCTTTATTCTCTATCACCCAGCAACGACACATTGCATCTATATAGTGCCTTTAACATAGTAAACATCCCTAGGTGCTTCGCATGAGTGTTATCAAACAGAGTTTGACACCCAACAACAAAAACAGTTACTAGGACAGGTGTGCAAAAGTTTGGTCAAAGAGGTAGGTATCAAGAAGCAACTTAAAAGAGGAAAGAGACACAGTGAGACAGAGTGGCTCAGGAAGGGAATTCCAGAACTTAGAGCATAAGTAGCTGAAGGCATGGTTACTATTAGTGGAGCAATGGTAATTGGTGATTGTCAAGAGGCCAGAATTGGAGAAGCGCAGGTATCTTGGATAGTTGTAGGGCTGGAAGAGCTTACAGAGATAGGAAGGGTTGTCGATGGATATTTCTTTAAACTTAGTGGAATGAAGGCAGTGTTTGCTTATGAAATATTTGCCTCAAGAGAAATGAGTAGCTGTGCTTTTGAGTTAATACTTCTGTCACGACCATGGAATACTGGAAATACTAATGTTTGGATAACCAAAAGGGAATTTGCCAAAATGAAGTGTTACTGGCGGGTCCTTGGCTGATCCTGTAATGGTCACCTTCTTGGTAATTTCCTCCCAGGCCATTCTCATCATAGCAAGGATTTGGACAATCATTCTAGTCCTTGACGCTTTTGCCACTAATCCTCAGGACCTCTTCAATAAAGGACATTAGCTCCTGAGTCTCATAAAGAGCTCTCAAGCTGCTTCTGTTCCTGTTGGTATTTCATGTTGGGTTTTTGTACAGTGATCACTACCTGTATCACAGGGTTGTGTCTACACTGTGATGGACATAATTTATATTCCCAGGCAGCAATGATCACTTCCCCTTCTTGCCATTGCTAGTGAAAATTAAACCCAATAGCTATTATTGCATGATCTTTTTTTTAAAATTGCCTTTCTTGTAACATTGCCAATAAAGGTCTTATGTTCAAAATTGTCAGACTAAATGGGATTATCCTGCATAAATATATTAGTAAATAAAGTACCATAAAGTAATATTATTTTGTTTATAAGCACGTATACAGACATTAGAAAGGCAGAGCTAATGAATCTGAACTCTCTTGATAGTGTATACAATTTGTAAAATACTTGTTTTTAAAATGTGACTCAGTGCGCCTACAATTAATGTTTTACAGACTGCATTTCCAACTTGTCATGGGCAATGGGTGGAAAAGCGAGTGGAGCCAATTTTAATCTCACCACTGTCCCTTTCTAGGCCAGTAAGGAGGTTGACTAACAAGGGTCTGAAAATTAAAAAAAACAAGGTTCTGCCTGCTTATTGCTACAGTCCCTCCAGCTCTGACATTTGGGATATTGCTCCCATCAGGGATGCTTGTAAATGGGGGAAAACGATATTGAGAACCGACCCCTTCTCCATCTCCACTCACATTGTTACTGCCAGTTCAACCTATGCAGATTGGTAGGTAGCGATTTAGGGCAGTACTTAAAATGTCCCATAGGGGCATATCAGTGAACTGGTCGTGACACTGGATGAGTAATCTAGACCTGCATGAATCATCCAGAGAACAAGAGTTCAAATCCCACTGTGATATCTACATGAAGTGTATGAAAATGGGGGGGGGGAAAAAACACAAATTCTACATTATATTAAAATAATCAAATATATATGTTTAAGATAATTGGCAGCAAAAATTGAGGCAGTCAGGAGGGGGTGGAGATGAGAAGTTTTTCCACACGGCGAATTGTGGTGATCTGGAAGGGGCAGATTCAATAGTAGCTTTTAACAGGGAACTGGATAAATACTTGAAAAGGAAGTATTTGCAGGGCTGTGGAGAAAAGGCAGGGTGGAGGAACTAATTGGGTGGCTCTTTAAAAGAGCTGGCACAGACATGATGGGACGAATGGCCTGCTTTTTATGCTGCAAGATACAACGTTGGAGTGTTTTCAGGCTCACCTTGAGGCTGAGATGGTGCTATGGATGTTTGTGATCCAGCAGAACCAGCCTTCATGTCTCATACACGACACCAAAATTCAAATCCTGGCAAAGAGCAGAAGAATCTACCAGGATGTAAGTGGCCCTCATGTGCTGGCAGACTATCCATCTGAGAAGCATCGCAAGCAGAGGCAGACCCTGGCTTTAGCCAATGCCCCCACGCCCATAGCTTTCAACTGTGGTGAGCAGCTAGGTTAGGAGTGGGAGGGAATCCTGGCTGATTTCGCAACAGTAGCCACTCGCCAACCCACAACCTCTGTCCTCCGCCCCTCCAGCCAGGTGCACTGAGGCTGACAACTGCACTCCCGTGATTGGCCAAGGTCAGATGGGGGAACTCAGCCCATGGATGAATCTGGGCTTTAAATTTATTCGAGACTGAGTTAGAAGGATTTTTGTTAAGCAAGGGAGTCAAGGGCTAATGGGGAGGGGGGCAGACAGGAAGTGCAGCTGAGATCACAACCAGAACAGCCATGATCTTATTGAATGGTGGAGCCGGCTCGAAGGGATGAATGGCCTACTCCTGCTCCTATGTTCCTGGAGATCTTCTTGTGTTGTTTGACACACTCTAAGTGCTGCAATTCACTGTTGATCCTGTCACCAGGGTCTGTTACACATTAAAGACGTCAAATAAGGAGGGTCGCCAATGAATTATCTTCAGTTTCACATAGGAGAGAATCCTTACGCACTCCTGTCCAAATGCACAAAGGGTAATGCCGATCCTTCAACCTGAGTTACACAGACAGTGCATTCCACAGTCATCTTCACAGGCTCCGTCACTGAAGGCATTGTGATTATTATCGAAGTCACAGGTATAACTGCAATCTTCCCCATCCCTCACATATCAAAACAGGAGTACAGTGACCACACTCCACCTGGGAAATAAAACCCATTCAACCCAGGGGAATGGAATTCAGTGCAAAGCCTTTGGCTGTGTGAGTTCTCTTGGCTCCCTATTAGCCATGATAGCATCCTACCTAGTCATTGAGTATCAAACCAATGTTCAGACCATGATTTGTCGGCTATTTTCATTGCAATAAATCACAGAATCGTAGTACGAGCACTGCACAGAAGGAGGCCATTCAAGGCCTTGTGTCCATACTGGCACTCATCAAAATGCAACTCAGCTAAGCTCATAAAATCATAAGAAACTGAAGCAGGAGTAGGCATTGTGCCATTCAATAAGATCATGGATGTTCCAACTGTGGCCTTAACTTCACTTTCCTTGACTCCCTTGTTGATCAAAAGTCTGTCTCATTCATCTTGAAAACATTCAATGACCCAACCTCCACTGCTCTCTGGGATGGTGCATTCCAAAGTCTAACGACCCTCTGAGAGGAAAATCCACCTCTGTTTTAAATTGGAGACCCCTTATTTTTAGACTGTGGCCCCTAGTTCTAGATCCCCCCACAAGGGGAAAAGTCCTCTCAGTAACCACCTTGTCAAGTCCCCTCAAGATCTTACATGTTTCAATAACTAGTCCCACCCTTTCATCATTTCCACACAGCCCTACACATTTTGTCTCATCAAGTGCTCGTCCAATTCTCTTTTGAAAACCCCAGCTGAGCTACCTCCATTAAACTCTGGGCAGTGCATTCTGGATCCCAAGCGCTCACTGCATAAAAAAGTTTTTCCTCATGTCACCATTGGCTCCTTTGCCAACCACCTTAAATTGATGTCCTTTGATTCTCAACCTTTCCACCAATGGGAACTGTTCCACATCCCTAGAACCATTCTTATAAATCTTTTCTACACCCTTGCTAATGTTTTCACATCCATCCTAAAGTGCAGTGTCACAATATTCCAGTTGAGGCCAAACCAGAGTTTTATAAAGGCTCACCATAACTTCCTTGCTTTTGTACTCTTTGCCTTTATTTATAAAATCCTGGATCCCATATGCCTTTTAAACTACTTTCTCAACCTTCCCTATCATCTTCAACAGTTTGTGGACATGTACCCCCAGGTATCTTCTTCCAGCAACTGCTTTGGAAGTACACCCATTATTTTGTATCACCTCTCTTTGTTCTTCCTATCAAAGTCTATCGCTTCACACTTCTCTGTATTAAATTTCATCTGCCACGTGTACGCCCATTCCAACAGCCTGTAACCGTTTTTCAAGGTTATCACCGTCCTCCTCGCAGTTCAGAACACTTACAAGTTTTGTGTCCTCTGCAAATTTTGAATTGTGCCCTGCACACCCAAGTCTAGGTCATCAATATATATATATATATATATATATCAAGTAAAACAGTGGTTCTAGAATGGACCCCCGGGGAATCCCATTACATACCTTCCTCCTGCCTGAAAAACAATTATTCACTGCTCTGTTTCCTGTCACTCAGCCAACTTCATACCCATGATACCACTTTCTCCTTTATTCCATAGGCTTCATGTTTACTGGCAAATCTATTAGGTTGCACTTTTCAAATGCCTTTTGGAAGTCCATATACACCACATCAACCATGTCTGTTACTACACCAAAAAAAAGCTCACTCAAGTTGGTTAAACATGATTTGCCTTTAACCAATCCATGCTGGCTTTCATTAATTAATCTGTTCATTTTGTTCTGGCCTGACCTCTAAACATTTTCCCGCCATCAAAGTTAAAACTGATTGGCCTGTAATTGTCCGAGTTTATGATTCACTGTTGTTTTATTTTAGAAAGCAAAATAGTGCGTGAAACCAGCCAGCTGAGAGGTCATAAGTCAATACTGGACAGACACATAGGGCCACCGAGGCAGGCAGTTTGAATCAGGAAATATTCCTACTCACTGGACCTGTTTTGGTAAAAATTACCCTGAGGCATGCAATTTTCACTTGGGGGAGTGGGCGCAGGATACATTCGGGCCAACTGACACCGGAAGCAGATCAGAGGTAGCCATGGAAGCACTCAAGTGCCGAGGCAGGCTGTTTTGAAGTTCTCTAGGACTTTGTCCAAGTTGTTTTACAAGCTATTAGGCCTTCTAACCCTCGCCCCTCAACTCCCCGCCCACTCCCCATGGTCCCTCATACCCTCCACACCACCTCAATAGCCACTCATCCAGCATCCACCATGGGCAGACCTCAGGAGCCATGCGCAGAATGGAAAAAATAAACTGCCAACAATTTAATATGGCTCTCACTCCTACACATTTGATAGTGACAAAAACCCCATTCATAGAACCCAATCAAAGCTTTTAAGTCTCAAGTGGTTAATATCTGATAAAGGCAAACTTCTATTCAGACCCCACATCAAGACAACTAATCCTTTAATAGACTCTTTTAACTGTCAGTCAAACTGGGAACTCAGAACCCCCTGCTGAGACAGTTGTAGATTTTGAAGCTCAGCCAAGCATTCATAATGACATATGATAGACTTCAGGGAAATTTCAACAAAGAGCACTATTGAACGTGCAAGACTAGATGCTACTTCTTTCTAAACTACGCCTGTCAATCAAATCGCTCCAGCAGTGAGCTACTTAAACTCTCACTGAAAGTTGCTGCCTGTGTTTTTTAAAGTTTAAAGATTGGGGCATTTAAAAAACTTCAGATCATGACAGTTGTAAAGGCTTTACCCGCCCTTCCATCAACTTGTGACTCCCACACTGTGGATTAAGGCCCTTGCAACAGCCAAAACGGGGTCTGTTTGAACTCAGCACTAAGTTCAAATGACCCTGAGGGCTTCCCTCCTGTGTGTGTCACGCCTTGTCCCCAGCTTTCCTCTTTCAGCAAAATATTGTTTTGTCAGAGATGGAGGGCGGCATTTCCATATCCAGGTCCCACCCACCGTTTTTAAAGCTCTGCAGAGCCTTCCCAACATTGCACAAATCTGGGCCATTGATTCCAGAGGCAATAACAAAAATTCCATTGCCAAACTTAGAAGGTGCAAAATCAAAAGAATAAATGTGAGAATGCAATAACGAAATAGGCAATTCATTGTGTTCTTCCGCTTAAATCAGTACAAACTTTCGGAGTGTTACTGTAGAGGTTTCAGGCTATCACACCACCAAATACCATCAACATAACACAGCAGTGAGACACAAGTAAAACTAAAACCTAATACCTCTTCACTGACCCAATAGCAAAGGAACCTAGTGTCGACCTCCCTTGAAGTCAGTGGATATCACTCAATCGAATCTGCACATGGCGTGGACGACCAAGGTGTGATTGCGGTCATGAGTCCCTGACCATGAAACGCATCACATTAATCTTCGCATTAAGACCTGTTGAGGATGGGGCCTCATTATTCCACTCTGCATCTCAGGAGACCATTGAATGGATAACCAAACTAGACACCCCACCATGGATTTTCCGTCATACAGAAATAGTAGTAGCAGTGTTTAGTTACAAGTTAGAGCTTACCAATTATGAATGCTACAACCATGTACTACAAATGTATCACATTTCAAAAATTGCTCTTTCACCCCATCTGCTTAGGTGTGGGAAGTGCAGAGGAGGGAGCAAAGGAGAGGCGGGTCAAACAATTGCTTCAGAAAACCCCTTTCCAAAGTGATTGGGCCAAGTTTACCTTGTAATCGGATATACTAAAAAAAGAATTAAACCCAGCCAGATCTCAGTGAATGACAATCCCTACTCTGGATCCAGAAGTTCAATGTTTTATGAAAAAGAGTTGCAATGTCTGGCAATAATATTATTTTAATTCTTACCTGAGGTGGTTTCCTGCATCTTTTCACGTTTCCTCTTCTTCTTCTTTCCCTTCAACATTTGAAACAAATTCAAGATATTTTATAGATCAGTTATTTATACTGATTGAACAATAATTGCAAACATACATACAGGAAAGAGTGGAGGTGAAATTGGTCTCGGCAGGTTGTACAAAATGGCCGACAGCGTCTAATTATACCCAGTCTGATTATCTTTTACATTCTCAATTCATTTAACACCACCTTTGTGCTAATGTCGAATACCAATTTCATTAATAATATCAACATTGTTTTTGAATCATGTGGACATACAAGATATACAATATATAATGGTGGGAATTTTAATTCTCCTCAGCTGGCAAAAGTTGGATGTGCAGGGCAGGGAAAACAAGAGAGAAGAAAGACCTGCAACCACCGGACCTTTCAAAGTACTTTATAGCCAGTGAGGTACTTCACAGGATCACAGAATGGTTGCAGCACAGAAAGAGGCCAGTCAGCCCATCCCATCTGTGATGGCTCTCCAAAGGAGCAGTTTACCTAGTGAAGCTCCCTGGTCTTCTCCCTGTAGCCCCGTACCTTCTTCCTTCTCGGGTAATAATTCACTTCCCTCTTAAATGTTTCGGTTGAACTTGTCTCCACCTCACTGTCAGACAGTGCATTCCAGATCCCAACCATTCGTTGTGTGAAAAAGCTTTTCCTTATGTCTCCATTGCTTCTTTTGCCAATTATCTTAAATCTGTGCCCTCTCGTTCTCGACCCTTCTCCAATAGGAACAGTTTCTCCCTATCTAGTCTGTCCAAGCCCCTCAATTTTGTACACCTCTGTCAAATCTCCTCTCAACTTTCTCTTCTGCAAGGAAAACAGTCTCAACCTTTCCAATCTATCTACGTAACTGAAGCTCCTCATCCCTGAAACTGTTCTCATGAATCTTTTCTGCACCCTCACTAATGCCTTCCCATCTTTTGTAAACTGTGGTGCCCAGAATAGAACACAATACTTCAGCTGAGGCCGAACGAGTGTTCGACACAAGTTTAACATAACCTCTTTGCTTCTGTACTCTATGCCCCTGTTAGTAAAGCCCAGGATATTGCATGCTTTATTAATTACACTCTCAACCTGTCTTGCCACCTTCAAAGACTTATGCACATATACATCCAGGTTCCTCTACTCCTGCATCCCCTTTGGTATTGTACTCCTTATTTTATGTTGTCTCTCTGCATTCTGCTTACTGAAATGAATCACTTTACACTTCTCTGCATTAAATTGCATCTGCCACCCAACCTCCCATTCCACCAACCTATGTCCTTTTGAAGTTCTGCACTATCCTCCCCAATGTTTGCAATGCTTCCAAGCTCCCCAAGGAACACCACTACAAGCCTTCCTCAAGTCTGAAAAACATCCATTCACCATTACTCTCTGTTTCCTATCACTCATGTCCATGTCGCTACTGTCCCCTTTATTTCATGAGTTATAACTTTGCTCACAAGTCTGTTGTGCAGCACTTTATCAAATGCCTTTTGGAAGTCCATGTACATCACATCAACAGCATTACCTTCATCAACCCTCGCCCTTCTCTGTTATGAAATCAAAAAACCCTAGCAAGTTGTTAAACACAATCAGCTCTTAAGAAATCCATGCTGGCTTTCCTTGATTAACCTGCCTTCGCCCAAATGACTATTAATTTTGTCTTGAATTATCGTTTCTAGAAGCTTCCCCACAATCGAAGTTAAACTCACTGGCCTATAGTTTCTGGGCTTATCTTTACACCCATTTTTGAACATTTAACATTTACAATTCCCCAGATCTCTGGCACCACCCCTGAGGCTAAGAAAGATTTTTTGAAATGCAGTTACTATTATAATGTAATAAATGCAGCAGCCAATATGTGCACTGCAAATTCCCACAAACAGCAATGTGATCATGACTAGTTAATCTGTTTTTTGTGATATTGATTGAGGGAGAAATATTGGCCAGGACACCAGGGATAGCTCCTCTGCTCTTCTTCGAAATAGCAACATGGGATCTAAATAGTGGGTTGGTAGTACAGAACTTGAGTATTGCTGAAAAACTGTCAGCCACCATTAACTGGTGCATTCTCCATGGCAACGCCTCCACCAATAGAGTCCACTTGCCAATGAATCAGCCCTCTCTTCTCATGCAGTGTAAAGCTGTTGCTTCCCCTGGCATTGGTATTCTTGTGATTGTCCTGATGAGTGCAAGATGAAAAGCTTTGACAAAATGTTTTTTTTCAGTGATACTGGGATATTTTATATCCAACCAGGCAAGCAGACGGGGCATTAGTTTAGTGCCTCATTCAAAAGAAAACACCTCCAACAGTGCAACACTCCCTCAGTACTGCACTGAGATGTCAACCCAAATTTTTGTGCTCAAGACCTGGGGGAGAATTTTCCGCCCATCGGGGAGACTGAGCAGGAGCGGGACCGGACGCGGCTGCACGCTGCCATTTTACGTGAGCTGGGACACGTCCATGAATTCTATTAAAAATTTTTATTAAAGCTTAAAAACCTTCATGAAACCCCATCCCGCCGTGGATGAGGTCCCATGAAAAATGCGAAGGCCGCTTGGGCTCTTCGCCTGCAGCCACCCACCACCCGCCCCCCCCCGACCTTAAGGTTGGACAAGCAGCCCTGTTAATTAGTTCAATTGCTATTTAAATGGCCTTAATCGGTCTTTGACAGTTTGGTGGGCGCGCAGCCGACTCCGGTGCGCGCCTGCCGAACTGAAGATCGGAATGACACGTGGTGACATTAGGACGCACGCCCGATGTCACTGTGCGCCATTTCACGCATTGGCGAGCAGGCCACACCCCTGCACACTGACCAGAAGATACAGGCCCTGGAGTAGGATTTGAACCTGGAACCTTGTGACTCAAGGCAAAAGTGCCACCAACTAAGCCACAGCTAACACATACTAAATGCAAAATACCCGCTCCATCCTGATCTTAAACATTCCTTGTTTTTCAGTCATGGAAGGTGCCCACCCACATAGGGAAGGAGTCCTCACATTTATGCAAACCAGGGTCCTATCATGTCAATAGACCCATTATGAACTGAAGACCAATGAGGTAAGATTAAAAACTTTCCTTTTGTGGGGCTAGCTGATGGTGGCATAATGATAATGTCACTGGACTAGTAATCCTGAGACAAAAACAGAATTACCTGGAAAAACTCAGCAGGTCTGGCAGCATCGGCGGAGAAGAAAAGAGTTGACGTTTCGAGTTCTCATGACCCTTCGACAGAACCAGGTGAATCCCAGGAAGGGGTGAAATATAAGCTGGTTTAAGGTGGTGTGGGGGGGGGGGGGGGGAGGGGGGGGGGAGTTGGGTGGGGGGAGAGAAGTGGAGGGGGGTTGGTGTGGTTGTAGGCAAAAGCAGTGATAGAAGCAGATCATCAAAAGATGTCACAGACAGTAATCCTGAGACTCAGGTTAATCATCTGGGGGCATGAGTTCAATCCCATGACGGCAGCTAGGGGAACTAAAATCCAACTGATAAACCTGGAATAGAAAGCTAGTCTCAGTAATGGTGATCATGACCATCATCAATTGTTATAAAAACCCGTCTGGTTCACTAATCACTGATTCGCTGGTACTGCAGGGAAGGAAATCTGCCTTCCTTACCTAGTCTGGCTCCCACGTGACTCCAGATCCACAGTAATGTGGTTGGCTTCTAACCGCCCTCTGAAATGGCCCAGGAAGTCATTCAATTCAAGGGCATTTAAGGATGGGCAACAAATGCTGGCCTTGCCATCAATACCCACATCCCAGGAAAGAATCAAAAAGAAATGTGAGGGAGGCATAAGACTGTCCTGGAGTCACCTCCACCTGAACTGCAGTCCTCCCCTCCCAACCGCACTTTCCCCACTGCCTGCCCCCAATTATGCCATTTCCTTTTGCACCCCACCACCCCTCCCCCTCTTATTGTGGGCAGCAGTGCGTCCAGTGGCATGTTTAACAATACTTGGCCATGAAAATGTTCTGGACCTCCTACAGCCATTCTGGAGGGGGCCAGTCACTCCTTTGGCTGCAGAAGCTAATGGGCAAAATTTTTACCTCAATGACTGGGCACGCGCCCAACCCACTAGAGCGCAAAATGACGTGCTTTGCCATCAAGCGGGCCTCCTGACATCAACGCGCAGTCGCGCGATAGTTCAGTCAGCGGGCGCGTGCCGGAGTCGACACCACAGCTGCCAACGATTAAAAGGCCTATGAAGACCATTGAAAAGGTCATTAAAATAAAAACGTTAAAACTTAATTAATAACATGTCCCTGCTCAGGTGACAGAGTCACACGAGGGTTTTATAACGTTTATAATTACTTTATTCTTTTTTAAAACTCATCACCTCCCTGAGGCAGCTCTGCGCCTCAGGGAGATTATCAGGCGCTCACTCGCACGCGTGCGTAAAGTTCGCGCTCGCCCTGCTCGCCCTCCTCCTCCCCCGCGCCGGCACAGGCAGCGCTAAACTCTGCCGCTTGCGTTTCATGCTGGGCGGGCCTTAATTAGCCTTCCGGCCTCCATCGCAGGCAGGGGTTGGCTTCCCGGTTGCTCCCACCTGCCTCCACCAAGCTTGCCCGACAAGGCCAAGATTCTGCCCGAGGTTTCTATCGTTGTGTCTGTCCTCATTCCTGTACTCTCCATACTCTCACTCACAAAAACAGGGCAAAAAAATCAAACAACTCACGAGGAAGCTGGATAAAAACAAATGAAAGTTCACTCATTGTCAGTTCACCAGCGTGTGCAGAAATTGCACACGCACATTAAGTCTTAAAGCAGCTTGAATATCATTGAGAAACAGAAACAAGCAAAGCCAGCCTCAGTATAAAATAGGCTTTCAAGCGCCTAGTGTGCTTTGTAACAAGACTCAAATTACAGTGAGGGTACTGTAACAAATGACATGAAGACATCAGGAGCCAAGGTCCAATAGCTTTCTAACAGAGAGTCTATTCACAACCTCACAATGTGGTAGGGGGTGTGTGACTCAATCGGGCAAAGTATAAAGAAGAGTCCTTGCAACTCTACCTGTCAAATACTAACCTCCCCTTTTGTATGTTTCTGCCTGAAATTTGATACAAGAGTGCAGTTTTATGTGGCTCTGGTCCTCCGCGAGGTCACAGTCAAACAGCTTCATTTGATTTTATTTCAATTGCTGCTTTATGTACTGGATTCAATTCTGAGAAATGTGGTTTTGTGACATCTCTCTGAGAACTGCTGAGGTCAAAATGCATCTTTTGAAAAAAACTGGAAAGATGTGGAGCAAATTAACCTGGATAGAAAATGAACAGGGCTTCAAACTGCATTGGTTCCAGTCCGAATTGGGAACCTGGCCTACTCCAGCTCACAATTCGTATGCTCATGTGTATCGAAGAGCAACGAGGTAAGATTAAAAACTCCCTTTACGTGAAGCCAGCGGAAACAGGATTAACCAAGAGGGAAGCATAACAATGATAAGAATGATAACCCCAACAGACAAACGAGTCACTGGCCCCTCCAGAGTGACTGTGGGAGGTACAGACAATTTTCATTAAATATGCCACTGGGTGACTTGCCACCCACAATATGAGGGAGGTCCAAAGATTTGTTGTGCTCCACAATAGCTTGGTTAATTGGAACAAAGTGTAGTTGAATTGTGCATCCCAGAAAGGTCCCATGTTCAATCCCCAGCTGGTTAGTCTCAGTTTGGGTGCTGTTAGGGGCACCATAACTGGCCCCTGGTTCATGGCTTACCAAGGGGAGAAGGCTCTTGGTCTCGATCACTCCATGTGCTAATGCGGACAGGGGGGTGGAACCTGCATCTCTTCCCTGTTATTGAACAGCCTGCCAATACTTGGTTGCCAAAGCTTACATGTGAATAACTAGTCCCGTGGACAAAGTAAGTGACTTGCATGGAGCCATCACTTTGCAAAGAGTCAATACCTTCAGGAGAGAAGGATGGGGAGGAATCTCGTAGAGAAAAGGGAAAGATTTGCTCTATATCTGTTATCTCAAATGAGCGCAACTTGGGTGAAAGAGAAGTGGTCATTTTTGTCATTAATACCTGAAGCTAGCAAGGTGGATATTCCATCCTTATATTGAACCAACTAGATTTTCTTCCTCATTGATCAATAATACACCAGCTTACTGCCCGATTGTTGAAGGGGACTGTTAGTCCCCAGTATTTGGCGACACCTTATCTGTTCACTTGCAAACACACATCAATCCCATTGAAGCATCTCACCCTGCTTGCAACATGACAGTTACAGAAACAACACACGTCTCTCCTCCCTCACCAAGGAAAGGTTTGCAAACACTCTTCAGTGAACACCATACCCTTTAAACAAAATTCACTCTTTACCCCTTACACACATGCCAATTTGAACATTTAGAACAATTTAACTTAAGTAATTGCTTAGAGAGAGAGAGACCTTACAAAATAACACATGCACTTGCTGTAAATGTTCACAGCTAAGTCACGTAATATCATATTGATCAAAGGTTTGAATTAGTCATAAACTAGATAAAAACAAACTTAAAAGCAACACAACAAGTTGTGTGAAGCTCACATTTACATTCCAGTGATGTCACCTATTAGCTTGAGCCTAGTGTGTTTGAACAGGAACTAGTGTTCCTTTTAGAGGCAGAGGTGATCATCATAAAGATAACACTTTTCCCTGGGAAAGTGAAGTTATTGCAAGCTGGAAATGTCTGCTAACTTGTTTATGTATGAATTGTAATTCCCTCTCAAAAAAAAAGAGGGGTGAAAGAAGAGCAAAAGGATTGCTGAGGTGCCCAGATAGAAACACAAGAAACTTACATAGTTATCCCGCGCAGACCAGCCTGGGTAAAGCTGCATGTGAAGTTGCCGTTCTTTGCGAGCCAGCTCATAGTACTTTGCTTGCTCTTCACGAGACAAAGCATGCCACTGTAACAAGAAGAGATGGGTGGACATTACTCAAACACTCAGTTGGGGACTTGAACATAGAGTGACATATGGTGAGAAATGGATGTTCGTTTTCATTAAAAGAAATCATTTTGCTGGCGAAAGGATAACATTACAATTGCATGTCTGTAGACTGACAATGCATCATGATACATCTTGTTACACACAAGGGGGCTCATTTTAATCTTGGACAATATCGGCTCCCCCCCACCCCACCCCTCCCATATTAAACTCGACATCTTTTTCAATTGAAGTCAATGGGAGTGGGGGTATTACAGGAGGTGAAACATTTCTGCCCATCTCTGACTGAGCTGCCTGGTCTCAGATGCATCTGCCAGCATTCATTCTAACTTAGTATCACCCACATCCTATACAGTCCCTAATATGTGTCTCTGATTCCTGTTCCTTCTTATGCTGACAGACAAATCACACTGAACTTTCACAGCATTCATAGCAACATTAGCATTGAATCAAAGGTTATTCTACTGAGAAACCGCTGTGAGAAACCCAGTTTCTTTGAATACTCTTCTTTATTATAAAAGTGTTGGAAAGGGGGAGTAGAGATTGACAGCCAATTAAAAATCATTCAGTCTGGTAATCCAATTGGTGTGGGAAGGTGATACACTCCAAAGATGGAGTAGTTGGAGGTCATGTGACAAAACGTCAAGTCATTTCATCCACCCAGAATTGAGAACTCTGAGTCACATGGAGTCACCATGACTTGCTCCGGTAGTTCCTCATACAACAATTCCTTTGATTCATTCTCAATTCTCTCTGCCTCCCCCCCACTCCACATTTACCCTTCTGTGATAAAGAAGGTTGTCGCTCATGTACACTACTGATTCTGCCTGCAGTAGAAACTTGTCAGATCTAAAAGGGGGTCATCAGTGGCACTTTTTTTTTTGGTTATGTATCAAGTGACAGAACAAAGGAGGATAGCCAGAGGCAATGGTAACTGTAGGGGCAGATAACTCTTAAAACTGACACTAGTGACTTTCACAAGGAATGAAAGGCAAGGATTATTGGTGCAGGAATGCCAGCGGGCTAGCACAGGACCTTTCTGTGACCTAATGCCTATTTCCTTGTGGTTTACCTTTACATCACCAGTACTGAGCTGGCTTCTCTAACAGTTTAGCAACCACAGTCGTTACTTACTGCAATTATATCTAGCACTGATAATGGTTTGAGTAAGAGAGAGAACGATGAGCTGTTGTTGTTGACCTTTTGCCAATTTTCCCGGAGTGTCCAGGAATTAAAGTTTAATCTCTCTGACACTGTTGTGAGCCACTCAGAAGAAACATCCCAAGATCATTAAAGAGGTTGGGTATTTTACTTTCCATTTTATTTGAATGTTTGATTATTAATTTTAAAATATTGTTGATGCGAATAAGGGCTGCTAACTGGGTGAGACGGTAGGAGACGAGGGGACAAGGTTAGTGGCGAAGGGATGAAACCTCCAGGAATATGGCCAAATGAGTTGGCAACCCTGGGATGAGAGTTTATTTCGAATTGGACTTGACCAGCAGTGTCAGAAATATTTAAATGTTGCAAAATTACTAAAAGGAAAAAAAAACCCTGGCAAAGTGAAGCACACCAGAATATGGAACCACTCACGTGAACACCTGATTTCTTACTTATATATTGGGTCTGCACCTGAATGTTCTCTTGTCTTCACACCCTTTCAGGAAGACTATCCCGCAGAGAATGGCTACAGGTCAAAGGAGGAGATTGGAGGGGCCACATCTATGGAAAGCACACTCTACCCGGCTCACTCAACTCCCAGCCCCACATGGCCTCTGATCTGGTACAACTTCCAACTCCACATCAGAAAAGCCGCACGTGATTTTTTTTTTCCTTCGGCTGGAAATTGGCTACTCACCCTTCTGCCGAGGATTTGGTTAATGGCTGCGCTCTCTTTCAATGTGCACTCTGCCACCACATTCGCTCTCATCTCCTTCATGTATAACATAAAGGCATTGAGTGGCTTCTTGATGTGAGGTTTCTTGGCCTCTTGCTCCTTCCTCGTTTCATGGTGAGGCTTTCTGTAGGCAAAGGGAAAGGAAGACGCTTTTCACCAATTTAAATCGCACCCGTTGATGGAACAAATACTAAAACAAAACATCGCTTTGCCTCATTTTGCACCCCACCATCCACCGAGAAAGGAAAATGTGAATTTGCATAGCTTCCTAACACTGGACTGAACATAGGAACAAGAGGAGACCATTCAGCCCCTTGAGCCTTATCCATCATTCAATTAGATCATGACTGATCTGTATTTTAACTCCCTCTACCCGCCGTGGCTCTGTAACACTTGCCTAATAGCAATCAAACTGAGTGTTGAAATTTTGAATGTGTCCTTCCCTCCTCCCAAGAAAAAAAAAATGGCAGCAAATCTCCAAATTGTCAACCTACATGTCCATGTGTTCAATCTCATTGTGAATGGGTTCTTGCTTGATCTGATGGTTCACAATGGCTGGGTGAGGAATTCCGGTGGTAGGAGGGTTAGGGTTACCGGGAACCATAGGATGGGAAAACCTAAATTGAAGATAGATAAGAAAAAATTAAAATGAACAGCACTGTGTTTACAGCCATACTTTTGGGTCACAGAACATTACTCAACAAACACCAGACAGCAGAAAGCAACATTAGCAAAGGTTGGATGGAGTGACTCATAGAGGGTGCATAAATGCAGATGTATTTACCAAACCCACTTTTAGGCAATTTCTAATGCTACGTAGGATATTGAATCAAGACAATGAACTATTAGTATTTTTTATCAATGGGAAAATATTTAAAATACAAAAGGATTGCAGGCCTCAAAATGACTCATCCTTTATCCAGTTAAAACTCCGGGAGGTGGTGTGTGTCTAAACCAGGCTGCGAAGTACATCTCTGCACAAATTCGTTCCCTCATGACAATAATCTGAGTCACTGCCAACATGGTCACTGAGAGTGATGTTTGTGCAGGCAACCGCAACTCGAACGCTGCTCATTATCTGCACAGTTGTGGTCTGGTTCCAACTGGGCTTGCCGCAGGACTGCGGCTGGTGTGTTCTGGGCTGGCTCCAACGGCTACAACTGGGACCCAGGAAGGATTGGGCCCCGGAAGGTCATTGGAATCAAGGAGCATGCCTTCTTTATGCTGATGTTTTGAACCTGCGGCTGAAGGTGCATTATTAATGTTGAAGCCTCATCAAAAGAAAATCTACTGCAGTGCAGAACGTTGCAAACAAACCCAGAAGCGGCCATGTACTCTGAGTTTTCAGGGGTGGGAAGTTGAATAATGTTAAATGAATGGGTGAGCTCAAATTTCATTTGGTACCACAGCTCTACACAGAAAGCTAAAGCAGCCGTGTTTTATTGGAAAGACCAGCTGGGCCAATTTGCCACAGGATAGCCCCGTGGGATCACGCATGAAAGGGAAGCAATTATCATCCAGTATTAAAATATGGTTAATGTGCATAGCACCTTGCCAATCGTTGATAAAGGCAACTCAAGAAAGCAGCAACAGATCCCCAGTTAACACTTCGCTGTACAGCAGAGTAACTTTGCCAGTTCACTTGCTCTATACTTGCACCCCTGTTACAAAGCACCTGCGTCTATATCAAAGGATATTCAACTGGCCACAGTGTCATCCAGAAGAAACCACTCCTTGCAACAGAAGGGAAACACTGACCGTCATATTATATGAAAATACAGCTAACTCAAGGTGAAACAACACTAACAGTCCACATGAGAGGCCCAGGCAGTGTTTGGATGGAGACTTTTGACATTATTGGCAAGAGTTTTCCACTCTGTAAAATTTCTTTTTTTAAAAACATCAGGGTGACCACTTTAAAAACGATGTTCGATTTCTCTAAACTTAACTTTAGCTTTGAGGAGTGGGTTAAGGAACACAAGGAGGGAATGAGGGGAAGAAAGTGATGACTCCTGCCCCCTTTATTAACCGAGATTGAGCAACTTAAAGGGCATTGCTGAAAAGAGAGACACGTCGCTGAAGCTTCCCGTCTTGCACTCGTCAGGGCAAACAGAAGAATACCAAATTTTATAGCACATGGCAGCCACGTTCAGATGGGAAAAGTGTCGGGTCTACCTCAAATTACCCGGGAAAGGCAAGGTATCTCAAAAATTTGAACAAGTTAAGCAAGCCGTTTCATGATGCTACTATGCAGTGGCGACACGAGTGGTATTTTCCACTGATAGAATGCTGCCGTCAGTCCAAAGACTTTCCGGCTACCACACAATTGAGCAATGTCGTGTATGAATGTCAGTGCCGGTGTGACGCCAGGTACATATGCAATACGTCCCAATGGTTGGCTGATCGAATCAAATAACGCATTCGTAATAGGCAGAGTACAGACTGTTCCCAACCAGACTGCACTTGCAGAATCCAAAATGGAACGTCTACTGTTAGATGTGATTCCGCGATTGGGCAGCACTTGCTGAACAATCCTGAGTGTGCTAATAGCTACACTAACAACCAATTTAAGATCATCAGTCGAGCTTGTAACCCTCCAAGTGACATAAATTCAGATGCAGGGACTCATTCTCTGCAAACAAAAAGAATATGTTCAAGCCTTGTGCCTTTTTTGAATTACCCAGAAGCATGGAGAGCCTATAGTTCCCCACTGCTTTCTCCATGGCAATGCCTCAGCCAATCAGAGTCAACGTGCCAACCAATCAGCACCTGTTTCTCCTGCAGTATAAATTGCTGTGTTCATTTAAAATTTGGCATTATTGCATTTGTTCTGATGAGTCTAAGATGAAAAGCTTCAGCAACATGCCTCTCTTTTCAGTAATATTCAGGTTCTGTACTACCAAGTGACAATTTATTTTCTTTCAGAACTGTTAGTCGAGTACAAAGGTGTGATAACCACATGCTAGAAACCTGAGTCAATGCTGAGTGCCAACTGTGGTGGTAAAAAGCATCAAACGCACAAGTTACATCATGCTTCTTCCACTGAAATGCCAGACAACACTTCACACATTTGAAGTCCAGTAACTTTTGGATGAACAAATGATGCAGCCATTCTGTATTCACAACCTACCACAGCCCGGAGATGAGTGCCCAGTTTGTTCTGTATTGGTGGGGCTCACTGATGACATGAATACCATGAGATTGTACACCACAACATATAGGCAAGCCTTAGATTGTAAGTCACCTTTGTAGTTTACCACTGCAGCAGCACCTTTAAGAAGCTTAGTTTAGTCAGAACAAATGATTCCCATTAATTGCTCCCCATTCAGCCACATGCACACAAAGACCCCAATCTCAGCCAAGTTTGGGTGAGCAGGCAGGGGTGTGGGGTGGGGGGCGGGGGAGGTGCTGCTAAATGGAAGGGGTGAGGTTGGCTGATGGGAGGGGAGGTGATTGCTGGGGGAGGGGGAACTGTTGCTGGACTGAGGGGAGGTGGTTATCAACAGGCCTGGAGGGATTAGCGGAGGTTCAAATCAGACTCTCGTCTCCCAGTTGCCAGTTACACAGCAATATTGACAGGGAAAGGGGGGAAAGTGGAATTGCCAGGGTGAAAGGCAGTGGTTATGCAGCTGGGGGAAGAAGTAATATCCTCTCAGTTATGGTGGGAGGCCAATTGTATGGGGAATAAACATGTCGACACAACACTCTGACTGCGTGTTACACGGCTGGTGTCATTCACCGAGCTGGCTGGTGACACATTGAATCTATCGTTTGGCTCCCACAGGTTTGGTTCCCACGGAATTCATAAACTCTTCCCTCATTCCTACATCCGACCCAGGAATTATCATTTCAATTTGAACAATTTAGTTTGAATGGTTCACTTTGGCCAATTTTGAAAGTGGGGAGGATAGTTTAATAAAATCTATTTTTGCTGCCTGCTAATTTCCTTCCGTCAAACTTCAGACGGTTAAGTACCAGATGTTCATGTAACACTTATTTTTTTAAGACAACTTCGATGTATAATTAAGACATTGTGTTTAGCTATTGGGTTAAATTCTGTTACATTGCCTGTGCAATTTGTTTCAATAGAAAAACATGAAATATGCGCAATGGGAAAAGTTGTTTTGAGCAATTAAAAGCTCAACTACACATTGGCCTTTTGTTGTTGTTGTTTAGTAGTGAAAATGGATTAAACTGTAATAATTGTGCTTTCAATCAGATAAAAATTCTAATTAATTTTTAAGTTTGGTGCTCACAGCAATTTAAATATCTAAACAGTTGAATGAATGGCTATTCGATGTTTCCTATCCAGTTTTTTGAAGAGCTTTAGTTTAACGCATTGTTATCTCAATTAGCTTGAATTATCTTCCAATTAAATGGCCAATCATAACAGGGCAAACTCAAAATGATCGCTGCACCATACCGTGTCCCCCTACACACTCGCAGCTTTGGTCTCTATCAATGCTCCTCCAACCGTCTACCTCTCTCCCGCAAGGGGTGCAACCTGGCTGCAGGGCTAAGATCAGGGCATTGTCATGTGGGGAATCTCCAGGCCAGATCCTGCTTGCTGCCCTTCCAGGGCAAGTTGAAGCAACAACTCACTGCCACCCTGTTAAACTCTTGCAAGCCAGTCAACTTCTGGCGCTGTAATTTTATCTTGGGGAAACCATGGATTCGTAATGACTAAAATGGCAAAAACCTTTCAAAGCATTGTAAAGATCATGTACAGTCGCAGTCAGTATTGTGGTAGCCAATTTATGTTACTAAGTTCTTTTCCCCATCCCTTTTCTCACCTCACCTCTCCTTCTATACCTGTTCCTTCACCTCTCTCTCTCTTCCATTTTAGTCTTTATGTCTACTTTGTTTGATCTTCTTACTTATCTCACTTCCTTCTTTCTCTCTCACTTACCTCCATGCCTCTCTTCTCTCATTCTTTCTCTCTCTCTCTGTCTTAGTTTTCCTCGCTTCCCTCAATATTTCATTGTTCCTTTGCTCACTTTCCTCCATTTCTTTCCATCTCATTCCCCTCTGTCTTCCCTCTCCCAATCATCACTCTCACATTCCTCCGCCTCACTCTCTCTCTATCTCTTATCTCTTATTCACCCCTCCCTACCCCCCATCTTCCTGTCTCTCCCTCTCTTTCTCTCTGTTTCTCCACTCCAGCCTCCGTCTCTCTCACACTTGGTTTTGTTGACAAGGGGTGAGGTTAGGGTTAGGCTTTACTCTCAAAATAAGAAGCATTAATTTTAGTGTCCATGACAAAGTTACAGCCAGAATGGCTTGTTTAGTTGCACATTCAGTCATGAGCTTGGGATCAGGAGGGGCTCCAATCAATGGAGAAATTTAGCTCCAGGCTTTACTCTCAAAATAAGAAGCATTAATTTTAGTGTCTGTGACAAAGTTACAGCCAGAATGGCTTGTTTAGCTGCACATTCAGTCATGAGTTTCAAATCCTCCTTGTACTTTAAAAACAAAGTATGAAGAACAGAAAATTACATGAAATTAAAGATCAATTACAAGCTTATTTGGTTGGATGGAGAAATCTTTGGACTTGTTTGGATATAAAAGTGTTGGCAAAAACATTCAGAAAACATGATTATGATATTAAACAGGACACACAATTCAATCATAACCTGTTGCAAAATCAAACACTGATATCACTTTGGAAAACCAAATTTTCAGACTGTATAGTCCCTCTTTGTTATCATCTGTAAAAATAAATGATTTACGCTTCACTAAAGGAGGCTAATAAGAAGTCTACCTGTTAACCAGCACAGGCAAGGATCACAATCAACATGAATATATTTGATTGGGAAAATGTTTCATATCAGGGTGAGTTGTCTTATGAGGAAAGGTTGGACAGGCTGGGTTTGTATCGCCTGGAGTTTAGAAGATTAAGAAGCGACTTGATTGAAACACATAAGATTTGAAGGGTGGATGTAGAAAGCATGTTTCCTCTTGTGGGAAAACCTAGAACTAGGGGTCACTGTTTAAAAATAAGGGGTCGCTCATTTATACCAGAGCTGGAGCGAAATTTTTTCTCTCAGAGGGTTGTGAGCCTTTGGAACTCTCTTCCCCCAAAGGCGGTGGAAGCTGAGTATTCGAATATTTTTAAGGCAGAGATAGATAGATTCTTGTTCAACATGGGGGTGAAAGGTTATCGGGGGTAAGTGGAAATGAGGATTTGATGTTACATTCAGATCAGCCATGATCCTACTGAATGGCAGAGCAGACTCGAGGGGCTGAGTGGCCTAGTCCTGCTCTGAATTCGTATATCTGTATGTATTGAGTCTAGTTTAGGGTGCTTGCTTTACTGTCTGAAACCTTTGTTTTCAAAGCTTCATTGTTCATCAAATAGTCAGCTTGCTGGATAAGCCACAACTTCATATGGTTAAATACTGTGACTGGTGCTTTCACACTTAACAAGTCAGTGAAATGCCAACTCTGCAAATTCGAACAGATATTTTTGGCTATGCATATGTTCAGCCTTAGGTGGGATGTAGCTGCACAATTAAATGGTCAAAAATGGATACCTGAGAGTCATTTACAGTGTGTGATCAAGTGGGCCAGAGCACAACCTAAAATTGATAGGGAACCGCACGTGCAAACAGACAGAGGACCAAACCTGGGATTGCCAGGACAAGATCAAACTGTACAAAAGCACTGGGGAGCCCTGGCATGTCTGTTGTAATCTTGACGTTCTTGGCTACAATTGTGCCTCTTGCAGCACTACCTGGGAAGCACATTGACACCAACTTGAACATTTACTTAGTGCTAATGTGAAATTACAGAATTGGTAACCCGCTACAATTCTTTTTTCCTCCCTAAGTTAAGCAATTAAAGTCTTACAACGGTTTTGATGCAGTGTCAATTTCAAAGTCTTGAAACAGCTTAAAAAGAAAGAGGGTCCTGCAGCCGTCTTGCTAAAGTTCAAAGGAAACAAAGGGCTTACCAGTTAAGAGGAGGTGTGAGCTGTCCAACAGCACCTGGAGACAGGGGATAGAAGGAGGGGATATCAGGACCTGGGGGGTGTCTGTGCATGCCTGTAGGGAGGGGAGCAGGGGTCCAGGTGAGAACATAACACAAGCATATTAGATTTCCACAAGTTATTTCAACTCAATTAAGCAAGAATAAATAGTGTGTGCATCAGACAAGAAATAATTAGAAATTATCTTCTCAACTTTTCTTTCGAAATTGAGACCTCAATGGTATTGAGTACAATCATTATTTAACTACATTGCTTGTGTTTCAACTTAATTTGGATAGATTGTCATAACTTAACTTAGCAATTAAATCTGGTAAATGTTTTTCTTAATGCCTTATTTGGGAAAAAGATGATATAATATTAATAATAAAGCTGCTCCTTTGATGTTTCATCTTCAACCATGGTGAATTCATTTACCATTCCCCGTTTGACAATAATCGCTATGTACACCTGAATGAGAGGACGCGAAGCAATATCACTTCAGTTTTTAAGATAATTATTCTTCCCTATTGGGAAGTGCTGGATGTGATTGGTGTCTTTGGGCTCTGCTGTTGAATCATCAATTTTTGGGATTTCAATTCAAAGAGTCCTCTAACGCAGCGCAAGAATGAAATGTCTTGACTATTATTGGATAACCCAAGAAAAGTAGTTCAGGATGTTTTAAATTAAATCTTCTCTAGACTCCTCACAATCATTTCAGCTTGTCCAATTTCTGTTTTGCTTTTAACTGTCTCACTCAAGTTATTTCAAATAAAGATCTGCCAAGTTACTTAAATGCAAACAGTAACATTGAAAGAACGTTCTCAACAACCGCTCACCTTTAACCTAGTAAAACATTTCAAGGTGCTTCTTTGGCAAAAGTTGACAGCGAGTCAAAGAAGAGCAATTGGCACAGGGGATCTAAAGCTTCTCCTTGTGGTAAAATGGTTGGTAAACTTCATGGAGTGCTGTAAATTTCTTTGAAATGCACGATTGTGCCATTTATGAATGGAACTCTGCTCCTTCACCTAACCCCAACCAAAACAAAATTCATTCCCGCCCCCACCCCCCGCGAGTTTCCCTCAAAGGTGGCTCAAAACTGAACCTTTGTTAAGCAGCAGCCTTGTTGCTACTCCCAATAATTAGGTGGGTCAGCATAGTACAGAATCCTTCTCTCAGACATTCAGCACGAAACTTCAGGGCTTACTAGATGCCTTACTTTAAAAGAATAGTAACTCCTAACCCATCTTTCAGTTGGCTTGGTGGTACTGTCACTGGACCCAGGGTAATGGTCAGCAGATGGTGGAATTTGAATTCAATAAATATCTGGAATTAAAAAAATTTAATAATGACCATGAAACCATTGTCATAAAAGCCCATCTGGTTCACTAATGTCCTTTAGAGAAGGAAATCTGCTGTGCTTACCTGGTCTGGCCTACATGTGACTCCAGACACACAGAAATGTGGTTGACTCTTAAGAATGCCCTCTAAGTAAGGGCAGTTAGGGATGGGCAATAAGGCTGGCCTAGCCAGTGATGTCCACATCCCACGAACAAATTAATAAAAGCTGGAGCTCGGGATTTTGCATGGGTGTGTTTCTTGGCTGAGATGCTCATTTCTATGGGGAACAGCAATTTTAAACACACAGGATAAGACAGGACCTCTTTTAAAAGTTAATAGAATGGAATATGCTCATCAGTGACCTATCAGCAGTACAGGAAGGAAGGGTATATTGACCTTGGAAGGAGTGCAGCGTAGATTTACCAGAATGGTACCTAACTCCAAGGGTTCAATTGCGTGGAGAGATTACACAAATTAGGGCTGTATTCACTGGAATTTAGGTTATTAAGGCTGATTTGATCAAAGTTTTCAAGATAATTAAGGGGAATGGAGAGGGTAGATTGGGAGAAATAATTTCTGCTCGATGGGGAATCCAGGACTTGGGGGCATAGTTAAAGAGTTAGAGCCAGACCTTTCAGGAGTGAAATGAGTGCACTCTAATCCACACAAAGGTCGAGGCTTTCCGGCCCCATTGTGGATGAGGCGGGACCCCAGCCAGAAGTCCATTGACTGGCGGCGGGACTGGAAGATCCTGGCTGCGGGTCGGGTGCAGAAAATCCCACCAAAGGGTGACAGAAGTTTGGAACCTCTTCCGCTAACTGTAAATGATGCTGGATTAATTGTCAACTTTAAATCTGAGATCGATAGAATTTTGTTGACCAAAGATATTAAGGGATGTGTTGCAAAGGTGGGAATATGGAGAGAGGTCACAGGTCAGCCATGATTTCAGTGATTGGAGGGACAGGCTCGAGGGATGGAAGTGGCCTCTTCTTGTTCCTGGGTTGTAGGAGTTAAGAAGCAAACTAAAGCTGTTCTCCTCTGTATGAGTAGAATCCAAACTAGATTCTCATAGGCTTCCAATTATATTCAATTTTCTTCTTGTTAGATGTGATTTGTTAATCTTCACCAATGAGTCAGGCAGCCCATTTAAAAAGAACAGAGTGCATCATTCTGGGTTTAAAGTTTTGGCAGACTGAAGTGTGTTCAATGGAAAAAGAAAACACTAATTCCCCTTTCCTGGCATTTGTGTCAGCTCCTATCCTTCCTATTCCCTAGAGAAACTGGAATTAAAATGTTTCACAGTTTATTTCTCTGGCTTCAAACAGAAAAAAAAAACACAGAAGGCCAATGACATTGGCATTTAAATTGTTCAATTTAACCTTTTGTTAACTATTACCGTGCTCTCCCAAACCACCCCCACCCACCCACCCACCCCCCAACTCCACCACCTCCACCACCCAGATCCTGAACCAAAGTGAACGATTTCAAATTCTCAGGTTTGCAGGGCATGTATTGTTTTCAGCTCTGGACTCTGGGGTTCCCAGATGTACAGAAAGGAATACACTGTGGCTACAAAACAGTACAGGGCCAGTTGTCAGCTATCTCTCTCAAGACACAGGGTTTTCCAGCATCTGCAACTTTACAGGATCAGCAGTTAATTAAGAATCATTTTCAGCCCCTTAATGCTAACACTTGATATGATTCATTTGCCTCACGATTGTCACTCCAGCTCATGCTAAGCTCTTCATCAAGCTGATTCCTTAGGGCTTCAAGGTCAAATAGTTTTGCATGTGCAGTATTCAACATCCAAATCTATGCCGGGAGAACTCTCTCAACTGACAACCCACAAACATGAAGCCCTACAGCTTTCAGAAGTGCCTGGCAGGATTAAAACAGGGTTTTAATCCCAAATAGACCTTTGCGTTCTGTGGTATACCTGAAAACATCCCCTCAGGATGTCTCTGCTAACTCTGTAAAACACAGTGTTTATTCTCGCACATTAAATTTCCCCCTCTCTGTAAAGCAGACATACACTCCCTATCGGGCAATTGCTGACACTGCATTATCACGGAGCTGGAGCCAAAGACAAGCCTCTCGATAATTGGGATGCTCAAGTGCAACAAACACAGCTCGACTTGCGTACTCCTCACCATCCACTGAGTCAAACGACCTGGGTGGCTTTTTTAACCTTGATATAAGTAAGCCAATGCTGCACAGCATGCAGATACCAGGAACAAACGGTTAATCGAGATTAGAAAGAGTAGGGTTGCAATCTGGTCAATGGCCAGCTGGGGGAAAACAAACATGGTGGCTCCGGAACCAATTGAGATTAAGGGAGACATGGCTGATGTGGCTCAACATAATTGCCTGTCACCAGCCTCTGCAATTCAAAATTGGGAGAGCAACAGCCTGACATAGTAATCCTCACGGAATCATGCCTTACAGATAATGTCCCAGACTCCATCATCGCCATCTCTGGGTATGTCCTGTCCCACCGGCAGCACAGGCCCAGCAGAGGTAGCAGCACAGTGGTATGCAGTTGGGAGGGAGTTGCCCTGGGAGTCCTCAACATCAACTCCAGGCCCCTTGAAGTCTCAAGGTATCAGGTCAAATATGGGCAAGGACACCTCCTGCTGATTACCACATACCGCTCTCCCTCAGCTGATGAATCAGTGCTCACCCATGTTGAACGCCACTTGGAGGAAGCACTGAGGGTGGCAAGGGTGCAGAATGTACTCTGGGCGGGGGACTTCACTGTCCATCAACAAGAGTAGCTCGGTAGCACCACAACTGACCGAGCTGGCCGAGTCCTGAAAGACATAGCTACTAGGCTGGGTCTGCAGCAGATGGTGAGGGAACCAACAAGAGGGCAAAACATGCTTGACCCCATCCTCACCAACCTGCCTGCCGCAGATGCACCTGTCTATGACAGTATCGGTAGGAGTGACCACTGCAAAGTCATTGTGGAGACAAAGTCCCACCTTCACATCGAGGATACCCTCCATCATGTTGTGTGGCACCATCACAATCCAAATGGGATAGATTTCGAACAGATCTGGCAACTCAAGACTGGGCATCAATGAGGCACTGTGGGCCATCAGCAGCAGCAGAATTGTACTCAAACACAATCTGTAACCTCATGGCCCGGCATATACCCGACTCTACCATTACTATCAAGCCAGTGGATAAACCCTAGTTCAATAAAGAGTGCAGGAGGACATGCCAGGAGCAGCACCAGGCATACTTAAAAATGAGATGTCAATCTGGTGAAGCTACAACACAAGACTATTTGCGTGTCAAACAGCATAAACAGTAAGTGATAGACAGACTTTGACTATCCCAAAACCAACGGATCAGATCTAAGCTCTGCAGTCCTGCCACATCCAGTTGTGAATGGTGGTGGACAATTAAACAACTCACTGGAGGGGAAGGATCCACAAATATTCCCATCCTCAATGATGGAGGAACCTGACATATCAATGCAAAAGATAAGGCTGAAGCATTTGCTACAATCTTCAGCCAGAAATGCCAAGTGGATGATCCATCTCGGCCCCCTCTGGAGGTCCCCAGCATCATAAAGGCCAGTCTTCAGCAAATTCGATTCATTCCATGTGATATCAAGAAATGGCTGAAGGCACTGAGTACTGCAATGGCTATGGGCCCTGGCAATATTTCAGCAGTAGTACTGAAGACTTGTGCTCCAGAACTTGCTGTGCCCCTAGCCAAGCTGTTCCAGTACAGCTACAACACTGACATCTACCCGGCTATGTGGAAAATTGCCCAGGTGTGTCCTGTACACAAAAAGCAGGACAAATCCAACCCAGCCAATTACCATCCCATCAGTCTACTCTTGATCATCAGTAAAGTAATGGAAGAGGTCATCTATAATGCTATCAAGTGGCACTTGCTTAGCAATAACCTGCTCACAGACACCCGACTTTGGACTCTGCCAGGGCCACTCAGCTCCTGACCTCATTACAGCCTTGGTTCAAACATGGACAAAAGATCTGAACTCCTGAGGAGAGGTGAGAGTGACTGCCCTTGACATCGAGGCCACATTCGACCGAGTGTGGCATCAAGGAGCCCTAGCAAAACTGGGGTCAAAGGGAATCAGGTGGAAAACTCTCCATTGGTTGGAGTCATACCTAGCACAAAGGAAGATGGTTGTGGTTGTTGGAGGTCAGTCAACTAGCTCCAGGACATCACTGCAGGAGTTCCTCAGAGTAGTGTTCTGGATGCAACCATCTTCAGCTGCTTCATCAATTTCCTTCCATCATAAGGTTAGAAATGGGTATGTTCACTGATGATCGCACAATGTTCAGCACAATTTGTGACTCTGCAGGTACTGAAGCTGTCCATGTCCAAATGCAGCAAGACCTGGACAATATTCAGGCTTGGGCTGACAAGTGACAAGTGCCAGGCAATGATCATCTCCAACAAGAGAGAATCCAACCATCACCCCTTCAAATTCAATGGCATTACCATCACTGAACCCCCACTATCAACAACCTGGGGATTACCATTGACCAGAAACTGAACTGGACTAGCCATATAAATACTGTGGCTACAAGAGCAGGTCAGAAGCTAGGAATCGTACGATGTGTAACTCACCTCCAGACTCCTCAAAGCCTGTCCACCATCTACAAGGCACAAGTCAGGAGTGTGATGGAATACACTCCGCTTGCCTGGATGAGTGCAGCTCCAACAACACTCAAGAAGCTTGACACCATCCAGGACAAAGCAGCCCACTTGATTGGCACCACATCCTCCAACATTCACTCCCTCTACCACCAATGCACAGTGACAGCAGTGTGTTCCACCTACAAGATGCACTGCGGGAATTCACCAAGGCTCCTTCAACAGCACCGTCTAAGCCCACTACCACTACCATCTAGAAGGACAAGGGCAGCAGATACATGGGAACACCACCAACTGGAAGTTCCCTTCCAAACCACTCACCATCCTGACTTGGAAATATATTGCTGTTTTTTCACTGTCACTGAGTCAAGTTCCTGGAACTCCCTTCCTAACAGCACTGTGGGTGTACCTACACCACATGGACAGCAGCGGCTCAAGAAGGCAGCTCACCACCACCTTGTCAAGGGCAATTAGGGATGGGCAATAAATGCTGGCCCAGCCAGCAAAGCCCACCTCCCATGAATTAATTAAAAAAAAACAAAACAGGCACTCCTGTTCTTTATTTCGTCTCTGTGTGCAAAGAGTAAACATTCCTTCCTTTCTCTTTCAGTGATGATTGCACTGCCTCTGTGTTTGGTCAGCTGCATCATGCACAATAGACAAGAGCGCTGTACCATTCACCTTACATTATTAAAGTGTAAACAAAGTACTGCGCTGAGGAAATAACTATATTAAGGTACACTGGCTTCAGCCAATCAGTTTCTTTAGCTATAGCTATGTCCTATAATGGATTGTGATGACTCTTCTTGTTACCGTCTCTCAGTTGATGACCAGAGCAAATCACTTTGTGTGATAATGTGAAACTGGTGAGGGCGGGCCAACAGTCCATTTTGCATCTCCCTGCACCTTTATTGTTGACCAGTTTTATAATTATCGCACAAAGTCAAGACCTGTCCCCCCCCACTCCACTTTTTAAAAAGAGAGCAAACACTCCATGCGGTGTGCACAGCTAATGTGGCATCAGCAGTGATGGACTGAATGGCCTCCTATCAATCTAAGCATTCCTTGAAGCGATAGCAAATCTCAATATTGCTGCGTTTCCTTTATTTTTCCAGTAAACGTCGCTTTTTTTGGGGGGTGGGGGGGGGGTGCGGGTGCAAGCTCATCAAGTTTGTTATGACACTCGACCAACCATGTTACTCTCTCAAATTCATCCACAATACGTGGTGAGGTTTGAAAATTTGGTGTGCCGTGAATTAACGCAACGCACAGATAATGCTCCTGTGCCGTTTAACGCTCACACAGTTAGAAGATGACACATGAAAAGGACATGGCTCACGCATCAATTCCTCCGCGTTCAGGTTCAGTAAGGCTATGCATAAGATATTCCTCACCTCGTTTGGAGTTGATGTCTGTGGGGATTTGTGCAGGATGAGATCCAGGTGCGAAGTGCTCATCGCTGTAGGTGATGAGGGGTGTGAGGGGATGAACTGCATGGCATGGCTGCACCACGGGCACCTTGTTCGACTGGAACAGATAACAAAAGAATATTTGTTTTTGCTGTCAGAGCCTTTAGTGTTGACTTACCGAGAATGATGCAAGCTGGTGTTTACGTGCAGTAGACCATGAGGTGTTGCATGGGATAAGCAGCAACAAAGCAGAAGATGGGGCATGTCTCCCTCAGATGACGGGGTGGGTGCGACCATATCTCAAAAAGAGAAACAATAATAGATACATGCAGGAGTCTGTTTTACATCGCACTGCAGTTAAAGGCAGTGAAAATCAGCCAATTCTCTCCAACAACTTGCTTCACTGGCGATGACCCCTCTTGGTGCTCTGACCAAAGGTTTATCCAACATCAACCCCAATGGCCACAATTTGGACCCTCTGTTCCTGGAGGATAGCCTGGGTGAATGTCTCCAAAATGTTTCCGGCCTGATGGTTGGGAAGCGTTGGTTCCAGGGAAGGGGGATTTTAGTTACAAGGTTCTCCTCGGAGCAAAGGAGATGGGAGAGAGATTTGACAGAGCCAGCAGGTTTGGATAAAGTGGACAGGGGAAAACTGTTCCCATTAGCTGATAGTACAAGGGCTAAGGGATAAAGGCGTAAGGTTTGTTTTTTAAACGCAGCGGGTGGAATGACTTGAAACTCTCTGCCCACGAGGGTGATGGAAACAGAAACAATCAATGACTTGAAGAGGAAGTTGGATGGACACTTCAAGGGAATAAACCTGTGGGGATCGAGCAAGAGAATGGGACTGGCCGGACTGCTTTGCGGAAAGGCGGCAGGGACTCGAAGGGCCAAATGGCCTCCTTTTGTGCCATAAATGACAATGAGTCCTGCAATGGCACAGCTCTTGAGATTAGCAAGCGCAGGAGTTGGCACCTCTGGGTGCACAAACCATGTTAAGGCAGCCTCCTTGCAACAGGATTTAACATTCTCTTTGCAAAGTAACTTATTCAAAGGCTGTGCATAACTGGGATTAAATTGTTAGGAGGGTGGGGAACAGTGGTGGAGAGCTCTCAAGTGGCTCTGACTGTGGGGGGGGCGGGGGGGGTGTGGTTAGTGTAACACAGTGGCAGTGATTATGTTGCCTGTTATACCCCCTCCCCATTTTCATTGCCCAATTCAAAATTAGCCCCACTCACCCCTTGACTCCAAAAAAAACTGAAGCAGCAACCTGGTGAACACAAGCAGCTGGCTGTAAATCTGATCTAACCTGGCCTCGATCACATGCTCAGTAAACTGAACTGAATCTTCATGCTGCAGTAATTTAAATGCCACAAATATTTTTATTATCCTGGCAAAATGAAATCATTACAATACACTTCAGGGTTTTCATCTTCACCTATTCAATACATTTCCTTAAACGAAACACTTAAAAACATCTTTATTTCTCTGTTTGGCCCTGCCTAACTGTACATATGAGAAATATTTAGCAACAAAGGGCCCTTTTTCTCCCCCCGCTGCCTACTGCACGCCAACTCCAGGCTGTCACATTTGTACCACAGATGGGGTGAGGTCAATTTTTGATACGCTTTAAAAAGGTCAAAGTGAAGAAAGTGCGACAAGGCTCTGCCGGGAGAAGCCTTTGACCTGTGAGATTCTCAGGCACCTCCCATCACACACCTGCCTGAGATTTGTCAGGTTTATTTTCAGAACACTGCACAATATTAACACATCTATCCAAAAAAAAATCCAAATATAGTCGACAATTCAAGATTCTTGAAGAGCCTCTGCAACTGTGAGCACATGGGCGATTAACTGGAGCCAATTATGGGAGATTTCTTTTATAAGTTTACATGTACACTGCGCATTATTAATCTCCGGTTCCAATGAGTCACTTTTTATTTGATCTCGGGATGAAGGGTGATGCTGGCAAGGGCAGCCATCATTGCCCATCCCTTGTGGTTCTGAGGAGGTGGAGATGCTCTTCGTCCTTGAAGACATGGTGCTGCCACGGTGTTGTTCGGTAAAGAAGAAAGAACTTGCATTTAGGTAGCGCCTTCCATGACCTCGGGATATCCCATAAAGTGCTCACAGCTAACTCGTTACGTTTGAAGTGCAGTCAAGGTAATGTGGGAATCACACAGCAAGGTCACAGGAGCAGGAATGTGGTCATGACCTTTTTCAGTGATAATGATTGAGGGAAGAATATTGGCCATGCAACTGAGGACTCCAACTTCTCCCAAATTTTGGAGTCCAGACCCCCACTGCTGGTTAAACCCACCACTGAACTTTTCCTGGTGGAACTGCCAAAGAAACTCACCTCCAAAGGTTTTGTTCTGCCTCCACTTTGTGCCAAGAACAAACCAGTTCATTTTAAGCAAAGTCAATTGTTTGTAAATCTGCACATGCAAATCATCCCAATCTGTGCCAATTAATCATAGACAAATAGTGGTGGGGTAGTGAAGGAGAAAAAACACTGGATTCAAACAAGAAGCAGTTTGGTGCTGTGATGGCCAAAAAGGCTCCCTCAGTCTTGTAGACTTACTGACCTTAACTGTTGTCAGCTGTGGCCCAGGGGGTGGCACTGTCACCTCAGAGTTAGGGGTTGTGGATTCAAGTCCCTCTCCACAGCCATCAGCACAGAACCTAAGCAGTACTGAGGGAGTGCTGCACTGCTCAAGGTGCTGTACTTTGAATGAGATGTCAAACTGTGGCCCCACCTGCTCTCTGAGGTAGACATATAGACTCCCATGTACTATTGCAAGGGAGTTCTCCTGATATTCTGGTCAATGTGCATCCCTCAACAACCAGCCCAAAACAGATTAAACAGCCAATCTTCTTATTTGCTCTTTGTGGGCCCTTGCTCAGCATAGACTGGCTGAAGCATTTCCTTACAGCTCCAATTCATTAGAGTTTCATTGGCTGTAAAGTACTCTGGAACATCTGGGGTTGTGAAAGGCGTTATATAAATGCAAGTTGTTACTGTTGTAGGATGTCGCGATATCAGCTTTGTCACAACTACATATAGTGTATTACACCTTATATAGAATAAAATTTTAAAATGCCGGCAAGACTGGAAACTGGATGCATACACAACCCTGCTGTATATATCTGGAGCTACTTACACAGAGGTAGATTTAAAAGTCAATCCTTTACTTTATAGACAAAGAATGTGTGTCAGACAGATGGCTCTACTGAGTCCTATTAAGCCTAACCAAAGACACTGGATAGGAAAGCATTTAATGCTTGACTGCAGAGGCCATGTTTGACTAAATTTCTCAAGAGGAAAAATAACATTAAATACCATTGTAATGGCACTGTACTAATTAAAACGACAAGGCCTCATCAGGAAGTGATGCCATGATATTACGCACAGTCAGCCAAGGCCTTAACCTCATGAGAGGAAGTGGGTTTTGGTCCCTGTGGAGTTTTATTTATTGTAAATCCTGTGGGTTAGGAAACTTCAAACAGGCCCGGCCTGCCTACATTACCAATAACTATAATCATCGCTCAGTAATGGCTCCTGCCAGGAGGTTAGCATCTGAAATAAGGAACCAGCCGAGAATGTGCTCCAGGTGTTAGATATCTGACCCACTTTAACCTCTTTATCAATGTTTTAAGTGTTTAGCAGTGAAAAATGGTGGTTGAACTAAAGTTACACTTGGTTGTCTGACTGACATTAAAGGAAGATCCCGTTCTTTTATTGGTTAAGTGGGTGGGGAAGGTAGGAGATATTCCCTGGCATTGGAAGCAAAATTGGGGGGTGGGGGCAGGGGGCAGGGGACGGGGGGGACGGGGGGGGGGGGGGGGGGGGTGGCGTGTGGCAGGGGGCGAAAGTTCCTAAGAGGATGCAGGAAACCTTGCAGCCCTATTCCTGCTCATCATCTACCAATGCCAATTTGACAACAGCTGGGTGGTTATAGAGTCCAAATAGGTCAGGTGGTAGACCCTAGCAACATACAAACAGGGTGGCATGATGCACATCGTACCCACCCTGCACCCCCTCTAGCCTTGCGCCCCACCCCCACCCCAAAAGAAATGCTATTTTAAGATGGTACTTGACAAGTGTGCGCCTTGCATTCTCCACAAAGGATAACCTGGAAATCCAGCCACAGGGGAACTAGATTTCATTTACTTCTCCAGGAAGGAGTGATTTTCTGAGCTCTTCAAAAACAACCTAGGCCAATGCCCCACTGAGTTCTTCCTTGCCCCGCTCTCCCTCCAGATTCACCATCTTTCACTGTGCGGGTGAGATCCGCTAAGGCACACATCTTCCACTGTTAGTAGACAACTTTGAACATTATATAATACATTTTCTAGGTGCATTTAATGACTTTAGTGACAGTTTAAAAAAATATTTCCTGCATTGTAAATGTCAGTAATATGCTGTATCATTAAGCTAGGTTAGAAATCCATGATGGTGGATGGAACCAATTGGGAAAACTGTTGCAATTGTTTGAAATTTGGTATTCTTGCAATAGTCCTGATGAGTGCAAGATGAAAAGCTTTGGCACCATGTCTCTCTTTTTAGCAATATTCAATTGGGGCAAGTAAATTGTCTGGTCAAAACACAGGTCTTGAATTGGTTCAATTTCTCTGTAATTTTTCCTGAATCGGCGAATCAGCATGAAGTTCCTTACTTGAGCCAATCAGGAAAGCGTGACACTCGATTCTCTCTGCTGCCGACCAGTTTAATATGCCAACCTACATATCGAATGTGTGTTGCGCTGTAAGCAAGACTTTTTAATTATATAGATAGGAACTGAAAGGAGAAGTCTTGGGGCTATATGAGGCCTGGATATTTCACATGTAAATCCTAAACTTTGAGAGTCTTCCTCTAGTCAGTGGTGACATTATAAAAATTCACTCACTGTGATCTCCATTTGCAGGACACAACGCAATGTGCGTATCTTGAAGTTACAGTGGGCAAAAAGTGGAATCCTTAACACAGAGATGAACAGAAGCAGCTTGCTGCAATGAGGCTATATGCAAATAACAGATATAGAGTAATCATGCATGTGATTAAACTTTATCGACTTTAATAGAAAAACCTGGTGCAGGCACTGGTGAGAGGAATCAGAAATACTGATGCCAGGTACAGAGGTTCTTCTCTCTCACTGATTGATTTGCTCGAATCATGTCTTAAGGGAAATTCAACCTGCCCAATGCTTTAATTTAGTACATCATTTCTTTGAAACCGTGTTTGGGAAGTATACAAAAATCACATAACACCAAGAGGCACGTTACTTAAGTTGGCATTGTCAAGGGAATTATGATTGAAGGCTGCATCTTATATCACTGACACTGTAGAGAATACTGGTGTACAAAACATCATGAAAGGTACTTAATGGAACAGAACCCCCTTCCCAATTGTAACTGACCACTGGTAAATCCAATGGAGCCCTATTTACTCGATGAATGGGATTCGCTTTGAACCCTCTTATGCAAACACACAGACACACACACACAAACACACACACACACACACACACACACACACACACACACACACACATACAGAAACACACACATTAGGGTTATCCACTCTGGTAGTCCAGGTCACATGACTGCTTGAACAAGTGGCCCACTCCACGCTCCCACCATTTGGTGATGTGACATGTCCATCCTTGCGGTGCACCGCCATCCCATGTCAAAGAGTAATTGTGTTGGTATAGCCTCTGACACATTCTCAGGATGTCTTAAAGGGCTTCACAACTACTGAATCACTTATGAAACATTCTCTGTGTTGTAAGGTAGGAAACACAGCAGCCAATTTGGGTACAGCAAGCTGCCAGAAACAATGAGATAGTGACTGGATATTGGGGAGAATTTTACACCAGCGTGATTTTATAGTCCCGCCGAAGCTAATGGAGTTTTGAATGGCTCACCGCATTTTAAGGCCCCCCCGCCCCCCCCAGCGACAGGGCAGTAAAATTCCACCCATTCTATTTCTCTATTGTTGGCCGCGTGATAAATATTGGCGAAGACAATGGATGGGATTGCCCTACTGGTCTTCAACATAGTGCGAGGGGATCTTTCGCATCCACCTGAACAGGATATTGGTTCAACATCTCCTGCAGAAGACAGAACCTCTGACAGTGCACTCCCTGACTACAGCACTGCCAGCCTAGATTATGTGCATGTGTTCCTAGTATCCACCAATAGTCGATTCAGTTTCCACCTCTCATGTTGTGCTGTCTCTGCCACACGATGGGAGCACGGCTCTTGTCTCCTGTGTTTCTGCCAGGGCTATTCTGGAGTCAATTTGCAGAAACTAATCAACAATGCTATGACCCTGTTATGCAGCAGTCTACAACATCCCTGAGTAGTTTGCTAACTTGTCATCTGGACATGAAACTAGTATTGCAGATCACCCACCCACTTGAAAAACCATGACAAATTGGAATTTTACACAGCAGGTTAGGAATTCTATATGAGGCCAAAGGCAGAGTGACTGGAAAGAAAAGAAACAAAGGCTTACATTTATGTAGCGCCTTTTATAACCACAGGACATCCCGAAGCCCTTTTCACTCAATGGAATACTTTTGAAATGTGGTAATGTAGGAATCAAAGCAGCCAATATGGGCACAGCAAGGTCCCACAAATGGTAGTTAAATAAATGGCCAAATCAACTGCTTTAGCCATTGGCTGATGGATAATTGTTAGCAGGGACGCTGAGAGAAACTCCCCTGTTCTTCTTCACATGGGATCATTTACATCCACCTCTGAGGACAGACGGTGATGGGGGGGGACCTGGGTTTAATGCCTCAACCATACTTGAGAGAGACATAAAAGGAAAAACGAGAAGGGAAAGGCATCGAGACGTTCCGAATCTTTGGCCAGGAGAGCCCGTGCAATCCCAGCAGAAAAGCGTCAGTCAGTGGAGTCACTGGGGGACGACGACAAAAGACTCTATGGCTACCTACTCACGTCTGGCCGTGAGGCTAAAATAAAGGGAGCACAGTAGCAACAAGCGAGGGAGAAAGAAGCCTAAATTACATCCAGGCTTAAGAACAATAAGAAATCAGCAACAACACTATTGTCTGTAACACACTGACAGGGCAGCAGGAATTGGTATCTAAATCCTACAAGAAATTGACTCACAAATCTCCCATCAGAGATATTCCATCAGCATTTTAAATACCAGCAGCTGTTCCACCCCTACCTCCCTCTTACTGTACGTACAAATGCTTCAATGTGAAAAGCAAATTGATAGCTTGCACCCTATTAGTGTCTATCTGACCCCCTTTCCTCCCTCCAGTCACACAGACTAGAAGCCGAACCGATGGATTTGCTGAATTAAACTATCCCCGATCTTCTCTTAATTTTACGGTTTTCAACTCAGATTTGCCTTCATGTGGGAAGGAGATAAGAAACTGCAGGATTTTAATTTAAGCTCCGGCCTTTTCTTCTCTCCTGCAGCATGGAAACAGAGAGAAGCAGCAGTGTGTGAGTGAAAGCCAGCAAGCCTGCAGAATCAGGTCAATTCCACGTTCGCAATATCACGTTTCTTCATTTCTCTTCCACATTAAAGAAAGCGCATTTTCTGAAAACTCTGCTGATCTGAAAGGACCATTTACCCATCCGAAAATAGAATCACCACACGTCTCACCAATTCAACTCTTATTTTTTTAATTCATTCGTGCACTGCGGGCATTGTTGGCAAGGCCAGCATTTGTTGCCCATCCCCAAATTTCCCTGCAGAAGGCAGCGGTGAGCCGCCAACATGAATCGCTGCACTGGGTGTGATTAAGGTACGCTCACAGTGCTGTTAGGGAGGGAGTTCCAAGTCAGGATGGCATTGACTTAAGAGGTCAACTTGCAGGTGGTGGCATTCTCATGCGCATGCTGCCCTTGCTCTTTTAGATGGCAGAGGTCGCATGTTTGGAAGGTGCTGACGAAGGAGCCTTGGTGACTTGCTGCAGTGCATCTTGTAGTTGGTACACATTGTTGCCACGGTGCGTCGGTGGTGGAGGGAGTGCATGTTTAAGGTGATGGATGGGGTGACAATCAAGCTAGACTGCTTTGTCTTGGATGGTGTTGAACTTCTTGAGGTGCACTCATCCAAACAAGTGGGGAGTATTCCATCACACTCCTGACTTGTGCCTTGTAGATGGTGGACAGGCTTTGGGGAGCCAGGAGGTGAGTTACTCGCTGCAGATTTCCCAGCCTCTGACCTGCTCTTGCAACCACAGTATTTATATGGCTAGTCCGGTTCAGTTTCTGGTCAATGGTGACCCCCAGGCTGTTGATGGTTGGGGTTCCAACAATGGTAATGCCATTGAATGTCAAGGGAAGACAGTCAGATTCTCTATTGTTGGAGATGGTCATTGCCTGACATTTGTGTGGTGCGCATGTAACTTGCCACTTGTCAGACTGAGTTTGAATGTTGTCCAGGTCGTGCTGTGGTCAGGCATGGACTGCTTCAGTATCTGAGGAGCTTTGAATGGATCTGAACACTGTACAATCATCAGTGAACATCCCTCATTCTGACCTAATGTTGGATGGATAGTAATTTATAGAAGCAGCTGGGGATTGGGCTTAGGATACTATCCTGAGGAACTCCTGCAACAATGTCCTGGGGCTGGGTTGAATGACACCATCTTCCTTTGCACTGGGTATGACTTCATCCAGCGGAGAATTTCCCCCCAGATGTCTCATTGACTTCAATTTTACAAGGGCTCCTTGATGCCACACTTAGTCAAATGCTACCTTGGTGTCAAGAGCAGTCACTCTCACCTCACCTCTAGAGTTCAGCTCTTTTGACAAAGACTATAATGACATCAGGAGCTGAGTGCTCCTGGTGGAACTTAAACTGCGCATCAGTGAGCAGGTTATTGCTGAGTAAGTGCCACTTGACAGCACTGTTGCAAATACCTTCCATCACTGATGACCTGCTGATCAGGAGTAAGCTGCTGGTGCAGTAACTGCCATGATTGGACTTGTCCTCGGTTTAGTGGACAGGACATACCTGGGTAATTTTCAGGTCGATGCCAGCGTTGCAACTGTACTGCAACAGTTTGGCTTGGGGTGCAGCTACTTCTGGAGGACAAGTGTTCAGTGCTAAAGCTGGGATATTGTCAGTGCCCATAGCCTTTGCAGTATTCATTGCACTCAGCCATTTCTAGATATCACGTGGAGTGCTCGGCACTTTTGGCTGAAGATGATTGCAAACATTTCAGCCTTATCACTTGCGATGATGTGCTGGGCGATGCCATCATTGAGGCTGGGAATATTTAAGGAGCATCCTCCGGTTAGTTGTTTAATTGTTCACCATCCTTCATAAATGGATGTGGCAGGTCTGTGGAGCTTTGACCTAAACTATTGGCTGTGGGATTGCTTAGCTCTCTCTCAATAGTACACTGCTTCTGCCGTTTAGCATACACATAGTCCTGTGCTGTAGCTTCACCAGGTTGGCACACTATTTTTTAAGTACACCTGGTATTGTTCCTGGCATGCCGCTCCACACTCCTCATTGGACCAGGGTTGGTCCCATAGCTTATTGGTAGTCTTATGGGTTGAGGGATATGCTAGGCCATTGTGATGGATTGTATTTCTGCTGCTGCTGGTTGTCCTCAGTGCCTCAAGGTGTCCAGTTTTGATCTGCTAGATCTTTCTGAATCCAACATATTTAGCAGGGTTAGGGCCACACAACACAAAGGACAGTGTTCTCAGTGTGAATGTGTGATGGTCACTCTGCTAACAGTACCATGGATAGATGCAGCCAGGACAGATAGATTGGTGAGGACGAGGTCAAGTATGTTTTTCCCCCTTGTTGGTTCCCTCACCACCTGCCTCAGGCCCAGTCTGGCAGATATGTCCTTCAGAGCTCGGTCAGTAGTGGTGCTACGGAGCCACTCTTAGTGATGGACATTAAAGCTCCCCATCGAGAGCACGTTCTGTGCCCTTGCTGCTGCACGCTACTGCTTGCAAGTGGTGTTCAACAATGGAGGAGTACTGATTCATCAGCTGAGGTGAGGGGAGATGGGGCATTGGGTGGTAATCGGCAGGTTTCCTTGTCCATGTTTGACCTTATGCCATGAGACTTCAGAGTCCAGAGTCAATGTTGTGATTCACTCCCTGGATCACTCCCTCCTGACTGTATAGCACTGGTGATAGAGGTGCCTGGGATGTTGGCTGAGAGTTAGTATTCGGTATACCTATGTCAGGCTGGTGCCTGGCTAGTCTTTGGAACAGCTCTCCCAATTTTGGTCCCCAGATAATAATGAGGAGCATTATTCAGGGTTGACTGGGCAGGCCATGCCTTTCTCATGTCCAAGACCAGCTTGACCATCCAATTTTATCGTGACTATAGTTTTTCATAGTGGCTTGGTACAACTGAGTGGCCTGCTAGGCCATTTCAGAGGCACTAAAGAGCCAATCACACCGTTGTGGGTCAGGAATCACGTCTAGGTCAGACCAGATGAAGATGGCAGAATTCTCTCCCTAAAGGGCATTAGTGAACCATTTTATGACAATTCGGTAGCTTCATGGTTATCATTACTGAAACCAACTTTAGCTCATGGTGGTGTAGTGATAGACACTAATCCAGTGGCCCAGGTTAATGCCCTGGGGACATGGGTTCAGCTGGTAGAGTTTGAATTCAGTTAACAAATCTGGAATTATAAAGCTAATCATTGTACTGTTGACCATGAAACTATCATCGATTTTTGCTTTAAAAAAAAAACAGTTCACTAATGTCCTTTTGGGAAGGAAAGCTGCCATCCTTACCTGGCCAGGCCTACATGTGACTCCAGACCCACAGTAATGTGGATAACTCTTAACTACTCTCTGAAATGGCCTAGGAAGCCTTTCAATTCAAAGGCAATTAGGGATGGGCAATAAATGCTGGCTTTGCCAATGATGCCCACATCCCATGAAAGAATAAAGGCAAGGATTCACCAGCTGCATTGATGGGATTTGAACTTGTGTCTCCAGGCTTCTGAGTTACTAGTCTGGCAACATTACCACTATACCACCAGTAGAGGTGGAAATTACATTATAATTACTTTGACATTTGAAAACCTCCAGCGGTTCTGGTTCTTTGACCTGCTATGGATTAGCAGTGCATATTTCACCATTTGTGTTCAGATTGTGTTCGGAGATCCTTAGCTGTCAGCCGGCATTATTGTCTTGGAATTCCAATAAAATAGACAGCCCTGATAGTGTGCATCTTACACTCTGTCCAGACTCCGCTCTGCCAAGGCTGACACACAGCAGATTGACTAACCCCTCAGATCAAGGCCTTTCTTGACAGTGATCAGGAATTACTTGGACAAGTTCATTACTTTCCTGGGTGAAATATAACCTCAAGGTCCTTAAAATACACCAGATACACTAAAGGAATGTTGTACATCATTACAGCCAGCAATGTTACAAAAGGGTAAAGCTCTGAAGTAATTCCTTTTTTACCCAATTTCTATAGTTTATAAATTACTTGAGAAACGTTTAGTAACTGTTCCAACTGCCTGGATAAGCCAACTGGACTTCAAATATAAGAAGGCCATTCTCTTCTTCTTACCTAATTAATAAATAAAACAGCTTGGAAATATCTATATATCATCTTAACCTAAGACATCCTCACTGAGGGGGGATTTTCAATCGCGGCAGGAAACAGGGAAGTCACAGCCCTAAAATCGTGGGAAAAGGCTTGCTACATCCCCCAACCTGTTCCCTACTGCACCACCATTCCTCCGACTGATGTCACCTTTGCAAGGGCCAAGAGCTTCACTGCCTATTTGATTCGACCCTTTAATATGCAAGTCGGGATCCAGTGAGGTACTGAGCCAACGGGGCGGGTTTTCAACTATCCATGTGGGGCCAGGAGGGGCCCACCTGGGAGATTCGTGGAAATAACGTGGGCCTCTGTGATTGTGCGTGCTCCTGGATTGGTCAAGCCTGCCTTTCCCCAGCCACATGCAAGCTATGATCACTCTACAGTGTGGACATGGACGATACTGCTGGTTGAGAGTATGCCCTTGAGTTTAGCAGGTCGACAGGCGATCCAATTGAGGTGTTTAAAATGCTAAAAAGTTTTGATAGGGTAGATACAGAGAAGCCATTTCCTCTGGGGGTGGTTGGGGGGTTGGGGGGTGGGTAGGTGGGTGGAGGGGGTAGAAGTTTGGCATTCAGAATGAGCTGGCGTATTCTTTAAATTGGGGACTGGCCATTTGGGACTGAAATCATTATCATTATCAGTGGACTATCGTCATAGCTCCTGTGACTGTCCTCCACCATTAGGCAGGGTCCTGAGCTCTGGTGTTGTTTTATGAACTATCCACATTTGCTCTACATTGACTTGTTGAGTATGAGTCAAACTTTGCAGGCTGTGGATGGCAATGGTCATTTCAAAGATTAGCTCGTGCACCTTTAAATGGCATTCCCTCCATCCTGGGTCCCATTGACCACCCCAACTACCCCCCCACTAGGCGCTCAGCCTGCCAAAGCTGTTGAGCTGGGTTGCTTTACCACATGCCCTTTGTCTTGAGCAGTCACAGGTAGGACCATCTATTGTTGGCTCAGTAACTGGTTTTAACACCTGGCCTGAATCCAGGGGGGCAATTTTAACCCAATCTGATCTGGGGGAATTTGACATAATCAGGTTGAAAGCCATTTTGACAAGTCGGTCCACTGAAGTCAATCGAAAGTGAAATTAGCTGTGGTTTCACACCCAATCCTGTTGGTTCCTAACCATGCGCATTGAGTTAAATCACCCCACCCACCCCCCCCCCCCCCCGCCAGGTTTCTGATTACTTCTGGGTAGGCCAAGATGCCTTCATTTGGCTCTGGCACCTTATCCAGGAGATGCAGATATTCACCTTTCAAAACCAGTTCCCTGCGTCTATTATGTGTGTGCGATTTCAGAGATTTTCAACCCCTCTTGATGCAACTTTTGCACTGTACAGTAACAATACTGTACTATACATGGAGCATATGTGGCAAGTGAGTCTAGAACAAATAAGCCCATGCTGTACCTGTACTGGGCTGGTAGGTGAGAAGAGAACAAAAGCATCAGTATGCAGAGATTGTCAGATGATAAAAGACTACTGCCAGTCTAGTTTGCCTTCTAAGAACCTGGTAGTTGCACAATCTGATGGTAATGGATTGATCATGTTGCAGCAGTAGCAGATTTGGGACTTTACCCCTTTCTACATCCTAATCCAGGACAAGGCAGCCCATTTGATTGGCATCCTCTCCACCCCCGACACACAGTAGCAGCAGTATGGGCCATCTACAAGATGCACTGCAGCAACTCACAAAGGCTCCTTCAACAGCACCTTCCAAACCCCCCGCAACCCCTACCACCTAGAAGGACAAGGGCAGCAGACCATGGGAACACCACCACCTGCAAGCTTCCCTTCACATCACCCACCATCCTGGCTTGGAACTACATCACCATTCCTTCACTGTCGCTGGGTCAAAACCTGGGTCTCCCTTTCTAACAGCTCTGTGGGTGTACCTACACCACATGGACTGCAGCGGTTCAAGAAGGTGGCTCACCACCACTTTCTTAAGGGAAATTAGGGATAGGCAATAAATGCTGGTTTAGACAGCGACGCCAACATGTCACGAACGAATACATTTTTTTAAAAAAGCAGAATGATGCATGTTTCATAGACCTCTTTAGATCAGCGTTCAAATCACAAACAAGTAACAAGAATTAACTTCCAGTGGCAGACACCCTTCACAAGAATTAGTTGCACATAAAACTGGGCAACGCTTCGAACAGGCTTTTTGCGGAGGGGGCTCCTGATGGGATTGAGCATGGCATCTTAATGTAATCCGCTGCGTGTGGGGTTTATTCCCTAGCATTCTTAAACACTGTAAGATACTGTTCTTGACACCGGTGAGGAGTGTCTTGGTAAGAAAGGCCTGCATTTTCACAAATTATTTTACAAAAAAAAAAAAAATTAATGATTCTGGAGATTAGTGAAGCCAGTTTCACCTTTCAGAAAATAGGTATCAAACAATAATCTAACGCAATGCAGTAGGCGATGGTAACGGACAATCTGAAGGGTTTTCAACAGCCCGTGAGAGTGTCCCATTTGTTTTCTTTCTGACATAGAATTTGGTTGACGGCATTAATTTTGTTTGCCGTGTACGCTTTGCTCTAAATCCTCGCTGATGAATATTCAACTGGAGCTGTTGAAAATCGTTCAATACGCAGTTGGCAGTAATTCCGGCTGTTTACTCACTGAGAGGACAAAAAGCAGATTACGGCAACTCAACTGCTAAAAATAAAAGCCACGGTGGCCATTTTGGAACAAGAAAAACATGCAGGTTTTCAGCATCTCAGATAAACCCTCACTAGAAAAATATATATTTCCTGGCGTTTTTTTTTTGTCGGTTGAACCAATTGTTAAGCTATTTTCTACGTAGCTCTTTTTTAAAAAAAAAAAATTAAGAGTCGCCTTGGCCAGATTGCATTCCTTTATAATATCAGTTGATGAAAGCAATGTGCCTGTAGACTTCAAGGTACAAAGGGGATTCAGTGCCTGACAGAACAAAACCAGTTACCTCCCCCACTGCGATGGGAGCCTGGTAGTGATATACTGAATTTGAATCAATGCTGGAGGAAGGTTCCGTTCACCATTTTGTCTGACAGCGGGTAGCTCTGGAGAGTTAAGCACCTGAAAAACCACACTGCTCACCAGCTTACAAAGTATCACTGAGATCCTGTCCCTCTATTTCTGCTCTCTCCGTTGCTTCCTTCTTGGCTTCTAGCTCTCCATATTTGTTATCCATGTCCTCCTGCAACTTGCTAACACCAAAGACAAATGTAGCGTCCACTGGAGCATGGAGCAATTAGCCCCCACTGGTTGTTGCTTGCATAAACGTGCATGGGGTGCAACCAAGATCGTGAAGCAGGATTCTGCGTAGCAACAGAATGGGTGCCTTCCAGCAGAGAGAGTGGAAGGGGGTAGGGTGAGGGAATGGCGGAGAGGGAGGAAGTGGGAGAGATAGAAAAGGTCGCAGAGCGAGGTGATGGGAGAGGGAGAAGAAGGAGAGAGTGTGGAAAGGGAGAATGAAAGGGAGAAAGGAGAGTGAAGAGGGAAGAGAGAGGGGGAAGCGAGAGAAGGGAAGGGAATGGTGTGAAAGTGGAAGTGAAAAGGGGAGGAGCAAGGGATGAGGTGAAGAGGACGGGGAGTGAGAGTGAGGGGGAGAATGAGGGAGAGGAGAAAGGGGTGACAGCAAGGGCATGGGGGGGGCGGTGGGTGAGAGTAAGAGGGAAATGGTAAGGAAGGAGGAGAGGGGAAAAGCCTTAAGAAAGTAAGCACCCAGCCCTTTTACTTTACTTTGCACTGGCCATTGTATTTTTGCAACATAACTTGTGTTCTCTGAATGAGATTAGTGTGAAATAAAAAAAGACATTCAGCAGAAGCTGGGGAGCAGAAGCCAGTCACCGATTAACAAAAAAAGCACGCATGCATCAGAAGAGGTGGATGGGAGAGTGACAAGCATTATTCCAATTGTGAGGGGGTTGGGGAATGTAGGAGAATGATAGAGGCTTCACTCTACCAGTCTAGCTGAGGGGGAGAGGGGGAATCTCATCAAGTTGGACAGAATATTAGATAAAATGATGATAAGAAAAGACCCTAAATTACCTCAACGTAAGTTGGTAGCTAGGATCAAAGAATAGAAATTTTAATTAGTGAAAATAAATTGATTGGGAATAATGGGGGGTGATTTTGGCTTTAGGGGAATGGAAATGCATACTGAGTGCCTGATTCAATAGCTTCTGTTTCAAACTATTGGCCTGAGTCAAATTAAGCTCAATATCTTCACGAAAGGGAGGGCTTTTGAGCGTGCGTAACAATGTGAAATAGGCGACAGCAAGTCAGATGCCAGTTCAACATCTCTTCTGATTCTTCTTTCTATTCACCAGAAATTTAAAAAGCAGTAAATGTAAAACAGGCTACCACCTCACAATCACCCATCTCAAACCATCCCAAAAAGTCAAGATCCATCTCACAGGACATGTATTTATATAGAGCCTTGTATGACCTCAGGATGTCTCAAAATGCTTCACCGCACCAATGAGGTATTTTTCAATAATGTTGTTGTAAAATCACTGTCAAAAATGTGTCATGAGGCAGGTTATTTCTACCCCAATTATTGTGTGTTCTTAACCCTGCTCCATACAACCTGCGTCAGCCACGGTTCAGTCGGTACCACTCTTGTCTTTTAAGTTACAGGTTGTGGATTCAAGTTTCACCTCCAGGACTTGGGTATAAAAATCAACACTGGTGCTTCAATGCAATACCAAGGGAATTCTGCACTGTCAGTGGTGTTGCCTTTCAGATGAGATGTGAAAGCCCTATCTGCCTACCCAGGTGAATGAAAAAGACCCCATGGCACTATTTCAGAGAAGAGTAGGGGAGTTATCCCTGGCGTCCTGGCAAATAGTTATTCCTCAATCAACATCACAAAAACAGATTATCTGGTTATTATCACTTAATTGCTTGTGAGAGTCTACTGTGCACATAATGGTTGCTGAGTTTCCTACATTACTACAGAGAAGACACTTCATTGGCTGTAAAGTACTTCCAGACGTCTTGTGGTCGTGAAAAGCGCTATATAAACATAAATGCTCCTTTGTTATTGCAACAGGAAACACAGGTGATCCTTACCTGGACAATGTGAATATAAATCCAGGTCACCTGAAGCTGCAAGGAAAGCTTGAAGTGGAAGCAACATCACAAATCATGAACAAAATACCACGGAGTGAGTTTTATCAACACCATGAAGGAAATAATAGCCAGCCGGTTTGTTTTCAATCACCGGCTTCCACGATGAGCCATAATATCTTCTTCCCATCACACACTTGTGGGAAGGTTTGGATGCACCGACATTCACTTCGCTTGTGTCTCTTGACTATAACCAACCACAGGCAGAAAACTGACTGAAAGCCACGGTGAACCTGTGTGTACCTGCCCTGGCATCCCAGGCTGCCAAAAAGCCTGGGGAATCTCTGCTACCTGTATCCCAACCTATGCCAAGTCCCCCTTCACCCATCACTCCTCTTCTCGCTAACCTGCATTGACTCCCAGCTCACCAACGCCTCAATTTTAAAATTCTCATCCTTGGGTTGTTCCTGCCTATCTCTATAACCTCCTTTGGCCCTAAAATCCTCCGAGAATTCTGCATTCATCCAATTCTGGCCTCATGTCTAGCCCCCTGGTTTCCATCAGCCCGTCACTGACATCTGTGCCTTCAGCCGTCTTGGGTCTTAATCTCTGAAACTCTTTCCCTAAACCGTTCTGCCTTGCCCTCCTCTTTTAAGATGCTGTGAAATCACTGTCAAAAATGCATCATCAGACAGGTTAATTTTACCCCAATCATCATGTGTTCTTAACCCTGCTCAGTGTGACCTGCGTCGGCCATGGATCAGTAGGTACCACTCTTGCCTCTAAGTTAGAAGGTTCTGAGTTCAGTCATCAAAATCTCCAAAAACTGAAATCTACAAAATTCTTACAGGGCTCAACAGAGTAGATGCAGGAAGGATGTTTACCTTGGCTGGGGGTGCGGGGGAGTGGGGGGGAGGAGGGGGGGGTTTGGGGGGGGAGTGGGGCAGGGGGCTCTAGAACCAGGGGACACAGTCTCAGAATAAAGAGCAGGCCATTTAGGACTGAGATGAGAAGGGATTTCTTCACTCAGAGGGTAGCAGATCTTTGGAATTCTGTTCTCCAGAGGGCTGTGGAAACTCAATCTCTGAGCATGTTCAAAACAGAAACCGGTAAGATTTCTGGGTACTAGTGACGTCAAGGGATATGGGGATAGTGGGGAAAAATGGCATAGAGGTAGCTGATCAGCCATGATCTGTTTGAAAGGCACAGCAGACTCAACAGGCCCAATGGCCTACTCCTACTCCTATGTTCTTAGGTGCTTTGGGATGTCCTAAGGTTGCGAAAGGCACTATATCAATGCAAGTCTCTCTTTCTATTATCTCCTCACATTGCTCGATAATAAATTTTGTATCACATCAGTGAAGTGCCTTGAGATATTTTATTACATTAATGGTGTTATATCAGTGCGATATTGTGGATAAGAAGCTGAGAATTCTAAAGGCATTGCTGACCCATGATGGTGAATACAATTCTTTGGCTATGATACCAACAGTGGAATAATGAGCCCCAGGGAAGGGTGGGGGAATAAGAACAAAATTAAAGTGTCAGAACAAAGTAGTAAATGTCTGGACAATATTAGGAACATTGACACATTATATTGTAATATTAGTCAGCCAGAATTCAACTGGCAGCACTCTTGTCTCTGAGTCAGAAGGTTGTGGGTTGGTGGAAATGGTGGAGGATGACATTCCAGTGCAGTACTGAGGGAGAACTGCACTGTTGAAGATGCTGTCCTTCAACTGAGACATTAAACCCAGACGCTGTCTGCTCTCTCAAGTGGATGCAAAAGGTCCCATAACCCGATTTCTAAGAAGAGCAGGGGAGTTATCTCCGGTGCCCTGGCCAATATTTATCCCTCAATCAACATTACAAAAAAATAGATGATCTGGTCTTAATCACTTTGCTGTTTGTGCACAAATTGACAGCATTGACCACACTTTAAAAGCACTTCATTGGCTGTAACCTGTTTTGGGACATCTTGAGATCATCAGCAGTGCTATATAAATGCAAGCCTTTCTTTAGACAAGAATTTTTTTAAAAAATCATTCTTTGGGAGGGGGTGGCACGGGCCTGGCCAACATTTATTGTTCACCCCATGGGCACCTTCAAGAAGGTGGCACTGGGCCCTTTGGAAGTGGCAGCAGCTTTTAGTGATGAATTGTTCCAAGTAGCGATCGAACCTTGCACATGGGATAGCCCTCAAAGAAGGTCTGTCTTACAAATCCTAAAAACTAAAGCTGATGCATTCAGAAAAACGTATCCAAACAAGAGATTCCGTGCTTTAATATAAGGGAGATGTATGTGGTGTCCATTGCTCAATATGAGAATTAACTCTATAGGCCTGGCAGCATCTCTAAAGCGAGACATAGGGCTAACGTTTCAAGTCTAACATGACTTTTCTTTGGAACCAAGTTCTGAAAAAGTGTTATACTGGATTCGAAACACTGGGCAGAATTGTCCGTGAACGCCGGCGTGGGTGTGCTGGATGGTGTGAGCAGACAATATGGCAAGAAGGCCAAAAATCAGTTTCACTATGTCATAAAACCAGTTTGTGACTGTCCGCTCAGCCTGTCGGTAGCAGGTCGCCTTTCCCACCATCGGACATCAGGAACCTCATTGTAATACATCAGCGTATCATTATAAGGCCAGCCCGCCGGACTCATCCAAACCCCACCCCCCACCTGCTGGATCGTGCACCTACGTACTGGTGGGGTTTCACAACAGCATATAAAAGGCGTGCACTTGCCAGGCTGCACTTTGAGGGGAATATAGAGGAGCACTCACAAGGTACGCCTCTTAGACTTCAAGCTTGAGGCGCATGGGGTGGGGTGGGTGGGGGGGCGGAAAGCTGCCCTGTGGTTGAGGTGACTTTGGAGGGGTGTGGTTTGAAGGTAATGCATAAGCCCTCGGGCACAGACTGCAAACTAATGAGTGTTTTAGAGGACTGCAGAACAGTTGGACGACTGGGCACGTTGCACAATCTCCTTGCTAAAGCTGGCCCTGGAGCAATCACTAGTCGAGGCGCTCACAGCCCCTGGCAATGTCAGCATCCCGGTTTGGACCAGTCTCCCCCATGGTTCAAGCTAACAGCGCAGCCTTGCAGTGCGGGTTAGGAGAATGCCTGCACCTGAGCTGAGGGCACAGCCTGCAGTGCAATGGGCAAAGCTGCTGCCAATCGGTCAGGTGGAGTTGGGCTGAGAAAGGTGGGGGTTTCAGGCAGCCATGCAGCGCACTAATCCCTGGCCATCCAAGCACTCTCCGGGATGCGTTAAGGGGCCTTCAGACTTAACCAAGAGAGCTTCTTAGTACAGCATTGCTCACCCACACGTCTCTCCCTTTCACCCTGCAGGAGGGGTACATCAGGACCATGGAGCCTGGTGAACTAGCTGTATGCCTCTTGGCGTACAGAAAGCAAAGATGATGGGGATACAGTGACTGAGGCCCTTGGCTGGGCAGAGGGAGGAACAGCACCATCTGCAAGAAGGAGCAGCTACGGCTCCCAAATATGCCACTGAAGAGCCATTGTGAGCCATCGCTGGTTGGCGCCTAGCTAGACCCAGGATTTATAGACGCCACCTTTTATTCCTGCAGATGACAGAGAATCAGTGCTGCTGAAGACTGCATATGTATGGGGAACTGGTCGGTCACATCTGCCACTTACTGCAGGATTTGGCACCTTGGGGACATGAAGGGCATCCACTGACAGTGGCTGTGAAAATGAGAGCAATACTCAATTTCTACACCAGTGGCTCTTTTCAGGGGTCCACAGTTGACTTCTGTGGGATATCACAAGCCTCCACCCACAAATACATCCATGAGGTCCCGGATGCCATCTTCACGAGAGCACACAACTTTGTGCAATTCGCCCAGGACCAGGACAGCCGGGATGCGTGAACGATTGGATTTGCCCAGATCTTGGGTTTCCCATGGGTGCAGGCTAACGTCGACTATACTCATGTGGTGCTCAGATCACTGTCGATAAATGCAGTCAAATATGTCAACCGCAACAGATTCCATTCTCTGAATGTGTAGCTGGTGTGCGGCCACCACAAACACATCCTGCAGGCCGGTGCACAGTTTCCAGGGAGTGTGCACAACTCCTACATTCTCAGTCGGTCACACATCCCTGACGTCTTCCAGGGTCCACAGAAGCTGCAGGGCTGGCTCCTCAGGGACAAGGGCTACCCACAGAGGACGTGGCTGATGACACCGGTGTGGTGGCCTCAGACAGCAGCAGAGTGAAGGTATAACGAGGCTCATGCTGCAACTCACAACTTGGTGGAGCAGACCATCGGGATGCTGGAGATGAGGTTCCGGTGCCTGGGCCAGTCTGGTGGAGCCCTGCAATGTAGTCCACTGAGGGTGTCATGCACTGTCGTCACCTGCTGCGCCCTTTACAAACTGGCGCTGCCATGGGGACAGGAGTTGGCTGAGGAGGAGATGGAGGAGGTCACCTCTGCTGAGAAAGACATCAACAGTGATGAGGGTAAGGAGGTCTTCAAAGGAGACATGGCCCTCACACTGGCCAGACAAGGCAGGAATGCTCGGGAGGTCCTCGAAGCTGCTTAAATTGTGGAGGATGATGATGACATACAGTAGGACACTCCATCGATCTTCACATGGCCTCTGAGAATGTCTGACTGCTGTCTGGCCAAGGACAACTCATTTTGCATTCTGTGATCAGGGTCATATCATAGAGATGAAACTTTAAAATCATCTGATCCTTTGGCAGCCTCCAGCACCTGTCCCCCTTCAGGACCACAGCATCAATAGTCACAGGTGCTGAAGAGATGGGGGCCAGACCCACCTTAAAGGTGCTGAGAGCATATAGAGAGAATGACGGAACTCTGTGATGCCTGCCCACAGCATTCTGGCAGCAATGACAAGCACCTTCGAGGTGCAGGCATTAGTAATGTGTCCAGGGAGTGTGAGGCCAGAACATCCCTTTGGTATGAAGGCTGCACAAAGCACAGGGCAGAGGCCCTGGACTGAGACACCTGCCTTTATCTTGTGCAGAAAGATTTCACAACTGAGTGACAAGAACACTGCTTATCAGAACAAGGAGCCATGGGCAGGGGCATATTCTTGGGAAGTTACTGACAATAGTGAACAGTATGCACAAGTGATTAACACCCATACCCAGGCTTGATACTTCATCTTCTTGACCTTCCTAACCCTGTTCTCCTCGGACATCCAAGATGGAGGTGGAGGCAGCCTGCTGACTCCTACGCCCTGTGATAACCTTGGCGGGTGCCCTCTGGCGGGCTGAGACCTGGTGGGCCCCGGCCTGCTGTGTGGCAGTGGCACCCTTCTCGGCCTGTGGAGCTGGAGCTGCTGAGGTCGCAGAAAACGGGATTCACATAGGCTGAGCACTCCCGGAGTCACATAGATGGATGGCCCTGGGGGGGTACACCTGCTGATCCTCCTCCCTATGGGTGCCCGAAGGTCCCTGGCTGACTCCTTGAGAAGAAGAGGTAGTTGGAGTGAGATTGGGCTGCCTTGAACCCCTCTTGCGTACACACTGTTGGAGGCCAACTATGGCAGCAGTGATGGAGTTCAGCCCATGCCCAGTGCAGGAGCGACAGCCTGGGTCAAGGTCTCCATGGCAGTTGCCATCCTCCCAGTGTTGATCTCAGTGCATTGGCATTTCAGCCCTATCACCTCAGCCTGAAGGCGGACAGACTCCTCCATCGTGCCTTGCAATCTGTGGAGCGCAGCGGACATCCCTTCCTGATGTTCCCGAGCTTGCCTTTGCAGCTCCAGCAACTGTGACATGACCGAGTCCAGAGGCTCATCATCTGACTCGGACTCAGCAAATTTCTGGCCTCCAGCTGTCCTCCGAGCGCCGGACACCTGGGAAGTCCCTGTTGCCGCCTGCAGTGGATCAGACAGTGCGATATGCTCACCAGATTGTGACCTCAAGGCTACCCTAAAGCTAGGTCCCATTGAGGTGTGTGCCTCTGCGCTGGTGGAGGGTGTGGGTGAGTGCTGTGATGGGACTTCAAAGAGGATGCCTTCAGATTCCTCTTCAGGGGTTTCTTCGGGGTTTGTTTCGAGTGCCTGCAAAAGCAAGGATAAATAGTCCATGGCAGTGGCCTGTGAAACAGGATACATCACTCACAACTTGGTTACCTGATGGATGTTGCACTGCTGGACCCTCGCTTGGTAGAGCAGTGCCGTTAGCACGGGACCGGTCCAGATCCTCGCCTGGATGGCTCTGTTTTCAAACTCCATGAAGACCTTGATCTCAGGCATTCCTCCACCGGTCTGTGACGTCTCTCTCTTGTTGTGTGCCAGTGTGTCCTGCATGGATAGAGATGGAGATAGTGTAGGCAGGACCTGCCGGACCAGATGATAAATATGCCTGGCACGTGTGGGTGGTGAGTGGTCCCATGGATGGGATGAGGATAATGAAGGTGTTTGCGTGAGAGTGAATGGTGATGTCCCTTGAACTGGCAGTGAGTGAGGGCCCTGTGGGTGTGTGATGGGTTTGTGAGTGTGTGAGTTGAGAGTGAAGAGAAGAGTGACTTACCCTGGCAGAACGGAGGAGACCATTCATCCTCTTGCGGCACTGGGTGGCTGCCCTCTTTTGCAGGGCATTGGCACTGACCACCGCTGCCACTGCCTCCCAAGCCGGACTGGCAAGGTAGCTGCCCATCCTGCAGCCAGAGCTGGGTAGAGGACAACACAGCGAGCCTCCACTGTGTCCAAAAGGTGCTTGAGGGACACGTTATTGAACCTGGGGGCTGCAGTCTTTTTACCTTTCAGGACCATGTCATCTCTGCAGCAGTCATGGGCTGGAAGCACTGAGAGGTGTGCGCGTGGCTGCAATTTAAATATGGCGCCCGGCGTGATGAAGCAACGAGGTGATAGCGTGGCAGGCAAATGACAGCACGTTTGCCAGGAATGCATAATTAATGCGGCGGGTTTGTGACAATACAGCAAGAAAAGCCACCATTGCGGCCGGTAGGTAAAATGTCCTTTTTCTTGGTGCAAATCTGGGACGGTTCCACCCATTAACTCTGCACGGGTGCTGCCAAACCTTCCGAATTTTTCCAGAACTTTCTGTTTTTATTCCAGATCTCCAGCATCTGCAGTGTTTTTTTTTATATTATTGACTTAACTCCATAGCCGCTGTATGTACAGGAACTGGGGGGGATTACAAGAACAAATGCTGTGATTAACACTTTATGCGTTAGCTTTTCCCACAGGAACTTCAAAACACAAAGGGTGACAAACCCTTCCCCAACCCCTCCCCTCCCGCAGCCCAGATATTTCAGGGTTTCTTTCCCACAGCCTAGCAGTGGCCAACCTTTAATAATTAGATGTCAAATTAAACAACGCACAACTGCTGCAATGATTAACAGAACGTTGTTGTGGATAACCAATAGTGTACTGATCTCCTGCGATATCGCAAGCAATTATCACCCTGCACTAAGTGGGAAAGAGGAAAAAGAATTTTAATAATTACTTCTCACATTAGTAATTTATATGCAATGAGGCCTGCGCTAGCCCTGGGGAACAAAGAAGCACCACTACACTGCATGTGTGAGAGACAGACAGAGACAGAGAGAGAGAGAGAGAGAGAGGGAGCGTGCAATCACAGCAGTAAAACTGATCTGCTTTTTACCTAATTCGCACAGGACAAGGGAACAAAAGTCACTCGGAGTTATCCGCTCCATTGCAAGATTCACTTTATATATTTAGTCTTTATCAGAATTGCCACAATCAATTGAAAAAAAATCCATCCTCTTTCTCCACTGCATCAAAAAATATATCTCTTAAGTGAAAAATAAAATGTGGCTGCATTTATTGGCAAAATCTGGCAGGTTACAAGGCAACCCATTTTAATCGTACCTCTGCTAACGGTTTAATAAAATGCAGCTGACAATATGGTGTATCCTCAGATAGATCCCTCGACTGTATCACACATTCTAAAACCCATCGCTGTGCACACACGCATCTGTTACTCCACTAAATCTCACACATGCCAAGGGTTTTTCCCACTTTTGTTTTCCCCATCACATTAAAAACATCAATTAGCAAAGAGGAACAAGCAGGAAATAACAGAGGCCAAACTGCCTGAATTAATTCGGTAGCAATAGTTTTGTGCCTTGTAGACAAGCCACTCTTAAAACCAGAAGACACAGCTCCAATAAACTGAACTCAACACAGCCACTCAGCCCTTGTGTCAAGATTAACAGCCTGACAGCGATCAAAGACATTCATAATAAATTTAATTATAATGACACTCTACAAGTTAATTTTAGTATGAGTACAGTGTATAATATTCCAATGTTTTAACTCTGTAAAACTTCTGCAATAAGAGCTTTTCAAAAAAAGAATCTCCTTGGGGAAGCCATTTCTCACATTTTAATTTATCAAGCATTTAAGGGTCATTTTGCTAACTCAACATTTTGCTCATAATCATCAAAGCAGGACAGCAAGAGTCAGAAAGTCAGTAAGGAAAAGAACGAGAATCCAATGGGTGAATAGCCTTTTCTTCCCTCGGCTCATTTCTGTTTGTGGGAGCTTGCTGTGTACAAATTGACTGCCATATTTCCTACGGTACAACAGTGACCATACTTCAAAAGAATGCCATTGAGTTGTGAAGTGCTTTGGGTTGAGGTAGCAAACAGGGAGATGGTTTGCAATACTGCAGTGACTGCTCTTTGACTTGTGCTCCCTTCACGTGCGGCTTCACACTTGAGCTGGCAGATGGTAATTGAATAATCGAGCTACAAATCTTCCCTACAGATACCAATGATCAGAAACGCAGCGAGAAAGATCCCTATTGACCCTGCCCAGGATTGGGCAGTTTCCCAATGCTGTGCTGACAACAATTGAAGAAAAGCCTTATTACAGCACACTCAATATAATGTGTGAAACTTTTGAAAAGTTCTCCCAATTCAATTAATTTCAATCAAAGTTTTCTGTTCCGTTAATGTAAATGATTATTGTTACAGTTCCTGTGGTGAATTTTAACTGTCTCCTTGACTGTTGCTTAAAAACCTTCCCTCAAATGGTGGCTTCTCCCTACCAGAGTCTATGCAATACCAAACTCCTATCACTTTTAAGAGACCTCTACAGGTTAATCCCACCCAGTCTTCAATGGCACTGGGCAAGATGTCCATTGAGGCTTCACTGTTAACCCTCAAGAGCTGCCAGTTTGCCAGCAAGTCGTCCACACTTCAGAAGATCGCCTCAAGAAACCGAGAACATAGGACCAGGGGTAAGCCATTCAGCTCCTCGAGCCTGTTCCGCCATTCTATTAGATGATATCTGATCCCAACCTCATTGTCCCACCTTTGCTCCATATCCCTTGATGTCCTTACCCAACAAAAATCTACCAATCTTAGTCTTGAACATTTCAATTGTCCCAGTGTCCGCAGGCTTTCAAGGGAGCAAGTTCCACATTTCCACTACACTTTGAGCGAAAAATTGCTTCCTGAATAACCTAACACTGCTTTTAAGGCTAGTTCCCCTGTTCCAGAATCCACCACAAAAGAAAATAAGTTTCTCTGTGCATCCAACCTAGCGAATTCCTTTAATATTTCAAGCGTCTCAATTAGATCACCCCTTAATCATCAATATTCCAAGGAATACAAGCAATGTTTTTATTCAAAATTTTCTGCACGCTTGAGAGTTACAGGAAGTAATTGTCAAGACAGATAAATCAGCGTAAAGCTGAAGTTTAAATATGCCTGTGTCATTAGTACTGAATAATCAGTAACTGAATATTCATGCGATGTTTGCACAATGGTTCAAAACTGTTAAATTATACATACATTGCCTTGCACTGAAGGCAAATTAGAATCAAAACACATCTACTTGATAATGATCAAGTTCTGCTGAAAACCCTGTTTCTAGTGAAGGACCGGATTATTTGGTAGTTTTGTAGCAGTTTTAGTAAAGGTTAACTTTAATGACTAACAATGAAATCAGCAAGCAAGCAACAAAATGTACTGGATGTGTACACCTCCCCATCAAAGCATCAGACTGGGTTTGAATAAAAATATCCACGGAGAGAGAGAGAAATCGCAAGGTTCTCGGCAGAAAGTTACAGCTTTGTTATTAAGATTTGCTGGTAAATTCGGCATCCTTCTGAGCATCTTTTTCCCGCACTGCGATTAATCCGAATAGAACGTCTTTCATCAGCAACCCTGGCTCTTGGCCTTTAGGCCTCGAAATTTCAGGCAGCCCAATTAGCTGAGGAGAGATGTCCCCACACAGCAAGGCCGGGCATGTGCCTTGGGTAATGAGATGGGATGCACGATCAAATTTCAGGAGGAAAATTAATAGAGAGTCAATACCGTAAAGCGTGCCCCAAAGTATAAGCCATATCAAAAATCTGCATAGTAAACCCCCAGAGATCATATTAAAGCAAGATTAAGCAGGTTCGGTGGGAAGTTTACACAGAAATTGTATTTAACTGATTAATCCAGGGAAAGATCCGTGAAGTGAAGATTAAATTATATGGGTTATAGACACTCTTTTACCAAATCTTTAACACCAACAGAACGGATCCTTAAAATGCCAAACAACAGTATGTTAAAAATCCAACTGTACTCCACCTCTTTTTGTTTGGGTACTGTACAATGCCAGTTCACATTTCCCAGCCGTGCTGTTCAGTAACTATCCTGGTTTACTGGATAAATCCCTTACAGACTTCCTCCTGCATTCAGTCCATTTCGGACATGGAACATCAGACCGCACTGCTCCCAAAATCTGTCTCCTGACAAAACAGCCCCAATGAGGAAGAAACTGCTTTCAACAACAACAAAAAAAACCCCCCTGCATTTCTATAGTGTCTTTAACCTAGCAACACATCTCCAGGCGCTTCACCGGAGTGTGTAACCATGCGCAAATTTGACTCTGAGGCAAAGAAGGTGAAGGCAAGGCAGGTGACAGCATGCTTGCTCAAAGGGGTAGGTTTTAAGCAAGTCTGAAAAGGAGGCGAGAGGAATGTAGGATACCACCGAATCATCCAGGAATGCTACCAACACAGCGGGGAATCCCATTAACCCAGCGCGGAAAACCATCAACCCGGCATGGAAAACCAGCCGAAATGGAACACCCCACTTCCAAAGCCAAATCCCCCCTTCATGCCATTAGCAGCACAATGACATCAATGATAACCAGGTGTTGGAAAGTGGGCTTAAGAATGAGCAGCTGGCTTCCTTTTTCTCTTTTTATGGCTGGCGCAGACACAGTGGGCCGAGTGGCCTCTCAATGCGCCATAACTTTTCTACGGTTCAGTGGTTCTATCACCATAAGCAGCCACCCAAAGCAACACTACAAGGGTTGACTCCCACCCTGAGGAAGGTCCAGGGGCCTGGAAATTAAAAGGCACCACTTAGTGCCTGGCTGTTTCCCCACTGCTGCAGGCACCTTTGCTTTAATAAAATACTTTTATTGAAAAGACAGACACGAGACAGAACACACAAATACTTGCCTTCTGTGGCTGGAGCAATCTCAACAGGAATGCACACAACTATGCCATGTTACAGATATTATACCTATCATATATAAGGCACTATGTCGGAGGGTGCACTAAGCTGCTTAGCTGAATATAAATAGCTACTTCAACACAGCTCCAGTGAAATGGAATGCTACAATTGTATTTCACCATAGTTCGAAGGTTGGGACCCTCCTGAATGGTGCATCAATACAATACACTTCCTTTCTCTGTCCAAGTCCAATAGCGTCTTGGGTGTGCGCTATGTACCGAACTCATATATATCTGAATCCTACACAGGACAGAGCATGCTAGTGCCAAAGTTCACACAGTTGAATCCTGGAAGCTGCACAGATGTCAACACACATCAGTGACCAAATGTCTCCATTATTCTAACTTGGGTAATCATGAAAAATGTTTGATAGCATCCCCCACCCCCACACCCTACATTAAACACCCCCTCGCTTTCATTCCCATTAACTTCAAAGTCAAAATTACCGCAAGATTTTTTTTCACCCCTACATCACGTCCCATGCCTTTGAACATAGTCAGGGGTTGCATTAATACTCAGGGGTTAGGATGTCCATGAGGAAGACACAAAGGAGGAAGTGGGAACTAGAGATGAAGAGAACTCCATTGCACTTTGTAGTTCAGGTCAAACCAAGTTTAAATATCCAAGCAGATGGTGGCTTTTTCTTTTAAATTGTCATGCTCTTGTCAATTGGGACCAGTAGGAGATCTGGGTTCATGCATTTTTAAAAAAATACCTGCCTATTTTGGATGAGGAAAGCAAACTCGCACGATGGCAGCTCCCTCGGACACACTTCTTTGTTTGCAGAATCCGTGTTGGATTTGCCAGTGACCTTACGGGAACGGTGAGCAGCCCATTGCGAATGTGCCTGGCCTGCTGCCTTCAACCGGCAGAGTGGCAATATTAAGTTATAACGGCCCCTTCTCTACGACATGACCATCTGTGCAGTGTGATGTGTACGCGGTAACATATCCTACAAACGGTCATAAATCTTGCAGAGTCTAGAGTCCCCATGCTGAGTACTGCTTTCCACGTTTCTCAGAAAAAAAAAACACTTTTTAGGGGCAAATTAATTCATTTTTGCCAATTTATTCTCTTCGGAAAGAAGTTCCCTGTTGAAGCAGTGAGTCAGAATGATCCTAATGGCAGTATTGGGTGGAATGTTTTTAAGGTGGAGGGAGATGGTGGCATAGTGGTAATGTCCGTAAATCAGTATTCCAGAGGCCTAGCCTAATGTCCAGGGGGCACTGGTTCAAATCCCACCACAGCAGCCAGAGGATATTAAAATCAATTAGCAAATCTGGAATTGAATACTAGTGACCATGAAGCTATCATCCTTTGTCATTTAAATCCATCTGGCTCCACTAATCCCCTTGAGGGAAAGAATTCTGCCATCCTTAACTGGTCTGGTCTACATGTGGCTCCAGCAATGTGGTTGGCTCTTAACTGCTGTTTGAAATGGCCTAGCAAGCCACTCAATTCAAGGGTAATTAGGGATGGGCAACAAGTGCTGGCCTTGCCAGTAATGCCCACATCCCATGCAGGAATAAGAAAAAAGGGGGTAGAAAGTTATCGGTGGCAGGGGGTGGGGTTAGGTGGGAATGTGGAGTTGAGGTTACAATCAAATCAGCCATGATCTTATTGAATGGCGTAGGCCAAGTGCCCTACTCCTGCTCCTAATTCATATGTAATTGTGCCGGTAATTAATCATTCCTCAACCCTCACTGATTGAGCTGCTGCAGTGCAAATGTTCATACCTGCCCCTTACCTCAGCAACGTGCTCATCCCAATCTTTTACCCCTTATGCCCCTGTGAAGCACCTTGGTAAGCGTATCTGTGCTAAAGGCGCCATATGAATATAAGTTGTTGTTGTTATGCGACAACAACAAAAAAAAAGGCTTTTACTTCCATGGCCTGACCAATATCAGCATTTTACAAAAAAATGAATTTTCGCGTGGTGCAGGAAGTGGAGGAGAAGGTGGGTTATGCTGCATTTCAGACGCAAAAGTGCAAACTGCAAAACTTCGGTTCTGGACAGCGTTATCCAGCAATGGAGGCAGGTTATCCAGTGGTTCCGTTTTGGATTGGGTAGGCTTGCTGTTGCGTGGAGTGATTTGGAGTTTATAAACCGTAGAATAGACACCAGAACCCTTGAACTAGAAAGCAGGAGTCAGCTTTCGCTACTCCCATAACGTGAAGAACAATGGGGCGGGGTGGGGTGAAGGCTTTAAAAAACTGGTGCGCAGCATATTGGGATTGCGTGTGTCAAGAGTTGAAAAGATAGCTCTTGTGTTTAAGGTGCACCTTTCAGGACAGTCCATGTCGGTTTAACAGAATGGGTGGTCCCACAAACAGCAATGAGAGAAATAATTAATCTGCTTTTGTGTTATTGGTTGAGAGATAAATATTGGCCGGGACACCAGGAAAACCTCTCTTGCTTTTCTTCGAAAGGGATTTTTTTTTTTACCTGAGAGGATAGGCAGGGTCTCAATCTAACATCTAATCTGACAGTGCGGCACTCCCTCAGCGCTGCACTGGGCTGTCAGCCTGGATTATGTGTTCAGATCGGTGGAGAGGGGCTTGAATCCACAACCTCCTGGATCAGAGAAGACTGCCAATCTGAAATTCCGAGTCCACTCTATGGAGATTAAAAAGCTGATGGCTGGACATGCCGCATTTTGCTTTCCACACTTTTCCTCTGCCCAGCCCATTGTGTTCATCACCCAGGCAAACCTGACAGAGTTAATCCCTAATCTACGCTAAATTAGCTGATCCCAGCCAACACTGGGATCTGAGACATGACAGTTAACATCAGTACCCCCAGGGTAGGGAAGTTGCGGGGTAGGCGGTTGGGGGGAGGGGTGGTGAAATCAGCCTGGGTTGCTGCTTCTCATCAGTGTCCACATGGGTCACTCATCCCCGTGGGATCCAATGATGGTCAGCACTCAGGGGAGTGAGAATTGGAGGAAATGGTGCACGAGTTGAGTAAAGTTAGAGCCTCAAATTTTTAAACTAACCCACCCGGTAAGAATGGCGTGTGCTTAGAATGGACACCAGTTTACTGCTCGTCAGCTTCCACAATCCACTGAATTCGGGGTGTGAATTAAGCATTGGACTGGAACCCAGAGTGGTCTCATTGGGGTTAGGTTAAAACTGGGCCTTGTTAATCTCTACCTGTAGACAATGAATGAATTTTCGCACTCCGGCTTATCTGTCCAAATGCCTTCTTTGCAATGGTGCTGAACTTGTTGAATTTTACAGACGTGGGTTCTGCACACGGATGCTGCATTTATTGAGCATACCCAGCCTGAATCTGGAGGTGCTGTCCTGATCCAACACTGGGGGGAAATGGGGTGAGAATCTACTTCAGAGCTCAGTCCTTGACACCCACTTCACAACGTTCCAGCCCCTGATCCCTGCAAAGTTGATCTGGTCCCACCAGCACTAAACTTATACAGCATAATATCCCACACCAAACTCTGCATGAACTCTCACTTATTCTGAATTAAAATGCACTTAGTAAAATGAATGCCAGATTTGTTTGCACTCACATTTAAGTGGAGGAGTAACCACCTTTCTTACCCTCCCCCCCCTCCCCTCTTAATATCCAAATTGGTTTTGGATCATGTAGCAGTTGTGTTACAGTTCAGAACTCAGGTCAGAACCGAAAGTCAGGCCACTGTTGTTTAAGGAATTACCTAGATTTCCAGATACCCCATGATGGGTAGATTGCCAGGCACTCATCCAGACCCTGGGCAGAACAACTAATAACCAAACCTCCCTCACCAGCAATGCCACCAGGATTGTTTGGTGCGCTGATAATGCACAGTGAGAAATTTCGCTTTTAAGGTTCAATATTGCATCGATGTGCTTCTGGGGCAAAACTCGTAAATAATTCATCACCTTAAAATTGTTCCCAACACTACCAGTGGAGGGGTGGTCGGGGGTGGGGGAAGGGAGGGGTTTGAAGCCTGCAATCATCAGTACTTCATGCTAATATCATGCAAGTCAGGAACAACCTTAATGTTTTGAAGGATAGTGTCTCGCATGGTGCTTTGCTCACCAATTTGAATGGGCAAAAGGGTACATTTTATGGGTCCATGGAACTTTGACTGTTGGAAGCTTTAAGGGAGAATTCCAGTGCAGGGGTCAACTGGCTAATTCTATAACATTACAACACTAACTATACTTCAAAAATATTTTAATTGGCTGTAAAGAGCTTTGGGACACCCAGAGAATGTGAAAGGCACCGTGTAAATCTAAGTCCTTTCTTTTATGTTTGAGTTAATCTCCCAAAAGGTGAATCCCAAAGGAAAGGTTAAACCTGACATCTCCAGAAGTATCAATATTGGCAAGCTACAGCTCTGGTTGCTGGTGTTTGCCACTGTTTTGATTCTGCCTGTGCAAGGGGAAAACACAGTATCAGACATAATAGTCCATCCCTTTGTTCTATTCAGATAACTGGATCAAAATTCACCGGGATGAGATGCAGAGTGGGAAACTCTTGATACATCTCAGCTCCACTTAGCAACCTACTTTGTTGTAAGTATTTATTTCAAACATTTTATTTGTTCCTTCCAAATGTCTTTCCTGCTTAACCCTGATTGAACCCAGAGTTTCCTGATTACAAAGACTGTTTTCTTTCTAATCTGATGCAGCTCGTTTGCTCGCAGCTGATTTCACCCGAGAACTTGACCCAAATTCAAGAAAAACAAATCCGCAAGCCATAAGACTTCACACCCATGTGTTCACGCACACAGACGCGTGCGCAGACACACACCGGTCCAAACACCGCATCCAAACACAGACACGCACACTCATGCCCAAACAAGCATGCATCTCCATCCAAACACACCCTCCCAAAAACATGTACCCCAGTTACAGATACATGCATACACAGACACATACACCCCATCAACCAAAGACAACCACCTCCCACTGAAACAAACACAGGCATATATAACCCCATAACCCCATATACATCCCATACCTAAATGCACACACACACACACACACACACACACATCCAAACACAGGCATTTACCCTCCACCGGCCAAACACACACACATACATATTTTCCTTCACTATAACTCACCCGTTCAGTTAGCCACCAGTATTTAGCAGGATGTAAATTCCTAACATAGTGAGGGAAGAATAATATCTAGTGTACAAGCCGCCCTTTGGTGCCTACAACAATATAGCAAGTACTGCCCCCAGTGGAATTTAATCACTCCCCTTTGTGCCATTGCCGCTTTGAGTAAAATATTATCAAGGAAAGTTTTTTGCCAACCGGACAAATATGACCAAAAAGTCCCACGGGAGAAATGTAAATGTTCAGAGAAAAAGTGAAGTCACTAAACCTGACAGGTTTAACTAAACAAAGAGAATTAGCAAGGAGCAAAATACAAGAGCATGAACTACTTCAGGTAGATTACTGGACTCTAGAAAGCTACTCCTGATGAGCAATATTTGCACAGGTTTCTTGGTCTGTCTGGCATTCTTTAGTCATCTATTCACAAGCTCCTAGCTGCTTTGAAGTCTACCAGGTGATCTAATAATGGAGAGGAAACAGGAACACACAGCGACAATTTGGCAGTCGTTCTCTATTTCATAGGCATTCCCACCCCTGTGAACACATACATTCAAACTTCCTTTGCTGGTTTCCTCTGTGAATTTCTGGACCATTTCTATTTTCCCCAAATAAAAAGGTTTAAAAATATTTCTTAAACAATCTTCCTCTTTGATTGTAAAGTTAAAAATTGTGATTGGCAGCCAGTCACAGACTAGAGACTAGGACTAGGATTCTATTATACTATGTATAAAAATCTTGAATAGGATGAATCAAAAAGCAACAAATGCAAAGTAACAAACACAAGTACTCTGAAAAGTGGCTTCTACTGTGTTTAACATCATACGCAGTATTGTTGTGAAGGTCTAAGGAAATAAAATAGCGCTGAGCAATAATTGAAAGAAAAAGAATTAACTGCATACTCCTGGTCAAACTGTATCATGGCTCACAGTGCAAAAAAGCAAGACAAGTACCATGTAAGAATTCTGCATTTACAGATTGTGCTATTTATCAGGACTGTATTGTACAAGAGACATTGTTGATTAGGCCTGTGTTGTACAAGTGACATTGTTGACTAAGCCTGTATTGTACAAGTGACATTGTTGATTAGGACTGTATTGTACAAGTGACATTGTTGACTTTGCCTGTATTGTACAAGTGACATTGTTGCTTAGGCCTGTATTGTACAAGTGACATTGTTGACTAGGACTGTATTGTACAAGTGACATTGTTTTAATTGGGTTGGGTTACAGCTGTGAAACTGAATGTGACCAGCCAAGATCCCTGGAAAAAGCGAATGCAAAAGCGAAATAAGGAAAGTTGTCAACCTTACGCTTCTCTGATAAGATCCTATTTGTTGATGTTGTTTTACACCCACTTCATCTTCACTCTTGCCCTCTGCATTCCCTTGGCTTTTATTCCTCCATCAGCTTCACCATTCTTGTACTTTCTCTTTCATCTTCAGATAACTGCACCCGGGGACTGGAGTGGATTGATTTTTTGTTTTGACTCATTGTTTGAAGATCAGCACTCAAAGTGACTGGCTGTCTCTGATGTCTAACCTTAAACAGCATAAAAGACTTACCTGATTCTATAGACCATCAGCCAGGAGACTCTATAGCCTTTTAGCTGTCATTCTCTACTGTTTCTGCTGAAGGTACATTTTGCAGATAAAAGAAAAATGTATTCTTTCCTAGTGTTCTGAGTAAAATGCAGGATACAGACAGTATTAGAAGGGCTATTATGCTCCATACCTTACAAAGAGACTTAATCATATCCCTTTATTTTTCAGTTATTAACCCTCTCATACAAGAATGTTTTGTAATAACGCTCTTTACCAAGAAGAACATTTTTCCCAAGGCATAAAAACACAACGTTTGAGTTGAATTAAGTAACCTAGTTGAGTTACAAAGCCCTGGATTATCAGCAATGCAGATTTCATTACCTAGACCCCAAAGGCTGTAAAACCCCTGAAGAAAGAGGATTTTAGCGACATGATGACAATGTTTGAATAATTTACAGGCCTCAGTGCACTGCGTTACACAGCTATTCCAGTAAATGAAGGATCAACATTTTGAATAGGAATTCTACCGCTACCACTGAAAATAAACAAACACATAAGTCTTAATTTTCTAATGCTCTCCTGGCTGGCCTCCCATCTTCCAGCTTTGATAAGCTTCAACCCATCCAAAACTCTTCTGTCTGCAGCCAAAATTGCACGAATCCCACTCACCTGTACTCACTGACCTACATTGTCTGCCGGTCCAGCAATGGCTCAATTTTAAAATCCACATCATTTTTTTTTTACAAATCCCTCCATGGCTTCCTCCCTCACCCCAAGTTCAATGTCCTCCCTCCATCCCTACAATGTTCCGAGATCTCTGCACTCCTCCAGTTCTGGCCTTTTGTGCATCCTTGCTTTTCTTCACACCACCATTGGCGCCATGTCTTCAGCTGCCTAGGCCCAAAGCCCTAGAATTCCTTCCCAAAAACTGCTCTGTCTCACTTCGTCTTTCTCCTCCTTTAAGACGCTTTTTAAAACCTACAGCTTCCACCAAGTTTTTAGTCACGTGCCGTAACAGCCCTTTATGTGGCTCGTGTCAAACTTTACTTGATATCGGTCCTGTGATGAACTGATGGTGCAAATAGAAATAAATAAGTACGATCTGATAACCATTACAGAGACATGGCTATAGGGTGACATAGATTGGGACTGAATATTGAAGGGTACGTGACATTTAGGAAGGACAGGAAGCTAGGGAAAGGTGGAGGGGAGGCTCTGTTAATTAAGGACAGTGTCAGCACATTAGAGCAGGATGACCCAAGTTCAGGAAACCAGGATGTAGGAGCGGTTTGGGCTGAGGTGAGGAATGATAAAGGTAAGAAGTCACTCTTAGGAGTGGCGTATAGGCCCCCTAATTGTAACTACATGGTCGGACGGAGTATAAAAGAAGAGATAATGGGAGCTTGCCAGAAAGGTACAGCAATAATCATGGGGGATTTTAATCAAATCTAGACTGGAAAAATCAGATGGGCAAAGGTAGTGTAGATGAGGAGTTCATTGAATGTTTTCAGGATAGTCTCTTAGAACAGCACATTCTGAAGCCAACCAGAGAGCAGGCTATACTAGACCAGGTATTGAGCAACGAGATAGGATTAATTGATAACCTCATAGTGAAGGCACCCCTAGATAGCAGCAGTCATAATATGGTTGACTTTTACATTCATTTTGAGGGAGAAACGAGTGCATCCAAAACTAGTATATTAAATTTAAATAAATAAAGGCAATTATGAGGCCATGAAAATGGAGCTAGCTAAAGTGAGCTAGCAAACGAGGTTAAGGGATAGATCAATAGAGGCCCAGTTAAAAACATTTGAAGGGATAAAATGGCATAAAATCAATAGTCACTTAGACAAGTGCAGGAGAATTAAGGAAAGTCACATTGGATTCATTAAGGGAAAATCATGTTTAACTAACTTGCTGGATTTTTTTGAGGAGGTAACAGAGAAGGTTGATAAGGGAAATGCTGTTGATGTGGTGTACATGGGTTTTCAAAAGGCATTTAACAATGCCACACAACAGACTTATGAGCAACATTCTACGTCATGGAATAAAAGGGAAAGTAGGCACTTGGATAAGAAATTGGCTGAGTGACAGGAAACAGAGAGTAGTGATAAATGGTTGTTTTTCAGATTGGTGGAAGGTTTGTAGTGGAGTTCCTCAGGGGGTCAGTGTTGGGACACTTGCTCTTCCTGATATATATTAATGACCTAGACTGTGGTGTGCAGGGCATGATTTCAAAATTTGCACACGATGCAAAGATTGGAAATGTTGTCAACTGTGTTAGGAATAGTCTTGAACTTCAAAAGGACATAGATATGTTGCTGGATTGGGCAGACAAGTGACAAATTAAGTGCAATGCAGACAAGTGTGAGGTGATTCATTTTGGAAGGAAAAATATGGTGAGACAGTACAAAATAAAGGGAGAAACTCTAATGGAGATGCAGGAACAGATGGACCTCGGTGTATATGTACATAGACCATTGAAGGTGGCAGGACATGTTAAGAGAGCAGTTAATAAAGCATATAGTATCTTAGGCTTTATTAATAGGGGCATTGAGAACAAGAGTAAGGAGGTCATGTTGAACTTGTATAAGACACTAGTTAGGCCTCAACTGCAGCACTGTGTTCAGTTCTGGGCATCATACTTGAGGAAGGGTGTAAAGGCATTAGAGAGAGTACAGAGGAGATTCACAGGAATGATTCCAGGGATAAAGAACTGTAGCTATGAGGAAAGATTGGAGAGGTTAGGACTGTTTTCCTTGGTTAAAAGAAATTGAGAGGAGACTTGATAGAGGTATTCAAGATCCTGAGGGGTATGACAGGGTAGCTAGTGAGAAACTGTTCCCACTCAAGAGAACATCAAGAGCCAGCTGGCACAGATCCAAAATAATTGGCAAAAGGGGCAAATGTGATGTGAGGAAATTTTTTTTCACCCAGAGGGTGGTTGGAGTCAGGAACAAACTTCCTGAAAGAGTGGTGGAGGCAAGTTCGATCGAGGTATTCAAAAGGGAATTGGATTGCTACCTGAAAAGAGAGAATGAGTAAGGTTACAGGGATAAGGCAGTGGTGTGGAACTGGGTGCAATGCCCCTTCATAGAGCCAGTGCAGATTCGATGGGCCAAATGGCCTCCTTCTGCACTGTAAAGATACTGTGACACTGATACTATTTCAGAATACACAGAATATACACATTCCAATGAGAAAAAATAATTCCAAGGGGAGGCCCCACCATCTGTGGTTAACTAAAAAAGTTAAAGACTGTGTCAAACTTAAAGAAAAAGCATATAATTATGTAAGGACGGGTGGCAGGTCAGAAGATTGGAAAGAATATAAAGAACAGCAAAGGATGAGAAAAAGATTAATAAAGAGGGAAAAATTAGAGTGTGAGAGAAAGCTAGCTAGTAATATCAAGATGGATTGTAAAAGCTTCTATAGATATTTAAATATCTATAAATATTGATATCCATCGTGTTGTGTGGCACTACCACTGTGCTAAATCGGATAGATTTCGAACAGATCTAGCAACTCAAGACTGGACATCCATGAGGCGCTGTGGGCCATCAGCAGCAGAATTGTACTTGAACACACTCTGTAACCTCATGGCCCAGCATATCCCCAACTCTACCATTACCACTGGGCATTCCAAACCCTAACTACTCGCCGTGTGAAAAAAATTGTTCTCACCTCGCATTTGCTTCCTTTGTAAAACTCTTTAAAACTGTGCCCTCTGGTTCTCGATCCGTTTACGAGCGGGGACAGTTTCTCCCTGTCTACTCTGTCCAGACCCCTCATGATTTTGAAATCTTCTATCAAGTCTCCTCTTAGCCATCTCCTCTCCAAGGAACACAGTCCCAACTTCTCCAATCTTTCCTCATAACTGAAGTGTCTCATCCCTGGAACCATTCTTGTAAACCTCTTCTGCACGCTCTCCAATGCCTTCACATCCTTCCTATAGTGTGGCGCCCAGAACTGTACACAATACTCCAGCTAATGTTAAACCAGTGACTTATATAGGCAGGAGTGTGGAGTTCAGGTTACATTCAGATCAGCCATGATCTTATTGATTGGGGGGAGAGCAGGCTCGAGGGGCCGAGTGGCCTACTCCTGCTCCTAATTTGTACATTCGTATGAAGTATCTTGGGATATTTTGCTACATTAGAGGTGCTAATTTCAAATTGTTTTTGCAATATTCTCCATGCTTCTTGCAAGGCCCTTTCTTCAAGTCCAAGTCCAGACAACGGGTGGAAGTTTCCATGCCTGCTGGCGTTGGACGTCATGTTGGGTATGAGCGGACAATGTGGCAAGAAGGCCAAAAATCGGTTTCACGACGTCTTGAAACCAGTTTGCAAATCATCCGCTCCTCCAGTCAATGACGGGCCACATTTCCTGTGGCCACACATCGGGGACTTCATTGTAATATATCTGCGTATCATTATAAGCCCAGCTCACTGGAATCATCCCTCACGCTGGATCATCCAGGCATACAGCGGCGTGTTCCACAACTGAACATAAGCGATGTGCACCTGGCAAGCTGCACTTCACTCTGGACTTCGAGGTTTGTTTGCCCACTTTGCTTCTGGCAGGACTCACTGTCATCAACGCCAGGCTTCACAGGCAGCACCACATCACTTTTAGGGGGGTTCACGGGCAGGTCTCTACCTACCAGGCCAGCCGAAAGACGGGGGTTGGCTTTTCAACAGCTGCAGGGCTAGGGCTTGCTTGGGGAAGGGGGAGAAGTGGCCTCAGGCAAGGGAAGAAGCTGCAGGGCGAGGGCTGTACTGGGGAAGGAGGGTATCCCAGGGTGTGTGTGGGGGCACATGTTGATCTGTGCAAGTGGCCTCAAGATGGTGAGGGCTGAGGAGTCAGTCTCCAGAGGAGATGAGGCCAGATGGAGATGTGAGGGTTTGTGTGAGAGAGTGAGTGGTGATGTCCCTTGAGCTGGCAGTGAGTGAGATGCCAGTGAATGTGTGATGGCCTTGTGAGTGTGTGAGTTTAGTGGTGATGAGATGGTTGCCTTACCCTGGCAGCACGGATGAGATCATTCATCCCATTTCTTCACTGGCACTGACCACCACTGCCACCACCTCCCAACGCAGAGTGGTGACATTGATAGGCCTCCTGCAGCCAGAGCGGGGGTAGAGGACATCGCAGGGGGCTCTAACAGTGTCCAGAAGGCATCCCAGGGATGCGTCACTGCATTTGGTGGGGGGGGGGGGGGGTGCTGCAATCTTCTTGCCTTTCAGGGCCATGTCTTCTGTGCAGCAGCCCTGGGCTGGAAGCACTGAGAGGTGTGCCTGCTGTTGCATTTTAAATATGACGCCCGGCATGAGTAAGCGGTGAAGTGACAGCGTGGTGGGTGAAATGGCGTGTTTCCCGGGAATGTGTGATTAATGAGGTGGGATTGGGTCAATGCAGCCTGCAAATCTGGGACGATTCCGCCCAAGATGTCAGTCATTCGAACGAGAGTGGAGGGATCATCATAACCAAGCCCTGTCTAGACACACCTCACCTTAACATAGCTCCTTCCAAAAGGGGACAAGCACCGGTGATCTGGAATGGGAGTTGTGACCGGTTCCTCTCCAGCACCACCACACCCCCTCTGCTCCAAGATCAGCACCTTAACAGCTTCTCTGCCTACGACCATCTCATTCAACACAGAGCAGGTGTCTAGCTTAAAAAACCAGATGCTGGGAATCTGAGACAAAAACAGAAAATGCTCAGCAGGTTAGGCAGGAATCCAGCCTAGCCTTGATATGGAGCTAATGGAGTGAAAGTCAACTTTATCTGGTACTTTAAATGTATGGCTGCCTTCCCAATCAGACATTAATCGGGGCCCCATCTGTAAGCTCATGTGGGTGTGAAAGATCCCATGACACGATTCGATGAAGAGTTGGGGAGTTTTCTTCGTTTACCAGCTAATGTTTATCCTTCAGTCCACACTTAAAGCAGATGATCTAGTCGTCTATCTCATTCCTGTTTGTGGGATCTTGCTGTGTGCAAATTGGTTGCTATGTTTCCTAATTTAGAACAGTTACTATACTTAAAAACAAGAGCTTTGCAGCATCCCGATGTTGTGACAGGCCCTCCCTGCCTTTCTTCCTGCCACCCCTCAAGTAGCTCAGTCAGGAAATGTCAGCACAAAGATTGGGGCTGTGCAGCTGATACCACAGGGAGCCCCAGTGTTTGACCTGCTGCCTGTGTTGAATCAGACTGAGTAGTAACGAGGGCCACACGACCCAGGGAGGGTGATCCAGCATTAGCAAAGTGCAAAATGATCAAACTGGAATTCTCACATTCGAGCACTGAGTAAGGACAAGATCGAGTTTGCCTGTGATAGTTTCCATGGTCAAATAATCTGCAAACTCTCTCATTCAAGACCTGCACATCAATACTGACCAAGGGCAAGGTGTCAGGGGAATTGCCCCAGTAAGATACAGAGCCTCAGGAGTAGACGAAGCTGAAAATGTACAGAAGTAAAGAGTCACATTCTATCCATAATGGTGAATAATCAGTCTGCAATCTGCTGCACAGTGCTGTAATGTTAGACTCCACTGACACTGGACATTGGATTTAGCCATTTAGTGACTTGAAGAGCAGCTCACAAAGCACTCCTTGCAGTGAGGGAAACAATAGCTTAATCCTCTCTTCCCCACAGCTGTCCCCACAAGGCCTTAGTTCTATTATCCTTACAAATTGATAATCAACAAGGACAAAAAGGAAACCAGATTTTGCACAGACAGCATTGCATACAGACACACACGCACACACCAGTGTATACATACATACCAGTGTAACACACATGTATACACACAGACACGTGCACACACACTCACACGCACGTGCACATACACACACATACACCAGCAAATACACGTACCAGTGTATTCACACACACACATACACACACTCGTGTATACATACACCAGTATACACCCACACCCACACCCACACACACAAGTGTATACACACATACACACACACACAAGTGTAAATATACACACACACATGTATACACACACTCGCCAGTGTATACACACACACACACGTGTACACACAGACACAAACCAGTGTATACAAACACACACACATGTATACACACACATGACAGTGTATACACACACACACGTGTATAAACATATAGACAGCATATACACACATGTGCATGTTGTATACATGTGCACACACGAATACACATATGTATACACACATGCACACACATGTACACATGCACACATGTATATACACACACACATGTATACACACACATACACAAGTATACACACACACATGTATACAAAAACACACACACATGTATACACACACACCCACACACCAGTGTATACACACACACACCCCCACACACCAGTGTACATATACCCACACACACACCAGTGTATATACAAACACCCACACACATTATCCACCTAATTCTGTCGCAGCACGGATGAGATCATTCATTCTCTTTCTGCTCTGGATGGCTAACCTTTTCTGTGCAGCATTGGCACTGACCACCACTGCCATCGCCTACCAAGCCAGAGTGATAATGTATTCACCCCTCCTACGGCCAGAGCAGAGATAGAGGACATCACAGATGTCCAAAAGGCGCTGAAGGGCTGCAGTCTTCTTGCCTTTCGGGACCATGTTTTCTTTGCTGCAGTCCTGGGCTGGAAGTTCTGAGTGGGGCTGTACTTTAAATGCGGTGCCTGGTGTGATGAAGCAGCGAGGTGACGGTGTGGCAGGCAAAATGGAGCCCGCCCACCATCGAAATGGCATGTATCCCGGGAATGCATGATTAATGCGGTGGGTTTGGGATGATGTGGCGTGAAAAGCAGCTATTGCTTTTTCCAGTCTGCCACTGCACTTGGTGCAAATCTGCCAACCTTCCATCCTACATCTGCAGCAAGTGTCACCAGCTACAGAAACTTGAGCTCCGGGTTGTGGAACTTAAGTGACGGCTGCAGTCATGCAAGGCTGAGAATTATGTGGATAGCACGCTTAGAGAGGTGGTCACACTGCAGCCAAGTAATACACAGGCAGAGAGGTAATCATAAATGGGGGACTTCAATTATCCAAATATAGACTGGGATAGGAATAGTACAAAGGGTCAAGGTGGTGGGGGGTGGGGGGGACTTCCCGGAATGTGCTCAAGATAATTTTCTACAGCAGTATGTTTCCGGTCCAACGAGAGGGTAGGCATTTTTGGACCTGGTTCTGGCAAATGAGTTGGCCCAAGTCAATCAAATATCAGGTTGAGAGCCTTTAGGGGACAGTGACTATTGTATCACAAGGTTGGTCATGGAAAAGGACAGGGAACAATCCAGAGCAGGGGTAATTAATTGGGAGAAAGCCAACTTCAATGGGATAAGAATGCATCTGAGTCGAGTGAGTTGGAACCAAATGTTGGCAGAAAAGACGATGGCTGAACAATGGGCCACCTTCGAAGAAAAAGTATTGCAGATAATTTCAAGGTATTTTCTCTTGAAGGAGGAAAGTGGGACAAATAAATCCAGAGTGCCCTGGATGACGAGAGAGATAGGGGTGAGCACGAAAAGGAAGAATTGCGCGTACAATAGATGTCAGGTAGAAAATACAATGGAGAATCAGGCTGAATATAGAAGGACCAGAGGGGAAGTGAAGAAACTAATAAGCAAAGCAAGAAGAGGGCCTGAAAAGTGACTGGCACCTAACATAAGAGAGAATCCTAAGATCTTCTATAAACATATAAATAATAAAAGGGTAGTAAAAGAAAGAGTAGGTCTGATTAGGGAAAAAAAGGGGACTTGCATGTGGAGGCTGGAGGAATAACGGTGGTATTAAATGAGTACTTTTCATATGTCTTTACAAAGGAAGAAGATGCTACCCAGGCCGAGGTGAGAGAGGAGGTAACTGATACACTAGAAGAACTCATAATCGAGAGGAAGGAGGTGTTGGAAAGGCTATCTTTACTTAAAATAAATAAGGTATCAGGACCGGATGAGATGCATCCAAGGTACTGAGGAGAGTGAGAATGGCAATTGCAGAAGCACTAGTGATAATCTTCCAGCCTTCCTTAGACACAGGGGTGGTGCCAGAGGACTGGAAAACTGCAAATGTTACACCCTTGTTCAAAAAGGGGTGCAATGATAAAGCCGGCAACTACAGACCAGTCAGTTTGACCCCAGTGGAATGGAAACTTCTGGGATAAAATCGGTAGTCACTTAGACAAGTGCAGGATAATTAAGGAAAGCCAGCATGGATTCATTAAAGGGAAAATCATGTTTAACTAACTTGCTGGAGGTTTTGAGGAGGTAACAGAGAAAGTTGATAAGGGAAATGCTGTTTGATGTGGTGTGTATGGATTTTCAAAAGACATTTGACACAGTGCCACACAACAGACTTATGAGCAACGTTCATGGTCACGGAATAAAAGGGAAAGTAGGCCCTAGGATAAGAAATTGGCTGAGTGACAGGAAACAGAGGGTGGTGATCAATGGCTGTTTATCAGATTGGAAGAAGGTTTGTCGTGGAGTTCACCCAGGGGTCACTTTTGGGACTCTTGCTCTTCCTGATACACATTAATGACTTAGACTATGGTGTTCAGGGCATGATTTCAACATTTGAAGATGATATGAAGGTTGGAAATGTTGTTAACCGTGATGTGGATAGTCTTGAACTTCAAAAGGGCATAGACACATTGGTGGGCAGACAAATGGCAGGTGGGCTAGAATTTTGAGGCTGTTAGATGGGAGTGGCAGGTGGGCCTGGGAGTAGCCTGTCTATGGTGTCTGGACACAGTAGGCAGGAGGGCAGATCAGGTGAGCACTCGGCACCCACCCCCCCCCCCACCCCGTTTTTCTCATGAGTGCCTCGCCGTCCTCCTGGAGGAGGTGGTTGCCAGGAGGGATGCCCTTGTCCCTGGGAGGCAGGAGGATGCCACGGCACCTCACCAGGAGGGCACGGGAGGAGGTGGCAGCAATGGTGAGCGGCTGTGACGTGATGCGGTGCACCTGGGTCCAGTGCCGGAAGCGTTTCAATGACCTGCTGCGCTCAGGAAGGGTGGATACCATGTTGGCATGGGTCAGAGTGCAGAAGTGTTAAGGACTGGCCAACCCCCCCACCCCCCATGGAGCTCAGGGGTGCTAGAGTCTGAGCGCCAACTGTCAATGATGCCAGAGCTGGCCAAGGGGGAGTTTGGACTGAGTGCCTTGTGACTCGAGGGCCACGATTCGGATGTGCCCTGCAAGGTGCTCCTCAGGTGGGGTTGGCCAGGCTACAATGGTGCTGCAGGTACAGAGATGGATAATCAATGCTCCCTCTGTTGTTTCAAGAGAAGACGCTCCACAACAGTGTAGAAAGGTCACGGACTGGTGGAGGCCCCACTAGCCTTCCGATCCTTTCCCAATATAAGCAAGTTGCCCTGGTGGCTTCAGGGTCAGCACACGCCCCATGCAGCCGGGCAAGGGAAGGCTGTCTGATACCTGGAAGTGTCCACACGGTCTGGGATCCTCCAGGGGCCTGGCAGACAGCAATAAGTCCGGAAGTGAAGCCTGGAAATGCTAAAGAGTGAAGCCCCAAACAGAGATGAAGCTGCCAAGCACCAATAAGCAACCAGCAGCAAACCATCTCCAAAACTCACACTGGCAATGCTGCTGACCCTTTTTATCCTGCCCTTGGGTGGGGTTTTTGAAAATGCTGGCTGGCCGCCTGCCTGTTTGGCCCCTGCGACGAGCGCAAAATCACAGAGGCAAGGAAAAAACTGTTAAGGGCCTAAAGCGGCCTCTTAATTAATGACGGGCGTGACTCTGCCACCAGCGCACGCCGGCCAATCAAAATAACGTGCGCAATTTTACACCCGATTGGGCCAGCGCGTGTCTGCCATAAAATCCTGCCCATGAAGTTCAATGCAGAAAAGTGTGAGGTGATTCATTTGGCAGAGAAGATATGGTGAGACAGTATAAAATAAAGTGAGAGCCTCTAAAGGAGGTGCAGGAATGGAAGGACCTCATTGTGTATGTACATAGGTCATTGAAGATGGCAGGACAAGTTGAGAGAGCAGTTAATAAAACATATAGCATCTTAGGTTTTATTAATAGGGGCATTGAGTACAAGAGTAAAAGGGTCATGTTGAACTTGTATAAGACACTAGTTAGGCCTCATCTGCAGCACTGCGTCCAGTTCTGGGTGCCATGCTAGAGGAAGGATGTGAAGGCATTGGAGAGGGTATCGAGGAGATTCACAAGAATGATTCCAGGGATAAAGAACTGTAGCTATGGGAATAAGTTGGAGAGGCTGGGACACTTCGTTGGAGAAAAGAAGCTGAGAGGAGACCTGATAGAGGTATTCAAGATCCTGAGGAGTATGGACAGGATAAATAGTGAGAACCTGTTCCCAATGAAGAGAACATCAAGAACTAAAGGGCACAGATACCAAATAATTGGCAAAATGAGTAAATGTGATATGAGGAAACATTTTTTCACCTAGAGAGTGGTCGGACTCTGGAATAAACTTCTTGAAAGGGTGGTGGAGGCAGGTTCGATCGAGGTATTCAGAAGGGAATTGGATTGCTACCTGAAAAGAGAGAATGTGCAAGGTTACAGGGATAAGGCAGGGGAATGGGACTAGGTAGAATGCTCTTTCAAAGAGCTGGTGCGAACTCAATGTGCTGAATGGCCTCCTTCTGCCTATAAAGATTCTGTGATACTGTGATATAGACACACAGACACACACACACACACACACACACACACACATACACCAGTGTATCTACACACACACACGCACCAGTGTATCTACACACACACACATGCACCAATGTATTTAACACACACACACACACATACACCCACACAAGGCTGTATACACAGCACACATTGCTGTACACACACACCACTGTACTTTCACTGTGCACCATGTACCCTCACCAAATCCAAGTCGAAGAGTCATACAGACTCGTCAACTCTGTTTCTCTCTCCACAGATGCTGCCAGGCCTAAGTTTTTCCAGCATTTTCTGTTTTTATGTCAGATTTCCAGCATTCACAGTATTTGGGGCTAGGTTGACTTTACAAGTACAACAGACACTGATGACAATATAGAGAAACATGTCACACTGGCATCCCCAGCATACCCAGCCATTCGGTAAGTAGCTGAATTACTATAACATAAAGTTACAAGGGGGAGGCATTCTAAGGGCAACGCTGAAAATCTGAAGAAAATGAATTGTACAATGAATCTTTCTAAGTCTGCAGAATGTGATTCCTTATGCAACCCAGAAATCACTGTTGCAACATAAGCAGACGGGCACTTAACATCTTCACCCAGCCGAATGTCCCACATGTAAATAGAGGCAACACCCATTTCACAGTTGTTACATCAAGTTACAATGCAGCCTTTACTTTAAAAACGTCAATTTGATTTTGGACGAAAATGGAATGTACACAATATTGATCAGCTGCAATAATGACTGACTGACCTGTTATCTATTTTTGCACCAACATACAAAGTCCAAATTGCCCCTAAAGTTCTTAAATAACAGTCTCTGAACCTGGGGTAGCTTTTCTCAATACTTACACTGCTAGCTATTTAAAACTGCAAAATTTGCAAGTAGGCTGGGTAAATTGGGACTGGTTGGATTGCTATTCCAGCATGAACCCAGCGGGCTGAATGGCCTCCTCTGTGCCACAGTCATTTCTATGATCCTAGATTGTTAGTTTACCATTTTCTTTCCTCTGTGTCTCGTGTTTCATCTCCACAGATTATACAGCACCTTCCCCATCTCGATTGTTAAATTAGTGAAAATTACCCTGATCAGTTTCCAAATTGTTGCCAGGAACTGAAACTTGTCCATCATTAGAGAGAAGCATTGTCAACCCGAGCATTAAGTTAGAACTGGCCTTGGGTTACAGAAATACTATCGGCAGACTGATTTTAACCCTAATCAACCCAACTCTGCACGCCTTTTTCACAACACAGGACTGAGAATTAATTCCACACAATGGGGTTTTTAATTTAAATTTTAAATTTGCATTAAAAATGGACCCCTCAGCCAGTCTGCACTCTTGAGGATGTTTGCTCGTCAGAAGGGAATCTCTTAAAAGGGGAACTCAGAGCGTTTTACGCTGGATCGACAGGTCTCATCAGATCACTGGAGTGACCCAGCTGGTTCAAATAGGGTTACATGTGCAAGCATAATCCCCGATTGTAACCACATTTTCTGCTCAGTTGGGTGGCGTGACCAGCATTTGTCATCATCCCTCCTGCCACATCATTCACATATCTATTATTCCCATTGAGACATCGTGTGTCAGCAGAGGATTCTACTGCTCGCCAGTTCCATCTTCACACGGTTGCTCAGGTAACAAGCCCCCCTCCCTAATCTCTGCCTTATTTCCATTCAGGTTGAATTACATGTAATTGTGGGTGTTTTTTTTGTGCACTGATTGAATTCAGGCTGAATAGAAGCCTCTTGCCTCTCTATGAGACACACGGCCAGCCAACGCATCCCGTCCTGGAGGCTGCTGTTGAGGATCAAAGCCAAGGCTAGATGCAGTTGTGATCAGTGCACGCTTTTAAGCTCAGACCCATTTTCAATGTCATGTCAGATGACAGCTATACTGCGCTCTCAATGCTGCCAGCATAGGTTGTGAGCTCACCGGTAACCGATTCAAACGAGAAAGCTGCATGGTAATTTCTCCTACCCCAATCACCCCAGCACAGCACCCCCCTCCCGCGCCCCCCCCACCCCCACCCACCTCCTCCCACCGACCCCCAATCCTCCGTCACCACTCTCAGACCTTTCAAACAAGCACATTCACAAATGAAAATGTCTTCATTCAGTGTCACATCAAAGCGTCGACACACGCAAGAAACGAATCGTTCGCTGCTCTCATTTTACATTCTTCCCTTTTCTTCGAAAGGAAATGATTTTCTGTTGGGGTGGGCTAGTTTAGGTAGGGGCGAGATTACTTTTTGGCCACAAAGGGATAATTGCTGACTGGCTGCGATGTTCAGGAAGAGAACGGGGGCAGCAGATAAAGCCATTAATTAAGGCAACCCGTTTTGTTTGACAAAACACAAAGTCCGCTTTTGTTAACCAACCCAAATAAGTCACATATGTTGCAACAGTCAGACTTTCTTCTAAGGAAAAACAGCAGAAACCGCAACTATTTCTTTGAGTTTAGCTCCAATCCTAAACCACTGACATTTTAACTTTTTCTATCAGGACGATTTGGAAAAATGCAAGCGAACACATGCTAAAAGTGCATGGTGATAAACAAGAGATGCTTCAAAACTGAAACCATGTAATGGAACACAACACACATATATATGCACTTACAGTTACCGGCACATATATGCAGATAAATATATAGACACAGTCACATATATACAGACAAATAGACACCGTCACATATATACAGACAGACAGACACAGTCAATATATACAGACAGATATATAGACACAGTCACATATATACAGACAGATAGACACAGTCACATATATACAGACAGATATATAGACACAGTCACATATATACAGACAGATAGACACAGTCACATATATACAGACAGATATATAGACATGGTCACATATATACAGACACATATATAGACACAGTCGCATATATACAGATATATAGTCACAGTCACATATATACAGACACATATATAGACACAGTCACATATATAGACACAGTCACATATATACAGACACATATATAGATAAAAACAAAAAAACTGCGGATGCTGGAAATCCAAAACAAAAACAGAATTACCTGGAAAAACTCAGCAGGTCTGGCAGCATCGGCGGAGAAGAAAAGAGTTGACGTTTCGAGTCACATATATAGACACAGTCACATATATACACAGATATATAGACACAGTCACATATATACAGACACATATATAGACACAGATACATATATAGACACAGTTACATATATACAGACACATATATAGACACAGTCACATATATACAGACACATATATAGACACAGTCACATATATAGACAGTCACATATATACAGACAGATATATAGACACAGTCACATATATAGACACAGTCACATATATACAGACACATATATAGACACAGACACATATATAGACACAGTTACATATATACAGACACATATATAGACACAGTCACATATATACAGACACATATATAGACACAGTCACATATATACCGACACATATATAGACACAGTCACATATATAGACACAGTCACATATATACAGACACATATATAGACACAGTCACATATATAGACAGTCACATATATACAGACAGATATATAGACACAGTCACATATATAGACACAGTCACATATATACAGACACATATATAGACACAGACACATATATAGACACAGTTACATATATACAGACACATATATAGACACAGTCACATATATACAGACACATATATAGACACAGTCACATATATAGCGACACATATATAGACACAGTCACATATATACAGACACATATATAGACACAGTCACATATATACAGACACATATATAGACACAGAAACATATATAGACACAGTTACATATATACAGACACATATATAGACACAGTCACATATATACAGACAGATATATAGATACAGTCACATATATACAGACACATATATAGACACAGACACATATATAGACACAGTTACATATATACAGACACATATATAGACACAGTCACATATATACAGACACATATATAGACACAGTCACATATATACCGACACATATATAGACACAGTCACATATATACAGACACATATATAGACACAGTTACATATATACAGACACATATATAGACACAGTCACATATATACAGACACATATATAGACATAGTCACATATATACAGACAGATAAAAAGACACAGTCACATATATACAGACACATATATAGACACAGTCACATATATACAGACACATGTATAGACACAGTCACATATATAGACACAGTCACATATATACAGACAGATATATAGACACAGTCACATATATACAGACACATATATAGACACAGTCACATATAAACAGACACACATATAGACACAGTCACACATATAGACACAGTCACATATATAGACACAGTCACACATATACAGACACATATATAGACACAGTCACATATATACAGACAGATAGACACAGTCACATATATACAGACAGATATATAGACACAGTCACATATATACAGACACATATATAGACACAGTCACATATATACAGACAGATATATAGACACAGTCACATATATACAGACACACATATAGACACAGTCACATATATACAGACAGATATCTACACACAGTCACATATATACAGACACATATATAGACACAGTCACATATATACAGATAGATATATAGACACAGTCACATATATACAGACAGATAGACACAGTCACATATATACAGACAGATATATAGACCCAATCACACATATACAGACACATATATAGACACAATCACATATATACAGACAGATATATAGACACAGTCACATATATACAGACAGATATATAGACACAGTCACATATATACAGACACATATATAGACACAGTCACATATATACAGACACATATATAGACACAGTCACATATATACAGACAGATAGACACAGTCACATATATACAGACAGATATATAGACACAGTCACATTTATACAGACACATATATAGACACAGTCACATATATACAGACACATATATAGACACAGTCACATATATACAGACAGATATATAGACACAGTCACATATATACAGACACATATATAGACACAGTCACATATATACAGACACATATATAGACACAGTCACATATATACAGACAGATATATACACACGGTCACATATATACAGACAGATATATACACACAGTCACATATATACAGACACATATATAGACACAGTCACATATATACAGATAGATATATAGACACAGTCACATATATACAGACAGATAGACACAGTCACATATATACAGACAGATATATAGACCCAGTCACATATATACAGACAGATATATAGACACAGTCACATATATACAGACAGATATATAGACACAGTCACATATATACAGACACATATATAGACACAGTCACATATATACAGACACATATATAGACACAGTCACATATATACAAACACACATATAGACATAGGGCAGGATTTTTGGGTCATTGGGCAGGTACAGGTACAGCAGGTGGGCCTGGGAGCCGCTGGGAAACGGTTCACCACCTGCCATCGGGCCCCTGACTGCGATTTCACACTGACCGGCCAATTCACAGCCAGCCAACGTGAAACAGGCGCTGAAAGACTCAGCGCTGCCGGGGAGGGGTGTGGTGGGGGTGGGGGTGGGGGGGTGAGGGCGGAAGTCTGCGTGGGCGCGGGGGAGGTGGGGGGGAGGAGTAGCGTGTACTGAAAGCTGCCCGAAGGCAGAGAGCTGCCTCAGGGAGCTGAAGAATTTTAACATCAAAAATAAAGATTTGTAAACTCTGAAACCCACTCGGGACTCGCTCATATGAACAATAAAAATGACATCAAAACATTTTTTTCCATTTAATGTCAGGAATCTCATCCCGCCCATGGGTGAGGTTTGATCAGAAATGCTAAGACCCACCTGGCTTAAGGTTGGACGGGCAGCGAAAACTCTCTCTTAATGAATGGCTTTAATAGGGCCTGTTAATTGTCAGCGGCCACACTGCCCACTCTCGCTCGCGCCTGCCGACCGAAATATCACGCCAGTGCGCGATGACGTTGGGCCAGTGTCCCGACGCCGTCGTGGACTATTTTACACCCGGTCGGGTCGGGCAACGCTCCCACCCGCGGGAGGTAAAAATTCTGCCCTGAGTCACACCTATGCAGATACACATATAGGGCAGAATTTTCCGTGCCCGCTGGCGTCGGGCGTGTTTGGGAAGGCTGTCGCCGACGGCGTCGCGAAACCAATTTTGCAATCGTCTGCTCTGCCCGACAATGGCGGGCCGCATTTCCCACCGTCAGATGTCAAGGAAACGCACTGCAATACATCGGCATGCCATTATGAGCACAGCTCGCCAGAATCACCCCTCCCCACCAAGGCACATGGGCGCGAGGGCACGCCGACATGTTTCACAACTGTACATAAGCGACGTGCACCTGGCGAGCTGCACTTGGCTCGGGACTTGGAGGTCTGTTTGCCTACCTAGCTTCAGGCAGCACCCGCAGTCATCAGCGCCAGGCTTCACAGGCAGCGCCACATCACTTTTAGGGGGACTCAAAGGGCAGGCCTCTACCCACCAGACCAGCCATAACGCAGGTCTTTTCAACACCTGTGGGGCTAGAGCTTGCTTGGGGAAGGGGGAGAAGCGGCCTCAGGCAAGGGAAGAGGTTGCAGGGCGAGGGCTGTACTGGGGAAGGTGGGGTATCCCAGGGTGTGTGTGTGGGGGCACGTTGATCTGTGCAAGTGGCCTCGAGGTGGTGAGGGTTGAGAAGGCAGTCTCCAGAGGAGATGAGGCCAGATGGAGATGTGAGGGTGTGTGTGAGAGAGTGAGTGGTGATGTCCCTTGAGCTGGCAGTGAGTGAGATGCCAGTGAATGTGTGATGGGCTTGTGAGTGTGAGAGTTTAGAGTGATGAGGTGGTTGCCTTACCCTGGCAGCACGGATGAGATCATTCATCCTCTTTCTGCACCGGATGGCCGACCTCTCTTGTGCAGCATTGGCACTGACCACCTCCTCCCAAGCCGGAGTACTGACACTGATGGGCCTGCTGCGGCCAGAATTGGGGTAGAGGACATCCACGGTGTCCTGAACGCATCCCAGGAATGTGTCACTGAATGCGGGAGCTGCACTCTTCTAGGTTTTTGGGCCAGTTCTTCACCGGTGCCCTCCTGGGCTGGAAACACTGAGAGGTGTGCGCGTGGCACCCGACGTGTGGAAAAGCAGGGTGATGGCATGGTGGGCTACTGAAACCCTGCCCCTCATCACAACGGCATGTTTCCCGGGAATGCGTGGTTAATGAGGCGGGATTGGGATGACATGGTGTGAAAAGTTGTCATTGCGTCTGGTGGAAAAATCATTATATTTCACGCCTGCTACTGCACTTAGTGCAAATCTGGGACGATTCCGCCCGTAGATACACAGTCACATATATACAAGCACACACATAGGCACACAGTCACATATATACAAACACACACATATATAGACACAGTCACATATATACAAACACACACATATAGGCACACAGTCACATATATACAAACACACATATAGGCACACAGTCACATATATACAAACACACACATAGATACACAGACACATATATACAAACACATACATAGGCACACAGTCACATATATACAAACACACACATAGATACACAGTCACATATATACAAACACACACATAGGCACACAGTCACGTATATACAAACACACACATATATAGACACAGTCACATATATACAAACACACACATAGGCACACAGTCACATATATACAAACACACACATAGATACACAGACACATATATACAAACACACACATATATAGACACAGTCACATATATACAAACACACACATAGATAGACACAGTCACATATATACAAATACACACATAGATACACAGTCACATATATACAAACACTTACATAGATACACAGTCACATATATACAAACACTCACATACATAGACACAGTCACATATATACAAACACACACATAGATACACAGTCACATATATACAAACACTCACATAGATACACAGTCACATATAGACAAACACACACATATATAGACACAGTCACATATATACAAACACTCATAGGCACACAGTCACATATATACAAACACTCACATAGATACACAGTCACATATATACAAACACACACATATAGCCACACAGTCACATATAGACAAACACACATATAGGCACACAGTCACATATATACAAACACACACATATAGGCACACAGTCACATATATACAAACACACATATAGGCACACAGTCACATATATACAAACACACACATAGATACACAGACACATATATACAAACACATACATAGGCACACAGTCACATTTATACAAACACACACATAGGCACACAATCACGTATATACAAACACACACATATATAGACACAGTCACATATATACAAACACACACATAGGCACACAGTCACATATATACAAACACACACATAGATACACAGACACATATATACAAACACACAGATATATAGACACAGTCACATATATACAAACACACACATAGATACACAGTCACATATATACAAAGACACACATAGGCACACAGTCACGTATATACAAACACACACATAGGCACACAGTCACGTATATACAAACACACACATAGGCACACAGTCACATATAAACAAGCACACATACATATATAGACACAGTCACATACATACAAACACACACATAGGCACACAGTCACATATATACAAACACACACATAGGCACACAGTCACATATTTACAAACACACACATAGGCACACAGTCACATATATACAAACACACACATATATAGACACAGTCACATATATACAAACACACATATAGGCACACAGTCACATATATACAAACACACACATATAGGCACACAGTCACATATATACAAACACACACATAGGCACACAGTCACATATATACAAACACACATATATATATAGACACAGTCACATATGCACAAACACACATATAGGCACAAAGTCACATATATACAGACGCACACATAGGCACACACATATAGTCAGTACTGAGAAGTTTCAGGAGCTGCTATGACTTCCAAAACAAAAAGAATTGTGTCAAAGCATCAAGAACCAACCCCAATTTATTTAGAAGAGAGAGAGCAAACAAAAGAGAGACTGTGTAGAGTTAACAGCATAAAATCTGTGCAGCGATTTCCAGTTTCTTTTGCATACAATGTCAAAGACTCATTTCGCCTGTTCTAGGGTCATATTTCTTAACATTCCACCACCTTTAACTCTTGGTTTTGCACTTGGATCTCATCAGAAATAGGAATGTGGTCAATGTTAGTATTTGGCCCCTTTTTATCAACGGAACCTGCCACCTTCAGGAGCCTGTGCCTGAGACAGAAGCTCTACCTCCATTAGATCAAAAATCATAATGCTTGATGAGCGACTGCTACTGCTGGGGGCAAGAGATCCATTTGTTCCAACCCTCTTCTTAACATGCAAGAGCATCGTTATTCAGGATGTTAGACAGACAACACTGGTGAATGCAGGAGGTTCCATTCTGAGTAAACAGAATAAGTCACTGATTGGCTCCATTACCTCAGGGGTGACTCAAGGACTTGACTCAAGCTGCTTGGTGAGCCTCACCGCGGCCACAAGTGATCCCCGGTAAACCACCACATTGTGTCTTTCAATAGTCCAATCAGAAACTTGTTTCTGAATATGTATACACAGTAACTTAGGCCTTTTAAGGCCAGACTAACTTTCACTCCTTTTGCTAGATTTTTTAAACTGTTCTAGATTGAGATCGGTGGATTCTTTTTTTGGCAAAGGGATATGAATGCTGTAACTCTTGAAGTGCCGTTTTGCCATGACCTGAACTGAATGGCTGATCCAGTTTGAGGGGCTGAATAGCCCACTCCAGTTCCAATGTACATAGGATTTGTCACCCATTAAAATTTAACAGATGGAAAATCATTGAGAGTGGGAGGAGGGGAAAAGGCCTCTTGCATGAATTCTCAACATGCACCCCTGGGAGATAAGTAAAAGTTGTTGTTGGTGTTGCTGTCTGAAGCTCCAGTCATGGAGACGGACAATGATGGAAGGGTGCTGGCCTGAATTACTGATAGGCGTTCCCCAGACAAAGCTCAGTGTCAAGTGTCTGAATTCATACAAATGCCCCTTAATGCTGTTTAATTTTGGCACGGGTGGTATTAAGCTAACTCGCCCAGACGAAATCAGACACAAGCAGACCAGCTGCTCGATTTACACACGGCCCAATGTTACCTTACACTTTTAAGGAAAGCAAACTAGGGTGGAGTATAAAATGGGAGTTCGATTTGATTCCGTGAAATTTCTTACCAGCTAAATTAGCCCCAAATTAGCTCCTTCAAGATTTACAGAATACTGTCCGTTTAAGATTTAGCTGATTAGTTGTACGTGTGTTTATCCTGCCAAAGTACATTGCAATTTCCCTTATCTGTTAACAATCCCCACTTCAAAATAATTTGGCCATCATACATGCTGTGCTGGTGCAGCCTTTTGCGTAATTATCCTAGGAATGGTTGCGTATGTCACTGAGAGAAGGTACAGCCCCTTGTCTGAGACATTCTCGGTGCAGTAGTTGCTGTTCCTTTACACATCGACTGGACTGCTATCGATCTCAGTCCTAACCCATAACTGAGCGAGCTTTACAATCGGACCCAACTTCACTTCCAATCTGGGTTCAGAAGTTCAGAATGCAGAAAAATGAATATAGCTCCAAGTTCTTTCTGGCTCATTCCCTTTCTGATCCGCAGGCAGAAAAAACATTGATGCTACAGTTCACAGTCGTATTTTAACCCTGATTTAACACAAACAAAAATGCTGGATAACATTAAAAGAAAGCACGAATGTAACACGTGATAAGAAGCGTGAGTACTTGGTACACGGACAGTAAGGTATCATTTACTTTTTCACTTTTAAATGTAAACTCACAAGTTCAACCTAAACAGGAAGTTATCAAGCGAAAGTGTGAAATGAGACAAGTGCTCATTTCTACTCCACTCACAGAAATGGTGGCAAGTGCCAGTCATCTGAGTCAACCAACTGATTTTTCTTGCAATGCTGCTGCATTCTATTAGACAGTTTCCTGTCAAAATGGAGCAGTAAATTAGCAGTCTGTATATACCACTTGGGGTTGGATCTAAGTTTGCAGTTGGTCCTTTGGTCCACACCAACAGCTTTGTTGCAAACCTACAGAGTTCACCAGTTTCCAAATCAAAATTCATTCAAGTTGCTTTTGAGTTGAAGCAGATGGTTGGAGCGACTGCAACTGTAAATCACCAGGAATGACAGCTTGCATTTAGATAGCGCCTTTAACGTAGACTAAATAATGTTGGAAAAGCAATGCCGAGCATTAAAATAAATACTTTAGCATTCTCAAGGAACGTAGATTTAATTGCGAAAAGGGCAGAATTTCTACTGACCACCTCCCCCCCACCCCCCCACGCCTCCACCCCCGGCGCCCACCCCAGGAGGTGGGTTGGGTGTGGGGCTTAATAACCGCTAGAATCGCAGGGAGCCAGTTCAGATCGTCACCCTGATACGGTCCCCACTGCCGTGGCATTTTACCAGTGCCGGGACCGGATGCAGAGGGACTGCCGGGTCCAAGGACACAGGCAGCAGTTGACTGTAATTAAAAACCCAGTTAGGCCGCCATCTTATGAGGGCATCAGCAAAATGGTAAATGGCGAGTGCAGGCCCCACACCTGCTTCTCACTCTGAAGTCAGAGTCCCTGACCCTTGCAGTAAAATTCAGGTCAAGAACTCCAAGGCAAAGTGACCCATCCGTGGCTAATTAGAGAGGTTAAGGATAGCATTAGATTGAAAGAAGAGGTTTATAACTTTGTCAAGAACAGTAGTAAGCCTGAGAATTGGGAGAGTTTTAGAAACCAGCAAAGGGTGGCCAAAAAATTGATAAAGATGGAGTGAATAGAATATAAGAACAAACCAGCCATAAATATTAAAACAGATTGTAAGGTCTGCTACAAGTTATGTGAAAAGGAGACTAACGAAAGGGAGTTAAAAACAAGACAGATCCTTACTCTGCGGCAGGGCAATTTGTTCAGATTTCACTTTTTGATGTAAATGAAACTAAATCCAGCATTTAAAAAATAGGCAAGAAAGAAAATAAGCTCTACTAAAATGTTTAACTGATACAACAGGAGAACAGTTTACAATTCGGTTCATTAACATCTCATGCAAGACCCCAACAATTAGAGCATAGGAACATCACAGTAGGAATAGGGCCATTCGGCCCATTGAGTCTGCTCTGCCATTCATCTAGATCATGGCTGATCTTCCACTTCAATGCCATTTTCTCTCACTGTCTCCATATCCCTTGATATCTTTAATATGTAGAAATCTATTGACCTCAGTCTTGAACATACTCAATAGCTGAGCCTCCCCAGCCCTCTGGGGTAGAGAATTCCAAAGATTCACCACCCTCTGAGAGAAGAAATTCCTCCTCATCTCAGTCCTAAATGGTTTACCCCTTGTTCTGAATCTGTGTCCCCTGGTTTTACATGCTCCCCCAATCAGGGGAAGTCAAGGGAAACACCCTTCCTGCATCTACCCTGCTGAGCCCAGTAAGAATTTTGTATGCGTCAATGAGACAAAACAGGGCCCACAGTCACCACTACTGAGACAAGCTTTCAATTCCAGATTTTTATTAATTGATTGAAATTATTAATTAAGCTCCACCAGCTGCCATGGTGGGAATTCAACCCACATCCCCAGAGCATTAGCCTGGGCATCTGGATAACTATCCCAATACCATTTTCACTACATCACCACCTCCCCATCAAGTTGTTCTATTAGGAGTTGAGGTCACCACCACCGCCTCCCCCCCACCCCCCGCCTCTCTACTCGTCCACAACAAGATAATCAGGCACTTACGATACACTCTCCGGGATAACTGCTTCAGGTCTACATTTTATTAGCTTCAGATCACATCACATGGAGCCGAAAATCAGTGAACATTACTTGACTTTGGCTTGAGGCATGTGTCTGTGCATCGGGGATCATTTAATTTGCAAGCAGGGCATGGACAATCTTACTAATGACAAGTTAATTATTTCCTAGTCTCTGTCTCAGAGGTAACTATGCTTTTATGCGCTACTTGCCTCCCCATATTTCGTCTTCATTGGGGAGTATTCTTTTTCACCATAAATGCTTTTTGCTACTTATTCCCCTCCAAGCCAACTCCTTGTAGAGAAGAATATGGAACAGAACAAAGCACTGGCATCTCCATATGCAACAACTTACCAGGAGCAACTGAAGAAGGACTTATTCCATTTTAGGATCTCCTTTCCCCTCTCCCTGCCCCACATGATATGGTGGAGGTTATCAATAACTTATATTTGTATAGCACTTTTAATACAATGAAAAGTATCGCTGAAAAAGTATATTTTGTCGAAACTTTTTGTCTTGCACTCATCAGGACAATCGCAGGAATACCAACGTCAGGGGAAGCAACAACTTTATGCTGTGTGAGAAAAGGATGCTGATTGGAAGGCGAGTGGACTCTGATTGGTAAAGGCATTGCCATGGAGAAGGCACCAGCTAATGATGACTGTCAGTTAACTGTCAATCATTGTTTGAATTTTAAACCGGGCTACCCCAATCATATCATTTCACTCGGTATATCATGCAAACTCATGAATGGGCCGAAGGCTGTCACTTTCAGCACTGAAAAGTGTCCAGTCTACCTCAGAATACCATGGAAGGGCAAGGTACCTCAAAAAATTTGAGCAACACGTGAAGCTAGCTGTTTCACGCTGCTACTATACAATAGCAACAAGAGTGGTATTCACCACTAACAGGATGCTGTCGTCAAGCCAAAAAGACGTTCTGCCTTTCACACAAATGAGTAATGTGGTATATGAATTTCAGTGCTGGTGTGATGCTACGTATGTAGGTGATACGTGCCAAAGGCTGGTGGATCGTATCAAACAGCACATCCCTTCCACTGTTTGCAACGGACATGGTACAGCCTACACCGAACCAGCTCCTGCTTGCAAAACTCAAAACACAGCAACCAAGATTAGATGCGATTCCGTGATTGGACAACGTTTGCTAAATAATCCTCAGTGTCCTGAAAATTACACTGACAACCAATTTAAAATTGTCACTTGGGCTCGCAATGTGGCACATTTGCAAGTACTGGAAGTTACATATATTAATTCACAGTACCTTGTTCTCTGCAGACAGAAAGAACATATACACACATTGCGCCTATTTCAGCTAAACAAAATAAGTGACAACCATTTGCTGGTTCATTCCTCAGGGCAGTGCCTTGACCAATCAGAGTCAAGCTGCCTGGTTTAAATTTCAAACAATGTTTGGCGGTTAACTGACAGTCACCATTAACTGGTGCATTCTCCATGGCAACACCTCTACCAATCAGAGTCCACTTGCCAACCAATCAGCACTCTCTTCTCAAATAGTATAAGGTTGTTGCTTCCCCTGGCATTGGTATTATTGCGATTGTCCTGATGAGTGCAAGATGAAAAACTTCCACAAAATGCCTTTTTTCAGCAATACTCAAGTTCTGTACTACAAAATGACAATAAAGGGGCATTATAAAACAAAATATGACAGCGAATCACATAAGGAGATGTTAGGGCAGATGAACAAAAGCTTGGTCAAAAAGGTAGGTTTCAAGGAGAGTCTTAAAGGAGGAAAACAGGGTAGAGAGGCAGAGAAGTGTAGTTGGTGGGAAGTGGGAATTTCCAGAGCTTGGGGGCTAGACAACTGAAGGTACGGCTACCAATAGTGGAGCGATTAAAATCTGGGATGCTCAAGGTGCCAGATTAGTTGAGCGTAGATATTTTGGAGCACTGTAGGGCTGGAGGAGATTACAAAGATAGGGACAGGAGAGACCATGGTGAGGTTTGAAAACAAGGATGAGAATTTTAAAACTGAAGCATTGTTTAGATCAGTGAGCACAAAGGTGATGGGAGGGGAGTGAGTTAGGACACCAATATCAATCTCACCAGACAGGAAGGCTAAATGTTAATTAACACTGGGATTTAACTGCATGCCTCCCAGTTGAGAGGCTAATAAGAACATCATTGTTACCTGACACTCTAAAGATCTTATTATTTTCCTTACTTTCAACTGTCCTCAAAACATGGGGCTGGTTTTAATAGAATACCTTCATACCTGCGCCCCCCCCCACCCAGCCCCAGCTAAAAAGTTGGGTTCGGAGATGCACAACGCCGCTCCCAACACTTCCCTGCAGCCATTTAATGTGGAGAGAAGTGTTAAGTTGTTGGAGGTGGGACCTCTGCCCCTCTTTCGGGAGCAAGTCCCACCTTAGAGAGCTGCTAGCCAATCGGATGGCCGGCAGCTTGTATCCCAGCAGCGTCACCAGGAGTGGTGGCCACTGCTGGGATTACAAGCCATTCTGCCACGATGAGCAACCAGGTAAGTCCAGGTCTGGGGTCCCATTGGCACCAGGTTGGTAGTCCTTGGCGAGGGTGGGAGGCATGTTCAAGAGATCAGGGGGGAGGGTTGAAGGGGGCGAGGATGATCTTGGGGGGTGGGGGGAGGGGTGGTGTGTTGCCACCGTTGGATCCAGGGAAGCCACAAAGGAAGCTCCCCTGCTTTGTCCAACACCAGCCCACACAGCTAAATCTGCTGGGTTTCCCATTTGGCATCCAATGCCACAGCTAGGATGAGGCCAGTTAAAGGTCTCACTAGGTCCAAGGACAGATGAGCCATCTGATGGTTCCCCCCTCCCCTGTTTAAATGCCATGGGGGGGCAGGGGTGGGCGTGTAGTTATCAGGCACAGCACCTGCTGGATTTTACATGCCCTCCCAATCCACCTTCAACCCCACTGGTGGGGGACCACAAATCCAGCCAATGGTCCCAATGAATAGATGTGGCATCCAGTTGAAGCTCTTCCCCGCAAATCGCTGTTGTCTCCCAACTCCTTACCCACTTTTCCACCAATTCCCATTCTACATTGGTCTCAAAGGGTTCTGAGGAAAGATCACTGACCTGGGAACATTAACCTTACCTTCTTCTCTGCACAGGGGCTGCCTGGCCTACTGAATATTTTTGGCATTTTCTGTTCTTGTTTAAGATTTCCAGCATCTGCAGCATTTGGCTTTTTGTTGTGTTGGTGTCACTTACTATCTGCATCTTTCAATGTGCTAAAATGATCAGGGCTTAACTAATTATTTAACTGATTAATTCAAGAATATTTGGTTTCCATCTCATCTCAAGTGTAGCAATCTACATCATGGCATTGGTATATCACACTCTCCCACAGAAGCAAAGGTTTGCAGCACAGAAGGAAGTCAATCGGCCCATCAGAATGGTGCTAACTCATTGCTAAAATAATCCAATTCAATCCCATTACCCTGTTCTCTTTCCACCCCGCACCATCTTCCTCAGCTTTTGGTATTTAGCCCATTTTCTCTTAAACAGTCCCGTACATTGGTTCCAAATGGGTGCATCTTATGAATAGGCAGTTAATTGACTAAGATATCTTGAGCATAGAGGCTATGTTGTGACTCAGGTGACAAACTGGTTCCCTGGGACCCAAACAAACAGGTAAAAATAGTTCATGGTCTGAACTATGATAAAACCCCAAAGAAATGTTCCTTTTCCAAATTATTGTCATTCAATTGAAACACAATTGCCCACAGACCAACAAAGCAACAAAATGGTGGCATTTTAACATACCTTCCTCACCCATCCTCTGAATATTTTGGAGAAGCGAGAACAAAGGAAATTTTAAGAATTGAAACAGAAAACTGAAACGTGTGCGTGCAGCAGTGAAGAACAGTTAGCTGTTAAAGTCCCCTCTGTAATCTTATTCATGACTGTCTGTGCGTCAAGCAGTGACCTATTGTATATCAGACAATTACATGAATGAAAGGTGTACTCCTCTAATCTTTTGTGAATCCACTCACAGGACTGCATTCCTATACTGTACAAAGAATAGACTAATTCTACCAAACAGACTTGGATGAACTGAAGATTAGCAGTGTCCAAAAATAAGTGATCCGAGCTGGGCAATGCAACTTCAGTGTGTAACCTGAAACTCCATCCCACAAACACAAGCATATCAAGAATACCAAGTTGTTCCCAGCAGAGCTCAGCATGGCTGTAAGGGAGAGTAATTCACTATCACGGCAGTTGTGTCGGAGCAAAGATGGAGACTTCAAGGGGGTCCTTTTAACAATTGGTGATGGTCCAAGAATCAGCTTGATTCATTATTGAATCAGCTGCCAGTAATACTGCCTGCCCAATTGAAGTGAGTGTAGGAGAAACTCCAGCATCTTGTATAGTGGGGAGCCAACTTCATATCGCCCATTTTAAACCCACACCCAAAGTTATAATCACCCTCAAGATTTCATCTTTCTTTTCATTCATTCGCAGGGACTGCACATGACTGCTATTACCTATTCATAGGTGCCCTCGAAACAGCTAGGTGGTTGGCAAGGCTACTTCAGGGGGGTTTATCATTCACTGAGTGGTTTCTTTGCATTTATGTAAAATACTCAAAATTCTTGCATTGGACACAAAGTGGCTTTATATAAAATCTGATCATAAATTCCATGACTGCTTGTCATGTTTTGACACAGTTCTGTTAGTACTAAGGAAGATATGCAAAATGCTAGAACTGCCCTGAACCACAACATTTGAGGGTACATTTCCTTTTGTTAAAAAAAAGACATTTAGACAGAATCTAACCCCTTGACATTCACAACGTTACCAACATTGAATCCTCCACCATCTACATCCTGGGGGTTACCAATGGCCAGAAACTGAACTGGACCAGCCACGTAAATAATGTGGTTACAAGAGCAGGTCAGAGGCTGGGAATTGTGTGGCAAGTAACTCACCATCTGACTCCCCAAAACCTGTCCACCATCTACAAGGCTCAAGTCAGGGGTATGATCAATTACTCTCCACTTGTCTGGATGAGTGCGCTAAAGAAGTTTGGCACTATCCAGGGCAAAGCAGCCCCCTTGATTGGCACACAATCCGCCACTTTAAACATTCATTCCCTCCACCACTGGTGCACAATGGCAGCAGTGTGTACCACTTACAAGATGCACTGCAGCAACTCACCAAGGCTCCTTGGACAGCACCTTCTAAACCCACAACCACTACCACTTAGAAGGACAAGGACAGCAGACAAATGGTAACGCCACCACCTGCAAGCACCTCTCCAAACTATACACCATCCTGACTTGGAAATATACCGTTCCTTCACTGTTGCTGGGTCAAAATCCTGGAACTCCCTCCCTAACAGGACTGTGGGTGTACCTGGTAGGCATCCTGATTGGCTCCTTGTCAGGCAGATACAGAGCAGAGGCCTCAGCACGAGACATACATACAAACATACAAGTTAGGAGCATTCGACCACTCGAGCCTGCTCCACCATTCAATAAGATCGTGCCTGATCTGAATGTAACCACAACTCCACTTCCCTGCCTACCCCTGATAACCTTTGACTCCTTTGTTAGTCAAAAATCTTTCCACATCTGCCTTAAAATTATTCAACAACCCTGTCTCCACCATTCTCAAGGAAAGAGAGTTCCAAAGATTCACGACCTCAGAGAAAAAAATTCTTCTCATCTCCATTTTAAATGGAGCAGGAAAGGTTTGCTGTTGGGGTAGAAATGCGAAGGAGAGGGGTTGCAGCATAGATTGTAGGGCTGGGAGATAACTGGGGGATTTAAGGGAGTGATCACGGGGAGGCAAGAAACTGATCACTGGAAGGGGTCTGAGGAAGAGTCATACGGACTCAGAACGTTAACTCTGTTTCTCTCTCCACAGATGCTGCCAGCCATGCTGAGTTTTTCCTGCATTTTCTGTTTTTATTTCAGATTTCCAGCATCCACAGTATTTTTGCTTTAATCACTAAGGCTCCTTCGACAGCATCTTCCAAACCCATGACCACTATCATCTAGAAGGACAATGGCAGCAGATAGATGGGAACACCACCACCTGGAAGTTCCCCTCCAAGTCACTCATCACCCTGACTTGGAAATATATCGGCCGTTCCTTCACTGTCGCTGGGTCAAAATCCTGGAACTCGCTCCCTAACAGCACCATGGGTGTACCTACACCACGTGGACTGCAGCAGCTCAAAAAGGCAGCTCACCACCACCTTCTCAAGGGGCAGTTAGGAACAGGCAATAAATGCTGGCCCAGCCAGTGAAACCCACATCCCATGAATGAATAAAACAAAAAGTCTTATGGGGTAGGGGGGAGTTACCTGAATCGCAGAGAGGGAAGCAGGTTTAGCTTGTGGTGGGCTGGGAGGGAGGGAGTAGCCCTGCTTCTTCTGGCCTGCAAGCAGTGCTGGATAAGCACTTACCTCTTCCATGCAGCTATCTTCACCTCCCTTTAGCTGACAGGTTTCCCAAGGCACGAGAAGCCTGGCCATTTGAGGGTTGAATTTAAAACGGAGATAAAATCTGAGGCACGCAGCCCTATTAAAAGATTTAAATGGCCGATGTGCATCCAGGGAACACCTACCTACCAACTTTGTAAAAACTGGAAGTGGGCAGGTTAGAGGGTTCAGGTTTGAGATTTTTTTAAACTTTATATCCCACTCAATACTAACCCACTAGTTTTTGGGGGTTAAAATTGCCCTCCTTTAGCTTGGCATCTTTTAGCTTTCCCCTTATACCTCCATGAAGCCCATTTGCAAGCTCTTTCTATGTTAAGAGTGCCAGGTGCTCCCGGGACCCATGGCCGAGATAGATCTACCTGTGCTCATGGCCTTGCATGCTAAGATCTTTCTGAAGATTTAGCTTTAGTTTTACTAGGGCTGCTCAGGAGATTCACCATTAAAAAAAGAGAAATAACACAGCTTGAACGATAACATTATTTGCAGTATGTGAATAGTGTGTTACCCAAGTACGGGCTTAACCTCACTGGAAAGGCAGCTGCAGTTTGCACCACATATATACACGTATTAGACAACAAGAGCAAAGCAACTCTTGTGCAAAAGGTCAGACCGATATGAATAGCATCCCCAGGTGTTATTGTGGTTAACTTTATTTTCAGTGTTAGCTGAGCTACCTGAACACTTATCTTTTCTCATCATTTGAACACCACCCCCCCACCGCCCCCTCTCTGCCAACTCATCAGATAAGATATCCGCTCAGGTACAGTAGCTTAGCTTCTGCAGTGCGAGGCAGACACATCCCACCACATCAGCTTGCCGACAAGCTGGCTACACAGCAAGCGGTAAACAACAGAAGGCAGCTTCATTTGGCGATTTGGGGTAGCATTTCCAAGAGGGTTTCTCTCTTTGCAAAGAGAATCCCACGAACAGCAGAAGGCTGAGCCGAATTTTTCATTCCGTTTGCCAGCCAATTGGAATGTCTTATCTCACACGGTGAAAAAGTGGGTAAGTTGTGTGATAACTTTGTGATTAGTTTCACTGGCAACATCAACCCCCAATTTTAACCCAATGCACAACTGACGTATCACAGAATTGTTACAGCACAGATGGAGGCCATTCTGCCCATTGCGTCTACACCAGCTCCTCGAATGATCAATTCACCTAGTGCCATTCCCCTGACTTCCCCTTGTAAGCCTGCACATTCTCCCATTTCAGTTAATAACAATCCAATTCTCTCGTGAAAGTCTCGATTGACCCGGCCTCCCCCACACTCGCGGGCAGCACGTTCCAAATCTTAACCACTTGCTGCATGAAAGATTTGTCTCCTTCTTTCTCCATTGCTTCTTTTGCCATTCTTGATCCTTCCGTCTGTGGGAAAGGTTTTTCTCTTGTCTATTCTGTCCAGACCCCTCATGATTTTGAATATCTGCATCAGATCACCTCTCAAAATCACATGGGGTGTGAAAACAGGTTCAGCTCGATTCCTGCCAGGTGGGTTAGGTTAAAATCAGGGCTATGGTATTCAATGTTCCCTTGAATCTTCTTGTGTGTGGCCACGGCATGGTCCCTTTAAGATCCTGTGTGGCCATGCATCTTAAAGGGACAATAGTTGAGCGCTACCTGTTTGTTGCAATGAACAGTATGGTCCAGATAATTACATGCCCAGCACAGATTCAAAGGATATTGATGGTATTTTGCTTTCTCAACATCAATCTTATTAAAGGCTTTGGCCCATCATTCACAAAATACTCTAGCAGGACCTTGATAAAGCCTCTCCCCCATCCCCCACTTCAGCTGCTCGCTCTCCCCCGCTCGATTTTACCAGAAATAAAGGCAAACAAGACAGAAAAAAAGACACAACTCTCACCAGCTCTCCCACTCCTTCCTGTGCGAGCCGTGAAGCAGCTTCCCAGCACTTCTTTGTACAAAGCTCCCTCAGTGATTGAAAACAAACCCACAACACCAACTGCAGTCTTAATTTACCTCCAGACTTGTCCATATTGGCGGCTTTGCCTTATGAGGAGAGATTGAGGAGACTGGGCCTATATTCTCTGGCGTTCGGAACAATGAGAGGTGATCTCATTGAAGTCTACAAAATTCTTACAGGGCTCGACAGGGTAGATGCAGGAAGGATGTTCCCCTGGCTTGGGGGGGGGGCTCTAGAACCAAGGGACTTAGGGGGCAGGCCATTTAATACCGAGAGGAGGAGGAATTTCTTCACTCAGAGGGTGGTGAGTCTTTGGAATTCTCTACCCCAAGGGCTGTGGAAGCTCAATCATTGAGCATGTTCAAGAGGGGGATTGATAGATTTCTAGATAGTAAAGATATCAAGGGATATGAGGATAACTCTAGAAAGTAGTGTTGAGGTAGCAGGTCAGCCATGGTCTAGTTGAATGGCAGAGCAAGCTCGTGGGGCCGAATGGCCTACTCCTACTCCTATTTCCTATGTTCCCAAGTATTCTAATGCATTCCTGGCCGATCCCCACATTCTACTCTCTGTAAATTTGGCCATCTAAAACTTTGCCACCTGTGTCCTAACTTGCTCCATGTCCCATCCATCATCACCACTGTGCTAGGTGACCTACATTGCTCCTGGTTAAGCAATGCCTTGACTTTATGCTTCTCATACTTGTTTTTAAGTCACACCAGGGCCTCAGACATCGGTAATCTCCTCCAGCCATGCAACCCTCCTGAGATATCTGTACTCCTTCAATTCTGGCCTTTTGTGCATCTCTGATTTTCTTCAATCCAACCATTTTGTCCAGGCCTCAGCCACCGAGCCCCTAAGTTCTGGAATTCTGTCCCAATACCTCTCCACCCTGCTTTCCTCCTTTAAGACACTCCAAAAACCTACATCCTCAACTAAGTTTTTGGTCATCTGGTGTAACAGCTCCTTAAGTAGCTCATTGTCAAGTTTTGCTTTATGACACTTAAGTGTAGCAACTTGTGTCATTTTACAGTGGTAAAGACATGATATAAATACAGGAAGTGTTTTTCCCCGTTTTTTGGTTTCAACAATTACTCAAGGTAGCTGAGGAAGTGGGTGATGCTGTCAATGGTGGATGGGATGACTTCATGCTCTCAGGCTCTTACTGTTGATGTCTCTTTTTAAATTCTACTTTTAATTGAAGCCTGATGTTTGAAGTGTCTGGAAATCACACCTGACAGGAATGCTGAAGATGGCAAGATTCGCTAAAGTTACATTGGGAAGCAGGGAGTTGGAAAAAGTCTCGTTTTAAATCTACTTTTGTTGGTACTTTATCCCCCGTTGACTCCTCTCCTTATGGTGTCGGTACCTTGCTGGCTAAGGATGGACGATGGACGATGGGGGCAGGAGGCTTTTGCCTTCTTGTTGTCAGACTTGCCTTAGGGTGGCAAGAGGCTGTGTACTATGAGGCACATCACAACCGGGCATGACTCTATCATCAACCAGCTCACCATAACATTTCACTTCAACAGGCGTGTACAAAAATTGGCTGATGGGCAGTCCACAATATTTTTCCTTCCATTGTGTTTGTTGGGAAGGGTGCATGATGGGCAGCCCATCCAATGTTGGCCACGTGTACCCTCACCAATATTGACCATTCTGCCCACTATGATTGCTGAATAATGATCAAGGTTAGGAATCTAAGGTGCTGGGGCCAACTGCAGTGGTCCACCCCCACCATCCAATCACTTTAAGTCCAGTTTCCATAGTTGTAAACAATCATCTTTTGGGGTACAGTCATTTTCCTCAAGAGACTATTACAATGGAAATGAATCAAAGGTAGGACAGATCACATGTGGTGTTGCAGGGTGACTGAGGTCCAGTACGTTAGTTGCAGGCAGATCAGGGTTCTGAGTAAGGTTAGGGACCCTTTAAGAGCCTCCCCTTTAAAGATAATTCCACCTAAAGTGGAAGCACCTGGAGTGGGCGGAGCCAGCCCCAGCCGAAGTTAAGGGTTGAGAGAGACAGCGAGAGAGAGAGAAGAGAGAGACTTGGGCACTGAAGAGTTGGTTTTAGTAATATTGATTTGTATTTTGTGCATTGATATGTGCTTGGAACTTGGATTGGTCAAAGGCTATTGCTTTTAAATGTCAGAAGACTCCAAGACAGTAGAGCCTTGGAAAAATAGTCTGCAGAAACTATAGAATTAACAGGCATATGGTCTTGTTCTGTCAGTGCTCTGTGTTCAGTCTGAGACAGACGCTTTCCAAAGTAAATGTCTTGTCTTCAGGAGACAGGGTTACATAGAAAGTACAGCACAGAGACAGGTTTTAGGCCCAAATGGTCTAGGTGTTTGGGCTCCACATATTCCTCCACCCCTCCAATCTTGCATCTTCTCACCTTATCAGCAAATCTTCCTTTTCCTTTCTCTCTCATGTGTTTATCTAGCTTCCCCTTAAATACATCTATGCTATTCACCTCAACTATCCCATGGAATAGAAAGTTCCACATTCTAACCTCTTTCGAGGTAAAGAATTTTCTGCTGAATTCCTTATTTGATTTATTAATTTAGATGACACTAGATGAGATGAATCATCTTGTTGGTTATATTCTGACACCGTAGACCAGTTTCACCTGGGACCTGATCCTCAAATGTATTACTTCATTCTGAACTGATGTCAGGACTCGCTTTCTGCAAAGATATTTAGGTTATGAGGTTTTGTTCTTGTGTCTGCTAAATAAACAAGCAATTGAAAAACTTACATCAAAACAACAGTTCCCAGTACACCATCAAAAGTTTCAGGTCCTATGACATTCTCAGTCCACAGAACCTGGCACAGGTCTGGATTAAGCAAACCTAATTAGATAAATAAGACCATAAGGCATAGGAGCAGAAATTAGGCCATTCGGCCCATCGAGTCTGCTCCGCCATTCAATCATGGCTGATAAGTTTCTCAACCCCATTCTCCCGCCTTCTCCCCGTAACCTTTGATCCCCTTACCAATCAAGAACCTATCTATTTCGGTCTTAAATACATTCAATGACCTGGCCTCCACAGCCTTCTGTGGCAATGAATTCCATAGATTCACCACTGTCTGGCTAAAGAAGTTTCTCTTCATCTCTGTTCTAAAAGGTCTTCCCTTTACTCTGAGGCAGTGCCCCCGGGTCCTAATCTCTCCTACTAATGGAAACATCTTCCCCACGTCCACTCTATCCAGGCCTTTCAGTATTCTGTAAGTTTCAATCAGATCCCCCCTCATCCTTCTAAACTCCATTGAGTATAGACCCAGAATCCTCAAACGTTCCTCATATGTTAAGCCTTTCATTCCTTGGATCGTTCTCGTGAACCTCCTCTGGACCCACTCCAGGACCAGAACATCCTTTCTGAGATACAGGTCCCAAAATTGCTCACAATATTCTAAATGTGGTCTGACCAAAGCCTTATAAAGACTCAGCAGCACATCCCTGCTTTTATATTCTAGTACTCTCGAAATAAATGCCAACATTGCATTTGCCTTCCTAACTGCAAGTTAACCTTAAGAGAATCCTGGACTAGGACTCCCAAGTCCCTTTGCACTCCAGATTTCTGAATTCTCTCCCCATTTAGAAAATAGTCTATGCCTCTATTCTTCCTACTAAAATGCATGACCTCGTGATTTTGAAGAACATAACTTGCCATTAATGAAGTGCCAATAATTCAAGACCCAGTTTCTTCCCCATCTTTCCTTTCTCTTTTGAGGTCTTGTTTGGGGCTTGAGCCTTGGTTCTGGAAGGCCTGGTCTCACTGGGCCCTCGAACATTCAGGTGCTCACTCCCTACTTACACCAACTGGTTTTCTAACAGACAGCCAAAGGCTCCACCCCTTACAAGTGGGTTCAAGCCCCAGTCCAGAGACTGGAGCACATAATCTAAGATGGCACCTTAATGTATTCCAAGGGGGAATGGGGGGTAGGGCTCAATATTAGAAGCTCCATCTATCAGACAAGACATTGAACTGAGGCCATGTCTCAGTTGGGCCTAAAAGATCTGATGACATGACTGAAACGAGAGCACAGGAGATTTCCCTGTGTCCCGGCCAATGTTTATCCCTCTATTGACATCATTAAAACAGATTATCTGATCATTTAATTGCTGTTCATTGGACACAAAGGATATAATATATTCTATTTTTCCACTGACTAACAGGGGTTGGGGAAATCAAGCAAAGGGCCTGCCAATCCCAGTTACCAAATTCTGTCCGCACAGAGAGAAACACATTACTATTCATCTGGGTTTCACTTGGGAAAAAGGTTTTGCTTATAAAATCAGGCAGCAACAGTACTTTCGCATAAAATAACTAGCTTTGTGGATCACAAAAATTAATGGAAGGAGGCAGAACAATGGATAGCACACAGGCTTCCAGGATCAAAAATAAAATCGCAAGTAATTAAAGGTCAAAGATTACAAAGGATCGTGTAAATTGAGATTTATCATGTGATGTGCACAAGACATGAGAAACAGATTCTACCAGCCTAGGTCTAAATCTATAGCTCAACACTGAGGCTAGGCAGAAAGTGAGAGAGCAGCCATTTATCTGCCACATCAACATGCGAGGGAGACTGGAATCGAACCAGGAGCGGGCCAACATGTTGTGCTGAAGAGCAAACCCAAAAATAACAAAATGAGCCATGCTGGAAGTGAGCAGAGTCTGCCCACCCACCCCATGCAAAACCGGTCATTTTAATCTGACCCAGACTCATATACCAAGTCACCTTTAAACAGTCCAGCCTGAAGTCACAGTAACATCAAACAAGTACAGTATCCTGCTGCCGCAGCCAGCAAAGTTCAGTGTAGCTGTGGCTGGGCTATCCTAATATCTCCTCACATGACTCAGTGTCAAACTTTGACTGATTACGCTCCTATAATGCGCCTAGGGATGTTTTGCCAAGTTAAAGGCGCCATGCAAATGCAAGCTGTCATTGTCATGGCTGACGGCTCAACTTGTAGCTGTTGGGAAACAGGGAAAAAGGGAAAGAAGTGGAGAACTATGAGGAAAGGGACTAATCGGGTAGTTCTTTCAAAGAGCCAACTTAGTCACGATGGGCTGAATGGCCTACTTCTGTGCTGCATCTTTCTAAGATTCCATGGTTCCTATTTCACCTATGGCATCTCAAGACAGTCTTTAGCAATTCACTCTGACTTGTCAGTGACTAAGTTTAAGCAAGATTCATGAAATATGAAACTGCATTGTGCTGATAAACACTAGGGTCCTCGTTACAGTTGCCTTTGCTCCTTGGACACTTTTACAATTGTGAGATTTATAAGATTTATAAGATGTTTTGGGATGGTCTGCAATTTGGGGGAAAATGAAGGAGGGGTCATGTGACCTGTCCTGAAATTTGCCTGACAACAGGCCAGGGTGGTTTGATTGTTAAGAGATTAAAGAGGGCACAGCTTGTTATACCAGGAAAAAGGTGCAACAGTTGCAGACAATGGCAAAGGCAGCTGTGATGCTGGTGGACAGACAGTGACTCTCCAACGCCCCAGAAAAGTGTTGAGAATGCCAGGTTGTAAACAGTTGTGCTTTAAACTGTCCACTTAGTTCCAAGATGAAAGAAATTTGGGGGCATAAATGATAGCTAATCAGCATCCCTACCTGGATAAAAGCCCTGTGTGCTTCACATTGCCATGGTGGTGGACTGTTTTTTGAAAGGAAGGGTACGGAGGAACCCATTGTGATAGAGGGTTACAGACTTGCCTAAAATATCACTGAATATCACAGGCACGTTAGTCTGCCAGGGCCGGCTAGATGCAAAATGTCTCTTTGGTTTAGCTGCTGGAATGTGGATGGAAGCTCACACTTGGATTGAAAAGACCAAATTCATGAGGAGCCAAAATGAAACTGCAAGATTCATCTGGCTTCTGCTCAAAGGAAGATCTCCAGCGACACTCCCACACTGAAGGACAGTTCTGGGGTTAGATGTTACCAGGATGAGAAAGGGAAAGAAAAGTAAATCCTCAAGAGCGAAGATTCATTTTGGACTGATTCTAAGAGAACTGACAGTGTGACATAGATCTGTGAAGTGTGTTTTTTTGGTCATGCTAAAAATAAGAAAGGGGGATACTTCATGCTGTGGTTTAAAGTATAGGTTGCCCACAAAGGTAGTGTTTAGTCAATAGTGTTTTAAGCTTTTGTTACAGTAAATGTCTTAAAAAGTATCTTGTTGTGTCCTCCTTTCAGCTATTAACTAGAAGTTTGAATTTCATTTTAAAAGTTATCAGCCTCTACAGGGATTGTAACAACACCATTTTGCAACTTGGATGTTTTCTTGGAGTAACTAGGTTATCGGACATGAATGGGATAGGATAATCACGCTTAAGAGGCTCCAAAGCAAACTGCTTAAGAGATCTCATAACCAGTCTCCAATTCTTGGTATGCTCTCCCCTTTTGGGCATATCAACCATACCAAAATTTACAGAACCAAGTGAACAGCCAAGGCTTAGAGTCCTCCCATGTAAGAGGCTGGTGCAACATAACTAGCTGCAACTGAGTTACTGACTAGTAAGAATATCAGCGAGCTTCCAATTGCATCCCTTCTAGGGTCATCCTACCTTTCCAACATCGGCTTACAGAATTATCTGGAACCACATAAAAAGAATCCCAGTCCCCACTAACAGTGCTATCCCACTATGTCCGATAACGAGGCACCATCCTTTAGAATGGGCCAAAACAACTCAGCTTTTGCATTATCAATTCTGCCTCAAAACATCAATTTGGTTCCATCCTGAGGCACACTACCTTGGAGCCATGTTGACCATAAAGAGACTGCGCTTACTGCTCCATACCCATCCACCACCCACTTTCCCCATTCAAGAAGAACAGTCACTGATTTGGGCAGTCCCTTTACATTTATACAACACAGCAAGAACTCCATTTCAAAATAAATTTTCAGCCATGTGTTCTGGCAACCAACCTCAGAGATAGAGCTGCAGAGGTTCAAAGATTAGACACTCAAGGTCAACTGGATGCTGAAGAAAATTAGACCTGGACTGACACTTTAGTGCAGCACTGAGGGAGTGCTGCATTTTCAGTGGTGCTGCCTTTCAGATCAGATGTTAACCAAAGGCCTGTCTGCCTACTCAGTTGGACCAAAGATCCCAAGAAGCAGGAGGGAGTCTTCCCTGGTGTCCTAGCCAACAGTGAGCCTTCAACCAACATTTCCAAGACCAGATTAACTGATCGTTAAATAAAGATAAACTGTTGGAAGGTCGATAACCGGAGGGCATAGGCTTAAGGTGATTGGCAACAGAACCAGAGGTGACATGAGGAAAAACATTTTTATGTGTTATAAGTTCGGATTTGGAATGCACAGCCTGATAGGCTGGGGGAAACAGATTCAATGGTGGCTTTCAAAAGAGAATGGGGAAAAAAATTACAGGGATTGAGGAAAAAGCCAGGATGTGGGACTTACTGGGTTACTCTTTGAAAAGGTCAGCGTAGACTTAATAGGCTGAATGACTTCCTTCTGTTCTGCAAATTCTATGATTACCATTTGTGGGATCTTGCTTTGCTGTGTCTCCCTACACACCAATTTGTGACTACACCTCAAAATTACTTACTTGGCTGTGAAGTGCTTCGGGAAGTCACGAGGTCAGGAAAGGAGCTATATAAATGCAATTTCTTTCCCCTTTTTATACCCTGAAGCAATATTTTGCTGTGCCAAATAATACTGCATGTATAAAATATTACTTTTTTCCCAAATATTCAGCAAAATGATGCTCACTGCCCCTGTAGTTCAATTTACAGTGCAACAGCATGTCCCCTCACTTGATCAAGAGAGAACACTGCCTGTTCTTGTTCAGAACATTTCTTATTGGCAAAAATACCATGCTGAGAACAATAAACTCTGATACACAAACTTCAATGTACAGATGATAAAGAATAAAGCAGATGGCGGCATGTTTCTGAATACTAACACCTTGGGAGCTTACAAAACCCTGGAACCTTGTTCTCACATCTTACAACTTTATCTCATCTCCTAGGTGCAATACCACTTTGCCGCACACTTCTAACCATGTGGTGCTCTACACCAGTTTCATATTCAATGAACTGGGGGCTAGCGTTACAAATAAGTTCCCTAGTAATAAAGCTAGCCCCATAACATCTACAAGCCAAATTGTAAAGGGAGACACAAACCATTTCCCCTCCTTGTACAGGTTGTACACGCATGCAAAGGCTATATTTACTTTCCCCACAATTTGAATAAATTTTGTTACTCATCAAGAAGATTAACCAAGTTTAGACTCAGTATTTTACTGTATTTAATATTTACTCCATGGCTGTAATAATCTGAAGAATACACACATCTCAGTGGGGACCAAGAAAGTCATACTGGAAAATAAGAGAGTTAATGCTTCCCATTATAGTTCTGCAGGATCTCTCTTCATTAGTGGTTGCCCTGCTAAATTTTCTTCTTTGAAGCTTTGGTCTGTCATTACAGCAAACCTTTGAAGCTCTGTCTGTCGTTAATTCTAACAGTAGGGGAGCAAGGTCGCGCCGACAGGGGTGTCAGGTCAGGACCAGTACAGCCAGTACCTTCACGCAAGGCAAGTCAACTTGAGAAGTTGGCTAGCTTACTAAATTTCTTCAGTATTGTATTTTATTGTAATGCAATAATATGTGTTTTCTATGATGCAGAAGATGCACAAAGGCAAACAGAATTCCCACATTTAGGGGTTAACATGATGGACCATTTAGCTCCTTTAATCAATAATGTTTTGCCAAACAGCAAGCAAAAATAAATACTAAATAAATGCCACTACTTTCACTGTCAGCACAGTTAAAACAGCGAAGTTTACATTTAAAAGATGCGGAAAATAACATTGTCTATTTGTAGCAGTGTGTCATAACCAAGGGTAATCACTGTGATTCACATCCATAGCACACAAACACACCGAACACTTTAAGATACAATGGCACTCCATTGTAAGGGGATTAAACTCATAAGCCTAGAAATTACATTGTGCAATATTTGCGTTATGAACATTTTAATACGAACCTTCGTTGCCTATTTTCGCAGAGGTGTTAATAATTCCAAAGTAATTCAATGCTAAACATATTACGTGTGTTTGGACATTTCTATTTCACAGTGCAGCTTCTAAACTCTTAAATTTTAAAAAAAAATCAAACCTTGCATTCTTCACCAAGTTGATTTGCCATTATCTGCAATTACTCTACTATTCACTGAGAGAAATGTGACTCGTGCTTTAGAAACTGCAATGCCCAATGTCTGAACAGAGTAAATACACCACCATTATGAGTATTACATCCTATTTGATTTTACAATTATGCTGCAAAATTATTTAATGCATTTGGGTTCTTCTAAACTTAGCAGAGTGATGCAAAGTAGCCTGCTGCATCTTTTCCTTTGATCTTAAGACATCAATATTTCACTTAGGAATAGGCATGTTATTCTTTAACCCTTTCACTGATTACTCTCAGAAGATGCTGTTATCTCCTTCAAGTTGTTTTGAAGATTAATATTTTGTTTACAATGCATTTATTTTAATTGATTTGGTAACTTTGCCTGTTTTATATTGCTCATCTGTCATAGGAGGTAAAACGCAAGAAAAATACTTGGTGCAGTGGTGAGAAAGGACCATAGAAAAAGAACACTCTTCCTGCACCATTAGAGAAAATATATTATGCACAAAGGCAAGGTAAATGAAGAAAGCAAAGCATAGTATAGATGTGCTACTGACTGATTCAATGCTACATTTCCCTTCTATTCTCTCATTCCCAGAAAGTGAATCAAAATACATCATCTCCACATTCTAGAAGAAATCGCCAAATGAAACTTAATTCTTGCTCGGCTACAATTAAATGGGAACCAATGACTAACCGTGGTCTTTTTCCATAGGTCCACCCGGTGGTTGCCCAGCAATTCAACTGCATGAGGTATCCCCACTAAACCAGAGCTTGGCAGGTGTGCTTTCCATCAAAGGTTGGTGGGAGAAATCACTGGCCCATGAGTTTTACTGAGAACCCTGGGCGATCTTTCCCCTACTTAGTCCAGAGGTGCTCTGCCCAGTTCTAGCGCTAGGCTGATCAGCTGATATATTATCCTTCCATGGGAAAACACAGGGAGGTACAGTGTGTATCTTTTGGTATTTCAGACAATCTGTCTAGGCCAACAGGAAAGATCATTTCTCAGATAAAACAATGCCGCTATCTCTCCTGACAAATTAAAACTGACAGTCAGTCTACCAAAACAACAAGCAGTACAAAATTTATTTATCATATTTCACAACAGAGGCAACACTGTGGCATGTACAAAAGTCAAGCTCTATTGTACTCTCCCTAAGAGTCATGTCTCACTTCATCAATGTGGGAACAGGGCTGATTTGAGCATGTGCTCACAGACATAGTGAGAGAAAATTAAACTGTACTTTCCATTATCTGATAAAAGTGAGCTTAGTGGTGAGAAGGACTGCCTCTTTCAACAGTTGCAATGGTCGAAGACTGTTTACTATAGAGGTTGTGGTGAGGTAAATCTGCCCTTCTGATGGCATTATTATCATTACAAGCAGCGAACAACAGCTGCAGCGTACTGTGCAACAGAATGCAATAGAACAAGACGATAACTTTAAATCAACCATTTAAAGTTTAAGCAGGCTACGGTTGAAATAGAGGGGCTCTAATTAGTAACAGCATTACACACTATAGAGCTGAAAACAGCAGAACACTGACAATTAGCAATACCATGCATTTCCGTGGCACTCTTAACATCACGAAACATTCCAAGGCATTCCACAAACATTGACACCAAGCCAAAGGAGAAGATAACCAAACCTTGGTAAGGGAGAGAGGTTTTTCCCTGTGCTTTAAAAGAGGTGGAAAAAGATAAAGGTGAAGAGATTTGGGGAAAGCGTAAGGCCTAAATGGCAGAAAACACAGGGAGGGAATAATGAAGCGAGACAATGCACAAGAGGCCAGAGTTGGAAAAAACACAGTTTTCAGAGGGTTGCAGCGCTAGAGATGGTTTCAGAGATCGTGCAGGTGCAAGGCCATGGAGGGCTCGGAAGCCAAGGGCAAGAATTTTAAAATTGATGCATTACGCTGGACTGCAAGCTAATGTAAGTGAGCAAGGGGTGATGGGAGAATTGGATCTGATGCAAGCTGGGAGGGATCTTCACCATATGGACGCGGTAATCATAAGCTGCTGGCAAAAGTAACCATTTGCAGGTTTTGTTCTTGTGAATACTATAAAGCAGAATTAGTAAAACACATGGGGCCACTGAACATTCACTCATTCACAAGATTCTTTGAACAAACTACGTGAAATTGCGACATGTTTTTACCTTGGAGCACAAATGCTACCGCAGACCACAGTGAGGTCTCTGGGCATGCAAAACGCGAGCGAACATTTATTCTCGACTGCATCTGCTGCTCACTATTTTGCACCTACACAGCCTTGTTTAAAAAAAAATCCAGTTCAAGCCCTTTTTGTTAAAAAAAGGACTGTTTACAAGAACTTTGCAGCCTTCTTCACCATGAGTAAAGGTCATGCACATCTTTGCTTCCCACATTGATTATCCAAATTCTACGTCAGGCAATAATTGCATATATCTATTATAAACCCTAAGGAGCATGCAGCACCATTTTCTTTCTCTCCAATATTAGTACAATTTTCCACTTAAGCAGAATAATCAAATGGTGATTTGATATTTTCTATGAGCTGGGTGAGAGCAAAAAAAAAATCCATCAACATTACATTGTCACAGCAAAGGCCCAAGCAAACTGTCAACTTCAAGATGACCACAATTAAACCCAGTTTAGTAATGCCCTTCAAAAAAACTACCTCATGTTTACAACTATTTCGGTTTGGTACCAAATTTGCAAGTGCTGAGAGTGTAGGACAAGCTGCACTGAGGAAAGAGTGGTGTAAATTTGCTCACTGCAGGGTCTGGCTAGTACCTTGCTGCCTGGCCTGCTGAGTATTTCCAACATTTCCTGTTTATGGTTCAGATTTCCAGCATTCGCAGTATTTTGCCTTTTGTATCAGCACCTCATGCAAACTCAATGCGAAGCAAAACTCAACGTGTGAATCGCATTTGAATCCCTTATTGACCTATCACCCCTGTCCTTTCCCCTTACACCTCCAACCTCAGTGCAATTCATCTCGTTCACCCAGACTGTAATCTGAAACCATTCAAGGCATGTCCTGCTTCAAAGACACAGTAGCATGTAAATACCAGGACAGAATGAATTCTACCATGTTAACAGAGTGTTATGGCAAATTCTGTCAGAACTGAACCATATAACGTTAGCATGATGCCCGCCACCACTTAACTTCAGATGCTTTCGTACACACAAACTCCCTAATGCAACACTTTAACAAACATTGGCTTGGATAAATTGCCAAGATTAACAGGCAGATTTGAATTTCTGCTTCTCCCCTTCACTATGGGATTAGCTGGTGAGCGAATCAGACAACATGTCATATACTAATGCTAGAACTCCTCAGAAAAAGATGTTCCAAAATCACGAAAGGAGATGAACTCCAACTTGGCCAACAGAATTTGGTTTAGGTTTGACCCTTGGTTTAAAAGGGGTTAGACTAAAGGAACACGTGAACCAAACATTGCAACAGAAGTACTCCACTCCACTTTACCCCTTGTTCATTATGAATACAGGATGCTTCAATACTGCGTATGGCTGATGCTACAGTGTGGGCAGCAGGTGTTATTGCTTTCACCTTGGTTTTGCCTAAAGAACCATGCAGACAAACAGCAGTTTCATGTCCCATGAAATATGAACTCCTACAGATTGAGGGCAATGGGATGTATGCATGGGTCACAATGTTGCAACAGTCCGACATGTTGTGACATCGCTGTGGCATGTGTCCCATGTTAATCAATGCGTCTTAAACTCAAATAGCTTAATTACTTTACATAGTATTACCTAGGGCTTACAACACAAATGGGCCATTCAGCCTAACAGATCAATGCTAGTGTTTATGCTCCAGATGAGCCTCCTCTCACCCTACATTTTTTTTGTTTGTTCATGGGATGTGGGCGTCGCTGGCTGGGCCAGCATTTATAGCCTATCCCTAATTGCCCTAATTCAGAGGGGCATTTAAGAGTCAACCTTATTGCTTTACCTCATCTGTCAACATATCTTTCTATTCTGTTCTCCCTCATTTACTAATCAATCTTCTCCTTAAATACATCTATGCCATTTGCCTTGACTATATCACATGGCAGGAAGTTTCACAGTCTAGCCACTCTGAGTAAAGATGTTTCCCTGAATTTCTTACTGAATTTTATACTTATGGCCCTTAGTTTTGGACTCCTTCATAAGTGGAAACAATTTCTCTTAAAGCTACTTTAATGAATCCCTCCGTAATTTTAGAGACCTCCATTAGGTCATCTCTGGGCCTTCACCTCTCCTGAGAAAAAGATCTGTGCTTGTGCAGTCTATCCTGATAGTTATAACCACTTGGTAGGTTATTTGTCCCCCTCTCTCTATCACGAACATGTAGTTAATCCACAATTTCATGTGCACTTAGTGAAACCGACCACAGTACAATGTGGGAAGTTGACCAATATGGGAGACACCAGCTGACAACATCACTGCGACTGGCTCGTCCACAGCAAACCGCCAACCAACGCAGGGCTGACAAACCACTGGGCAGAGTCAGAGAATCCTTTGCAAAATGGATTGGCTCTGAAATAGGAAGCCATCCAGTTTGTAGGAGGATAGAACTATTGAGATGTTAGGTCAGCACTGTCTCAAGCCCTCAAACCCTGACTGCATGCATGGCAAGGATAGACAACAGACCCACACTTGTGCCTCAAACAGATCGCTTCACAAGTGTGGTATAAACCACAGCCAAACGAACATTTTTTTTAAGGTTTTGACATCAGAGCACATGTCACATCAGCAGAGAGAGTTTAACCCACACTCGCTCTGGGATCAACCCATGCAGCCAGTTTGCTCTGGGAGAAGCCTTGCGGCTTCTTGGTCAGTATTTCAATGTAGGTAACCAACTTCAAAGAGCAGACTCAAATGACACCAGATCTGTGGTCATGTATCACAAATGTATAACTGAAGTCAAAACGTTCTATCACAGAGGTTACTCTTATTTGAAACATCCCTTAATTCCATCACAAAATCTTAAATTCACAGCCCCATCAGACAAAATTCCAGATTTTTTTTTAGTTGTTTTTAAATGTGGGATTCCTTCTGACACACACAAAAAAAACCCGTCGTCTGACAATCAGCATTGAGTGTTCCCCACTGACAAACACCAGAGACCTTGTGTTCCTAAATCAACAGATTTCAACCACCCCCACCCACCCACACCCACACCACCTCCCCCCGCCCCCCCCCCCCACCCCCCACCTTGGAGGGTGGTGAGGAGACAGGGATTGCAAACAACCGTCCCCATTCTGCACTTTCTCAGTAACATGGTTTTCAGTAGAAGCCTGTTGTGCACATCTCGTGGCCTATTTAAACTTAGCGGTTAAAATTATTCTGTGTTTGTTTGGCTTTTTTTTCTCTCCCTCTCTTTGTGTAGAGGCGGGCTAGCAACAGAAAAAAAATCTCTTATCTGCCAGAGAGACAGCGGTGCCGCTTCTAGACAAAACAATCCGAAATATAAAAGAGGTCAAGCAATAGCAAAAAAAAGTCACGTTCTCATTTGGACTTGTAGATTGTTTTAAAGTCATTAGTAAATAACATGAACAAAACGCGCACACACACACACACACACACACACACAAACATACACACTGCGGTCTAGTTAATTTTAAAAAAGTAGAACTTGCGGGTGAGACAACGTATCGAGGATTTTACTTAAAGAGGGAGAACCGGAGGCTGCGACTCTTTATTGTCGAGAGAGGTAAAGAGGGGTGACATCCCCGGACTCATAGCTTTTGACAGCCTGACTCGATACCTGAGTTAAGCTGCGGGGGATGGGTGGGTGGGCAGAGGGAAGAAAAGGGGCTGTTTACTCGCATCTCTCTTGTAAATAGTCACTTACAAACAATCACTACTGCAAGCCTTGTGACTCACCGTTCTGGGGACAGGAGGAGAGAGGGAGCCGTTGTTCAGGTAAGGGTCGCTGCTGAGATTGGGGACCATGATGTATCCTGGTTGATAAGTGCAGTAGGCTGGACTCTTGCTGTACATCGCTGCATCCTGTCTTTTCCCTACTAAAGTTTAAAGAAAAATAAGGGAAGGAGAGGAGGGAGGGGGTGACCCAGAGAGAAAGGGGGTGGTGGGGGGTGAGGGTGAAGGGGGGGAAATTACACCAGAAATTACACACTAGTAATGAAGCACAAAGTTGACTGGGAAGAGGCGAATGCTTTAAGCAGGCTGCTCACCCTCCTCGATGCTCGTTCTCACTTTGTCCCGAAAGGGCTCTTCGCTAACTTGTGCTCGTCTGCCCACCTAGAAAGTCAGTAACAAGTTTTTTTTTTTAAAAAAGGAGAGAGACAGGGTAGAAAAGGGAGGGAAAAGGGGAGAGAGGAGAGGTTAACGCAGGACAGAAGTGAGGATGGTTGTTCGCGGTTCGCTCGGGTTTACTATGTGTGTGTGTGTGTTAGTGTCTCGGAGTGTGGCGTTGGGGTTTGTGCTTTCTCTCTCTCTCTCTCTCCCACTCTGTTACCTCGGGTTCGGCCGAGTTGCTGTTGCTTTCGCTGCCCGGGTTAATCTCGGACTCGTTGACTAGCGATGACTTGAGGTCGGCCAGATCCCTCTCCTCGGTGGCGCTGATCTCCGCCAGGATTTTGTCCTCCTGTTCCCCTTCGTCCTTGAACGAGATCATCTCATCATTCGCCCCAAGCTCCGGGTCGCCACCGCTGTTCAGCTGCGGCATCCCTGTTTTTGGAACTTTAGACAAAATAGAATGGTGTCTTTTTTTTGTTCTAATTTATGGGGAAGAAGTCTGGAATCTTGGAAGAGAGAGAAAAGAACTGGCTTTAAAAAAAAGCCAGTCCTTATTTGTTTTTTTTTAAAAATCTGCAATAAAAATTCTGAAACAAATCCTCAAGTTCCAGGAGGAGAGATTGCTGATTCCTCTCTCTCTCTCTCTCTGTGGTTGAATGCAAACTGTTCCCTCGCCTACTTTCTGTTTTCTCTCGCTGTCTTGGGAGTGAAGCTAGTTAAAAGCAAACCCAGAAGACTAGTTGGTTGGTTGTATTTGGAGACGGCGGAGAGTAATGCTTGCAAAAAAAAAGCAGAGCCAAGGAGGAGGGAGACTAGGGGAGATCAAAGCCGTGCCGCCGGGGTGATTGACAGCTCTGATTGACGGGGGGGAGCTCCACAATTGTCCTTCTGCAACTCTAATAAGATGCAGAGCAGCCTCTGCAGGCGAAGACCTAAGAGATTTTGCACACAGCGAGAATTTTTTTTTCCCCAAATCAATGCACAAAATTATCAGCCCTATTTTAACCCCCCACCTCCCCCACCAACGCCCCCCCACCCCCGCCTCCCCTCACTTCCAGCCTTATTTTTGCTTGCTGAATGACACATACCGTGGTCAGTGCAGCCTCGTTTAACCCAGTCATATCTATGTTAGGATTTTTTTTAAAAAAAAGGAAATTATCCAGATCAAACTGCAAAAAGTACGCCAAGGGTTTAATCAGAAAGAAGGATGCTAATTTAACACACCCCAAACCCCCCCCCCCCCAACCATTTTAAAACTGCAACCTTGTAAGTGTACGAAATGCCTGGATAAAAAGTCCCAGGTCAACTTGGCACATTAGATCAAAGGAGTTCAGTTACATCCCAGCACAATACGCGACTACTACAGGTACAGTAGGATACTCTTGCAGCATTGTGTTCACCCTCTTTTTAAACACACTCACTCACACACACACACACACACACACACACAGGAAAATAATATTATGTTAAAACCGGGGAAAATTTTCAAAGGAAAGTCAAACAGTCCCAACCACAATAGTGCAGCCCCCTCTCTGTTTATTATCTGTACTCGCATTTTTGAAAACCTCAGCAGAGCCCTAAACCCCGTGTAAATAAATATGTACTTGAACATCTTAGTCAAGTTCTGCCGAGACAAAGAAACGCCAACAACACATGGGAAGTGAACATTCCCAGGGCGTCCTGAATATGTCATGTTTCATAATAACGAGGAAATCTTTTTTTTGTTTAAAAAAAAAAGCTCATTTACCCTGGCAATGGTATCCAGTTTCCCGGGACAGTGATCTTTCGTTATACATTTGTCTTAATTCACAAAACATTCAAGGCAGCACAAAAGAATTAAACCTGCTATCGACCTGAATGTTGATATGTTCATTTAGATGCACTTTATCTAATCCGCGCTATGGCAATGGGATACCTTAAGAGGCAGGCCTCTGGGGAAAGAGCAGGACAAAGCGCCTAATTGGGCTACTATTTCAAAGAGCTGGCACACACACGATGGGCCGAATTGCCTCTTTCTCCGTTATTGGATTCTCTCATTACACTCTGTAAATTTGTAATGTTTTCTACAGCTGATCCTTCCGCGGAAATAGGATGTGTGTTTTTTTTTATTAATTCTGAATGCTAAATATTTGTTGTCGTCTTGCAGTGAGTGACTGCAATCACGAGCAGTTCGATTTGAGGGTATTCCCAGTTTGGCCTTCATACGGTTGAACTTTTTTTCCAATATCGTTTGGCGCTATATTAAAAAAAAGGGCAGAAGGAAGGAGGAGGGGGTTTGATTTATGCCAAGCTCATTAGCTCAGGAAGCTTCAACTCCAACGCAACACTGCGAGCAGACAACCTGTTGCACCGTGAGTGAGTGGGACTGAGACACAGAGAGAGAGAGAGAGAGAGAAAGCAGAGTGCTTGTGATAGGGGCACTCAGTCTCTGATCTAACCGACAGACATTCCCCTCAAACTTAAAACACAGAGACACGCAACATCAACAAATGACTCCTGGCAAGAGGGAGACGGTGAAAGACATTAATACTGATTTTTAAAAATCAAAATAACACAACCAACTTGTGTGTTATGTGCTGATTTAATCTGCTAGCGTGAAGGACAATTGAAACAGAAATATTGTATCTAAGCACCAATCCTGCTCTTACAGATACGGTCTAGGTATGAAAATAAGGTAAAATCCAGGACCAAGTGGAACAAAACCGGGGGTGGGGGTGGAATTGGGTTTAAGGATTGTGGCAAGAGCCTTTGATCTGACCGACATAGCACACAGATCGGCAAGACGTGGCACTAAGAGGAGCTTTGAACATCAGGGCAAGTCCCCAACAAGTGAGAGGGAAATGCCAGCACCGTGTGTGTGTGTGTGTGTGTGTGTTTTAAAACATCTTTAAATTCGGTGTGGGAAATTTCTTCTCAGAGTCCCCTTTCATCTTGCCGAAAGGACAAATCTGGATAAACAATTTGGGGAGAAAAGGTGGGGAGTGGGGAAGTGAAGTGGGGGTGGGAGAGGGGGAGGGGGGTGGGAGAGGGGGAGCATTGGTATAAATCTTTTATTTGAGAATCCAAAGTTCTGCAGAGAGAAGCAATGTTTTAATATTTGTATATAAATTCTTTTTTTTTGTTATTGTTGCTGCACAGATTCCGGCTCTGGGCTTGCTTTATTGCGTGAGAAGCGGGTTAAAGAGGGGGCTGATCTTATAAAGCAGGAGGCGGAGCCGGCCGTCTCTTTGATCTATCGGCGGCCGCTTTCTTCTCTTCCTCCCCCCCCCCCACCACCCCCACCCCTGCCTACATTTGGGAAAATGCCGAACCAAAACGCAGTTATTTCCACGTGTGCCAGCTGAGACTGCAAACGGTTCACTTCCGGGTAAGGGAAAGCGACAAAGAGGGAAAAATAAAACACACAGAGAGATCAAAGAGGTTTGGGTCTGGATACAATGTGGATGGAATCAAGGCTGGCCGGAATCCAGCGTTTTAAAGCAACACAGAGAGAGAGAGAGAGAGAGAAAATAAAACTCTGCAATTCATAAATTTAAACTCAGCTGTGATCTGACTTGTCAGTTCAGGTTCAATAAGGAGTACTACAACTGAAATGTTGAATGTTTTGATTGAGAACCCCCTTTGAAATTGACACATTAACCCCCCAACACGTTTTCCGTGTTATCGTTGTCCCCCTTCAACACTTGGCTCTCATGTGTTTACACGTTTTCTTTAACATCACAATAATTATGTCAAGCCCGGGTCTGTAATATGCATGTCAGTGTGACATGATTCCACAGGATGATTCAGCCCCAAGCTTTCTTTTCTCTCTCTAAGATCCCAGACACCCTTATCTGACTTACAAAAATAAAAGAGCCTGGGGGGGGGGGGGGGGGGGGGGGGGGAGGCAAATGTGGGATCAACACTACCCCAGAGATTTGAGCACTTAACCGAGCATGACACTTCAGCGTAGTGCGGAGTGCTGCACTCCCCGAGGTGCCGTCTTTCAGATACTGAGTTTTCCCTCTCAGATCGATGTAAAAGACACCATGGAATTATTTTGGAGAAGAGCAGGACTGTTCTCTAGTTTTCCAGGCCGATATTTATCCCTCAACCTCAAGAGTAACATGCTCGGTCCAAGCATCTTCAGCTGCTCCATGTGTGACCTTCCCTTCATCGTAAGCTGAAGAGTGGCATTGTGTTCTGATGATTCCAGTTCCATTTACATGCATCTGGTAATGAAGGAAACCATTGCACTCTGCAGCATCCAGACTTGAGCTGACAAATGGCCAGTAATAATAACACAACAACACAAGAAGTAGGAGGAGCAGGAATAGACCATTTGGCCTGTCAAGCCTGCTCCGACATTCAATACAATCATGTCTGATCTTGGGCTTCAACTTCACTTCCCTGCCTGTTCCCCATATCCCTTGGTTCCCTGAGGGTTCAAAAATCTGTCTAAGCCAGCCTTAAATATACTCGATGATGGAGCATCCACAGACCTATAGGGTAGAGAATTCCAAAGATTCACAACCCTTTGAGTGAAGTAATTTCTCTTCATCTCAGTCCTAAATGATCGGCCCCTAATCCTGATACTGCGCCCCCACTTTTTAGACTCCCAGACCAGCAGAAACAATCTCTCAGCATTCACCCTATCAAGCCCCTTCAGAATCTTGTAGGTTTCAATGAGATCACCTCTCATTCTTCTAAACTCCAGAGAAAATAAACCTAAACAAAAACAGAATTACCTGGAAAAACTCAGCAGGTCTGGCAGCATCGGCGGAGAAGAAAAGAGTTGACGTTTCGAGTCCTCATGACCCCTCGACAGAATTTGAGTTCGAAAATAGACCTAATTTGCTCAGCCTCTCATCATAGGACAACCCCCTCATCCTAGGGACCAATTTAGTGAACTTTCACTGTACACCCTCCAATGTAAGTACATCATTTCTTAAATGTGGAGACCAAAACTGCACACAATACTCCAGATGCAGTCTTACCAAAACCCTGCACAACTGTAGCAAGACTTCTTTATTCTTATAGTCCAATCCCCTTGCAAAAAAGGCTAACGTGCCATTTGTTTTCCTAATCACTTGCCGTACCTGTATGCTAACTTTCTGTGTTCCTTGTACAAGCACACTCAAGTCTCTTTGAACATTAACACTTACAAGTTTCTCACCTTTAAAAAATACCCTGCATTTCTATTCTATTGGCCAAAGTGAATAAATTCAACTTCCCTACATTATAATCCATTTGCCATATTGTTGCCCACTTACTTAAACTGTCTATACCTCTTTGCAGCCTCTCTGTGTCCTCCCCACAGCTCACCTTTCTCCATAGCTTTGTCCACTTCACTATTCACTACCTGCCAACTTAAAAATGTCCCATTTATACCTACTCTCTGCTTCCTGTCTGTTAACCGATTCTCTATCCATGCTGATATACTACCTACAACTCCATGCACATTCATCTTTCCAATTAACCTTTTGCCACATATTAATGCCACATAAGTGATGAGTAATGACTATCTTTATCAAGGGAAATCCCAGGCTCCTCCCCTTGATTTTCAGTGGCACAGATGTTGCCAAGATCCTCATCATTAATACCCTCTGGGTCATCATTGATCAGAAATTGAAATAGACCAGTTATATCTACACTGACTCTGAGAATAAGACAGAGGCTGGGTGCTCTGCCACTTGCAGACCACCTCATGGCCTCCCATATTCTCTCCACCATCTACAAGGCTCAAGTGAGGAGTGTTATGGAATACTCATCACTCACCACAATGGATATCACATGTCAGGATGGAGTAGTTCATTAATAGGTATCACTACTATTGGGCTCAAAGTCTATTCAGTCCACCACTGTTGCACTGTGGCTGCATTATGTACAATTTATACGAGGTATTGCAACAATTCAACAAGGTATCTTTGACAACATTTTCTTCCCCTGCAATCTGTACTACCAAGAGGAACAACAACAGCAATGTTGGAGGAACACTACCTTCACAAGCTCCTTTCTAGTCACACGCCACCCTTACTTGGTTGTTCCTTCATCTCTCCAAGTCAAAATTCACAAGCAGCGCATTATGTGCATACTGGCGTCACAAGAACTGCAATAATTTAAGGGGAAAGGCCACCATCATCATCTATGGACAACCAGGGATGGACAATAAATTCAACGTTGCCAGTTATTCCTCTAACCCGAGATCACATTTGAAAAAAAAAATCTACAATGATAGCACTGCTTTCATTTGCCAAGATCCCCACCATTGGCAGCTAACATTATTGTTTGCAATTTAGGCCAGGAGTTCTTTGGAAATGCGCCAATATTTGCAGGACGTCTCACAGACAAAAAGATTTGAAAATCGCTGGTGTAGAGCATTTGATTCTTTGTGGTGTAACTCGATCTCTTGCAGTTGGCATGAGCTCTCGTCCCTATTCTAGATCTGAAGACTGTCAGCGATCCTCACTAGTCTATAGAGCACAATGTATCCATATGCACTACTGGACTTTCATTTTGTAAAGACTCAATATTGTAGCTTCTTAAACCTGGATTATATTTCCTAGTGAGGATTCAGACAGCTGAGTTGCATCTAATGCTAATAGAACAATGTGCCGTATTATAATTTGGATTAAATTGTTAAATTCAGCACAATTGTTCTCACACTTGTTCCATTTTCCCTTCCCAGTCTGATTTTGTTTCACACAAAAAGCAAAACACTGCAGATACTGGAAATCTGAAATAAAAATAGAAAATGCTGAAAACACTTAGCAGATCAGTCAGCATCTGTGGAGAGAGAAACAGGGTCAAAGCCTTAGATTGATGACATTACGTCAGAATTGAAAAATTTTAGCATAAAGATCTAGGCTGACGCTCCAGTGCTGCATTGTTGGTAGTGCTGTCATTTGATGAGACAGTAAATGGCTGCCTTCTGAAGTGTATGTGAAAGATCCCATGACAATATTTTGAAGAAGAGCAGGGGAGTTCCGTATCTTTATTCCTCAACCAACAAAACTAAAACAGATTATCTGGTAATTATTACTTTGTTATTTGCAAATTGGTTGCCATTTTCTCGACGTTACAATAGTGAGTGCACTTCAAAAGTACTTACTTGTCTATAAAGTGCTTTAGGACGTCCCAAAGCAATGAAAGAGGCTACATAAATGGAAGTCTTTTTATTCATTTTGACAAAAGGAGGTGACTAGCAAAGGAGGAGGAAAGTTTGGAAAAGAGAAGTGTCCCATGGCCCAGGAATTTTGTTTTTATTGATTCATGGAAATGTGAAGAAAGTAAGACAGGTAAACTCCATGGTGCAAACCACCCTGTGGTTTGTGTTCCATGATATCCTTATGCAAACTCTTACAGTTCTGTTTGCTTATGGGAATTTTATTTTCACATTTTTCTCACAAAACACAATACTATTTGTCTAGCTCTTACAATGTATTAATTGATGGAACTGTTGTGTTGCAGTTGGTCATCGCACTGTGATTTCTCCTCTCACCCAACCTCTTGAGTTCTGGGAGTCTCAACTCAATCTGATATTAAAGCTCAGAAATTCCAGTTGATAACACTAGCGTATGCTTTACATCTGTGTACAACATTTTTCTATTTGTCTATTTTAAATGAATTAGTGTTTCTGTTAAAGTGGAAGACAAAAGATAGTCACACTAAAGTGCTAAATGTCCATCCACTACCAATGGGAATGTTGGTTCAAATCAGTAATCTCACCTTGAGGCAGCATAAGGATAGTTAAATGGAAATATTGATGCTGGTGCCCTGCTGACAATGGAATTGAGACATCCTATTTGTGCAGAGTAGAGGGAGCATCACCCTGCATTTGACCCCATGGTTGCCTGACTGACAGAAGGGAAAATGTGTTCCACTGCTAAGAAATGGCACCCTCCATTTTGCTTCACTCTAAGTGCCAATGTAAAGAGAACATTCCAAAATTATCCAAACGAACGGAATCTTTTTAAAGTATATTTTTAATAAGTGACTTCATATTAAAGTTAAGATGCTGTGAAACTGAATGCTATTGGTGCAGTGGGTGTGTGATCTTGTTGCATTCCCTATACTGGCCATGGTACTTCATGGAGGTCTGTCTTCACACCTTGCCCCATGCTTGTGGAGTGCTGCCCCTCATGTTACAATATTTATAACCAATTATCTCTCTCTCTAATGGAGAGGTAGATGTCATTGGCCCTTTGTGGACTATGGCTAATTGATCATTTACTCACTCACATACAGAATCAACTCCCATCATCTTAAGTTCAACTTAAAGACAACTTCAATGGTAATGGACCTTTTAAAATACGTGATTTGATACTGGTTGCTTCTCGGTATTTCTGCAATTCAAATATTATCAGCGGACATTGGAGCAAGCGGAATGGCAAAGCATCGAAATTTAACAATGAAAGAACAGCCACATTCAATTTAACAATGAAGAAACAGCATTTTTACTCTTGGGATTTGGGCAACATCATAAAAGCCCGTAACTTGTTGGCCTGAGGGTTTTAAACAGCATGTTTCACAACCTCAGGAAGCCCCAAAGTACACTACAACCAATGCAGTATTTTTTGAAGTGATGTCACTGTTATAGTGTTGGGAAACACACAGCCCAGATGTAGTAGGTGTTGATTGATAGATACATATTGGCCAAGGCACCAGGGGAAACTAATACAAAATGCTGCAGAGGCTGGAAATCTGAAATAAAAGCAGAAAATGCTTGAATTACTCAACAGCTTCTTGGGAGAAACAGAGGTAATGTTTCAGGCCAATGACATTTCATCAAAACTGTTTAAGATTACAAAAGTAGGGAGAACATGTTGGGAGTTGTATAGAACCTTGGTGAGGCCATAGCTGGAGTACTGTGTGCAGTTCTGGTCACCACATTATAGGAAGGATGTGATTGCACTGCAGGGGTTGCAGAGGAGATTCACCAGGATGTTGTCTGGGATGAAACATTTAAGTTATGAAGAGAGGTTGGATAGACTTGGGTTGTTTTCATTGGAGCAGAGAAGACTGAGAGGCGACCTGATCGAGGTGTACAAGATTATGAGGGGCATGGACAGGGTAGATAGAGAGCAGCTGTTCCCCTTAGTTGAAGGGTCAGTCACAAGGGGGCATAAGTTCAAGGTGAGGGGCAGGAGGTTCGGGGGGATGTGAGGAAAAACTTTTTTACCGAGAGGTCTGGAATGCGCTGCCTGGGAAGGTGGTGGAGGCGGGTTGCCTCACATCCTTTAAAAAGTACCTGGATGAGCACTTGGCACGTCATAACATTCAAAGCTATGGGCCAAGTGCTGGTAAATGGGACTAGGTAGGTAGGTCAGGTGTTCCTCAAGTGTCGGTGCAGACTCGATGGGCCGAAGGGCCTCTTCTGCACTGTGTGATTCTGTGATTCTGTTCACTTCATCCAGTTTTGACTAAGTGCTATTGGCCTGAAATGCTAACATTGCTTGCCTCTCAACAGATGCTGCCTGAACTGTTGAGTATTTACAGCATTTTCTGTTTTAAGGATACCAGGAGATAATTCCCTTGCTTCAGAAAGAGACATGGAATCTTTTGCAGGTTTAATGTCCCACCTGCAAAGTTACCCCTCCAATATTGCAAGGCTCCCTCAATATTGCACTGAAATGTCACCATGCTCAGATCTTCAGGGTGGGTCTAGAGCACACAACCTTCTGATGCAAAGATCAGAGTGCTGTACAGCAACCCTGTACATGCTAGATCTGACTTGAAGGACATCAGTAAATCCAGTAGCTCTCATGGTAATAATTTCGGCACGAGTCCACGGATTACCAGATTTATTGAATTCTGATTCATACATGGGATTTGGGCTCATCTTCACAACTCCGTTAACTTATGGGCTAGGGTATTTCTCCTCAACAGCTGTAAATTCTTGTTCTGCTGCAGGCCGTGATTCTCAGTTATTTCAACGAGGAATTTTTCTTAAAATTAAATTATAGTAGGTTATTATGTGTCATGTGTGGCTCAGTGGTAGCACTCTTGTCTCTGAGTCAGAATCCTGTGGGTTTTAAGTCCCACTCCTGAGATTGGAGCACAAAATCAAGGCAGATATCTTATTGTGGTTTGAGGAAGAGTTGCAGTAACAGAGCTGCTGTTTTTAGACTTGAGAGGTTTAATCTGTCTGTCATCTCAGGCGCTCATAAAACCTCCAATGGCATTATCATGAAGAAGGGCAGGGGAGTTCAGGCATCCTGGACAATATGTGTCGCATGACCAAAATTCCTGAAAGAAAAAAAAAGATTATCTGGCCATTATCTCGTGGCTCTGTGTGGGGGATTGCTGTGCACAAATTGGCTGCTGCATCTTTTACATTACAATGGTGACTACACTTGAGAGAGTGATTAATTCCAGGATATTTTGAGATTGTGCAAGACACTATACAAATGAAAGTCTTTCATTCCTATTTTGTTCATAGTTTGCTCAGTGGCCAAATGGACAAAAGATAGCATTGAAAACCCAATGAGAAATGTGGTACCAGGACAAGCTCAGTAACTCCAATGGGGAAAAAAAAATAAGATGGAATTTTTATTACTCATTTCCTCCATGGGAGTCAAAATTGTCAGCCAGAATTTTGAATAAAGCTGGAAGTGTTTTAGTTTGGAGGGAGGGGCAGTGAGAGATTCTATGACTGTCTGAGCAGGAACTTTCAGTTGCAAGCAACACAGCCACAGTTTCAACTGAACTCACTGCCCACAAATGTAGGAGAAACACAAAGTCCCATTGACTGCTCCTATAAATTAAAAAGGCCGTTCCCTTTATTTTGTTTGTTGCAAATCTCGCATGAAAAATCACAGAAATTTTGATCATTGCCACAGTTCCTTTTTGGCCAAAGTCGTGACAATTAATGAAAGAAAAGATGACTTGCATTTATGCAGCAACCATCAAGCATTTGGCAATGCAGCATTCCCTCAGACAAAAACAAAAACAGAATTACCTGGAAAAACTCAGCAGGTCTGGCAGCATCGGCAGAGAAGAAAAGAGTTGACGTTTCGAGTCCTCATAACCCTTCGACAGAACTTGAGTGCTAAATACCGGCCTTGATTTTTGTGCTCAAGTCCAGAGTGAGACTTGAGCCCAGAGCCTTCTAATTCACTGGGAAGAGTGCTACCAACTGAGCCACAGCTGACAAATGGCGAAAGAGCAAACATGCATCATTGTTATGATGTTAGGTCCCCTTATTTTTGGAAAATATGATTTTTCAACTTTCAACTAACTGGAAATTTTGGAACTGAGACAGAGGGAACCGCTAACAAAATGCAAGGCCACGTTTCAAGGTGGAGTTGAGAAACCAACCAATCACCCACAGAGGATTGTGAAGGAAGAGACATTTCCTATAACCCAGATGCCAAACGAAACTTGTAACTGTCTCAGGAAGAGACTATAAATATGCAAAGTGCTAGACATTGAAACAATGGCTACCACAAGCAGACACCTCTAAAACCCCTTCGAAATACACAATGTGTGAAGTATTTCAAGGCAAGGCTGCCCAACCACATGAGAGAGATTTCAAGTGACACAGGTGGTGTCAAGAAAGTCCTTCTCTCTCTTTTGGAATATGCGTGTCACCCAGCTTGAGAAGCGAACTCTACAAGAAACCTACCAGCGAACCAAGATCCTGTGATAATTAACAACATCTTCTACATCTGACCGTATTGAAGGATCAAGCTAAACTAAGTCATCCACAATGTTTAACATCTCCCCTACAGGGGAAAGTCGAAGGACACTTAACTGCATATTCTTTTAACTTTGACTCTAAAATTCCCCTTATTTTTGACACGTGAGTGAACCAGATGGGTTTATATGACAATTAATAGTTTCATGGTCACCATTATGAAGAGACTAACTTTGAATTCCAGATTTACTAATTGAATTAAATTCACCAGCTGCCATGGTGGGATTTGAACCCATGTCCCCAGAGCATGAGAGTGGGCCCCTTGATTGCTAATTTAGTGATATTATCACTACATCACCATCTCTCCATTAATGATTGAGGACCTATGTTGCCTCTCACATCATCATTAGGTCCAAAATCAGTTCACAGCCAATGAATTATTTCTAAACGTAGTCTCTGTTGTCATTCAGGCAAACACTGCATCCAATCTGTATTTAAAAAAATGATCAGTTCTTTTATTTTTGATAAATGAGAGATAAATGCTAGAGAATTTACCTGCTCTTCAAATAATGCCATTGGATCTTTTACATCTGCCTGCACAGGTAGAGGAAGCACCTGTTTAACATTTCGCTCAAAAGACAGCTCCTGCAATAATGTAGCACCCTCTCAGTACTGCACTGAGACATCAGTACACGCTACATGATTAAGTGCTGGAGTACATCTTGAACCAATAGACTTCTGAGCCTGAAGTGAGCATGTGCCACTGAGCCAGCCTTATCCTCTACATAGAATGAAAACAAGTTCTACCAAATGAACCGAGGAATAGTAAAAAAAGAATGGGGTGATTTAATAGAGGTGTTCAAAATTATGAAGGGTTTTGATAAAGTAAATAAGGATAAATAGTTTCCACTGGTAGGAAGGTAAGAAATCAGGGGACACAGATTTAAGGTAATTGATAAAAGAACCAAAAGGGAAATGAGGAGAATTTTTATTCCAGAGCAAGTCAATGTAATCTGGAATGCAATACTTGAAAGGGTGGTAAAAGCAGATTCAATACAGATGTAGTAACTTTCAAAAAGGATTCAATATATACTTGAAAATGAAAAACATGTAGGAAAATGAAAAATATGTAGGACTATGGAGAAAGAGAAGGGGGGCTAGACTAAATGAATAGCTTTTTCCAAGAACTAGCACTCAACCAGTTAAATGGAGAGTAATTTCATCACACTCCTGGCTTGGACATTGTAGATGCTGAACAGACTTTGGGGAACCAGGAGGTGAGTTACTCACCACAGAATTCCCAGCCTCTGACTTGCTCTTGTAGCGACAGTATCTATAAGGCAGGTCCAGTTCAGCTTCTAGTGAATGGTAAGATGTTGATGGTATGTGATTCAGCGATGGTAATGTCATTGAATGTACAGCCGAGGTGGTTAGATTCTCTCTTAGTGGAAATGATCATAGCCTCGCACTTGCGTGGCACAAATGTTACTTGCCACTTAGCTCAAGCCTGAATATTGTCTGGGTCTAGCTGCATGTGGGCACAGACAGCGTCAGTATCTGTGATTTGTGAATGATACTGAATACTGCTGGCAATTATCGGTGAACACCTCCACTTCAGACCTTATGATGGAAGAAAGGTGAATGAAGCAGCTGAAGATGCTTGAGCTTAGGACACTACCCTGAGGAACTCCTGTAGCAACATTCTGAGGTTGAGGCTATTGGCCTCCAACAAACACAACCATCTTCCTTTGTGCTCCATATGAATCGAACCAATGGACAGTTTTCCCTGAGATTCCCACTGACTTCAATTTTGTTAGGACTGTTTGATGCCGTACTTGGTCAAATGCTGCCTTGATGTCAAGGGCAGTCACTCTCACCTCACCGCTGGGATTTAGCTCTTTTGTCCATGTTTGGACCAAGGCTGTAATGAGATCAGGAGCTGAGTGACCCTAGCGGAACCCATGATTCTATAAGTTAGGTCCATCATTTTATTGTTGATTTTTAAACACCCATAGAGCACAGAAAATGCATGTGCTGGGTGTCAGATGACATTTTTGAACATTAAAGAGGAAGTATAATTCAGCAGAAATTTCTTGCTATTGTTTTATTTGTATGATCAGGGAAACAATGAACCAAATAGGTGCTGATGCTAGACAATAGGCTGGATTTAATGCGGGTGATGGAGGTCTTGCCCTACAACTGCAGAGCCTGTGGGAGACCCATGTCACCTGTTTTCGAGAAGGCCGGCTGAATAAAGTGCCGCTCAGAACCTGGACAACAGCAGGCCTTCCCCAGGATCAAGGACGCTAGAGGGTGGAAATCCCACCCACTGAGAGCTGCCAGCCAATCAGAGGCTGGCGGCTCTATTGAACAGCAGTGCCCCCGGAGATGTGGTGGCTGCTGGTGGTACTACACCCAACCATTGCTGGATCCCAGGCCACAGGGGCGTGATGGGAGTTGTGGGGTGGGATTCATGGGGGAGGGGGTGTTGGCAGCAAGGCAGGCTGGTGGCTCTCAGCAGGATCCCCCTTCCTGATGCCAGGTCCTTTGATCAGGCAGAGTGCCTTTAAATGAGGGACCGGACCACCAGCCCCCAGAAGCCTGCAAGCAACCCCAACAGGGTTTGCTAGTCATCCTCCCCACATGGCAAGCTTCCTGACCACTGATGGGTGAATACAGGTAGCAGCGGGATGGGGCCCTTAAGTGTACATTATTCAACCATTTACGGGCCTTGGACATATGAACATAAGAAATAGGAGTAGAAGTAGGCCATTCAGCCCATTGAACCTGCTCTGCCATTCAATAAAATCACGGCTGATATGTCTTGAATTCCACATTCCCACCTATCCCTGATAATCTTTGATTCCCTTATCTAAGAAGAATCTATCTACCTCCGCCTTAAAAATACTCAATGACCCCCACCTCCACCACCTTCTGAGGCAGAGAGTTCCAAAGATGCACCACCCTCAGAAAAATAAATTCTCCTCATCTCTGTCCTAAAAGGGCAACCCTTAATTTTAAAACAGTGCCCCCTAGTTCCGGACTCACCCACAAGAGGGAACATCCTTTCAATGTCCACCTTGTCAATAACGTTCAAGGACTTAAAAACTTCAATCAAGTCACCCTCACAGATAACCTGCTCATTCCAGGTATCGATTTAATAAACCTCCTCTGAACCGCCTCCAACGCATTTACATCTTTCTTAAATAAGGAGACCAAAACTGCCTACAATATTCGAGATGTGATCTCACCTACGCCTTGTATATAAGTGAAGCAGAAGATCCTTACTTTTATATTAGATCCCTCTCGTAATAAATGATATCATTCCATAAGCCTTCTTAATTACTTGCTGTACCTGCACAATAACTTTTTGTGATTCATGCAATAGAACACCTCGATCCCTCTGCACCTCAGAATTCTGCAGCTGTTCTCCATTTAAGTAATACTCTGCTTTTTTTATTGTTCCTGCCAATGTGAACAACTTCACATTTTCCCACATTATACTCCATCTTCCAGATTTATGCCCACTCACTCAACCTATCTATATCTGTCTGCAACCTCCTTGTGCCTTCTTCACAATATACTCAATTGGAGGCAGAGTTGGAAGGATATCCACTAGCCTTCTCACCATGGACTTAATCGGGGTGGAGGTGGGAAGGTGGTAGGGTCCACACCTGTTTCCCCTCCCACCCGATTAATTGCGTCTCTGCCACATGGTGTGGGGGGGGGGAGGGGGTGGGGGCGGGAGTCATTAAATTCCACCCATTGAGTTTACTATTGTTTGGCCTTAATACAAGTGACGTGTTAAGTTAACATTCTGATCTTTCAGTCACTGATGTGAAGGGAACAATCTGCCAGATCCTTCTTTACTTTCCTTGACATCCAGTTAACTTCAGTGTCATTTGCACATATTTGTAAAATTATAAGTCTTTTTTTGTTTTTCCTTCTGTAACCATGGTGTATGAAATGGCAGAATTCCTGTTGTTTAACTACTGTTCTCTGTCTTTTCTCCTGCCAAGGAGTTTCATATCTACAAAAGCTCGTCTGGAACCTGATTTCCTTTAGGAAACAAAATATGAAAAGTTGAAGTGTATCATTCTGTAGATGAATTAGCGCTTTGTCATTAACGTGTTGACTTTGACAATGTTCTTGTGCAGTAGAATAATCAGAACAGCAGGACATTTGCTACAACATGTGAAAATCACCCATTAAATTGTGCTAAGGTCAAGCATTCCCCTTTCGAATGCTGTACCATTGACATTGTGTTGTGTTTCCTCAGTACTTTGCAGAGCTTTACTTGGAGCTGGTGTACTTTGGTCACCGCCATTGTCCCTTCCGATTCACCGTGCTTGGCTAGCTCCCCGGGGAAGCAACAGCATGCGCTGTGGTTTGTATCTCCCAGGAGATGATAGCGCAGCGCTTGTTGTAACTGGCCAAGCAGATGTGCTCGAATATATCATGGACAAATGAGTTCATGTGACTTTCAGCCTTGGAGGAGATGCAAGTGTCAGAAGTGAACCTGCTTCATCCTTTGTGGATGTAGATGGAGTAACTCTCCTTCCTTGATCCTCTCTGCTTTTTACCACCTCTTGCTATTGCTTTATTCACCGTTCCCTTTGAACCCTTCTTAGGATCTGCTTTCTTCCCCTGAGGCATTTTCTAACTTACTTTCCGAAGCAGATTGGTAGTTGGGATTGCAATGCAGTGCTGGTTTTAATTAACGAAAATCTAAGAATTCATCTCATGGAACTGAACTGCTGCAAAAAAAAAGTGCAAATACAATCCTGTTCCACCCAGTAGAAATTTATTGAGGCAAAGTGTGCAAACACAGGCTTGTAATAAGTAATTGCTCTTTTATATGTGTCCGATACACACAACCTCTGCTTGGGGAAACAGTTCAGGTTACTGAGGGATAGTCACATCCTCTGTAACCCTCATTAACAATCAGATTGTTACAGAGATTTTATGCAATAAAACCAGAAAACTCTGGAAGTACACAATGCGTCTGTCAGCATGTGAAAAGAGAGAAATTGCCTCCACGTTTCAGGTGAAGGCACTTTATCAGAACTAGAAACTAAAAGATAAACAAGCTGCTAATTAGAGCTCTTTCATTCTATTTATTTGCACAAAGGATTATAAATAACAAGAACATTATTTTGGTAATTTTGCTTCTATTTTTAAACTGAGTGCCAATATCATTATCTCCGAAGGATTAAGGCCACAACATGGGGGAGAGATTTGAACGGCCAAGTGTAAGGCTTGGCTCTGAGTCAGAAAGTTGTGGGTTTGAGCCCCAATTCCAGAGATACAAGCACCTAATTTAGGCTGTCACTCTCAGTGCAATACAGTGCAAGTACTGTGATGCTGCAGGTGCTATCTTTCATATGTGAGGCCTTGTCTGCCCACTCAGGTGACTGTACAAGCTCCCATGGCTCTGTCTTGTCTGCAGAGCAGGGAAGTTAGCCCTGGTGTCTCAGACAATTTTATGCTGCATCACTTTACAAAAAACACAGATTATCTGGTCATTCATCTCATTGCTGGTCATGGGAGCTTGCTGTGCTCAAATTGGCTGCTGTTTCCAAAATCACAACACTAACTACATTTCAAAGGTGCTTCATTAACTGTCAAGCCCTATGGGAACATCTTGAGGGTGGTGAAGAGTGCGATATAAACGCACATTTTTTTCTTGTGTGTGATGTGGTTATTAATCAAGATATATCAGTTTGTAGCTTACTGTTTTTGGGATGGTAGATTATTTAAGCTAGGTGATGTTATCAGCATTCACTGTTGAAATAATTTTTAAAAAGTTAAAACAAAACTAAAGGTATGTCAAAGTGAACTTTGCTTCTTCATAATTGATTTGTGGAAGAGAGACATTGGTGGTGACACTCATTCTTTAAATATTACCCTCAAGATCTCAAAGTAGTGTCCGCAACAGTCCATACAATCCTGTGGGAATGATCCAATGTTTATCTTGGTCGAATGATAAAATAGATATTGATAGAAATTTATTAGAAATTAAATGACTTGAAATTTGTAAGAGTAAAAGCACTTTTCTTGCATGTCTGTGTACAGAACATTTTAAACGATATGTATTTCTACAAGATCTAACATTTTCTCTAAAACTCTTGTGTTTGAAAGCTCTTAACACTGAAAGATATTGCATAAGGCTTCAAGCCTTCATCACTTTGGTAGCTAATGGTAATGCCACTAACCGTCAAAGTATGAGTCAGACTAATATATATAGCACCAAGCTGGAGTAAGAGTTAACAAGCAAAAGCCAAAGACAATCTGAGGTTGAAAGGTTTTTAAGAGTATGCTGTCAGTGCCATCGATTGTGTAGTTATGGTGTTTGTGGTTATACCACCATAAATTCCCATCTGCCAGCTTAACAGCGATGTTCTCCAATTCAGAGGTGTGCAATTTGTAAGGCGCTCTTTCTTATTTGTTCTCAGGATGTGGGCGTCACTGGCTAGGCCATCATTTATTGCCCATCCCTAACTGGGCAATAAAGAGAGCTTTAAGAGTCATGGGTCTGGAATCACATGTAGGCCAGACCAGGTAAGGACAGCAGATTTCCTTCCCTAAAGTGACATTTGTGAACCAGATGGGTTTTTACAACAATTGGCAATCATTAGACTTTTAATTCCAGGCTTTTTTTAAAATTGAATTCAACTTCCACCATATGTCATGGCGGGATTCAAACCCACGTCCCCAGAACATTGCCCTGGGTCTCTACAAATACCAATCTAGTGACAATGCCACTACACCACCACCTCCCACCATTGCTCCTTGGCTAAGTTCAGTATGCCAAGCAAGGCAAGTTTCTGGGGTGTGGCAGTTTTTGGAGCCACTAGTGGAGCACCCACTACGGGTGAGTCGTCAGGACCAAGTGCTGGTAAAACCACCCTTCTGGCAGCAGTTGTTTGACATTCAGTGATGCTGCCGATAGGGCTGACCCCAATCCACCCCAGTTTTGTAGCATTTGCCATTGTGTCGTTATCGCTAACTTATGGTCAAGGCCCCCTAAGCTTTAGAATTCCCTCCCAAAGCCCTTCCGCATCGCCGCCTCTCTCTTGTTCTTTAAGACCCTCCTGAAAACCTAGTTTTTTGGCCAAACTTTTCATCACTCCTCCCAGTAGCTCTCAAAGTCCACCCTCCATAGATCTGAGGTCACCCAAAACCCTGCTGCTCATGTTTCAACTCATAACAAGTCTCATTTCCCCTATCATGTGCTCACTGACCTAAATTGGCTCCCAGTCAAGCAACACCTTAATTTTAAAATTCTCGTCCTTGTTTCCAAATCCCTCCATGCCCTTGCCTCTCCCTGTCTCTATAAAGTACTTCAACACCACAACCCTCTGAGATCTCTGCCCCCCTCTAATTATGGTCTCTTGTGCATTCTCAATCATAATTGCTCCAGCATTGGTGCCTTCAGTTGCCTGGTCCCCAAGCTCTGGAATTCTCTCCCTACACCTCTCCCCCTGTCTACCTTACTTTTCCCCTTTAAGACACTTCTTACAATCTACCTCTTTGACCAAGCTTTTGGTCATCTGATCTAATATTTCCTTCCATAGTTCAATGTCACGCTTCGTTTTATAATGCTCCTGCAAAGCGCCTTGGGACATTTCATTATGTTAAATAATTTATGTAAATATAAGTCATTGTTATTGTTTTGGTTTAGTGTCTGATTTACAATTCTTTGAAGCTCCTTGAAATGCTTTTTTGCATTGAAGCGGCTATATAAATGCCAGCTGTTGCTGCCGTATGTATGATGCCACCCACCATTTATTCAGGGTGTTGGCCGTGGGAGGTGCCAAACATGGCCTAGGGTTTCCCAACTGTTAAGCAGAAAAATAATGTGCTCAGAGGGCAGCCTGGGCCACTCTTGCTCCCATTCTGGCTCAAGGGATTGTGAAATCTCAGGGGTCAGATCGCCTGGCCAAAACAAATCACAGAATGTTGTGTAACTTAATGGGTGGATAAACCTAAAAATAGATTTTTTAAAAACTTTAAAATGAGTCAATGGTTAAAACTAATCATTGACATGTAGCATTAATTAATATGTTGCCTCAAAATTAAATGAAACACGTCCATTTTTCTCCACGATGATATATTTTTGAAGAAAACATCAACATACTCATTAATTACATACCAAAATTACAATCCATTTTCTATAGATCATTTTCACTCTGCTCATTGCAATAATGATACCTGATATTACTGTCTGCAGTAGGAATGACACCGCATTGCCTGTTTGCTAATGAATGAACTCATTAAAGACATCTTATTGTTTTAATGCTTAGGGAAGAAGCTGAAGGAATCTTAGTAGGTGCAATACAAAACATTCCAACCAATATAGAGCAGCAGTCAGCTAGGCCAGTAACATTCTGAACTGCAATAGCCAAAGCAGTAAACAGACAGTGATCAAACTGCATAGGTCTCTGGTCAAACTGCACCTTGATCCCTGCATCCTGTTTTGGTCACTGAGATGCAAGGGACACAGTCAAGCTCTGGAGGCAGAGTGGGGAGGAGCCACAAGACCAATCTCCAGAGTCGGGAACCTGCATTCATAGACTCCTACAGCACAGAAGGAGGCCATTTGGCCCATTGTGCCTGTGACAGCTCTTGGGAAGATCTATCCAATTAGTCCTACATCATCCTGCTCTTTCCCCATTGCCCTGTAATTTTTTTTTCCCCCTTTTTCAAGTGCATTTTCAAATCCTGTTTTCTGGAACTATTGAAGAAACATAGGCTTTTCAGTTTTGAAAGGAGGTGATCTTATGGAAGTGCGGAAGAAAGAATGGCCAGAAAACTCCTCAGAGCTTCCCCTGCCCCACAGTCATTACTTAGCCAGAAATGTGGTGGAAACTCGAGCCAATGGGAAAAGTAAGCTCGGAATACTACTTCCAAATAAATTAGGAAAGTCGGAAAAAGGGACACAGATTAATTAGTACAAGGTAAATTTAGCACTAATAATGTGAAACTCTATTTTACACTGAGTGAATAGACTTCCAAATATGGTAAAGGAGGCAAAAACCCTGGAATTTTTAATGAAACATTTAGATATTAGATACTGCAAAGCAAAGGAAGGGAGGGAACTGTAGGATTGGGCCAAAAGGCCTTCTTCAGCCATAACCATCTTTTAATCTTGTTCATTATCATCACTATTTCAACAAAGCAGAGGTGCAGAAAGTGATCAGTAGAATGTGAATAAAAATTATGTCGAGCGCTAAATGTTAATTATAATAAAATTGAATAAATTAATATATTAGTTATGAAGCACATTATTTGTAACTAATTTTCCTTCATGAATTATAGGCTTATCGTGTCTAGGGATTTCTTCCAGGTTCAAGTAGTTCAGTAATGATGCTTTAGGCCAACTAAGATCAGAATGTGATGGCATCACCGTTGCTGTCACTGTGTTTGGTCTCTTTCGAGATTGGTTAGAGATAACCTTCCTTCCTTTTTGACTCAGTCTCCAATGAGGTTTTGGCAAGGAGAATGAGAGCTCAGCTGGACTGAGTTTAGAACAAGTAGAAAAAGCAAGAACGCTCAACACTTCCATGAATGGCAAAAGGACCATGGGCAACATGAGGAGAAATCTTTTTAATGCAGAGGGTGGGTTAGGACCTGGAATGCACTGCTCGAGTGTCTAGTGAAGGCAGATTGAATCCTGGCTTTCAAGAAGGTATTGGATAATTATCTGAAGAGAAAAAGATTTGCAGGGCTACAGGGAAAAGCAGGGGGAGTGGGACTAGCTGAGTTGCTCTTGCAGGCACAATGGGCCGAATGGCCTCCTTCTGTGCTAGAACCATCCTATGATTCTAAGACTGGATAGTCTGATGCAAGCCAAAAATATGAAAGGAATGTTTGTCCCTATCTCAGACCGGATAGACAACAAAGGGGAGAAAGCTATACCTTATTTGTACAGAGCTTTGATCAGAATCCATTTGTTCACTTTTGGGCATTGCAACTCACAAAAGATATATTGGCCTTAAAGGGAGTGCAGCAAATAAATTCTTCAGAATGGGGCAAGGGCTTAAAGGGTTAAATTATGAGGACAGGTTGCATAAGCTTGCCTTGTATTTCATTGCGTTTAAGGGGTGATCGAACCAAAGTGTTTAAAATGATTAAGAAATTTGCTAGGGTGGTTGCAGGGAAACTACTTCCTCTAGTCGGGGAATCCAGAATAAAGAGGCAATATCTTAAAATTCGAGCTAAGCTCTTTGAGTGAAATCAGGAAGTACACAAACAGCAGTGAAAATTTGGAACTCTCTTCACCAAAAGTTTGTAGATGCTGCAGGTTCAATTGAAACTTTGAAGATTGTGATTGATGGAACTCTACTGGGAGAGGTATCGAGGGATATAGAGCAAAGGCAGGAAAATGGAGTTGATGTGCAGTTTTGCCATGGTCTAACTGAACGATGGGGCAGGCTCAAGAGGCTGATTGGCCTGTAGCTATAAAATAACAACAGGATATATGCTGAACTCTTGCTAAGGAAATTAGTTTACCTGTCACCATGATGAGAAGTCTTCCTGAGTATGGCTGCATGACGGTTATGATACTGGTGTATTAAGCAGAGGCCTGGACTAATAATCCAGAAATGTGAGCTCAAAACTCACCATTGTAGTTAGAACCAGAGGAAGTTTACAGCACAGAAAGAGGCCACTTCTGCCATCATGTTGGTGTTGTGGAAGTTAAATTCAGTTAATTAAATAAATCTGGAATAAACAGCTAGCAACAGTAATGGTGACAATGAAACTACCAAATTTTTTGAAAAAACATAAGTGGTTCGCTGATGTCCTTTTGAGAGGGAAATCTACCATCCTTCCCTGGTCTGGCCTACATGCAGCTTCAGACTCCCAGCAATGAAGTTGACTCTTAACTGCCCTGAAATAGCCCAGCAAGCCACTTAGTTGTCAGCACCACCTTCTCAAGGGCAACTAAGGGATGGACAATAAATTCTGACCTTGCCAGTGCAGCCCAAATCCCATTAATGAATGAATTTAAAAATCAAGTGATCATCAGAGTTTTTGAAATACAGTTGTGCTTTTTATCTTTAAATGTTTTTCTTAAAAAAAATGCTCGTTCTCTCCTTCCCCCTGGTCTTTCTCTAAAGATACTCAGGCTTCCACATCATATCACTTTTTCTGGTACCTCATCAAATGGGCATTCTCCCTATGTGAGCCCATTGTTTCTCCACACACCATTTGATAGCATGGGTATGGGAGGTGGCGGGGCAATCTCAAGCCTCTTCTCATCTGGAATTTATGCACCCGGTAGGGGATTTCACCAGACAGTCAGGATTAAGTCAACCGTGTCTGGCCCATCTCCCGCGCATCCGCCCTCACGCCTTCTCCTCCCTCCCAGAAACATGATAGGGTCCCCCTTGTCCTCACTTATCACCCCACCAGCCTCCGCATTCAAAGGATCATCCTCCGCCATTTCCGCCAACTCCAGCATGATGCCACCACCAAACACATCTTCCCTTCACCCCCCCTATCGGCATTCTGTAGGGATCGTTCCCTCCGGGACGCCCTGGTCCACTCCTCCATCACCCCCTACTCTTCAACACCCTCCTATGGCACCACCCCATGCCCACGCAAAAGATGCAACACCTGCCCCTTCACTTCCTCTCTCCTCACCGTCCAAGGGCCCAAACACTCCTTTCAAGTGAAGCAGCATTTTACTTGCATTTCCCCCAACTTAGTCTACTGCATTCCTTGCTCCCAATGTGGTCTCCTCTACATTGGAGAGACCAAACGTAAACACCTGCAGTCTGTCCACAAGAATGACCCAAACCTCCCTGTCGCTCGCCATTTTAACACTCCACCCTGCTCTCTTGTCCACATGTCTGTCCTTGGCTTGCTGCATTGTTCCAGTGAAGCCCAACGCAAACTGGACGAACAACACCTCATCTTCCGACTAGGCACTTTACAGCCTTCCGGACTGAATATTGAATTCAACAACTTTAGGTCTTGAGCTCCCTCCCCCATCCCCACCCCCTTTCTGCTTCTCCCTTCCTTTTGTTTTTTCCAATAAATTATTTGATTTTTCTTTACCCACCTATTTCCATTATTTTTAAATATTTTTAAATCTTTTGTGCTCTCCCCACCCCCACTAGAGCTATACCTTGAGTGCCCTACCGTCCATTCTTAATTAGCACATTTGTTTAGTTAATATCACCAACTTTAACACCTATGTGTTCTTTTGTTCTGTTGTCTGTGACATCTTTTGATGATCTGCTTCTATTACTGCTTGTTTGTCCCTACAACCACACCAACCCCCTCCACTTCTCTCTCTCTCTCCCCACCCAAACCCCCCCCCACCCTCCACACACACACCTCAAACCAGCTTATATTTCACCCCTTTCTTGGACTCACTCAAGTTCTGTCGAAGGGTCATGAGGACTCGAAAAGTCAACTCTTTTCTTCTCCGCCGATGCTGCCAGACCTGCTGAGTTTTCCCAGGTAATTCTGTTTTTGTCGGGATTAAGAGCCTGGCTGTCCTCCAGCTCCATGCGCAGAGATTCCATATATGGTGCTTCCACTACAGTCCACCTAGAGATTGGCTCAGCATTGGTCAAGTGGCACTCCATATGGTAAACCTACCCGCTGAGCTATTGGGAGAACCCTCAAAATGTAGATTCTGTTTAATTCCATTGGATGGAGGGCGAAGTGGTTATTATGTAACTATACTTCACACTTTCCATTTGAGTTATTTCATCATATCCATTCTCAACTGATAGTTGTCAGGTGGGGGAAAGGGTTGAGAGAAACTCATTGCCAGCATGTCCACTCTGAAAGAAGCAGACACCTTACAGCCTGCCTCTTAGGGCAGGCCTGATTTTCAAAGTCTTTGAAGTGTCCTCCATTCTCCTGACCTGCTCTCAGCAATTGAAATTTGCAGCCAAAGGAGGGGTAGCAAGGCTTTGAGAGAAAGGTACATCAAAGCTGAAGAACAAGGGTCAGTAAACTTCAAATGGAAAGCCCTTGAATCATGTCAATACACAAGTGAGACCACTGCTGGACTGTTTTCATTCCGAGAATTTCATTTGCAAGCTATCCATTGCCTACAGATATACAATATCAGGGCTTGGAATTACCTCGCGGGGCACAACTCAGAGTTTAGACCAGAAAATGCACCCAAGATTGCTAACATCGTTATGTCCAAATATCCTCACAACATCATTAAAATATGCCCACGCTTACGATGAGATTAAATCAGTGGAATGTTGCTAAAGCAATAAAAGCCCATGAAAAGAACTGAATTCACACCAGGGGGCCCAGTTTTAACACATTCACTTTCACAGCGTTAAAATTGGACACCCTATATCTCTTCTTTAAATATGAAAATTTAGGTTTCAATTCATTTAACCATCTTTCACACACATCAGGCACAATAAGTTTAGAAAGCTTCAATCAGAGAAGGTTCTCAATTTTTGATATGATTTATCCTTATGCCATAAAAGTTGGTCAAAAAAATTGATGCTACAGAGCAGATCTCTGTAAAATGACATTTAGTTCTTTGGTAGTACAGAACTTGAGTATTGCTGAAAAAAGAGACATTGAAGCTTTTCGCCTTGCACTCATTGGACACTTTGCAAGAATACCAATACAAGGGGAAAACAACAATTCATACTGCATGAGAAGAGAGTGCTGATTGATTGGCAAGTGGACTCTGGCGTTGCCATGGAGAATGCACCAATGATGATGACTGACAAGCACTGTCTGAAATTTAAACCAGGCACCTTGACTCTGATTGGTTAAGGCATTGCCCTGTGGAATGAGTCAGCAAATGGCTGTCCTTCATTTTATTTAGCTGAAACAGGCGCAATGTACAAGTTCCTTCTGTCTGCAAAGAACGGGGCCCTGTGTATTAATATATGTAGCTTCCAGTACACACAAATGCACCACACTGTGAGCCCAACTGACAACCTTAAATTGGTTGTCAGCGTAATTCTTAGCATGCTGAGGATTAATTAGCAAATGCTATCCAATCGCAGAATCACATCTAACGTTGGACACTGTTTTGAGTTTTGCAAGCACGGGCTGGTTGGGTATGGTCTGTACACAGCCTGTTGCGATCAGCGACTGGGACATTTGAAAAAGATTTGCATTTTTATAGCGCCTTTCATGGCCTCACAGCATCCCAAAGCACTTTGCGGCCAATGAAGTGTTGTCACTGTAATTATGTGGGAAATATGGCAGGAAATTTGCACACATTAACCTTCCAGAGGCAGCAATATGATAATGGCCAGGAAGTGATTTTTAAAATTTTTTTTTTGGAGGTGGGTGTCACTAACAGGGCCAGCATTTGTTGCCCACCCCTAATTGCCCTTGAATTGTAAGCTTGCTGGGCCATTTCAGAGGGCAGTTAAGAGTCAACCATATTGCTGTGGACCTGCAATCACAGGTAGACCAGACCAGGTAAGGATGGCAGATTTCCTTCCCTAAAGGTCATTAGTGAACCAGATGGGTTTTTATGACAATCGCTTCATGGTCACCATGACTGAGACCAGCTTTTCAACTCCAGGTTATTAATTTAAATTCCACCAGGTGCAACAGTAGGATTTGAACCCTTGGGCCCAGAACATTTAGCCTGGGCGTCTTGGGTTAGTAGTCCAGTGACATTAACTATGCCACTGTCTTCCCTGATTTTAGCTGATGGATAAATATTGGTCAGGATACTGGATGAACACCCGTTCTTCTACTGAGAGATCTTTTATGTCTGCCCGAGAGGGCAGAAGGAGCCTCAGACTCCCACCCATTCTAGCGAGGGTCATTAGATAGAGACCATGAGCAGGATGATTGACAGGCATTTCCTCATAAAACTACTGAGGTCTACATGTGAATCCTTTGGAAAAAAACTTAGTATGTTACCAATTTGGTGGAAGCCAGAGCTTATTGTGTTCTTGGGTTTGGAGCAGCACAAAGTTTAAAAAAAAGTCTAATTTCCTGTGTAAACTCTCAATTTGTGAGATTCTATTCTCATTTTGAACTTCCTTTGCTTCAGATCCATAGTGTGCACAATGTTTGTCTTATTCCTGTTGGCTTATGTTTACACATGCGAATGTCTGCAAGTGAATGAGTCAGTGCAGCAGAACAGCTGTGCATATCTATGAAGAGGTTCTATATAGTAAGTGTCATAATAACAGGATTCAATGCTCTTACTTGTTAATTATATTTTGCATATAAAACACTATACAAAATGATTGATGCAATCAAACATGAAGTTCTTTGGGATGAGGAATGTTACATTCAGAGTGATTTCCTAACCTCTACTGCACTGTGATGGGGGGAACTGAGAATAGACCAACTCCTGGGAGTGAGGGGGTGGGGGGGGAGGGGATGGGTGGGTGGTAATTGTTACATTGGACCAATCCCTTGCATTGCCCAGTATCTGCTTCCAGAGTAGCATTACCAGGGACCTGAGGGCAAGTTGTGTGCCCACCTTCTCCAACGGAGAAGGTCCATTAAGTGAGAAGAGTACATGGGGGAAGACAGAAAGCAATACACTACCATTAAAGGGAAAAGGTTTGCTGACTCAGTGATTAATGGCAAGTTGTTGGCAGATTAAAAGGTCAATATTGTGGTTTTCCGCTGATACAGTGCAAACATATTCATGCTATAGCCTGCCACAGCCACGTATTAGGCCAGTTGCTAAATGCCTGTGATGAACCCATAACCCACATTATCACCACCGTGAAAGAGGATTGACCAAAACAAAAGAGCAGCATGACGCCTTACGTTTTTAATATGCAACCTATTTTGTTTCAAAGACAAGTTATCATAGGATTGTGTACTGCCAAAAATATTGCATTCAGAAAATGTTGCTGGAAGGCTATGGTGCTGGCTGTGTGCCACATGCTATAGGGTAACTGTGTCAGCAACAATGTGGGATTTAAATGTTCACAATCCATAGTGTGATCTAATGTTGGATTGTCAAGTTATCCTGCAAACTGGGGCTTGCATGTCCAAAGGTGACCAGCAGATATCTGATTATGCATTGTCTTGTACCTAAGGGCAGGTCCAACTGTTGGGAGAGTGTTGGTTACAGAACAGGTTCTCTAAAAGAAGCCTTCGTGGTCTTCAGTAGGTTAACAGGAGGTCTTTATTAACTACTTGTAACTACAGACAACGCTGTCTCCATGTCTAGGGGTGGAAACATCCGGTTCCGTTAGTGGCGGGCATCATGGCAGGTGTGAGAGGACAATATAGTGAGAAGGCCAAAAATTGGGTTTATGCCGTTGTGAAACCAGTTTGCGATCGTCTGCTCCACCCATCAACGGTGGGCCGTGTTTCCCACTGCTGCGCATTGGGAACCTGATTTCAACACTTTAGCATCTTATTGGAAGCCCTGCTTGCTGCAATCATCCCCCCCACGTTGGATCATCTGGGTATGAGTGTGATTGCACGCTGACATGTTTCACAACTGTACATAAGCGACATGCACCTGGCGAGCTGCACTTCATTCGGGATTCAAGATTTGTTTGCCTACCTTGCTTTGGGCAGCACTTGCAGTCATCAGCGCCAGGCTTCATAGGCAGCACCACATCACTTTTAGGGCACTCACGGGCAGGTCTCTACTTACCAGACCAGCCATAAGGTGGAAGTGGCTTTTCAATGGCTGCAGGGCTAGTGCTTGCTTGGGGAAGGGGGAGAAGTGGCCTCAGGCAAAGGAAGGGGCTGCAGGGTGAGGGCTGTACTGGGGAAGGGGGGTATCCCAGGATGTGTGTGTGGGTTCATATATTGATCTGTGGAAGTGGCCTCAAGATGGTGAGGGCTGAAGAGGCAGCCTTTAGAGGAGATGAGGCCAGATGGAGATGTGAGGGTGTGTGTGAGAGAGTGAGTGGTGATGTCCCTTGAGCTGGCAGTGAGTGAAATGCCAGTGAATGTGTGCTGGCCTTGTGAGTGTGTGAGTTTAGAGTGATGAGATGGTTGCCTTACCCTGGCAACACGGATGAGATCGTTCATCCTCTTTCTGCACTGGATGGCTGACCTCGTGTGCAACAGTGGCACTGACCACCTCTGCCAGCACCTCCCAAGCTGGAGCGGTGAGATTGCTGGGACCCCTGCGGCCAGAGTGGGGATAGATGACATCACGATGGGCCCCCACAGCACCCAGGAGGTATCCCAGGGATGCTTCACTGAATCGTGAGGCTGCACTCTTCTCGGCTTTTAGGGTCATATCTTCACCGGAGCAGCCCCGTGCTGCAAGCATTGAGAAGTGTGCAGTTTAAATATGGCGCCCTGCAGGAGGGAACAGTGAGGTAATGGCGTGGCAGGCTAATTGGAAACCACCTGCCAGCGAGATGGCATGTTTCCTGTGGCTGCATAATTAATGAGTTGGGAATGGGATGATACGGCGTGAAAACTTGCCATTGCGGCTTGTGGGTAAAACGTCTTTTTTTCATACCCGCTACTGTAACTAGCACAAATCTGGGGCTATTCTGCCCTAGGCCTTCACATGTCTCTGCTCAACACCACACTGACCTGAGGTCTGGGTTATGTGCAAGGCTGATGCATGAGATTCTTGGATCACTTACTAAGAAAGATTAGAGGAGATGGTTCCATTTGCCTTCCATGAAGTTTCTGTTTTCCTGATACCTTCTCCCAGGTGGGCAACAAACAAGGCTAAAGAGCTCCACCTGCCCTTCATGCTGAAGTGTTAGAGGAACACTCACACACAACTGACCAAGTAGCCGCTCTGGACTCCAGTATTTAGAATGTGCATTCCGGTCTCCACTTGCTGAGCCTGTCTGGAGTGGGGTCCAACTCAGAGACGAGAATACGATTATCAAACTTTACCCCCTTAGTGCCTTTCCGGATGTCAACTCAGCATTTAGAGAGCATATTCTGTACTCCACTCAGCAAGCCTGCCCAGGGATGGGATTACTACCAAAGTACTTAACTGTAGACAAATTTCGGAAAGAAAATCATGGTTATGCCCATCCAAGCTGTGCTTCCTTCAAATGCCGCTCAATGTGGGAGTGCTGGATTACAGAGTCACCTCTGTTGTCTCATCAGCTAACTCTACTCACTCTCCAATCCCCTGTTCACAAGGCTAATCCCAATGGTTTAGCTAATGAATGCACCATCTAATAACAGTAATTGCCCAAAAAATAAATACTTCATTGGCTGTAAACCACTTTGGGACATCCTGAGATTGTGGTGCAAGACTTTAATTTAGGACTGAGCCGAAGAAAATTTTAGGCTAGATCTGGTCTGGAATGATTTAGCTGATGTCAACCCAACTGATGTTTGAATGCACTATAAGCGTAGCAGCATTTCCTGCGCTAGGCAAGGAACAAAAATATCTTCCAGTATTTCCAATCCCATAGTGTTATCAGGAAGGGGATTCCAGGATTTTGACACTGCAACAATGAAGGAACAGTGATATATTTCCAAGTCAGGATGGTGTGTGGCTGGGAGGGGAACTTCCAGATGATGGTGTCCCCATGCATCTGCTGACCTTGTCCTTCTAGGTGGTAGAGATCATGGGTTTGTAATGTGCTGTTAAAGGAACTTTGATGAGTTGGTGCAGTGCATCTTGTAAATGGTGTGCATTGCCACCATGGTGCACCAGTGGTGAGGGGTGGGGAGTGAGTGTTTAAGGTAGTGGACAGGGTGTTGATCAAGTGGGCCGCTTTGTCTCGGATGGTGTCGAGCTAATTGAATGTTGTTGGAGCTGCACTCATCCATACAATTGTATTCCATCACCTCCTGACTTGTGGAGAAGTGGACAGGCTTTGGGGACTCAGGAGGTGAGTTACTCGCTGCAGGATTCCCAGCCTCTTACCTGCTTTTGGAGGCAGTATTTTTATGTCTGATCCAGTTAAGTTTCTGATCAATGGTAATCCCAGGATGTTGATGGTAGGGGATTCAGTGATGGTAATGCTATTGAATCTCAAGGGGTGATCATTAGATTCTTTCTCTTTGGAGATGGTCACAACCTGGTACTTGTGTGGCCTGAATGTTACTTGTCACTAATCAGCCCAAGCCTGAATGCTGTCCAGGTCTTGCTGCATTTTGACAAGAACTGCTTAAGTACTTGAAGAGTTTCGAATGGTACTGGATACTGTGCAAAAAATCAGTGAATATCTCTGCTTCTGACCTTATGATGGACAGAAGGTCATTAATGAAGCAGCTGAAGATGGTTGGGCCTAGGACACTACCCTGAAGAACTTTTGCAGCAATGTCCTGCGGCTGAGATGATTGGCTTCCAAGAACCACAACCATCTTCCTTTGTGCTGATTATGATTCCAACCAGCGGAGAGTTTCCCCCCCGATTCCAGTTTTGCTAGGACTCCTTGATGCCACACTCAAACATCAAATGTTGCCTTGATGTCAAGGGCAGTCACTCTTATCTCACCGCTGGAATTCAGCCCTTTTTCTCCATGTTTGGATGAAGACTGCAATGAGATTTGGAGCCAAGTGGCTCTGGCGGAACCCAAACTAAGCATTGCTGAGCAGGTTATTGCTGAGTAAGTGCGGCTAATTATCCTTGTGAAGGTAGTGTTGAGCTTTCTACTTCAACTGCTGCAGCTTGTGGTTGTTTTTTTTTCTTTATTCTTTCATGGGATGTGGGCATTGCTGGCAAAGCCAGTGTTTGTTGCCCAACCCTACCTGCCCGGAATTGAGTGGCTTGCTAAGCCATTTCAGAGGGCAGTTAAGAGTCAACCACATTGCTGTGGGTCTAGAGTCAGGTAAGGATGGCAGACTTCCTTCCCTAAAGGGGCATGAGTGAACCAGATGGGTTTTTACGACACACAACAATGGTTTATGGTCACTATTACTGAGACTAGCTCTACATTTCAGATTTTATTAAGTGAATTCTAATTCCACCAGCTGCCATGGTGGGATTTGAACCCATGTCCCCAGAATATTGACCTGGGTCTCTGGATTACTAGTTCACTGACATTACCACAACACCACCATCTCCAGAATTTTGATCAAGTGATGATGAAGGAACGGCAACATACATCTTAATTCAGATTGTATGTGTCTTAGAGAGAAACTTGTGGGTGGTGCTTTTTACATATACCTGCAACCTTTGCCCATCTAGTCAGTGAAAGTTTGGGAGATGTCACTGAAGAAGCCTTGGAGTGCTGCTGCTGGGCATCCTATAGATAGCACTCATCTAGTTGACCGTATGCAAATGGTTGTCATTGACTATGTAAAGGCATCTATGTGAGCTTTTGCTCCCACTGACCTTTTGGATGCATCATGGTTTCTTGAGATATTTTTTAAGGCCATTTTCATGTTATGGAACCAAGAATGGAAAATGTTGGGCATGCAAGGCATGTTCTTGAGCATTGGAGAAGTGAAAAGACAAATTAATGTTTCAGATATAACCAACCTTCACCCGAACTGAACACTGAAAGATAAGCATTTCAGCAGGGATGGGATAAAAGGGAAGAGAGAAACAAAAGACATTCAATTATAGACAGGAAGTTAATTGATTGAATGGCATACAAGCTACTAAATAGAAAAGCAGGGAGTTGCATATATAAAAAAAATCATCCTTTTATGTTACTGTTTAGGTCTTTGAAGAGTGGTACTTAAAAGGGGAACTATCACCTTCATGCACTGCTCTTTTCAATTCACCATGCAATATGAGAGCATTCCTGTTGCAGGCATATTAGAAGCCGAATTCTAAATAGTTACACTTTTTTTGCATATTCATGATTTTCCTGACTGTGCACATGCTGGCTGGAGATGTGACATATGAGGGACAAGGTCGTCCCAGACATTGGGCGGAATTTTCCATGCCCGCTGGTGGTGGGCATGATAGGTGAGTGGACAAGATGGCGCAATTGGTTTCACGAAGGCAGGAAGGCAGGTCGCGACTGTCCGCTCAGCCGGGCCGTGTTTCTCACCATTGGTTGTTGGGAACCGCATTGTAATACATCAGCATATTGTTATCAGGCCGTCCTGCCAGGCTATTGCACCCCCGCAGGATCGTCCGAACCCGTCAGTCAGAAAGCACAGCACAGAGGCGAGGTGGCTCTTGGCGGCCTGCACCTTGGATGAACTGGAGGTGAGCAACGCTCTGCATTTGTGGAGGATGATGACGACAGGCAGTGACGAGACTCCATAGATCCTCACAGCGCATTTGTAAACGTTTGACTCCAGCCTGGCTTATGGCAGCGTGAATATCCTCTGTGAGAATGCTCCTGTCATGGAAAGGCAGTGGAGGCCCTAATGGTCGCTCGATTGCAGGAGGCTGATGATGACATGCAGTGAGGACACTCCATAAATCTTCACAGAGCCTCTGAGAATGTCTGACTCCTGTCTGGCTGAGGGCAGCTTTGCTTGATCTTTGTGACCAGGGTCATATCATAGAGACGCAGCCATGAAACTTTAGAAGCACCTGATGCTCTGTCCGCCTTCAGCACCTGAGCCCTTTGGGAGCTGGAGAGCAGCAGCAGTGGTCACAGATGCTGAAGAGATGGGGGGCCAATCCTTGCTTAAAGGTGCTGAGAGCTCACAGAGAGAATGAGAGAACTCTGTGACACCTGCCCACTACATTCTGCCAGCAATGACCAGCACCGCCGAGGTGCAGGCATCAGTAACGTTTCCAGGGATTGTGAAGCCCAACCATCACTTTGGTCTGAAGGCTACATAGAGCACAGGGAAGAGGCCCTGGACTGAGACACCTGCCTTTATCTTGTGCAGAAAGGTTTCACATCTGAGTGCCATGACTGAACAAGGGTTTTTACAACAATCGACAATGGTTTCATGGTCATCATTAGACTTTTAATTCCAGATTTTTTTTTATTGAATTCAAACTTCACTGTGATGGGATTCGAACCCAGGACCCCAGAGCATGACCCTGGGCCTCTAGAATAATGGTCCAGCGACAATACCACTGTGAGACCAGCGAATAATACTGGTTGGCTGGATGTTTTGAACAGTTCTCTGAGTGCTGAGGCTTCTGAACTCTCAAATTTCTGCCTCCTCCTTTGTGAATGGCGGTGGTTGGCCCTGTCATGGCTGCCATCTGCCTTTGGTGCTCCTGCTCCAAGAGACATCCCCTGTCTCCTCAAAAAGCTTGAGACGACTTATTAAGGGCTGAGCTCATCTCCAGCCCAACTAGGGCATTAACATTTGAAGATTGCATCATGTGAGCGATGCAGGCGTGGCATGGGGTCAGGACTCGGGAATTATCTGGACATAGGGTTCCCAATCCTGATTTTAAAATCAGGCTGGATATGTTTGAATTTATAATGGAAACTGCCTGGGTAAACTTGTCACACTGCAGTTACATCCTTCTACCAGCGGTAGCACTGCAGGAGGATGTAACCACAGCATGCCAGGTTTACATAGGAAGTTACCATCATACATGTGGACATAAGTTGTAACAGAAACAGCTAATAAACGTGCATGCGGATGGAAGCATTTTAATTGAAATATTTGTTTCAGGCAAAAAAATGATATTTTGTCAGACAGGAGATGTTCCTTAGGAGCCACCTTTTTGCAGTTAGCAGCTTTAATTTTCAGTAAACCTATTGGATCTAGCGTTGGTTTGTGTACCTAGAAAAGGCAGCTTTTAAAACTGCTGCTTCCATTCTAATTTAAAAAATGATCATGTAAGTTTGGAAACCATAATATGGGATAACATCAATAGTCACTTAGACAAGTGCAGGATAATTAAGGAAAGCCAACATGGATTCATCAAAGAAAAATCATTGGAAACTTGCTGGAGTTTTGTGAGGAGGTAACAGAGAAGGTTGATAAAGGAAATACTGTTGATGTGGTTTATATGGATTTTCAAGAAGCATTTGATACAGTGCCACACAACAGTCTTGTGAGCAAAATTCTAGGTCATGGAATAAAAGAAAAAGTGGGCACTTGGATAAGAAATTGGCTGAGTGACAGGAAGCAGGGTAGTGATAAATGGTTGTTTTTCAGATTGGAAGAAGGTTTGTAGTGGAGTTCCTCAGGGGGTCAGTGTTGGGACCCTTGCTCTTCCTGATATATATTAATGACCTAGACTGTGGTGTGCAGGGCATGATTTCAAAATTGCAGATGATATGAAGATTGGAAATATTGCCACCTGTGATGAGGATAGCCTTGAACTTCAAAAGGATATAGATATGTTTGTGGATTGGGCAGACAAGTGGTAGACGAAGCTCAACTCAGAGAAGTGTGAGGTGATTCATTTTGGCAAGAAAGATATGAGAGACAGTATAAAATAAAGGCAGAGCCTCTAAAGAAGGTCCAGGAACAGAGGGACCTCGATGTATATGTACATAGGGCATTGAATATGGCAGGGCAGGTTGAGAGAGCAATTAATAAAGCAAATAGTATCTTAGGCTTTATTAAAGGGGCATTGAGTACAAGAGTAAGGAGGTCATGTTGAACTTGTATAAGATGCTAGTTAGGCCTCATTTGGAGCACAGTGTCCAGTTCTGGGCACCACGCCTAAGGAAGAATTTGAAGGCATTGGAGAGAGTACAGAGGAGATTCACAAGTATGATTCCCAGGATGCAGAACTGTAACTATGAGAATAGTTTGGAGAAGTTAGGACTGTTTTTCTTGGTTAAAAGAAGCCAAGAGGAGGTATTCAAGATTGTGAGGGGTATTGACAGGGTAAATAATGAGAAACTGTTCCCGCTCAAGAGAACTAGAGGGCACAAATTCAAAATAATTGGCAAAATGAGTAAAAGTGATGTGAGGAAAAATTTTTTCACCCAGAGGGTGGTTGGAGTCCAGAACAAACTTCCTGAAAAGGTGGTGGAGGGAGGTTTGAATGAGGTATTCAAAAGGGAATTAGATTGCTACCTGAAAAGAGAGAATGTGCAAGATTACAGGGATAAGGCAGGGGAGTGGGAATGCTCTTTCAAAGAGCCAGTGCAGACTCAAAAGGCTGAATGGCCTCCTTCTGCATTGTAAAGATTCTGTGATTCTGTGACAGTAGATCTCCTGGAATTATAGGAACTTCCTGGAATTGGACCTGCTTCACGTGGTGTGTGAAAATGATTCTGCCTCATTCATTTGTTTTACCAAAACATGATCTCAGAGATCACATGACTATGGCAAGCCAACGTACTGGAAAGGGAACAATGCACAAAGACATTTCTCCAAACAGAAACACAGAACCATAACAAAGGGAGTAGGCCATTCAAGAGGCCTCAAGTTTGTTCCACCATTCTGTTAAATGTTGATTGATCTGCATCTCAATTCCATTTTTCCAACTTTGCTTCATATGCTTTGATGTTTGTTAGGTAAGTTGATCAATCTCAGTCTTCAACATTTCAATCAACTGAGTATCCACAGCCTTTCGAGGAGGTAACTCCAGATTTTTACTGCCCTTTGTAATTTCTTATTTCACTCCTGGATGGCCTACCTCTAAGTTTAAGATTATATCCCTTTGTTCTTGATTTCCCCACCAGAGAAAATATCTGCTCTGTATTTACCCTATCAAATTCTTTTAAAATTTTAAACACCCATTAGATCACCTCCCAATAGTCTGTACTCATGCATTACAAGTCAGGTTTATGCAACCCAGCCCCATAACTCTTTAAGCCTTAGTAGCATTCTAAAACTGAATGATGGTGGGAGAATAGAGTCATCGTCTGGGATGTTCTGGCCCCGCCAGTGGTGGGCATCATCGCTGGCGGGACGGGAAAATTTGGAGACCGACTTTTGGCCGCTCTCCAAATTCCCCCGACCCGTTTGTGAAGATGACTGCCCCATGTGAGGCCAGAAAATCCTGTCCATAGCGTCATAATGGCACAGGAGGAAACCATTTGGCCCATTGAGTCCACACCAGCTCTCTCTAGAACAATTTAATCAGTTCCATTCCACTGTTCTATCTCTGTAGCGCTGCAAGTTATTTCCCTCCAGTGCCCTTGCAATTTCCTTTTGAAATCATTAGTTAGCTCTGCTTCCACAACCCTCATGGCCAATGACTCCAGATCATTACCACTCGCTCTGTAAAATTTTTCTTCCTCACATTCCCCCTTCGTCACTTGCCTAAAACCATAAATTTGTGTCTAGTCCTTAACAAGATCATGGGAACAGCTTTTCTTTCTCTACCCTATCTAAATCTGTCATCGTCTTGTACACCACTACCAAATATCCCCTCAACCTACTTTGCTCCAAGGAGAACAGCCACAGCTTCTCCAACCTAATTGGTAGCTAAAATCCCTCATCTCTGGAGCCATCTAGGTTAATCTCCACAACACCTTCTCAAGGACCCTCACACCCTTCCTAAAGTGTGGTGACCAAAACTGGACACAATACTCTAGTTGTGGCCTGACCAGAGCTTAAAGATTCAGCGTAACTTCCCTGCTTTTGTATTCAATACCTCTATCTACGAAGCCCAAGATCTCATATATTGCTCACTACTCTTTCAAAATATCCTGCCACCTTCAAAGACCTAAGGTGAGCCATCAGGTCCCTCTGTTCCTGCACATTCTTCAGGACTGTGTCAATAACTCTCTATTGTCTCTCCATCTCCCTTCAGCCAAAATACATCACTGAAGGCTGATTCAAATGCACAACTTCTATTATGTACACTGGTAAATGGAGGGCGTGATGCCCACCATTGCTCTCTCCAAAGTGTTTGGTCACTACTTGCTATCACCAGCAATCGAGCCAATAACACAGATGATGGATGACACCTGTGGAGCTTTGTTACCTGTTCCCTAAATAGCATGAACGACCCAGGAATGACTTGCTTGCTTGTTTCTCAACTTGACTTGTGGACCTCTGACTGACCCCTTGCTCACTGGGTTTCTGTTGACAGCAAGAGTAAGGGCGGAATTTTACAGCCCACGTCGCGGTGGGCAGGTGGGGTTGGGACCTTAAGAGCGGCGAGCTAGTCAAGAGTCCATTGACTTTGACCGGACCATAAAATCCCGCCTGCCTAAAATTCCACCCTAAAATTCTGAACTGGCCTCGCTGGGATTTGAAGCTGTGAAACCATATCGTAATTCTCTGTGGCGCCTCTTAAGGTGCAACTTAAGGAACAAAGTAACCAGCAACCACGAGAACTCCACAGGAATCACTGTGGAAAAATTATGGTTGGCAACAACCCCGAGGAATTGCAGCAGCTTTTGAAAATCAGCCTTTGATTTGAAGCCATTTAGACTCTATTCACATCATGCTTCTATTAGATATTTTGATAGGAGGTCAGAAATTAGTTTGATCTTAAACACAAAGAAAGAAGTTGCATTTGTGTAGCACCTTTCACATCCTCAGTACACCCTAAAGTGCATCACAGCTAATGAATTGCTTTTGAAGTGGAGTCACTGTGGTGATGTAGGTCAAGCCAGCAGCCCATTTATGCACAGCAAGCTCCCACAAACAGCAAGAAGGTAATGGCCAGATAATCTGTTTCTGCTGCTGTTAGCTGAGGGGCAAATTTTAACCACAATGACGTCCTGTGGTTTGGATCCTTAATATGCACCCGAACAAGCAGACAGGACCTCGATTTAATGTCTCGTTGAAAGGGCAGACCGTCTTAAAGTGCAGTGACCCCTCAGTAGTGCATTGTGGCGTCCCCCTAGATTTACGTGCTCAAGTGTCTAGATGTGAAGTCACAACCTTCTGACTCCAAGACAAAAACAGACTAGCTGACTATCACATTGCTGTTTGTGGGATCTTGCCATGCACAAATTGCCTGATGTAATTGCATTTCAACAGTGACTACCCTTCAAAAATACTTCTTTGGCTGTGAATTAGCGGTTTGGGGAATATTGAGCTCATGTCATCAACAACAACGACAACAACAAAAACTTGTATTTACATAGCACCTTTAACAGAATAAAATGTCTCACCGTAAAATATGACACCAACAACATAAGGAGATATTAGGTCAGATTACAAAGAGATAAGTTTTAAGATGCGTCTTAAAGGAGGAAAGTGAGGTACAGAGGCAGAAAGGTGTGGGGAGGAAAGTCCAGAGCTTAGGGCCTAGGCAACTGAAGGTGAGGCCACCAATGGTGGAACAATTATAATCAAGGATAACGCACTTTACAAATGCAGGTCTTCAATCTTTTTTATTTCGCTGATGCTCTGTTTCTGTTTCTCTGAATAGATTTTCATGGCACTATATGAATGTAAGTCTTTCTTTCTATTTTACCTGTAACGTCCTTGAGGAATTCAATGCATTTTGACCAGGATCCACCTGAAGAGCTACTGGTTAAGTCCCAAACTGTATTGCTTCTGGATCAACCTTGGGAATGGTTACGATGCTGGCTAGTAGGTAGAAAACAATGGGTACTTGTTAGAGAGGATATGTCGAGGGGGATGTGGGGGGTGGGGAGGGGGGGGGGGAGGTGGGGTGGTGGTGGTGGGATGCGGGGGTGGGCAAATACTGAGTGGGATGCCCCAGGGCTCTGTGCTGGGACCACTACTGTTTCTAATTCACATCAAAGACTTGGATTCAGAAACTCAGCACAAATTAGTCATGCCTGCAGATGATCTGAAACTAGGAGGGGCAGTGGAAATGAAGGAGGCAGCTCAGAAATTATAGAATGTGCTGGACAAAACATGTATGTAGGCAGAACAATGGCAGATGAAATATAATGCAGACAAGTGTAAAGCGCCGTGCATACTGAATACCGTATTGTTTATGTTACTGGGCAAGTAACCTATAGGCTTGGGATGAGAATCTGAGTTCAAATCCCACCCTAGCATTCTACAAATTTGAATTTCATGTAAAAAAAAAATCTGGAAACATGCAGCTGTTAATAATAAAAAAAAAAGTGACTGTGAAGCTGTTTGATTAATTGTAGATAAACCCAACCGGTTCAATGGCCTTTAGGGAAGGAAGGCCCTTGTTCTCAATTCTTGTTCGATCTGGCCTAAACATGATTGCAGTCCCACACCAATGTGGGTGAATCTTTCTGAAGCCACTCAATTGGATCAGACTTCTAGAAAGGAACAACATAACACAGGACGGGCAGATCAGGGGAGTGTTGTTAATATGGAAAAAGACCTATAGGAATCTAAATGGGGGGGGGGGGGGGGTGTCATTTTAACTTTTATCACTGGGTAAATCTGTAGCTCGTTTTACACTTGGTCCAATTTTCTTGTTCATTATTAGTCGATTCCTCTTTCAGCTTTAACCCGCGGGGTCACCGCAATGCTCCCCATTGATCCAGGCTGGGATTGGCACCGATACATGTTGGCTTGTCTGCACCAGTGGCTGTGTTCTTTTAGCAGCCAAAATATCCTGGAGTGGGACTTGAACTGGGGACCTTCTGGCTCAAGACACTCCGGCTCTCCGTTTCTTATCCATTGGTGGGAGGTAAAATTACTCTATGTCCAAACAATGTGGGAGAGCACTATATGGGGCCAATAAAATGTTGACTTACACAGCCAAGATAGTAGAATGTAAGTCAGGTGAAGTGGAAGAAAATCAGGGATATGCAAAAGGCCAGAGCTGGATACGATAAGTAATGGTATCGTAATAGTAAATCTGTAATATTACTTCAAATTAAATTTTGAGTAGGAAAGGAAACACAGGTTCAAACTATTAAAAGGTAAATTTAGGACTGATATTCATTCTTCTTCACTTTAAGGGTGATCAACAATTAAAATCAATAGATTTCTGGAGACTAATGACACCAAGGGATATGGAGACAGTGTGGGAAAGCGGCATAGAGGTAGATGATCAGCCATGATCTAATTGAATGGTGGAGCAGGCTGGAAGAGCTGAATGGCCTACTTCTGTTCCTATGTTTCCTAAAATGAACTTCAAGGGATTGCTATAGAGGTAAAAATCCTGGAATCATTTGAGGAAATGTTAAATGCTGAAATGGAAGAAACTGCAGTGGCCAGATTTTTGAGGAGGAGGCAAGAAAGTTGAATGTGGAAACCTCCCAACTCAGCACGTCTCCTTTAAAAATGACCTGCCAGCCATATTTTCATCCTGGGGAGGCAGGCACAGGATGGAGAAGGGCTCACTGCCTTCGGAGGCAGGTCTGAGGTGGCAATGGAGATGGGCAGATAGCCAGGCCAGCAGGCTAGACCACCCGTCTCTGTTTATCCGGGCATCAGCTGAGTTTTAATGATAAATGTCAGGCCTCATCTCCCCCTACCCACCCCACATGCCCCCTCCTTGCCCCGTCTTATTCCCCATGCCCCCTCAATGCCCCTCTTTACTCCCCATACCCCATAACCCCTATTGCCCCTCATGTATCCTCCATCACAATTCACCTAGTATCCACTATGGACAGACTTCAGGAGTCATGTCTTTGAAATGGAGATGAAAAAATATTAAACTTGTAACAATCTAATAGAGCTCTCACTTAAAAGCACTTCATGCTGTAAAAGCTGTCATTCATAAAACCCATCCAAAACAAACTTTAAATCCTCTCAACTGGTTAATCTGTTGTTAAAAACAAACAAACATCTATTTCACTTAAGTCAAAGACAGATAATCCTTCTATAACTTTTTAAAACTGTTGATCAAAATGTGAACACGGCCCCTTGCTGAGATAAGTGGGTCTGGAGATTTTGAAACTCAGCCAAGCATTTGTAATGAGCTCAGCTTTATAAAAAAACCTTAGTATATCTAAACAATGGGGCCTATTGAAACTGAAAAAAAATGGCTATTATTTTCTAGGCAACACCAAATGTTCTGTCAATCAAAGCCCAAGAGCAGGTGGGTTCTTTATTTTCTCTAAGTGAAAGCTGCTGAAGGTTTCATTTTACAATTTAAAAGGTCTCTGGGCATTTAAATTGTTTCAAATTATTACACTAGAGTTCTCAAGCAGTGTTTTCTTCTTCAATTTTGAATGCATAGTAGCACTTTTCCTAATGGGAAAAGTACTCTAATGCATCTCAACACTCACACAATGCTGATCAATGTAATAGGAAACTTACCTATGCAGAATCAAGCCTTATAATCAATCACTGCTGTAAAAACACACCTAGCTTACAGTATTTTTATTGAAACTGAAAGAACAATTTTTTTTTTGTATTTCAAAGCCTGTCAATGAAAGAATTCCAGGAGAAAGTGGCTGTTTTTTTTTTCTGGTTCTGCACTTGGCACTCTGGTGGCCACATGGTTTACAACCCCTCAGAAGTGTCGTGAACCATGCCTGCTAACAAAACAGACACCCATTCCATGAAAATAGTAGCGGGGGGTGGTCTAAAACACCCACCGCACAATGGAGTTGGCAAGGGCAAGACTGCTAAATGTGAGTTCGCTACTTTGCTACCTCAATCATAAAAATCGCACAAGACAGGATTGGGGTCAGGAATCCCAGAACCGGGGCCCGCACGCTATTTTTAAATCCCTCTGCCTCCATTCTGACATGGATAATGAATCATGAAAATCCAGGCTTAGGTTCTTTATCAATGGATGAATTAAAATGGACCAAATATGCTTTCCTCCTCGGTAATTATTTGGAAAAAGTGGGAATTTTACCATCTAAATCTCTGCTTGCTCTTTCTTCTTATTGTACAGGACACCTCCTAAGAATTATTTCTGTTATAGTCCAGTCCAATCAATTCAAAGTCCTTTGAAGATGCATTTCAGCTTGCGTTCATCGGGACAAATGCAAGAATGCCAAATTTCAAACGATCACAACAGTTTATGCTAGAGGAGAAAAGGATGCTGATTCAAGCCCCTTCATTCAAATGATCTGATCACTTCTCCCTCTAAGGCTGGAATTTTCAGGCCCTGTTGTGGCAGGACCTGCCACGGGACATTCAATGGCCCAGCCAACAGTCCATTTGCTTTCGGCAGGACTGGATGATCCTGGCGGTGGGCAGGGCTGAAAAATCCTGCCCTAAGTTCCTGTTTCACTCTGTCATGCACATTGGCTAATTCAAGCTGGTAGATAATTCAGGTTCCTAATTGCAAAGAAGTAGCTTTGAATGATCACAAATAATCTGTATTTTAGCCATCATTGATGCCAGGTAAATTTGTCACCATTTTTAAACATACACAGAATTTTTGTTTCCAGCCTTGCAAAACCCCCTTAATGTTCATTATTGTTCAGGAATCTAACCATTGCTCAGTGAATTTCTTCCCTTGTCTGCTTAAGAACATCTGCAAATGTGTTAGCTAACTTGTGAGAAACCATCTCTTTATCAAACTAAATACCTCACATGCTGACGTGTGGCACCCCACAATGTTAATGACACTTCTCTTTGTCAGGCTCAGCAAGTCCTCCATGCTCATTCCTGCAATGATGTCACCAGACGTTCCTGTTGAAACAGAAATACAATGATTCATACTCCAACGGCAACTTGCAGTTTTTAAATTTCCTTCAAAGTAGAAAAACGACCCAAGGAAGTATAATTTTGAAAAATAGACAGCAGACCAAATGAGAATTTATGAGGAATGGGTGGGCTTTCTGGTCACCCTACAGGAAACATTCTGGAAGTAACAGTGTTTAATTACTGATACGTTCTTCCTCTTGAAATAATAATTTTCGCCTGATCGAGGGCAGGGTAATAGGCAGGTGGAATTTAAATGCCGTAAGCGCTTTTCGGTTTGATGACAATTTATTATAACTCTGCCTGATTCGAGAGGAGTGATCAATTTATTTGTGAACGAATCTCATGTAGGGTGCAATGAGGATTGGACGGCATTTCCTATCCAGCAGGACAGCTCTTGCAATTCGTCAGTGGGAACAGAATACCTGACATGGAGAGGTGAAAAGAAAGATTGTTTTTTATATATCGTGTTTTTTATGGCACCCTACAACATTTTATAGTCAATGAAGTACTTTTGAAGTGTATTCCGTGTTGTAACATAGGAAAAGACCAGCTAAATTACATACAACAAACTCCAAAAAACAGCAATGTGATAATGATCGGATGATCTGTTTTAGCGGCTGGGGATTTTCCGGTCCTTCCCATGGTGGGAACCGGTGCAGTGGGGACGGAAAATTTGAGGAACCAGCCAAGGTCCGTTGCCTACGGGCAGGAATTTCCGGTCCTGCCCACCAGTGATGTTGGTTGAGGGATAAATGCTGGCCAGGGCAATATGGAGAACTCCCCTGCTCCTCTTCGAATGGTGCTATGTGATCCTTTAATTTCACATGAGAGGGCAGACAGAGCCTCGGCTTAATGTCTCATGCATTAGACGGCACTAAAACATTAGCCGAGATATTTTTTTTTGGACGTTCGAGAGCAGGACTTAAACCCACAACCTTCTGAATCAGAGACAGGAGCACTAGCAACCGAGTCATAGCTGACTCATCAATATGCCTTCTGGGATTGATACTGTTTACTTGGCAACGTTTGAGGATTTAAATATATGCATTTTAATATGAGGATATCCTGCCCTTTATCTCTGCAATCTACTTAATCAATTAAAAAAAATGTATGTTACAATAATGCAACCCTGGCCCTGCAGAGAGTCAGTCTATTTGAATCTCTTGTTCCAAGGTAGGTGCTTTGACTACATCATACAGAGCACTACTCTGCTTAAAATGCAATTGATACTTAAAAAGATTTTTTAAAAAATTATAATTTTAGATGAGAACATAAGAAAGTGATTGGTTGTAGTTTGTTTGTATCTGTGGTAGAACCATGGTATTAGTAGGCTCGACCACAAACCGTACCCATTAATGAATCCCACTCCTTTGATTTTTTTTGTCTCATATTTCAAACAGCTGCAAGATTGAATAGACGCTGAAAGAGCACTACATCAACCATAATTCCCACAACCGTGCAGATTTTTTTCCCTTCAATCATCAAAGCTTGTTTTGTCTACAAGATATTTGTGTAGCTATGTATTTAAATCAAAGGGCATTTTGTTGAGCTGGCTTCTTTAATACGTGCTTTTATTTTAACCTGGATCAGGTACAATAACTAGAATTCCAATAATGATACAATAATTTACTTCAAAAAACACACATTGCAAGAAAACACACACAATTTCAAAATGAGTGTCTATTGCAATCGAGAATGATTCATAGATTAATGTGTAATTGGGATTCAATGAGTTCCTAATTACATGAGTAATAATTAAATCTATTGACTAACACACCGGGGCTGTTATGTTTATGATTTCAATGGCAGGCAGCTGACAGAAGGCTACCTCAGAATACACTGACTGGTTTCTTATCGAGTGCACGTCTTCATGTTTTGGACATATTTCGCAAGAATAGGCACAGTGCAGTTGGGAAATGAATCGCACACAAACTGGAATAATTTAAAATATTTCAAGTCTTTCAAAGCGAAAATAGGGAGCAATTTTCTTCATGTCTTACAGTAAAAGGCAACAAGTTTCATTTTCCTTCAAATCCTTTCCTTTTCCGCTCCTCTTCTGAAGGCACCAATGGATTGATGGGGTATGATCCTGTGGATGTCACCTGTCATTTTGCAACCAGCTGACTGCTATTAGGGGACAATTAGATTGTGGAAGGCACCAAAGCCAGGTCCAGTCTTATCTATAACTCTTTTGAGTACAAACTCATTTCCATCTGTTTCAGATGAAGTTACATTGTTTCATAGTTTGCCATTGTGAGATTTGAACTTTTGATCTTGGGGTTACAAGACCAGTACCATAACTACTTGGCTATTTAGGCCAAGCCCAGTCTTATCTGTAGCTGAGGTCGGTACACAAGCAGTTTAATCATTGGCAAACTCAATGCAAAATGAGTATTGGACTTGGGGCTACCTGAGTCTTTGTGAGACAATGGCAAGCCTTGGCTCAGTTGGGTTCACTCCCCCGTTGTGAGCCGCAAGATGCTGGATTTAATTCCCAATCCAGAAAAATTGGGAACATAATCCTGACTACACTACAATGCAATACTGAAGGAGTACTGTACTGTTGGATGTGCTATGTTTTGGATGAGAGGTTAATACTGAAGTGCTGTCTGCCCTGTCAGCTGAATGTAAAAGATTCCATGGTGTTATTTGAAGGAGAGATGGTGATTTTGCATTAGCTAATGCTTGTTTTTCAATCAACAGCTAAAGATAGATGATCTCAGGAATTTATTTCATGCCTGTTATGGGAGCTTCCTGTGTACAAATTGGTGTCATGTTTCCTACATTACAACAGTCACATGCTTATATCAAATATTGACTTTAAGTTCATTGGCTGGAAACAGGAATTAGACTTAAAAAGACTTTTTTGAAACAGACTAAAGTGATTCCAACCTACATCAAGATGGCTGATACTAATTTATATTACTATATATTTCACACTCCAATCCTAAAGTGAGGAGATGGGAGGCCTGCACAACTTACCAAAGACAGTGACCCCCTACCCCACCCGCCCCCCAGGGCTGTGAAAGACCTTTCTTCCTGCCCTATTGAACAGATACTAATGGAAATAACCTAGAGTATTCAACAGCTGACGACAAACCATTCAAAGGTTAATTGCTTGGACAAAAAGAACTTGATTTTAAGATCGTCCTACAAGCCAATCAAGTTATAATTGAAATATACAATTATGTTTGAATTATTGATAGTTGGAATGAGATCACATGACCAGCCCAGGTCCTTTCTGTAATAAGCACATGTTGTTCTAGGCTGAACTGGACTAGCAGTTGAGCTAAGTGGAGCTCCTGCCTCTCTCTCTCTCTCCACCCAAATAACAAGTTCGGACCTTGTCTGCTCATGTGCAGTAGACAGAGATTTTAAAGAAAGAATTCAACTCCATAGCTGTGTCTCCTTGAGAACAATCAACTCAGGTGTCTACATCTTTAAATTGAAGCATCAAGACCATTGCATTCAAGCTAAAGCCAGTAAAAACTCCCAAGATACAAACTGTGAACTTCTTTTATTTCTTGCGGACACTAATTTGGCCAATCTATCCTCCCTACTTTGTAATCTGTATTTGTGTGTGTGGGCTTTGAGTGTGTGAGTATGTGTGTGTGTGTGTGTGTGTGTGCAGAAGTGTATAATAAAGTAAACATAATAATACTAACCTCCTTTGTTAAACTGAAGAAAACCTGTCTAAATGTTTATTTTCTGATCACAGCACATAAACAGTTAAGTACACATTAAATTGGCAAAGATACCCTTAGCATTTAAAAAAACCCACTGTGGTCAAACGAGGATGCCCTTTGACCCCTCCTCATCTGCTCGTAACAACCTTGTTGGCTATGAAGGGTTTTGGGATGTCCTGAGGGCGTTAAAGGTGCTATATAAATGGCAACCTTTCTTTCTTTCTCCCTTATGACATGAGCAATTTGGGATTGCTCAACTATTGGCCCATAATTTCTGTTCCTCGGGGAGCGTACCTGGGCAGTACTCCGAAGATGCCCTGGGGAACAGCCCCAGAAATCCTCATGTAAGGATTGCACAGCAATTGTCTGGGAAGTTCAAACTTCCATTGAGCGGTTGCCCTGCAATGGGAACCATCCAATAATATAATTTAAATCGCAAGCTTCGGAAATTTCCAACTGTTTTACACTAATAGTTACCCAGAAAAAGTTAGAATAATTAAAACCACTTATAGCTTCTGGGTAACTATAATACTGACACCGCATGGAACTCCCCTCACCCCTCTGACCCTCCACAAGACCCCTCCCGATCAACGGTCCCCGCTGACTACCCTTTTTCCTGCCCGAATACCCATGGGACCCCCGACGGCTCTCCCCCAACCCCCCGACTACAATCCCCACCCCAGATCCCCCATGGGACCCCCTTATTGCCCTCCCTACCCACCCACACCCCACTGGACCCTCCAACTGCCCATCCCACCCCCAACTACACCTCCACCTTCCCCAACACCCCATGGGACCTCCCAGTTACACCCCCACCCCCTGACAACACCCCCACCCCTCAACACCCCATGGCATCCTCCGACTACTCCTCCAACTACATCACCACCCCCACTGAACCCCCGACTACCCTACCTACTCCCAACCCCCCACAGGACCCACAACTGCCCTCCCCAGCCCAAATATAACTCCACCCTCTGACTATAACCAACTCACGACTATCCTTCCCACCCCTCAACTGCACCCCCCACCTCCCGACTACACCCCCACACCCCTGACTACCCTCCCCAAACCCCAACTACACGTCCACATTCTGACTGGACCCCCATCCCCTAACTACACTCCCCACCCCTCAAATACACCTCCCACCCCTAGCTACACCCCCCCCCACCCGACTACACCCCCCGACCCCCCTCCTGAGCCCCTGACTACCCCTGACACCCCACCAACTGACCACCCCCCCACAACTGACCAACCCCCTACTGACCATCCCCCACCGATCGCCCGAGACTGCCTCCTGACCACCCAATAACCCCTCACCCCAACAATCCTACCCACTTACCTTACAAGCTTACCTTCTCCCTGGTTTCTCAAAGTGATTGGACCTTTAATCTTACTTTATGGTAGCTAGTGCTGTAAAAAAAAGGGCATGGCTTCCTTACCTCCAACTCAGCTGCCCTCAACACAAAGCCTCAGGAACCTGCTACCCTGCACCTTTCTCACCCGGCCAAGTCAGATTGTCGGGTGAGAAAGGAGCAGCTTCATCTCCAGGTAAGTATCCAAGAGCAGCGTAGCAATCCAACTCTGATTACCACTCCATGGAAGTCACGTCCTGATATATTTTATTTTCTGCTGATTTCTTTGTGCTTACTTGCGTAAGATAAAGGATATCAGTCTTGTGAATAGAATGCATTTCCACTCCTGGCCAAGCCCTTACAATCCTTTGCACATCCCTATCAACCCTTGCACTATTTGGTGGCAGTGGGTTGCTTGTCCAATATCCAAGCTTGGATGATCTACGAATTCTCCCAACTAAACATTTGGAAGACCCCCATTGCCACAAACTCCATATCCTTGCCAATTACTCCATTCCTTATCGGCCTATTTGATCCTGAGTTGAAAGTCTAACTCTATATCCTCTTCATCACAAACACTATCTCCATCATAGTGTTTCCTCTTTCTCCTCTTGCCACTGCCCATTTATTACCTGAACTCTCACCCATGCTTTTGTCACCTTTATATTTGACCACTCTGGTGCCCTCCCATCCTTTGCTCTGGGAGTTCTAGCTCATCCAAAGATCTGCTACCAAGCCACACTCATCCATGATCTCAGTGACCAAGAATGACTCCTACACCCAAAATGTCTCAATTTAAATTTCTTATTCTTTTGTTAAAAGCCCTCTATGGTCTAACCCCTTTCCTTTCTCTATAATCTCCTCCAACCCTACAACAACCCCACTTTCCACCCCACCTGAATTTCTCTGGTTTCTTCAGCCTTCAGCTGTCAAAATGCCACATTTAGAGACTCTTTCCTTAAACCTCTCCATCCCTCTACATCCACTGCTCCTTTAAGACTCTCCTTAAGTCTCACCTCTTTAGATAATCGTTTAGTGGACCCTCCAAATTTATCTTACTTTGGTTCTGTTTCCATTTTTTTCTAATTGCATGTCTGCAATGTCCTGTAGGATATTATTAAATGCTAAAGGAGCAGGTTATTGTTGCTGCTTAATACAGTTCAAGTAATTTGAAGCAACTAAGGTGCATTGAATGAAATCTCACTTGTACTGGCTACATGCTGTTCGAGAGCCTGACTTTCTGCAGAACGCTGAGCACACTGTGCATAGAACTACAACCACAGGTTCCACTCATGACTGCACAGGTTTGATGATGCTCCATGTTCTGGATGAAGCCAAAACTCCTACAGCATTAATTTGCCCTTCATGCAATAATTATGAATTAGAGTTAATTCCTTCTTCCTATTTTAAGCAGACCCACAGGAGCTCACAGGCTTATACACAGCATGATTTTGAGTGAGGGTGTGTTACAACCATTACACGGCTTAACACTCAAAGTAAACCAGCAATAATGGTGATGAATCACTTGTCAACCCCATTAAAAGGTATGGGTGCATTATAAATAAGACTGTCTGTGAATCCAGTTCTAGATCTTGAAAACTTGAATGTTGTCATCCTTGGCTTAGTTAGTAACACTCTTGCCCCTGAATCAGAAGCTTATGGTTTCAAATCCCACTCTGAAAATTGAGTGCAAAATCTAGACTGATGCTCACAATGCAATGCTGACTGTTAGATGTGCTGACATTTGGATGAGATGTCTGCTCTCCCTAAAAACAAAATGGTCTTAGTCATTTAGAAAAACTTTTTTTTATTCAATCATGGGATGTGGGCTTCCCTGGCTGGGCCAGCATTTATTGCCCATCCCTAGTTGTCCTTGAGAAGGTGCTGGTGAGCTGCCTTCTTGAACCGCTGCAGTCCATGTGGTGTGAGGACACCCATAGTGCTGTTAGGAAGGGCTCCTTTTACATTGTTGTTTGTAGCTATATGTTATACACAAATTGGCTGTCATTTTAAGATATTGTAACAGTGACTGCACTTCAATAGTGCTTAACTGGCTATGAAATGGTTGGAACATCCTGAAGTCAAGAAAAATATTACATAAATTCAAAGCTTTTTCTCATCCTCACCTACCCTCTGAGCAACATGGGGTTCATTTTTTTCTTTATTCTCTCATGGGATGTGGGCATCACTGGCAAAGCCAGCAATTGTTGCCCATTATTAATTGCCCTTTAACTGAGTGGCTTGCTTGGCCACTTCAGAGGGTAGTTGAGTGTCAACCACATTGCTGTGTATCTGGAGTCACATGTAAGCCAGATCGGTTAAGGATGGCAGATTTCCTTCCCTAAAGGATATGAATGAACCAGATGGTGTTTCTAAAAATTAATTTAAGGGATGTGGGCATCGCTGGCTATGCCAGCATTTATTGCCCATCCCTAATTGTCCTTGAGAAGGTGGTGGTGAGCTGCCTTCTTGAACCGCTGAAGTCCATGTGGTGTAGGTATGCCCACAGTGCTGTTAGGGAGGGTTCCAGGAATTTGACCCAGCAACAATGGATGAATGGCGATATATTTCCAAGTCAGGCTTGTGAGTGGCTTGGAGGGGAACCTCCAGTTGTGGTGTCCCATGTATCTGCTGCCCTTGTCCTTCTAGATGCTAACGGTCGTAGGTTTGGAAGGTGCTGCATTGGTGAGTTTCTGCAGGGCATCCTGTAGATGGTACACATTATTGCCACTGTTCATCAGTGGTGGAGGGTGTGAATGTTTGTGGAAGGGGTGCCAATCAAATGGGCTGCTTTGTCCTGGATGGTGTCAAACTTCTAGATTGTTGTTGGAGCTGCACTCATCCAGGCAAGTGGAGAGTATTCAGGTCTCCGACTTCAACTTAAGGCTTTCGGAGGATCCAGACACTCCTGGCAATTCCTGTGCAGTCAGTGCATGGGGACTTCCAAAGGATTTCCCCGGCACATCTTAGGAGATACCTCTGGGGAACAACCACATAGAGATCGGAAGTTCTCAGCCATTGTTGTTCAGAACAGCTCTACTAGCTTGATGCATGAGCTGGTTGTGTGTAGTCAGACACCCTCCCTTTCTCTGAGCACGCTCAGGTACACACAGGTACAACCACAGGCTCCACACATGTCTGCACAGGTTGGACAGCACTCTGGAAGAAGCCAAAATTCCTAAAGCATTAATTTTTCCCTTTGTGCAATGATTAAGACTTATGTTAGAGTTAATTCTTTCCTTCTATTTTAAGCAGAGCCACAGGGGCACACAGGCTCCCTGACAGCAGCGTTCGCAGTGAGGCTGTCTGATAGTTATTGCACAACTGACAAGTCAATCAAAGCAATAATGGTGGTAAATCACTCATCGGCCCCAATAAATGTCATGGGTACATTATAAACCAGTCTGAGAGATAAAGGATGCATAGGAACAAAAGTAGGCCATTCAGCCCCCTGAGCCTATTCTACCATTCAATTTAGGTCATGGCTCTGTTGGCCTGGCTTTGTTCCATATCCAATGATACCCCTAGCTAGCAAAAATTTGTCGATCTCAGTCTTAAACATGTTGATTAACCCAACTTCCACTGCCTTTTGGGGGCGGTGGGGGCGGGGGGGGGTGGGGGGTGTGTGGGTGGGCAGGACAGTTCCAGATTTTCACTGCCTCTTCTGTGAAAAGGTGCTTCCTGATGTCACTGCTGAACGGCCTAGCCCTAATTTTCCCCTGTGTTCTGAATTTCCCCCACAAGAGGAAGTAGCCCCACCCCCACTGAATCTTCGAAACACATAAGGTGTTATGCCAGGTGCTGGTGGGGATCTGGGTAAGCGGAAAGCCCTGAATGTGTGCCTACTCTGTAGCCTGTTGCTGCTGTTCCTGCTTTCTCTCAGAATATCCAGGATTGAGCTATTTGTTGCAATGGCCAAGCTACAAGAGCTCTTCCTTTGATCAATTCTGTGCACTGTTTCTTCACCGCTCCTATTCTTCCCGCTTCCACTGTTTAGCCTTTCATTCAGTTTCGTGGAATTATCCTGATGCATTAATCAGCAGGTGAATCCTGAATCCGTTTGTTTGGGGCTGAATTTCCTCACAAAGTCTCCTGGGAGTTAAAATAACACAGACCTCAAATTTGATAGCCATTGTGATGGGGAAGGAGAGTTGATGCTCACCCCATCTCCCACCCGCCTTGCCTAAACCCAATCCCGATTAAAGTTTCCCCCACCTGGCCATTACAGCCAGGAGATAAGAGATTCTCTTCAAACCCAGGTTTCAGTGGTGAAAGGCAACCTTTCTAAACCCCCCAGGCCATCCAATCTTTCTTTAATTTCGACATCTTCTTTATTTCCCAGACAACCAATTTTTATGGAATAATTTAAGGAAAGATAGAGACCCAGATCTTCCGATCAAGATCAGAAACCCTACTTCCAACATGGATCAATCAAAAAAAATGCACACTTACCTGTCGCATCCTTCCAGGGAGCAGTGGAATTGCCCATCATAAGTTCAATCTTCCGGGGAAATTCCCACACAATCATTGCGTTGGAATTCTGAGGGGCCCCGGAGTGCATCTTCGGGGTATGTCCAGTGATCCGACCATCCAGAGGCCGGAAGATCTGGGCCAAACATCCCAGCATTTAGTAGAGCTACGACAAAAACAGGTTCGGCAACTGTCTGTAAATAAATCACTTCATCCTCATTATCTGCTTGTGTTTTGAAAGGTAAGGCCCAAGTTTGCAGTGTGTTTCTTTGTCACGGCAGTCCATTGTTTCTATTGGGGACCTCTTGACCTTTCTGCTGTGGCTGAATTTTTGAGCCACAGTATAGGCATGTGGTTCACACGCCCCAGATACACTGAAGTCTGCATGAATTTGTTGTAAACACCACATCCTCTATTCATTGTTTAACCCTCATGAGTGACACATTTCCTCTGTAGCTTTCTAGTTTTCAAAATAAACACTTCTAATAAACCGTGGGGTTGGGAAATGGTTTACTATAAACCTCATAGTGCTCCAATGTAAAATTAAATAGATATTGGATTGTCATTTGGACTCAGGCATCCAAGTTGGACTGTCTGGTACAACTAGCTTCCAACATCATAGCTTCCAATGCAGGGACCAAAGACCACCACAGCATTGGGCACCATGAGCGGGATTAGTAAGAACTCTTGTCCCCACAAACTCCTGATAACTCGAAGAGATTGCCCAGAGTTAAAGTTAACAACCTAGCCTTTAGTGACCTAATCTATCCTTCTCTCGCTTCTTGAACAATGCTATGTAGACTACTATCATAGAACCAGCCAGCACAGAAGGAGACCATTCGATCCATCATTCCTATGCCAGCTCTGAAAATTCCACTGGCCTGTTCTTTCCCCACAGCCCTGCAACTCTTCCTTTTCAAGTAGTTATCCAATTCCCTTTTGAAGGTTAATATTGAATCTCCTTCCATCATTCTTTCAGGAAATGCATTCCAGGTCATTACAATTTGCTGCATAAAACATTCTCCTCAGCTTTTCTCTGGTTTTTTTGGCAATTTTCTTAAATCTCCTCTGGTGACCAACCCTTCTGCCAGTGAAAACAATTTCTCCCTGTCTACTCCATCAAAACCCTTCAAAATTTTGAATGCATCAAGTAATTCTCCCCTTAATTTTCTCTGCATTAAGGAGAACAATCCCAGCTTCTCTAAGTAATGGCGGTCCCTTAACCTTGATATAATTCTGGTAAATATCCTCTGCACCTTCCTCAAGTCCATGGCCGCCTTCATAAAGGGGGGTTGGGGGGGTGCCCAGAATTGACATCATAATCCTGTTGAGGCCTCACCAGTGATATATGAAGGTTTAGTTAAATCCTTGCCAATGTGGCTGGGACTTTACCGGTCTCTTAAAGAGGGATGGAAAATGATGGCGAAAGGCATGGGAGGGAATCCCAATGTCTTTATGCTGCTAGGGGATATTTCCAACCACGGCCAATTAAGCCAATTCATTGACCTATTGATAGCCAATTTACCAGCCCACTGGCATTTTACCAGCATCAGAACAGACCCCTGCCACACGGAGAGCCTGATAGCTGCGTCGAGGCAGCTTCCTGGGGTTGGGGTTGGGGTATGGGTCTTGGTTTCCTTAGACTGTGTGACCTGCCGAGGGAGACCCTGGCAACAATGACCGACTTTGCGGCTCTGACGGCGCCGCTGGAGATTTCACCCCGCCGATTGCCGGGGCCTTCTTGCCTGGTCTCGGCAAAACCCAAAACATTTCTACCTTCCCTTTGAGGACTGCTCAAGACGGAAGCGGCCTCACCTTCTCCTTGAAACCTCAGCTTTGGGCATCTCCCTCAGCGGCACGGTCAAGGCTGTAGAGCTGCTCTGATTGGCCCAGCGTCCTTATTTGGGTGGGCTCAGTGGTGTCCTTTTCATTGCCTGCCGCCAGTAAATTAGCCATTGCGATCCAGCTGCCCACCAGCGCAGCCTTGGGTTTTCATCCCAAAGGCGGGATTTCACTCATGCCTGTAAAATTCCACCCTATGTATCAATTGATAACACAAACCATCTCTAATGATTTTTTAAACAGCTTTATCGATTTGTCCTGCCACCTTGAAAGGTTTGTGTGCAAGGGTCCCAAGCTTTCTCCGTTCCTGCACCCCCTTTAATTACCCTGTGATTCTATCCCAGAGAGTGGATTGTGAAGTCTCCAATACCAGCAGCCTGAATTTTAAGGATGCCGGGAGCTCAGCCCTTGCCATCCGACAAGCCGATGGGGAAGACATCCCCGCCGACTCCAGCAGCCCTGATGCCACTTTAAACTTTAACCAGCATTGACTGGCATAAGGCAGGGCTTCTGCCTCTCGCTCGGGAGGAAGTCCCGCCTTGGAGAACAGTCGGCCAACAGCCAGCAGCTCTCCGTAAGAGGCACTGCAGAGAGGTGGCTGTAATTAAGCCTCAGGGCCTGGAGGACAGATAAATGGCAGGGGCCCCAGTGTGGGGAGGGTATATCTGCGGGGTCATGAGAGAGGTGCTCGGGGGATAGTGGTGGGGGTGTGGAGGGGGGAGGGGTGGGGTTAGGGAGGGCTGGAGGTCACTGGGCCCAAGGGGAGGATGCCCCAGTCAGAAGGGGCCTTCTGATGGAGTGCCCCACCCTTCCCACCAGACAGGTTGCCCGTCCGAGGCCCTACCACCCCACCGTAAAATCGCTACCAGGTCGGGGCAGCTGGGAACCCGGAGGGAATCCTGTCCGTGCAATTTCAAGCTCCCCACCACCACCCCACCGTCTCAGTGCCCACTTTTGTTGGGGGTGGGGGGGGTGCAGGGAGTAAGCGGAGGGTGTAAAATTATTTTGCTCTTCTCTGACGTGGATTAAATAGTGCTACAGAGCAGAAGATTTTCAAGTTGTTTGAAGATTTAGTAGCGGGCATCGGTGGCAGATTCCAGGGGGTGAGAGGCTTACTGTTCCTGGCTTTATTCCAAGTGACTTGTCGAGAAACTTCTTCCCAACACCATTTGTTTCTTCCTCAGGAGTGACCTACAGGGTTCAAGCAGGCAGCTTTGTGTGATACACACTGCGCTGCACCAATGCTGGCAAATCTTCACAGCAGCACAGAGTCAGCCCTGACTGGGCATCCAAAACACATCTTCAAACAGCATAGACCATGTTCACTTACATTGCCTGTGGAACAATTAGCCTGGTTTTATCTAAAGTCCGCATGGGGGTTGCGGCTCTAGGAAGGTAGTCAAAATTCGTGACTTACGGCACTATTCGCCTTTGGCGAATGAAGCCTCCCTGAAATCGCCCAAAAAGAAAACTTGCTGCCAAAGATAGAAACATCATCGCAGGATCCGAAGGAGGGGATAAACGTAACTGTGACGATGCGTTGGAATAACAAGCCAGCAGTCAGCCATGGCGCAGTCAGTAACACGCCCTTGAGTTTGAAGGCTGTGCAACATTTGGCACTTCCATTCCTGAGTTTTATCTGCCGTCTCGCAGACTGGGCTGTGTCAGCCACGGCTCAGTTGGTATAGAACTCTGACCTCTGAGTCAGAAAGTCGTGGGCACGTTATCCAAGCTGATACTTCAGTGCAACACGGAGGGAGAGTTGCAGTGCCTGAGGTGCTGTCTGTCAGATCAGACTTTAAAACAACGTCCCATCTATCCCTTCAGGTGGATGCAAAAGATCCAAAGGCACTATTTGGAAGAGCAGTAGGTGAGTTCTCCCTGCTATTCTGGCCAATAGTTATCCCTCAATAAACATCAATAGCACAAATTATCTGATCATTATTACATTGCTGTTTACAGGACTTTGGTATATGCAAATTGGCTGCCACCTTCCTTACGTTATAACAATTGCTACTCTTCAAGTGTACTTAATTGGTTATAAAGTGCTTTGGGATGACCTGAGGTGCTATAAAAATGCATTTGCTACGGTAGTGCAGTGACTGGGCCAGTAAACCAGAGGCCTGGAGTAATAATCCAGATTATCTGATTTTTAATCCCAATTGCATTTGTGAGTTTGGATTCAGCCAATAAATAAAGCTGGAATAATAAGTGGCAGCTGAAGGATGGATTTTCAATCTGGGGGAAGCACCAGGGTTGGCAAGAGCACAGAATATACCCTGGGTGGGGGAATTCAATGTTCATCACCAAGACTGACTCACTAGCACCTGGCTAAACCCTGCAGGAACATGGCTGTCAGACTCGGATTGTGGCAGGTGGTGATCACACCAACACAAGGAAATGACCTACTTTCCTTTATCCTCACCAATCTACCCGTCGCAGCTGTATCCACCCATGGCGGTTTTGGCAGGAACGATTTCTGTGCTTTTTGAGGGCAATAGTGGCGTAGTGGTAATGTCACTGGACTAGTAATCCAGAGGCCCTGGCTAATGTTCTGGGGACACAGATTCAAATCTCACCTTGGCAACTGGTGGAATTTAAATTCAATTCATAAAACGTGTATTTGGAAGTTAGTCTCAGTAGTGGCAACTGTGAAACAATCATCGATTGTCGTAAAAAAAAAACCACCTGGTTCACTAATGTCCTTCAGCGAAGCAAATTACCATCCTTAACCAGTCTGGCCTATATGTGAGTCCAGACCCACAGTAACATGGTTGACTCTAGCCCAGTAAGCCACTCAGTGAACAAAAGCTGGCCTTGCCAACGATGCCCACATCCCATGAAAGAATAAAGATAAAGAAAACAGCCCTTGAAGAGACCAAGTCTTATCTTCAAAGCGAGAACATTCTCCATAGTGTTATGGGGTACGACCATGGCTTAAGTGGGATAGATTAGGAATTGGGTAGCTGCAGGCAGAGATAAAATCTGAAAATCCATAACAAAAACAGAATTACCTGGAAAAACTCAGCAGGTCTGGCAGCATCGGCGGAGAAGAAAAGAGTTGACGTTTCGAGTCCTCATGACCCTTTGACAGAACTTGAGTTCGAGTCCAAGAAAGAGTTGAAATATAAGCTGGTTTAAGGTGTGTGTGTGGGGGGGGGGGCGGAGAGATAGAGAGAGAGAGAGGTGGTGGGGGGGTGGTGTGGTTGTAGGGACAAAAAAGCAGTGATAGAAGCAGATCATCAAAAGATGTCAATGACAATAGTACAATAGAACACATAGGTGTTAAAGTTAAAGTTGGTGATATTATCTAAACAAATGTGCTAATTAAGAATGGATGGTAGGGCACTCAAGGTATAGCTCTAGTGGGGGTTTTTTTTTGTATAATGGAAATAGGTGGGAAAAGGAAAATCTTTATAATTTATTGGAAAAAAAAGGACGGGGGAAACAGAAAGGGGGTGGGGATGGGGGAGGGAGCTCACGACCTAAAGTTGTTGAATTCAATATTCAGTCCGGAAGGCTGTAAAGTCCCTAGTCGGAAGATGAGGTGTTGTTCCTCCAGTTTACGTTGGGCTTCACTGGAACAATGCAGCAAGCCAAGGACAGACATGTGGGCAAGAGAGCAGGGTGGAGTGTTAAAATGGCAAGCAACAGGGAGGTTTGGGTCATTCTTGCGGACAGATCGCAGGTGTTCTGCAAAGCAGTCGCCCAGTTTACGTTTGGTCTCTCCAATGTAGAGGAGACCACATTGGGAGCAACGAATGCAGTAGACTAAGTTGGGGGAAATGCAAGTGAAATGCTGCTTCACTTGAAAGGAGTGTTTGGGTCCTTGGACGGTGAGGAGAGAGGAAGTGAAGGGGCAGGTGTTGCATCTTTTGCGTGGGCATGGGGTGGTGCCATAGGAGGGGGTTGAGGAGTAGGGGGTGATGGAGAAGTGGACCAGGGTGTCCCGGAGGGAGCGATCCCTACGGAATGCCGATAAGGGGGGTGAAGGGAAGCTGTGTTTGGTGGTGGCATCATGCTGGAGTTGGCGGAAATGGCGGAGGATGATCCTTTGAATGCGGAGGCTGGTGGGGTGATAAGTGAGGACAAGAGGGACCCTATCATGTTTCTGGGAGGGAGGAGAAGGCGTGAGGGCGGATGCGCGGGAGATGGGCCGGACACGGTTGAGGGCTCTGTCAACGACCGTGGGTGGAAAACCTCGGTTAAGGAAGAAGGAGGACATGTCAGAGGAACTGTTTTTGAATGTAGCATCATCAGAACAGATGCGACGGAGGCGAAAGAACTGACAGAATGGGATGGAGTCCTTACAGGAAGCGGGGTGTGAGGAGCTGTAGTCGAGATAGCTGTGGGAGTCGGTGGGTTTGTAATGGATATTGGTGGACAGTCTATCACCAGAGATTGAGACAGAGAGGTCAAGGAAGGGAAGGGAAGTGTCAGAGATGGACCACGTGAAAATGATGGAGGGGTGGAAATTGGAAATTTTTCCAAGTCCCGACGAGAGCATGAAGTGGCACCGAAGTAATCATCGATGTACCGGAGAAAGAGTTGTGGAAGGGGGCCGGAGTAGGACTGCAACAAGGAATGTTCCACATACCCCATAAAGAGACAGGCATAGCTGGGGCCCATGCGGGTACCCATAGCCACACCTTTTATTTGGAGGAAGTGAGAGGAGTTGAAGGAGAAATTGTTCAGCGTGAGAACAAGTTCAGCCAGACGGAGGAGAGTAGTGGTGGATGGGGATTGTTCGGGCCTCTGTTCGAGGAAGAAGCTAAGGGCCCTCAGACCATCCTGGTGGGGGATGGAGGTGTAGAGGGATTGGACGTCCATGGTGAAGAGGAAGCGGTTGGGGCCAGGGAACTGGAAATTGTTGATGTGACGTAAGGTGTCAGAGGAATCACGGATGTAGGTGGGAAGGGACTGGACAAGGGGAGAGAGAAGGGAGTCAAGATAACGAGAAATGAGTTCTGTGGGGCAGGAGCAAGCTGAGACGATCGGTCTACCGGGGCAGTTCTGTTTGTGGATTTTGGGTAGGAGATAGAAGCGGGCCGTCCGAGGTTGGGCAACTATCAGGTTGGAAGCTGTGGGAGGGAGATCCCCAGAGGAGATGAGGTCAGTGACAGTCCTGGAAACAATGGCTTGATGTTCAGTGGTGGGGTCATGGTCCAGGGAGAGGTAGGAGGAAGTGTCTGCGAGTTGACATTCAGCCTCCGCGCCAGACAACAACAGCACCACCCTTGTCAGCGGGTTTGATGACAATGTCAGTGTTGGACCTGAGAGAATGGAGTGCAGTAAGTTCAGAGAGAGACAGGTTAGAATGGGTGAGAGGAGCAGAGAAATTGAGATGACTAATGTCGCGCCGACAGTTCTCAATGAAAAGATCGAGAGAAGGTAAGAATCCAGAGGGAGGGGTCCAGGTGGAGGGAGAATATTGGAGATGGGTAAAAGGATCCGTTGAACTGGGAGAGGACTCCTGCCCAAAGAAGTGAGCCCGGAGACGAAGACGGCGGAAGAAGAGTTCAGTGTCATGCCGAGCCCGAAATTCATTGAGGTGAGCTCTGAAAACCCATGACCAACATGTCACTCATTCTACCATTGCATCATGATGAACCCTGGTTGAATGGTGAATGTGGAAGACTTGAAAATTGAAGTCAATGGGAATCGGGGTGGGGGTGGGGGGGATTCTTTCCACCAGTTGGAGTCATGCTTAGCACAATGGAAAGTGGTTGTTGATGTTTTGCTGATGAACAATAATCCCAGTTCCCTGACATCACAGCAGGAATTCCTCTGGGCCAGTTACCTGATTAATGCAGCGAGTGGCAAGGAGAGAATATGGGAATAGAATAGCAGTCGTAAAAGGTGGCCCAAAAATCTACTACTGGCATGCAAATAGTAAGTAGGTAACAAGAGGTGGAGTGGCTCCTATACGCAATAATGAGGGGTGATATATGCTTAGAAGTACAGTGCAAAGTGTGAGTGCTTAAAGACTACACTGTATAAATGTTTACTAATGAAAAGGGTGCTGACAAAATATCCGTATAAACATAAATGGTAGAGGTAATGGATGGGGTGAAAATTGAGAGGCAGGAGGCACTAGTCTGGTTCAGTTTAAATGGATAATTTGTCTGCTCTGGACAGCTTGCATCCCAGATTGCTAAAGGGATTGTGGGCGGAGATAGCGGCAGGAATTACCCTAATCTCCCAATTTTCTCTTGAGATGGGGGAGAGGCCAGTGGATTGGAGAGTGGCAAATGTTGATATCATAATTCAAGACAGGTTATAAGGATAGTCCTAGTGACTACAGGCCAGTTAGTTTAACGTCAGTGGTGGGGAAAGTTTTCGAAACAATAGTCAGGGAAAAAACCAGCAGCTACTTGGAGAGGTTTGAGTTAGTTAAGCAGAGTCAGCACGGATTTGCGAAAAGGAAGATAGTACTTGATTTATCTAACTGAATTTTTTGATGAGGTAACAGAGAAGGTGATGAAGAGACTGCAATGGATGGTGTCTATATGGATTTTAAAAACACATTTGATAAAGTACCATTTAAAAGGCTGGATAACAAAATTGTGGTTCCTGGAATAGGAGGGTCAGTGCCAACTTGGATAAAAATGTGGCTTAAGGACAGAGACAATGAATCTTGGTAAATGCCTGCTTTCTGGATAAAGGATTGCATACAGTGGTGCTACCCAAAGGTCAGTGCTAGGACCATTGCTTTTTAATATATATATAAATGACCTTTCCACCATCATAGACTCAGAAGTGGTGATGTTCACTGATGATTGCACAATATTCAACACCACTCATGACTCCTCAGATTTTGAAACAGTCCAGATCCAAGCAAGTCCAGCAAGACCTGGACAACAACCAGGCTTGGGCTGGCAAGTGGCAAGTAACATTCACACCACACAAGTGCCAGGCAATGACCATCTCCAACAAGAGAGAATCTAACCATGGCCCCTTGACATTCAATGGCATTACCATCGCTGAATCTCCCATTATCAATATCCTGGGGGTTACCATTGACCAGAAACTGAACTGGACTAGCCATAAAAATACTGTGGCTACAAGAGCAGGTCAGAGGCTAGGAATCCTGTGGTGAATAACTCACCACCTGACTCCCCACAGCCTGTCCACCATCTACAAGGAAGAAGTCAGGAGTGTGATGGAATACTCTCCACTTGCCTGGATGAGTGCAGCTTCAACAACACTCAACACGCACAGTCGCAGCAGTGTGTACCATCTACAAGATGCACTGCAGAACCTCACCAAGCCTCCTTTGACAGAACCTTCCAAGCCCATGACCACTACCATCTAGAAGGACAAGGGCAGCAGACACATGGGAACACCACCACCTGGAAGATCCCCTCCAAGCCACTCACCATCCTGACTTGGAAATATGTTGGCATTCCTTCACTAATGCAGGATCAAAATCCCGGAACTCCCTCCCTAACAGCACTGTGCGTGTATTTACAGCACATGGACTGCAGCGGTTCAAGAAGGCAGCTCACCACCACTTCTCAAAGGCAATTAGGGATGGGCAATAAATATTGGCCTCACCAGCAGTGCCTATATCCCATGAACGAATAAAAAAAATCTTTAAATTGGAATACAGTGTAAAATTCAAAATTTGCCAATGATACCAAACTTGGAGGAATGGCAAACAGTATGGGTGACACTAATCAACTGCAACAGGGCATAGATAAGCTAGCAGAATGAGCAGACAAGCAGGAGATGTAATACAGAGAAGTGAGGGTGATGTATTTTGCCAGAAGGGATAGGGAGAGGCAATATAGACTCAATGGCACAGTTCTAAAGAATGTGCAAGGATAGAGGGAGCTGGGGGCAGGGGTAGTGTATGTGCATCGACCTTTGAAGGTGGTAGGACATTGAGTGAGTGATTAGTAAGGATTATGGGATCTTGGTCTTCATAAATAGAGTCATTGAGTACAAAAGCAGGGAGGATATGCTGAACATTTACAAAGCTCTGGCTAGGCCTCAACTGAAGCATTGCACCCAGTTCTGGTCACCACACATCAGGGAGAATGTGAAGGTCCTTGAGAGGGTGATGAGGAGCTTTACCAAGATGGTTCAAGGGGCAGGGTATTTAATCCACAAGGTTAGGTTGGAGAGGCTGTGGCTGTTCACAGTGGAACATAGGAGATTGAGGGGAGATTTGCTAGTGGTGTACAAGAATATGACAGGTTTGGATCAGTTATACTGTTAAACTGTTCCTATTGGCTGATGGTACAAGGACTAAGGGACACTGATTTAAGATTTTGAGCTACGGATGCAGGGGAATGTGAGGAAGAAGTTTTTTTTTACGGAGTGAATGGTAATAACCTGGAACTTGCTACCCACTCAGGTAGTGGAAGCAGAAATGATCAATAATTCCAAACGAAATTGTACAGCCCCTAAAATAAAATAAGTTTTCAGGGCTACAGGGATAGAAATGGATGGATGGGACTGACTAGATTGCTCTGCAGGGAGCTGGAATAGACTCGATGGACTGAATGGCTTCCTTTTGTACCATAAATAACTCTACAATTCCTGTGCATGTTTACTGATGATTTATATAGTACTGTTACAGATCCAAGTTACCTGCAGATACCTTGACAAGTTCTATGGCATCAATTGCTTCTTTAGATGTACTGAGCACCTTATCTTTATGGGTGTTGACTCATGTTGCCCTTTGTCCACATGTATAATAATTCAAACAGCAGCATGAAAATAAAGTCTCCTTTTGATCTGTTCAAGGGCAGAAATCATGAATTTGAGTCTGGAGGGTGAGAACCTTCCATTTCTCATGAAGAGTGTAACTTCAATCTCTTGCCCTTACTCTTCAGGCGAGAATGCAGCCCTTTAAATGGCTGCAGCTTCATTTGGAATATCTTTTCCGCTGCTGAAAGGTACTCACTCAAAATAGTGATGAAAAGCAAATTGCAAGTTTTAGATAAAAATCAACACAAAATAAACTACAAAATAAATTGTCACAACGGCACCCGACATTCATATAGTGCCTTAAATTAGTAAAACACCCTAAAGTGCTTCACAGGAACAAAATCAGACAAAAATTGACACCAAGACAAAAAAAGGAAATGTTAGGACCCATGAATAAAGGCTTGCTCAAAGGGTTAGGTTTAAACAGGGCCTTAAAGAAGGACTGAGAGATAGAGGAACGGTAGAGTTTAGGGAGAACACATGAGAGCTTAGAGTCTAGCCAGCTGAAGGTACTTCCGTCAGTGGTGGGATGAAGGAAGTGGGAAATGCAAAAGAAGCCCGAACTGGAGGGATGCAGAGTTCTCGGAGGACTACAGGGCGGGAGATCTGGTGATATCGGAACATGAGACTAAAAAATATCAGCATGTTGGAGGACCAGGAGTCAATGTAGGTCAGCAAGATGGGGCAAAAGGATGAATTTGCACTTGGTGGGGGTTAAGATACGGGCAGCGGAGTTTTGGAGGGGCAGACATTTCTGGTGAGTGAATGATGCAAGACCACCCAGAAGCGCACTGGAATAGTCAAATCTGGAGGTGACAAAGAGGTCGAGTGGGATGTCACAAACTGCATCGTACGATTGTCTTACTGCGAGTCAGCATACATCGTAATCTCATCGTGGGTGCGCTTCTGGAATATTCAATGAGTTTAAAAAATATAAAATAATGTAATCAATCTGTATTGGAGAGAATTAAGTTTGTGAAAAATATGAAACAGAATTTTTAAGAAGTGAATGTTCTGGCTCCTGTAATGCCTGAAGGGGATCTCACTAGTATCATACTGGGGACATACTCTGAATTCTAATTTAATGTACTTTGATGAATATTTTAGTATTTTCAGTTTTGGGATGAATCCCCACTACAGGATTGGTGAGAATGCTGCCTTGTAGTCAGATGTCAACATCTGTATATGTTGAGCAGTGTAAGGCAATAGAAAGCATGGAATGAGAAAGGGTTCTTTGACCCCGTGAGTATTCATTCCTGTTGCTGTCTCCTTGATGATTTCCTATATCTTTACAATCTTTTCTCCAGCCCTTCCTTGTGATCTCCAGGATTACAGACTGAATCACACCTACGTTATCTATCCTGACTGCTTAGATATCCAGGAGAGATGTATTAATGGTCCCTCGGGGCCATAACTAGACCTCTCTCTAGGTTACTCAATTATTTATTTCTGTGTTTACACATCTAGCATGTTGTCTCTCATACTTTTTTACATAATTTTGAAGGTAGTAAGCGATTCACATCATTTTTTAAAATAAGGTAATTGAATATTCACATTTAATTACACACTTTAATTAGAGAAAACAATCCTGTATTTAGTTTATGGAGTTACTGTGCACCCTGAATGCATGGTGCCAACTGAAGGAATGTATTGGCAAATCAGGCTGTGGGCATTGGGAGCAATGCTGGTCCTGAGGTTTGTTCACCTAAAGGGCAGTAGAAAGCACAAACTGTCTCTAACAAAAGCATGTGGTCTCTGGGCTAATTGAAGCTTTTATGACTGAAACCTATAGCTTTTTGTTAGGTAAGAGCATTAAGGATATCCAAGGCTGGGAAATAGAACTGAGGTGCAAATTAGCCACGATCCACTGGAATGGCAGAACAGGTTTGAAGGGCTGAAGGGCCAACTCTGTTCCTACGTTCGAGACAACTTGCTTGGTCCTGTTTTCTGAAGTTACTCAGGGTTGGCAATGGTGTGGAGGGATCCTGCATAATGGTCATCATGTCAGTTAGTGTTAATGGGCAGTGAGTGAGTTGCTGCATTGGGGGCACATCTTATTCTTAACCAACTATATATCCAACTGTTTGGGTGGAATCTTCTAACATTAGCCCTCGCTGAGATCATGGGGCCATTTTCAGGTCTGGAACCCAACTTACTGAATGGCATTTCCAGCTGTGGTTCTTTACCAGAACAACCAATTGTCATTCAGCTTCCAGATTCCCTGACCAATAAGGGAGGGAGGGTGGGATGACACATCATTCTGTGAAAGGAAGGGTTTCTAATTAAAGGGACCACGGCAATGCGTAACAAGGCCTCACCAGCACTTGGACTTTTGAGGCTGGGGCAACCACAAATTGGAGAGGAGACCTTTGGAAGGCTGCTCCGTGGTGGTCTCACTCTTCACTGGAGGTGCTGAGGTGGGACCTAAGGGTCCGCAATGAGATAAACTCTCCCAAGGACGGGAGGGCAAGAACAACCTCCCCATCCAAGTAGACATGGATGGAAGTGGCCGAGGATACCAGCAGCAGAAATATGGTCCCTCCAACCTGGAGATAGAGCACCAAGAGGATCAGGACCTCAGGATGCCAGAGAAGATGAGTGGCATAACATTTCCAGATGCCAGGCTCTACACTCTGACTTTCCCAGCATTTTCCTATACAGCAGGGTTCAAGAAAACACACATCGCAGCTCTATTCATTTCTGTCTCTGCAGGAATCTCATGTCCCCCTCTGAGCAGCCAGCACTCACCCTCACCCTCAGCTTATTGCCCCCTCACACCCATGCCTCCCAGACACCCTCTTCAAACAGTGTCCTTCCCTCCTCTCCGCACCCATTATTACAACTACAGAAGAAGGGAGCATGCAACCTGGCAAGACCTGGAAAGTGGGGTTGGGGGTGGGGAGGTTGGGGGAGGATTGGTACCTTGCCAACCATCAGTACTGTGTGCCCACCTGGTCCACTAGGAAGGAGGTCTTGTTCCGGGAGGCTGCAGATGCCAGCAGCGACCCTGGCATGACAGCCTGAGCCTCCTGAATCACTGGTGCTCAGGTATGTCCCCTGCCTCTAGACCCTGTGTTGGAGATCTCACCTCCTTCCAACTGGATCCATGTCTGCCATATGGAGGGGCAAGAAGGTAAGGAGAAGGAAATTGGTGCTAGGGCAGGTGTTGCTCCTGCTGCTGCTGGAACAGCTGCTGGAGATGTGGCCTTTGTTTATGACCCTCGGCAAAACTGGAAAGTGGAGCCACGTAATCTGCTCCCCAATGCCATTGTGAAGGCGGGGAGCTGGAAGTGCTGCTGAAGATGAATGAAGTGCTAGGTAGGTGGAGTGCCTACCAAGCAGTTGGCAATCACTTGTCAAACAGTAATGGCTGTCTCAGAGAGAAGAAGTTCTTTAAACAGCAGCCTCTCACCTGGCCACGGCTGGAGCTCTTCAGTGTAACTGATCAAAGACTTCCCAGCCTTTCAGTTTCACTGAAGAAACCATTTTCAATGTGCCCTGGCCTCAGTGACTCTGGAGAGTGACTGACAGGTCAGGAAACAGGTTCCATGGCTGGGGATTCGAGGCTAAAATGCTTCATAATTGGCTTCTTAGCTATCTCAACCTCTTTCTTAATTACCTACCTGACAAATCAAGGAAGTTTCCCTGCTCACCTTCAATTCCGTCCCAGGGAAAACCAGAAGAAGGCAGGACCATATCAGGATCCCAACCCATTGTCAGTTTCCGGGACTTTCCCTATCTTTTTGGCCCTGAAGCCACCTCCACAGGGCTGGGAAATTTCCGCCCTTTATTGTCCGCTTTGTTGAGATTGTGGACACCCACCTTAGCTGTGGGAACATGAGTCGTGGCTACAATTCATTCACCATGTTCCGCAATCCACTGCAGCTAACTTTTCCGTTCCCATCAATTTTCAAAAATTTCTAATATTAGTCCTCGCTCAATGCCTTTCAATTAGAGCTGGTGTAACCACAGAGGCCATAATCACTATGTATTATGGCACGGTTGATCAGAGGTAGTCCAATCCAACAGCATCAAGCTGGCTTTCACTAATACCAGCTTTTCACTTAAAGATCTATTTTTAACCTGAGTTCTCATGCTCAAACTGCCACTGTGAGACTTGAACACACCTACTCTGGACTGTTATCCCAGGCCTCTGGATTACCTTATCTAGCCCAGAATAAAAGAGACTCTACAGAAGCACAAGGCAGGAGGTGAAGGCTGAGCCAATGAGGGTGACAGCAGGAGGAGTGACCGAAACCTTTGTCAGAGAGGTGGATTTTACTGAGGACCCTAAAGATGAGGGAGGTGAAGAGGCGGAGGGATTTAAGGAGGGAATTCCAGAGTGGTGGGACAAGATCACAAAAGTCAGAGGTTCAGAGAGTTTGGTGAAAAGCGGAGGGTTACAGGGCTGGAAGAGGATATAGAGATGGAAAGAAGTAAGGCTGTAGAAGGTTTCCATCAGGAAATTCATTTCCGCCTTCTCATCGCCAGACTTAAGGATCTTGTGAATTCTCTCAAGCCGAGTCACTCGGATCTTCAGCAATATCACTCAATACACCTGCCTTGTCAGCACAAGTTACATACATTATTCAACGTTGCTTGCAATACGATTATTGCAGCTGAGTACTGAAGAAGAGACCAGGCATCATTGTCAGAGTCCCAGAGCTGATCAAAATCTATTCCTGCATTGTAGGAATTCACCAAGGCTCCTTAGACAGCACCTTCCAAACCCACGACCGCTACCACCTAGAAGAACAAGGGCAGCAGATAATTGGGAACACCACCCCTTGGAAGTTCCCCTCCAAGTCACTCACAAGCCTGACTTGGAAATATATCATTGTTCCTTCACTGTCGCTGGGTCAAAATCTTGGAATTCCCTCCCTAACAGCACCGTGGGTGTACCTACATCACGTGGACTGCAGCGGTTCAAGAAGGCAGCTCACCATCACCTTCTCAAGGGCAAGTAGGGATGGGCAATAAATGCTGGGGCCAGCCAGCGAAGCCCATATCCCCTGCATAAATTAAAAAAAAACATTCACTAAAGAAGCAAGCATGTTGCTGATTTCAGTCTGGAACAATATTCACCAAAGTGCTTTACTGTGACACTGTCATACATTTTGTCCAAAATCCAAAAAGCAGCAGAAGGCAGGCTAATCCATCCTTTTACTGATTTCAGTATTTACCTGAGTATTTATTTAATTATTTGAGTATTTGAGTGTTTCCGATGAATGGCATCCTTGTTTCTTTTGTACACCAAGGGGAGGTTCTCTTGCCCCTCTGCCACATGCAAAATTTCGACTGGATGGAGAATTTGTGTACCGTCTTCATTTGTGGAAAGAAATGTGAGAAACCTATTTAACACATCTTGCCATTAGGTGAAGCCAAAAACATTTTTTATTTGGATGCTGCCCTAATTTGCCAGCACGGACACAGTGGGCCGAATGGCTTCCTTCCATACTGTAAACCTCCATGATTCTATGATAATGATACCCCAATATCTATTTGCTTTTATCTCTTGGAACAGTCATTCCATTCGAGTTGGTTCTCTGCACCTTTAAAAATAACTTTAAATTTATGTTTTAGTATTCATTACTAATAGCTTAGCCTTCCAATTGTAGAATAAGGGTCTGGCACATACAGGGTTAATGTGGGATTGAATACAGTACCACCCCCATTGTGATGTAAGAGGCACGTGACCCTCCCCCAAGAGTAAGCTGAGTGTTGGACAGAGCTGTGTGTACCAGCAAGCATGGGGACAGTCCCTAGCTTGTACCCTTTACTATATATTTTTAAATAGTTCTAAGAGTCAATAAAGACTTACAGTTAATATACATAAGACTGTTTCAGACCTATTGAACTGTATCCAACACCCTACCCAACACTAATGATGGCCTTCCTACCTTAACTGTCATAGTTTGTCTTTACTATCTCAGCCTTTCTATCTTCCCTTTGACAGTCTTGGCTTGGCACTCCAACTTTGGTCTTTCTTTTCTCCTTTAATTTGCCAGGTAAAGATTTGGTTCCTGCGTTGCAGTAAAATGCGGGGTCTATCTATTGCAAAATTGTACTCCGGTAGCCCATGATTTTCTGTTTCTTAAAACCAACGGATGGAAAATCGTCTGTGCTTGTTGCACAACCATTAATGGAACACTTCACTTACTTGTGACATCTAGATCATTATGGGGATGAAATGCCCAGAGTTTCTCCGATTTCATTACTGTACCTTCAATGTAAACCCCTTTCACCAGTGTAAGAGCTACAACGCTGGCATCCACCCACAATGTGGAAAATTGCCCAGGTACGTCCTGTACAAAAAAAGCAGGACAAATCTAACCTGGTCAATTCCCACCCCATCAGGCTACTCTCCATCATCAGTAAAGTCATGGATGGAATCAACAACAGTGCTATCAAGCAGCACTTGCTTAGCAATAACCTGCTCACTGACACCCAGTTTGAGTTCCACCAGGGCCACTCAGCTCCTGGCCTCAGTACAGTCTTGTTTCAAATGTGGACAAAAGAGCTGAACTCCAGAAGTGAGGTGAGAGTGACTGCCCTTGACATTAAAGCTGCATTTGACTGAGTGTGGCATCAAGGAGTCCTAACAAAACTGGAGTCAATGGAAGTCAGGGGGAAAACTCTCCACTGGCTGGAGTCGTACCTAGCACAAAGGAAAATGTTGTGGTTGTTGGAGGTCAATCATCTCAGTTCCAGGACATCACTGCAGGAGTTCCTCAGGGTAGTGTCCTAGACCCAACCATCTTCAGCTGCTTCATCAATGACCTTCCTTCCATCATAAGGTCAGAAGTGGGGATTTCACTGATGATTGCACAAAGTTCAGCTCTATTCGTGACTCCTCAGATACTAAAGCAGTCCATGTTCAAATGCAGTGAGACCTGGACAACAACCAGGCTTGGGCTGACAAGTGGCAAGTAACATTTGCCCACACAAGTGCCAGGCAATGACCATTTCCAACAAGAAAGAACCCAACCATCGCCTCTTGACATTCAATGACATTACCATCGCTGAAACCCCCACAATCAACATCCTGGGGGTTACCATTGATCAGAAACTGAACTGGACTAGCCATATAAATACTGTAGCTACAACAGCAGGTCAGCGGCTAGAAATACTGTGATGAATAACTCACTTGCTGACTCCCCAAAACCTGTCCATCATCTACAAGGCACAAGTCAGGAGTGTGATGGAATACACTCCACTTGCCTGGATGAGTGCAGCTCTAACAACACTCAAGAAGCTTGACACCATCCAAGACAAAGCTTGATTGGCACCCCATTCACAAACATTCACTTCCGCCACCAGTGATGCACAGTGGCAGCAGTGTATACCACCTACAAGATACACTGCAGGAAATCACCAAGGCTCCTTCGACAGATCTTTCAAACCCACAACCACTACTATCTAGGACAAGGCCAGCAGAAACATGGAAACACCACCACCTGGAAGTTCACCTCCAAGCCACTCACCATCCTGACTTGGAAATATATCGCTGTTCCTTCCCTGTTGCTGGGTTGAAATCCTGGGACTCCCGCCCTAACAGCACTGTGGGTGTACCTACACCACATGCACTGCAGCAGTTCAAGAAGGCAGCTCGCCACCATCTTTTCAAGGGCAATTAGGGATGGGCAATAAATGCTGGTCCAGCCAGCAATGGCCACATCCCATGAACGAATAAAAAAGGTTTCTGCCAACATTACAGGGAAATCCACCTCCACCTCTTCATATTGACCCTGCAATTGCGCAGGGCAATCTACATAACTGGCATCACCAGAGCAATGTACAGAGGTGCATGGTGGTGGAATACTTTGATCATGGGTTTCCATGTTAGTGCTACCGCTCCCGGATAGGTTGACCACACTAAACAGGTCACATCCCCAGCTGGGAGTGGCACTAAACCCTGAAGCATCACCTCCTCCCTGTTTGTATTCTCACTCTGGATTCAAGACTGGAAATGGATGGGAACATATCAAAATATAAAACCATAACACAATAGCTTACAAAACTCTCGCAAGGCCAGGTCATGATGAAACCTTGATTAAATGCATTTCATTGTAGTTGCCATGAAAACCTTTGAGACACCTTTCCCACTCACATTGGTGTTCAATAAATCTTGTATTAGACACATGTGTTTTTTTGTGGTATCCCAACTTAAATTGACACAACTTGGCTGGACAGATGCTGGGAGGATTTTTACTTGGCTGGCGAGCTGAGAACACAGAGCCACAGCCTCAGGGTAAGGGGTCGGCCATTTAGGACTGAGACAAGAAGACATTTCTTCACTTAGCAGGTTGTAAATATTTCAAATCTTCTACCCGAGGAGGCTGTGGATCCTCAATCATTGAATATATTCAAGAAGGAGATCAATTAAATGTTTGGATACTAAGGCAATCAAGGGATATAGGGATAGGGCAAGAAGGTGGATTGATATAAATCAGCCATGATCTTGTTGAATGGCGCAACAGGCCTGAAGGGTTGAATGGCCTACTGCTACTCCTGTTTCTTATGTTCTTACAGTAATTGGTGTTTTCAAAACATTTTTTCATTATGCCATCTCTAGATGCCATCTGTTTTATGTTATTCATACTCAAGATTGTGGTTATTGTGATGGTAAGACACTTTCATCTTCTTTAAGTCTATAATGCCCCTGCACATCTTTATCATAAGGCTCTCTAATTACACCAAAATATTACACGTACAAAACTGACTTCTGTTTAGCTGCATCTTTAAAAGTGATCTCCTGTCTCTTCAAATGCAAACGCAGAAAGAGTTATTCATTTCAGGGCATGTTGGGCTGGCAAATTTCTAGGGGGAGCTCATTGCATTTGCTCACAAATTAATTGCATCAGGAATTCCCTCGTGTCATTACCATGTTAAATCTGTAAGAAACTTGCGTATGCCTGCCTGACCTTTCAGGATTGTTGGCGGAACCACGCTGCTTGATATGCAAGTCAGGTGTCAAAAAATAAACGAGACCAACACACAGCCAGGGGCTACAGTTCAAATTCTGGAATTGTAAAATTAATCAATAACATGTTTGCATGCCTAGTGAGAGAGGACTGCTTTGATGTGGGGTGTTCTTCAAAGAGGCCAACTTCAACTTCAAAGAAAGTCATGAATATATCTGGACAGCAGTTTATGGATGCTCATTACCCTGTTTGACTGTCTGCAACTTTGCTGTGGCAGGGGGAGAGGTGGAGACAGGTTCTATGGCACTGAAGAATTCATGCTATGTTCATCAAAGTCTCAAATGACTCTGAAACTAAGAATTTAGATTTTATATTATTTGGGGATAGTTTAAATTACTATTTAAATCAAGCATCATATTTTCCGCATTATGTTCCTTCCCTGTAATCTAATTCTTTGTAAATAAATGTTGCTAGTGAATTTAGCCTACATGACATGGTTTGTCATTGTGGTGTTTTTCACCTTTTGGAGTGGACAAGAGTAAGTTGCACACAGCCTGTGTGGTATCTAGTAGAAACTATTGCAGCAAAGGGATAATTTCATGGCATAATACTTCCACTCATGTCACGAATAAGGTCAGAAATTTCAAGTCATAGGAGACTTGGTGTTGCTCCTGAAAGCCATCTTTTGCCATAAGAACAAAGATTGAGAACTGCGATTGTATCTGTGCTATATTTATTACTAATTATAGTATTGGTTAACTGAGCTGGGCACGTAGTGCTGGTGTCATGATTACATTACTGAACTGGTAACCATTAGGCCTATACTGATAACCCAGGGACCCTGAGTTCAAATCCCGCCATAGTCATCATGCTTTATTATTTAACTTAGAGGGTTGTGGAGGGGGGAGGTGATGGCGTTCTTCATATTACCTCCCTGTTCAGCAATGTGCTCCTCCAATAAAAATCATGACTTAAAGCTGTGCTTCAGGACCTCAATGTCAAATCCCAAAGTCAAATGTAAAAGGAGAAATAATGGGGCTAAAGTGCCACATTTCATCATTTAGAGGAAGTTGAGAAATGCTGGATTAAAAAAGACCAAGTTATGTAGTTCACCTGTTAATTGTATGATCCATGATGCAGTTATTGACTAACCATAGCAATCAATCAATATCATTCGATCATTTGTCTACAACAGAGCAAGACATGATGCAAGGAAAATCCTGATGATGGAGAGCTTTTGGGACCACAGGTCCAAACTCACTTATTCATTTCAAAGCACACATGTCATTTATCACATGTCACATCTTAAATTATTCATACCAGAATTTGCTGAAAGAAATCTATTTTGCAATTGAAAGATTTTTTTTATTCTTTCATGGAATGTGGGCATCACTGGCAAGGCCAGCACTTGTTGCCCATCCCAAATTGTCCTTGAACTGAGTGTCTTCCTAGGTCATTTCAATGGGCAGTTAAGAATCATTGCTGTGGGTCTGGAGTCACAAGTAGGCCAGACTGTGTAAGAATGGCAGATTCCCTTCTCTAAAGGACATTTGTGAACCAGATGGATTTTTACAATCAATGATAGTTTCATGGTTGCCATTACTGAGACTAGCTTTATATTCCAGATTTATTAATTGAATTTAAATTACACCAGCTGGCATGGTGGGATTTGAACCCATGTCCCCAGAGCATTAGGCTGAGCCTCTGAATCACTAGCCCCCTGACATTACTAACATTACTACCAAGCCACTGTTTCCCTAAATCAATACTGTTTCCACCTTCTCCCTAGGGAGAATATTCACCGAAATCTCTGCAGATTAGTTTTGAGTTTACCCATCATTTTGTTGGTAAGTTAAAATTGAAACTCGCAGCATTTGAATTCCAGAGGAGGGACACAGTGAAGCCAGTTGGATAAAAACAAAAAAACTGCGGATGCTGGAAATCCAAAACAAAAACAGAATTACCTGGAAAAACTCAGCAGGTCTGGCAGCATCGGCGGAGAAGAAAAGAGTTGACGTTTCGAGTCCTCGTGACCCTTCGACAGAACAGTTCTGTCGAAGGGTCACGAGGACTCGAAACGTCAACTCTTTTCTTCTCCGCCGATGCTGCCAGACCTGCTGAGTTTTTCCAGGTAATTCTGTTTTTGTTTTGAAGCCAGTTGGAGGTGGGGCTAGGAATATGTTGTTACCTACCACATCCTGATCAACAAACTTATCATGATAATGTTGTCAACTAGTTGAAGGGCATCAATGGGCAATGGAAACAGATTATCAAATGAGGGAGCTCAGCAATAAGATCAGATAAGGAAAGGCACAGGAATCAGATGACCACAGTCATAAATAATAAACTTGCATTTATATAGCACTTTTCATAAGCAGCAGAGGCGTCGAAACGCTTTACAACCATTCTTATTTTTAAGTGTAGTCATTGTTGTCATCCCGGAAACACTAAGTAAACCTGTGTGCAGTAAATTCCCACTGACAACATACTGGATAACCTGTTTTTGTGACGTTGATTGATAACTATTGGTCAAGACGCCAGGGATAATTCCCCAGCGCTTCTTTGAAACAGTGTGCTGGAATCTTTTACATCCACTCAAGCCAAGAGATGGGGCTTCAGTTTAATATTGCGTGTGGGGCACTTCTGACAGTGCAGCACTTCCTCTGTACTGCACTGGGGGCCTTAATTTTTTTTATGCCCTAGTCCTGGGGTACTTGAACCCAGACCCTTATGACTTAGAAATGAGAGTGCTCCAACTGAGCCACAGTTAAGTGCAACAGAGGGCTGGATTTTACACGACCTGCCAGAGGTGTTTTCAGCAGTGCGGGTTGGGGGGGGGGGGGGCGGTGGAGGGGGGATGTAAAATAGGTCAGGTGGTTAGCCCTCTACTTTCCTGCCCACCCCCGAGCTGACTCCCATAATACACCGGGTGGGCAGTCTCCGAAATCGGCAGCTCACCCACTATATGTAAATAAATAATGAAAAGTCTATTGAACTTGCTAGTGAGCCTATTGACCTGGCTGAGGCGCTGCATAGTACCACACCATAATACAGTTGGTGTGGGCAGGCAGGCTGGAGTTTTTGTTGCTAACATGAAAAGTGGCGAGTAGGAAGGGGGTACACCTCACTCAGGGCCGTGTCTTCTGTGCACTAGGAGGAGGCACACCGCCCCGATGTCACCTCCCCCACTTCATTCCACGCCACCTGCCCTCCGAAACACAGCATCCCACCCCCCTCTTCCCCCCCTCTAGGATCTCTCCCTGCCCTATAACCCCGGGACTCACCTTTCTGAGGCAACCATGATAATTCCCAGCCCTCCTGCCTGCGGTCCCGGTAATGGCCACTGAGACCCAGCACTACCGAAACTGCTGGAGCTGCCGGCCAATCAGGGCTGGCTGGTAGCTCCCATGGGCAGGGGCTTCCTTTTGCTGAGGGCGGAAGTCCCACTTGCAACAAATTCAGCCCACCCACAGCGTGTTGTGGCTTCGGGGCAGACTTGTTCTGGTTGGGTCAGCTTACAGTCAATTTTCCTGCTGGAGGGATAAGCAATCCATCCTCCACAGCAACCCCCCTCTCCCCCCACCACCCCCTGCCCCCAATAAAATGTAGCCCATAGTGTCTCTTGATCAGTTCTGTTGAAAGGAGATTGAACACAACATTTGGAGTCAGTACCTTAAAAATGTGATTGGAGTATCAGAGACCGTGCAGCACAACTTACATTGGCAACTGTTTTAAAAACAGATTAGATGGCTTTCTTTAAACCTGCAAGGTGCACAGATATCAATCTGGCCCAGTGCCTCAGAGAGGTATGCTGACACCTCAGTGAAGTGCCCTCTCAGGTAAAGATCCCACAACATTGTTCGGAGAAACGTCGGGGAGATATCCCAACTGACACTTATCCTTCAACCAACACCAACGATCTAGTTACTCATCTCATTCCTGTTTGTGGAATCTTGCAGTGGATAAACTGGCTGCCAGGCTTGTCTGAAAAACAGCAGTGATCACATTTCAAAAGTAATCTATCGGGCCAGAGGCACTATATAAACGCAATTCCTTCTTCCTTTCTTCATATATATCGTTAGCCTCCATTCAGAGTTAGTAATCAGCATAAAATGGCATAGCTTCCAAATCATGAAACATTACAGGCAGGATAGATGGCCAACGCTTTGCCAAATGGTAGCCATTTCGTTTTAGTTGTACTGTTATCGCTCTCAGAAGGGCAAATAAATAGGCCAGAGTAATGTTGAATCCTTGTAGGCTTAACTAAGTTTGGTACATTGTGGTTTAAAAGTAAACTGTAGGTTATATAAACCACTAAAATACAACTTTTCGATACTTTTTCATACAATTAGTGGTACAACGTGTAATTAGAATTTCTAATAGTTGGATGTTATGGTTTTTACTGGATGATAGCCACAATGATTAAAGTGCATTCATTGATTACAGCACTTCTAAAAGCAACCAACTCCCACCATAATTATTGATACAGTACCATAAGCATAATATCTTTCATCTTTCACTTCTTCCCTTCCATATAATTCCCTTTGCAACTGAAGGTTTTTTTTGGCATGTAGAATGGTTTCATTTCGTAGATTGGTGCCAACTGAATATTGAGGCCTTTGCCCACGGGCAACCCCTGTAGCTGTCAATCTCACTGGTAAGCACAACTGAAATCGTTTCACACAAACTAGAGGAGGAAAATACAAAAGTCATATTTGATTCTTTTATGTTCAAAGTTTTTGAACTTTTAAATCAAATATAATACGGCCTTATACATCTCTTGTAAATGCCTTTATGTGAATATTCTAGTTGTAAAACATGTCTTTTGATTGTGAAGCATCTTGATACTATGCATGGGATTCTGAGCAGATCTTATCACCCCTTGATACTGAGCGTGAAGGAAGAGAACTCATGTCCCCTTTTCACGTAGGTGTGCTTTCTGCTTGTTCATGATGAGCCCTGTATTAAAGTATTAGCTGTGAACCTATTAGCTCTTTGGGCTCTCGTGCCATTAACAGAGCAATGTCCTGTGCGTATTTTAAAGACCTTTCATTAACTATGTGTCAACCAATAGTTTATTACCCATTTCCTAGCTTTCACCATGCCCTGCTTATGGTCTCCCAATTCCTCAAATTTTAAGCTTCTCATCATTGTATTTAAATCCCATTGTAGTCTCACCCTTCCCCAACGCAAAAGCCTCTTCTAACTCTGCAACCCCCAGGCCCCTGATGCTTTGATTCTTTGACTCCAGCTCTTCTTAAACCCCCTGTCCCCTTGCCCTCATTGGACGCTACGCTTTCCGCCACAAAGACTCCACGTCAGCCTCCGCAGTTGAGTTGTTTGGATCACCCTTCCTAACAGGTCAATGCTGATGTTAATGCTCCACCCAAGCCTTCTCCCATCTCTCCATATAATTCCAATAACATATCCGTCCATTACTTTCTCCCTCATTTCTCATGAATGCATCTATGTGATTCATCTCAACTATTTCTTGTGGTGACGAGTTTCACAGTCTAACCACTCTCTTGATAACAAAGTTTCTCCTGAATTCCCTTTTTGATTCATTAGTAATTATCTAATACTTATGGCCCCTAATTCTGACCTCCACAAGTGAAAGTACCTTCTCTGTGTATAGCCTATCACAACTTTCAGAATCTTGAAGACCTCTGTCAGGTCATCTATCAGTCTGCTCTTTTCTTGAGAGGAGACCCAACCTGTTCAATCTTTCTTGACAGGTATAACCTCTCAGTCTGGTATCATTGTAGTATTAATTATGTCAATTTTATGATATGGAGACCAGTGCAGTCCAAGTGTAATGAGGGTTCTGTATAAGTTTAATATAACTTCACTGCTTTTCAGTGCTAATCCGCTAGAAATGAATCCCAGTGCTTTTGTTTTCTATTTTTATGGCTTTATTAACCTAACTACTTTTAGAGATATGTATGTCTGTACCTTGTCACCCACTACCCCATTTAGACACTTAGGGCTAAATCTTTGCTGTGATAGGACAGTGGATATTATTTATTATGCACCATTCCTGTGAGGAAGTTAAATATCCAATTCACTAGCTCACTAGAATTATGTTCAAATTCCAATAAAATTGGGATCACAGAATGATGGGATGATGTAGCACAGATATGGCCCATTGTGCCTAATGGCTTGTTAAAAGAGATAGCAAATTAGTCCCGCTCCCCTGCCCTTTCCTCATTGCCCTGAAAATTATTCCCCTTCAAGTACTTATCCAACTCCCTTTTGAAAGTTATTATTGGACCTGCTTCCAGTACCTTTTCAGGCAGTGCATTCATAACAACTCACTGCATTAAAACAATTCTCCTCATCCAGCGTCTAATTCTTTTGCCAATTATCTTAAACTACATGACATGTCAAAGCTTCCAAATATATTTGAAGTCCAATACTTTGACTTCCTGTTAAGCACCAATGAAAGAACCATGACACTGAAACTGTTGCAAATGAACAGATTTACTGTGAAGGAAGATTAACAACCAAATGACAGACTAATTGAAACATTGCACAAATTTGTCATTTACTGTGGCATCCCTGAACATTGGCATATTGACAGCTGGGATATTGGCACCCAATAATGAACCTTTTTTATGGTTGGATAGATAGGTTGTGCTTTCCAGTCAACTGAGACAACAGCAATTGACAGGAATAGTTGAAGCCGATGAGTCAGATAAGCAGCTAGTTCCTCAGATAGGGCTCGAAAAGCAAGAAGTACCATCACGTTCAGGGCTTTCTTGGATCGTTAATTTTATTGTGCTTGATCTTGATTCAGCTGATTGAGTGGTTACACTTCAGTGGAGCTTTTGATGTATTACCTTAAATTTGAGACAACACTTCAGCAAATATGATATTTATAACCAATCCGTGCACGTGTGTCTTGTGGCTTTGCTCCTTTTCAATGAGTTTTGGTTTAGTGTTGATGATGGATTTGAATTTCATGAATCCTTGAATGATTAGAATTTAGAATTTGTTTTGAGCATGTACTTTTGCTAAAATAATTTTCCTGCTGGACATTACTTGCAAGCATTTTGCAAAGGGATCCCTTATCTTTTGATTGTGTAATCTTCCCCATCTACCAACGCACATCTTGGCGAATGTATATTTCATTAAACAGTAGTAGTCACATGAAACCAATGTGAAGTAGTGCTCTGTGGCATTAGCTCTCATCCATTTGATCTACTGGTAACTTGGATGCCAACCCAGGGTAATTTCATTTTTTAATTCTTTCACGAGACATGGGCTTCACTGGCTTGGCCAGCACTTTTATTACCTATCCTTAATTGCCCTTGAGAAGGTGGTGGAGAGCTGCCTTCTTCAACTGCTGCAGCCCATGTGGTGTTGGTACACTCACAGTGCGGTTAGGGAAGGAGTTCCAGGATTTTGACCCAGCTACAGTGAAGTAACGGCAGTATAGTTCCAAATGATGGTGGTATGTGGCTTAGAGGGGAACTTTCAGGAGGTGGTGTTCCCATGTGCCTGCTGCCCTCGTCCTTTAGGTGGTAGAGGTTGCGGGTTTGGAAGGTGCTGTCGAAAGATGTCTGGTGAGTAGCTGCAATCCATCTTGTAGATGGTACACGCTGCTGCCACTGTGCGTCAGTGGTGGAGGGAATGGATGTTGGAGGTGGTGGATGGGGTGCCAGTCAAGTGGGCTGCTTTGTCCTGGATCGTATCAAGCTTCTTGGGTGTTGCTGGAGCTGTACTTATCCAGGCAAATGGGGAGTATTCCATCACACTCCTGACTTGTGCCTTGTGGATGGTGGACAGGCTTTGGGGACTCACGAGGTGAGTTACTTGTTGCAGAATTTCCAGCCTCTGATTTGCTCTTGTAGCCACAATATTTATATGGCTAGTCCAGTTCTGTTTCTGTTCAATGGTAACCCTAAGGATGTCAATAGTGGGGATTCAATGATGGTAATGCTATTGAATGTCAAGGGGAGATGGTTGGATTCTCTCTTGTTGGAGATAGTCAATGCCTGACACTTGTGTGGTGCGAATGTTAGTTGCCATTTGTCAGCTCAAACCTGGATATTGTCCAAGTCTTTCTGCATTTGAACATGGACTGCTTTAGTATCTGAGGAGTTGAAGTGGTGCTGAACATTGTGCAATCATCAGCGAACATCCCCACTTCTGACCTTATGATGGAAGGAAGGTCATTGATGAAGCAGCTGAAGATGGTTGGACCTAGGATACTCCCCTGGGGAACTCCTGCAGTGATGTCCTGGAACTGAGCTGATTCTTCTTTGAGACTGGTCCAGCTGGACCTCGAATATAACCCGAACTTGCCCTTGGCAAACCTTTCAAGGCACCACAGAAAATCAGTCTATGTGCAAGCTAAGGGTGGAATTCTCCCATCCCGGACTGAGTCCCGTGAAGGCAGCGGGAGACGGGGAGTGTCTCCCACTGTGGAGGCCGACGGGAAACCATGCCATATTTTCCAGCCCCGACGTAATTAATGATGCATCTGGGGGTTTTGCGCCATCTTCCATTGCAGGTCGGGCTTGATGGTGCGCATCCCGTTGTCATACCTGGGCATCCGGAAGTCAATGTCAGACCAATAACAGGGAGATACGTGCAAGGTCATCTGCTGGCCCGGCTCCGAAATTTAGTGACGCCTCCTTGCCCGTCCTCCAGGATCATGTCGATGTGCGCAGGAAGATGCTGTAGCTGCCTGATGGGAGGAGGAGGAGGCCAAGCAGGGATACCAATGCTGCATGGGCGCAGGTGCTCAATGCCTTCAATGCCCAAGGGGTGCACAAGAGGCCTGCAACACAGTGACGGAAGAAGGTGAACAACCTTATTCGCTGGTCCAGGGTAAGTCTCAACAGATGGTTGCATAAACCACAGAAACTCCAGTATGTCAGTATCCAAAGCCCAGTGCCTCATAGTCCCACTTCAGCGCACCCATGCTGCACTGGAGAGCACACTGTGCCTCCGTCACCCTTCAGCAGACATGGAACACTGCATGGAAGGTGGGGGAGGGTGGAATGGGGTTTAGTGAGGGGGGAAAGGGGGAACTGGTTTAGGCGCAGAGGGAACCAGCAACCTCCAAAAATCACATGCCTGTCTGAGCCTTCCCCTTGCACATGGATTTGCTCAGTGCTCTGGAGGGAGCTGGTCCACAACCCTTCTGCCTAACTCGCACCAGTGACGATGTGCCGCCGATGTGGGCTATCCTCCAAGGATATGATAAATGAACCAATTTCCACTGCTCCAGTCCATGCAACAGGTAACGCCTCTCAAACATGTTCTCTCCTTTGAGCAGGAGGAGCTCTGTCACAATCGCGGAGAACGTGAGAACACTGGGTTGGGGTGGGGGGGGCGGTGGGGTTACCATTTCTCAGGTCTCTTAAGGAATTTGAGAAGAGGGCAACTGTACTCATAGGAGTGGAGCAGGACAGAGGCATTGGCAATGGAGAGCTTGGCCTTGGCCGTCTGCCTAGTAAGGATTCATCCATTCAATGCAAACCTGAGGGTAAAATGTACCTGCATGTTGGAGGCAGCTGATGCTGTCACTTGCACTCTTCTATCTCACTTACAGGTGCCACCAGGAAAAGACCAAGGCCTGAGGAGGAGGACACCCTATCAGGCTTCAGCTCTAACCCAGAGGTACACCTTCCCCCCTTCTCATCTTCATCCCCTGACACCTTCGTCCCACACCGCCACCCCCCCCCCAACCAAACCTTCACATCCCCGCCCTAAGACCTCCCTCTCCCACTCACACCTGAACTTTCTTCTTCTCAAAACACCGTCCCACCACCCACCCCCCACCCCCCCGACTTTTCCGCATCCTTACCATCCCATGGCGAAGTCTATAAAGTTTTGAAGCAGAGAGAAATCCATCTGCCATGGGGGTTAATTTTGTTAATAAATGCTAATGGCCTCTCCCAGTTGGTTTGCCCTCTAATTTTTTAATTCACTCTCAGGACATGGGCATTTATTGCCAATCTCAGTGGATCGTCATCCTTTGAAATTCCAAGGCAGCTCCATGACCTCCCTCCATCCCTCCTAGAGCCCCCAACCTACCCATCTAACCTCCAACACCCCAAACTTCCTCCACTCCTCCAACAGTCCTTAACCTCCCCTCACCACTCCAACACCCTCAACCCTCCAAAACATCCAACCTATCCCCCACCTCTCCAACACTCCAAACCTCCCCCACCCCTCCAACACCTCTACCCCTCCAGAACATCCAACCTCCTCCGACCTCTCCAACACTCTCCCGACTGTCTGTCATAACTACGGCCAAAGAGTCACAGAAACCCCAGAAAAACGACTGAATATAAAATATCCTGTGGAGGGATTTTTCTCTGCATCTTAGCCTAACACTCAGGAAAAATAGCTGTTGGATATCACTCCTCACAATGCATTATTCACTCAAGTCAGGTCGCTCTGCACTGAAACATCTTCAACACTTTTAAAAATTGTTTCGCAGAATGTTGGCATCGCCGACTGGGCCAGCATTTATTGCCCATCCCGAATTGCCCTTGAGAAGGTGGTGGTGAGCTGCCTTCTTCAACTGCTGCAGTCTTTCTGTGACGCTTTGGTGTAGCTGAGTGGCTTTCCAGGCCATTTCAGAGGGCGGTTAAGAGTCAACCGCATTGCTGGAGTCACATGTAGGCCAGACCAGGTAAGCACAGCCGATTTCCTTCCTGAAGGAACATTAGTGAACCAAACAGGTTTTGAACTAATTGATGATATTTTCATAGAGCTAGATTTTATGGCCCCCACCTACGTATTGGAATGTGGTGGAGGAGGGGCTCATTAGATAAAATGGGTGGCCTTCCCACTGACGCTTGACCTGTCTCCCATATAACAATGAGTGGGCAAGGCATCAGGCAAACCTGCTTTTAGGCCTAACGAGGTGCGTCAGTGGCCAATTAATAGCCACTTAAGGGCCTCATTCCACCTCTGCCACTATTTGACATGCTACAGGGAAAGGCAAGGGCAAGGTGGGGAGCCCAGCAGTGGGCCACTGTCGGAAGGGAGGGTCCCATGTGTCTATTGCTCCCCCCCCCACCCCCAACCATTTTACACTCCCTCCCAGCCTCTCAAACCCTCTCCCCCCCCCACCCCACCCCACCCCCCCCACCCCACCCCAGGGTCTGCCAGTCAGGCCCATAGACTGACCTTTAAGTCTGGGCTCCATCAGTCTTCATTCTTGGAGACTGCCTATAGACCCCAGAGTGGCCACCACTCGACCATGGTGCTGATTGGCTGGTAGCTCTCTAGGGCACAATTGCCACCCAGATGGAGATGCAAGCCCCAGGGCCCAGGAGAGAGTGGAGTGGGGTTGGTGGGGGGGTGGGAGGGGGGTGCGCGGGGTGGGTTGCAGGCAGTGCCAAACACTGGGGCCTGGGGACTTGGTGGGGGGAGGGAGGTGGGGGCAGTGCCCAGGCCCACCATAGCCCCAGGCTTGTTGCTCTAAACAGTTTCTTGTTGACCCCCCACCCTCCAAACCTAAGTAGGCAGAGGCAGAGCTGCAGACCTGAAAGACTAACCTTAAAAATTGGAGCCTTCAGGCTGTGGTCCAAAGTTTTATAAAGCCAGTTCGTCAGTGTCAGTGTCAATTTCACTGAGTTGCTGCTGCTGCTGCTTCTGACCTTTGGGCAGCTTTGTAGATCCCATTTTTCTATTTGAAAAGCCCACCGAAATACCATGGAGCTGTCCAAAAATCAATAGCAGCTCAGCAACTGAGAGAGTTCCTGGTTGAAAAATGATAAGAAAATCTCTATTTTATAGCCAAGTAGATGCTAAGGGTAGGGAGACATGGTTGGGGGGGCGGGAGTATTTGTGGGTGTTGGAGTTGGAGTTGCAGGGGGAGGTTGGGGGTATTGAAGGGGTTGGGGGGCAATTGGGGGGAGTTGGAGCGGTGGGGAGAGGTTGGGGTGTATTGGAGCGATGGGGAGGAGGTTAAGGGTGTTGGAGAGGTCGGGGGAGGTTCGAGGTTCTGGAGGGGTAGGGGTGTTGGAGGGGTTGGGGGTGTTGGAGGGGTGGGGGAGGTTTGGGGTGTTGGAGTGGTGAGGGGAGGTTAAGGACTGTTGGAGGAGTAGAGTAAGTTTGGGGTTTTGGAGATTAGATGGGTAGGTTGGGGGTTCTAGGAGGGATGGGGGAGGTCAGGGAGCTGTTGGAGGAGTTGGGGGGGTAGATTGGGCTGTTGGAGAGATGTGGGAAATTGTTGCTGTTGGAGGGGTGGTTGGCAGGGGTGGTGTGGTGTGGGGCGAGGGTGGCATGGGATGGGCATGTCATTCTTTTTTTGCTGTTGGAGTTTCTTATTTGTTAATTACATTTTTCTATTTTAGGCTGTAAATTCACAGTGTACAACACAATTTGTATGACAATTTCTTGGGGAAAGCCATATTGAATTTATATCCCTTGTATCATTCTTCTCTGAAAAATTCAGATCAGCAATTCAATCTGCTGTACGTTTTCCTAACTGCTGGCAGATGTCTAATTGGCAAATCCTGGGGATAGTGTCATTAGTGTAAAAGGAGCATTGTAGGTTGGCACCAGAGAAGTCAGGATGGTAAGGTTGTATTAGCTACAGAGTTAAATTGTTTTGTAAATGTAGTGATTTCTTTGAAGCCACTTTCCTAACATCAGTTGATTGCTCTGTGATTAATTATCCATAGAGAATCAGTATTGGGGCTTCCAATTTCACCATTGCTACTGTCACTCTACCTACTGTATGCAGATGTAATGGAAGAAAGACAACCCTACATTTATACAGCATTTTCATGATGTCTCAAATCGCTTTACAGCCAATTAAATACTTTTGAGTTGTAGTTGCGGGTATAATGTAGGCAATGTTATCAAATGGCGGAACAGGCTTGAGGGGCCAACTGGCCTACTCCTGCTCCTAATACCTTTGTTCATATGTCATTCTGGATGAATGAGATAAGCTGGGTTACATGGCCTTGGTCATCCATAATTATCTTACGGATGGAGGATGGAATCATGGCCGGACTTCTGTTTAGTTTGTTGCTAATGGAAGTTTATTGTGAGCAGGCTTTGTGCGGTGAATTTGCTAGGACAGAAGTGCATAATGGGCTCATAGTGAATCAGTAACCTGTTTTATCCTGCATGTGATTTTCAAGAGTCTTTACCATTAACTTCAATCTTGTCCTTTTGTCTACTTATCTATTATCCCACTCTATATTGGTGCTTTTATGAGATTTTTGAGGCATTGAAATTTTGTGATAAAGCTGTGTTGCATAGTAGATATTGAAAATTGTAGTGAGAAGCAGCAATCAGCAGAGTCTTCAGACTTGCTGATCAAGAAAACATAGATAACAAGTCTTTGTCTTCTGGCTTCTTAAAAGTTGTGCCGCACAGAGACACCTGAGGACTTCAGTGCTTCTCACTGACAATGAAGACCTATGTGGTTCAATCATTCCACTTTGTCCTCAGGAGTCATTTGGTCTTTCTGCCCTGTGAGATTACTGATAAAATAAAAGCCATTTACACCCCTTCCACGAAATAATTATATTGAATAATATCATGTACCCAGGCAGGAGAAAGTCTTCTAATTCTTCTACAGAATGGAAGAGATCTCCTGCAGTTGACTGGGTTGAAAGCATTGAATCTTTCCCCCAGATATGAATTTACTGTCACTGTGTTCATATGGTGCAATGTGTAGAACATGTTAATGAGGGCTGGAGGGAGGGATGGAGGAGGATCTCCTCATAAGCCTGCTCCTGGGCCTGGCCATCAACAGGTCCAGGCAGTGGGCAGTCAAGGGGGTCATCCAGCCCAACTGTCTGCCCCTCTACTGTGGCTAGGTGGCCGTGGAGAGGGAGAACCACGGTGTCCACCGGTACCCTAGAGGCCTTCCGCAATCGGTGCTCACCACGGGGAGCTGGAGTGCATCATCACCCCCGGAAATGGCATTTTGATTTAGTTTTGTAAGTTTCCTTTCGTGTTTTTGTTTTAGTTGCAGTGCCCCACCAGGCGCTCTCGCCCCTCATTGATTTTTAGTTTAATTTATTGATTTTATTTTTCAAAAAGAGTCCATATTGGATGATATTTGTAGCCAGATGCCAACAATGGGCGTCATCATTTTACGAGTACCTTTCTGTGCTTGGTGAATTTTGAAAGGGCGCAAAATACCATGCATGATTGAGGGGGGCGGCTTAAGCGGTAGGGGGTTTAGGGGTGGGGTTTGGGGGGGGTTGGGGTTGGATATAAGGAGCCTGGAAGGAGGAGAAGCACCAGGGTCAATGATTTCTCTCCCTGGCCCTGGTAAGTCCTTCTCTGGGACAATTAAGGCTGCTCCAAGCAAACTATCATTGCGGAGTAGCCAGGTTTCAAGTTGGGCAGGCTGATGACTAATTTTTCAGTTGGCGGGCAGGGAGAGGGGTTGAGGGGGGGGGAGGCACGGGGAATACAAGCCCTCTAAAATCCAGCCCGTAGTCACCATTGCTGAGACTAGTTTTCAATTCCAGATTTTGATTCATGATTTGAATTAATTAAAGTCCGGCAGCTGCCGTGGTAAGATTTGAAACTGTTTCCCCAGAACATTAGCCTGGGCAGCAGGATTACTGATCCAGTACCATCATCCCATCATCGACAGTAGCTACATTTCAAAAGCACCTTGCTGGTTGTGAAGGACTATGGGACATCCTGGAGTCTTGAAAGGCGCTATATAAACGCAAGCCCTTTTTTCCCCCCCCGCCCCCCCCTTCTGTTCTTCAGTCTTTGGGTAAGTGTATTCAGTGAGCGCCCAATGGGGCAAGCATCCCCTCTTTATTTCTAATTGGAAGGCCCTTGAGTTTGAAATGTTGAAGTTGCCACGTAAAACAGAAAATTAGACCCATCCTGCTGAATATTTTAATGCATACCGCATTTGCAACTTTTATATTAGGTTACAATGCAGTCCATCACCAGTAGGAAAGATAAATATATTTACGCTATAACTCTTAATTAATTACAGATGGTTCCAAAAAAAAAAGAAAGGAAAGATATTACCACAGGGTTTTCTTTGATGAGACAAATTCATTCCTGCTTCATCATGTCACTTCAACATATGTCAGTAAGATCATACAAACATATTTTGTAATAGTATATTTTATTTTTCCATTATACATTGTGGAAGAATTGTGCTGTTGAGCTCGAGGATAGCAGCCACAGCCGGTACATACATTTAGAGGGCCACATCGGCTACACATTTGGACAAGTCAACAGCATCTACAAAGGGACACTGCGGCACACCCAAAGAAGCAGGAATTAATTGTCAACGGTTAAGATGAGGCATTTCGGCGTCTCAGTGTTCCATGACGACTACCAGATTTTCAGTGCACAAGTGATCCTCTTCATCTTACAGTTTGGATGCGGCTTTTATTTTAAAACCTCCCTGGCTCTCTGTCTTCTTGTGCTGGAGATGAACTTCACTCAGCCTCGCTTTTATGGACTCAGTTTCTGCCCACACTCAAGGTGCTGAATGAACTAAAGAAGGTAAAAGTGTTTCGTGATACAGTCCGTACATTGGTGTGGAATATCTTTGGACAGACAGTGGGGAGTCAATGACTATTCTACAAACATTCAAACCATAACAGACAGGAGAAATCTCTTGTTCATCCAGTCTGTCCCACACAATTTGTGCACCGCAATATATGCACTGCCATCCAAAATTATTGATCTCCCAGGAGAAGCCAAATACCAGATAAAAAATTTGGCCAATTTGGGCAAACAAGGTCTGGGAAATCCCTTTATGATCCTCTTAGCTGTTCCAGGACATCACCTGAATGGTCCTGAATTTCCATATAGCGCCTTTTGTTCAAGGTAATATCCACTGCAGTCTGTAAAAAGGCCCACCTCTGAAGAAATTCAGGGAATCAGCGTCCACAAAAAGCACCACTTCCTAACAGATCTGACATTATGTGGTTTGACATTGTGACCTCTGACCCGCGCTAACCTATTTAAGTGGAACACGATATCGAAAAACCCTTCCTTTATCTTACAAACCTTGATTGAATCATTCTTCAGTTTACACTGCTCCAAAGTGTAAACCAATCCTGATAACGAAGGTACTTCAAACTGGGATTCATCCACTGGCCCTTATCTGCCCCCTTTACAGAAGCTTCAATATCAACCACCAAAACTGGATACAATACTCTAACTGAGGCCTGTCCGTGATCTTGTACCATCATACTCATCTTAAAATGACTGAGCTATACCAGAACTGATCAGAACAGAACTGTTATTAGTAAAAGTGACCATGAAACTCTTGGATTGCTGTTACATAAACCCCCATAGTCGGTAGGAGCTAAAGTTTTAGGGGCTAATGGGTTCAATTTTTAACACTATGAAATGGCACGGGAGAAATTGAATTTATGGCGTAAAGTTGGCACTATTGTACCCATGTCGAGGAACAGCACTTTATCTTTACACACGGCACTGGAATCAACGTCAAGTTCAGCAACTTTAGATCAAAACTTCTGCCTTCATCTTGCTCTATGTGCTTTTCTCTTCACTACTTTTGTTTGTTGGTTTGGTCCTGTCTTGTATCTTTCTTTCCCTTCATGCTGCATTCAGATTGTTGCTAGGTAGCCATTCACGCTCACCTGGACATAACCTATGTTCCTTTATTATAACCGTCACCACTCTCTTCGGTTGATGCATCATGAAATTTTATGTTATTTAATCTCTCATGCCCTCCACCCTATCACAGACATTCCCTTTTGCTCTTCATGCCTCCTTCCCCACCTCCCCCCCGCGACCCCCGTCCATCCACAGACTTAAAAACTCTTAGGGGAGAGTTTTTAGCTCGTTGGGCAGGCACGCGCCCGACCCAACCGAGCGTAAAATGATACGTAATGACGTCGGGCGAGTGCGATATTTCAATCAGCGGGCGTGTGCCTAGTAAGGCCTTTAAAGAGGTAATGGAAAGAAATTTTTCGCTGCCCATCCAACCTTATGGCTGGTGGGCAGGTGAAAAGGCCAAGCGGCCTTTGTATTTCTTAGGATGCCTCATCCACGGGCGGGATGAGGTTTCCAACAGCAAATAAAAACAAAAGAAAATTTTTTTTAAATTTCATTTTATAAAGTGCCCCTGCTCATGTGACAGAGTCACAAGAGAGGACATGGTTTATTATATTTCGGAAATCTTTACTTTTTACTTTGAAAAATGTTTGTCTCCCTGAGGTAGCTCTGTGCCTCAGGGAGCGTTTCCAGAGCGCATGCGTGAAGTTTGCCCCTGCTCTCCACCCCTCACCCCCACACAGGCACCGCTGCCATAGGCGACTCATGCTCGGCAGGCCTTAATCGGCCCACCAAGTGTGAAATTGCAATCTGGCGCTGATCACAAGCCGCGTTCGGCTCTCCGACACCCCCGCCCGTCCCCACCAAGCCCACCCGAGGAGGGAAAAATCCCCCCCCCCCCTTACGTTTCTATCTTTCTTCAGCTCTGATGAAAGGTCACCTCGACCTGAAACGTCGACCCTGTTTCTCTCTCCACAGATGCTGCCTGACCGGCTGAGTACTTCCGGCATTTTTTTGTTTTTATTTCAGATTTCCATCTTTGCGGGGTATTTTGCTTGCGCTGCTGGGAGGGCTTTAAACTAACTCGGCAGGGGTGTGGGAACCAAGAGAAGATGTTAGAGAGGAATACCAGGGTGCACGAAATAGTGGGAGGGACAGATAGCACTAGTATAGAGAATAGTAAGATAATAGATGAAGTTGGGGTGAGGGAGAAAGTACCAAAATTTAAATCAGGGTTATTATGCATGTATGTGAATGCACAGAGTATGGTACATATGATTGGGGAGTTTCTGGCGCAGATTGCCAAGTGGAAATATAATGTTGTGGTGATAACAGAGACCTGGCTCAAGGAAGGGCAGAACTGGGTGTTGAATACGTCTAACAGCATCTGTGGAGAGCAAAACAGAGTTAACATTTCGAATCCGTATGACTCTTCTTCAGAGTCTTCACACGGGCTCGAAACTTTAACTCTCTTTTTCTCCCCACAGATGCTGTTAGACCTGCTGAATTTTCCCAGCACTTTCTGTTTTTGTTTCAGACTTCCAGCATCTGCAGTATTTTGCTTTTATCTGGGTGCTAAATACTCCCAGGTATAAGGCATTCATGAAAGATAGGAAAAGAAGGAAAGGAGGAGGGGTGGCGGTATTGGTTAAGGATAGCATGGCAGTGCTGGAGAAAGAGGATGTCCCAGAGGGTTCAAGGACAGAATCAATTTGGCTAGAGTTACGGAACAAAAAGGGTGCAATTACATTGCTTAGTATAGTCTATGGACTGCCAAATAATGAGAAGGACATAGAACAACAAATCTGCAGGGAAATTGCAGAGAGATGCAAGCATTATAGAGTAGTTATAATGGGGGACTTTAATGACCCGAATGTAGACTGGGACAGTGGTAGTGTAAAGAGCGAAGAGGGGAAAAACTTCCTAGATTGTGTTCAGGAGAATTTTCTACAGCAGTATGTGTGCAATCCAACAAGAAAAGATGCACTGTTGGACCTGGTTCTTGGAAATGAGGTGGGTCATGTAGATAAGTGTCAGTGGAGGAACCTTTAGGACACAGTGATCATTGTATTGTATGTTTTAGGATGATGATAGATAAGGATGATAGGCAACACAGAGTAAAGTAATTAACTGAATGAGAGCTGACTTCGATGGGGCGAGATCAGAGCTGGATAAACTGGAACGAAAGATTGGAGGGAATAACTGTAGCTGAGCAATGGGCTACCTTCAAAAAATAATTTGTTTGGGCACAGTCAAGGTATATTCCATCGAAAGGGAAAGGTAGAGCAAAGAAATCCAGAGCTCCCTGGATGAAACAGGAGATAGAAATTAAGATAAAGAAGAAAGTGTGCTTATGACAGGCGTCAGGTAGAAAATACAATTGAAAACCAAGAGGAATACAGAAGATTCAAAGGGGAGGTGAAAAACATATTAGAGAAGAGAAAGGGATTATGAGAAAAGACTGGCAGCCAACATAAAGGTATATAGGCATATAAATGATAAAAGGGTGGTAAAAGGAGGAGTAGGGCCGAATGGGGACCTAAAATGGATTTTACACATGGATGAAGGGGCCATGGCTGAGATATTAAATGACTACTTTGCATCAGTCTTTACCAAGGCGTTAGATGCCTGCCCACAAGATGTAATATTCTGCCCCTGGGCTTTATTAATAGGGGCACAGAGTACAAGAGCAAGGAGGTTATGCTGAATTTATATAAGATACTCGTTAGACCTCAGCTGGAATATCATGTACAGTTCTGAGTGCAACATTATGGGAAGGACATGAACACATTGGAGAGAGTGCAGAAGAGGTTTACAAGAATGGTTCCAGGGATGAGAAACTTCAGCTATGAGGATAGATTGGAGAGGTTGGGACTGTTCTCCTTGGAGAGAAGAAGGCTAAGAGGAGATTTGATAGAGACATTCAAAATCATGAGGGGGCTGGAGAGAGGAGAGAGGGAGAAGCTGTTCCCTCTCGTAAAAAGGATCAAGAACGAGAGGGCACAGATTTAAAGTGATTTTCAAAAGAAGCAAACGTGATGTGAGAGAAAACTGTTTTCACACAGTGAGTGGTTCGGGTTTGGAATGCACTGTCTGGAAGTGTGGTGGAGGCAGGTTCAACTGAGGCATTCAAGAGGGCGTTGGATGATTATTTGAATTGAAACAATGTGCAGGGGTACAGAGAAAAGGCAGGACGATGGGATTAAGACATAATGCTCATTTGGAGAGCCGGGGCAGTTACAGTGGGCCAAGTGGCCTCTTTCTGTATCATTAAAATTCTGTGATTCTGTGATCGGCAGTATTTTGCTTTTGTGTGTACCATCGTTCACAGTTAATGCCAGGTTTTGCATCTTTAGCCTTTAAGTCTGCTGCTGCCCAAGGAGCTGAAATTGTTCCTTAGAGAAAACCTGCCAAATTGTGAAGCAAAGGAGCTTGACTCTTTATCTTTAGTTTAAGACTCAATTCAGCTGTTGAGTGGTGAGAGCAGATTCCCTGGTTTAGATTACAACAACCGGCATTTATATTGCACACTTAATGGCGATAAACTTCCCAACTGACTTCACAGAGGCGGAATCAAAGATATTGGACAACTAGTCAAAGAAGGAGTTGTAAGGCAGTGACCAAAAGACAGGAGATGAAGGAGGTACAGGTGCAGGGAAGTGAGGGGAGGGAATTCCAGGGGCTGGGAGGGGTACAGGGTATGAAGTGGTGGGACGACGTGCAAGAGGCTGGGGCCAAAGGAACAGAGAGTTTGTAGGTGCTTGTAGAGCTGGAGTATTTGACAGTAGCAGGAAGGGGTGAGACAACAAAGGGATTTAAACATGGAGGTGAGAATGTGAAATATTGAGGGGTGCTCAAAGCCAGTGTAGATCACCAAGCACAGGGTGAGAACCAATGGTCTTCATTACCATTGAGACAAAGCCTTGGGGCCGGTTAATAAATAATATGCTGAGATAGACAGAAACATTGAGTAAAGTTATCATATCTCCATTATTCAAGATAAGATAGCTAATCAATCTTTCCTTTTGTAGTGGATGCTGCATTATGACATAGAGAACTGCTCTTAGTTGCCTTACATGGTGCATTCAGTTCTATGTTGGGGCAAATAGTTTTTCAGCTAAGTTTCAGCATTCACCGACAACAATAACAACAACAACAATAATTTATGTTTATATAGCACATTTAACATAATGAAACATCCAAGACACTTCACAGGGAAGGACCTGAATGTTCCCCTGCCTCTCTTTACCACACGTCTGTAAAAGGCTACTCTTACAGTGCCCTCCTTGCCATGTGAATGAGAAGCAAAAGTGACCTTTGAAAGGGTCATGAAGCAGACAGCAGAAGACGGCAGCTGTAAAGCCCTCCAACAAATGAGCCTGGATCAGGTGGGATGGGGAAACCAGCCTCGAACCCATCTTCTGATCTTAATTTTCTTGCTCTTTATTCCTTCATGGGATGTAGGTGTTGCTGGCAGCATTTGTTGCCAATTCCAAATTGCCCTTGAACCAAGTGGCTTGGTACATCATTTCAAAGAATCAACCACATTGCTGGGGGTCTGGAGTCACACGTCGGCCAGAACAGGTAAGGATGGCAGATTTCCTTCTCTAAAGGACATTGGTGAATGAAATGGGTTTCTGCAACAGTTGATAATGGCTATCATGGTCACCATTACTGAAACCAGCTTTATATTCCAGGTTTTTATTAATTTAATTTAAATTCCAGCAGCCGTGGTGGGATTTAAACTCATGTCCCCAGAACATTAGCCCAGGCCTCCGGCTAACTAGCCCAATAACATTACCGCTACACATAATCGCTCCTTAGAATGAAGTTTTGACGATGAAGAGTGCCAACCAACCTATCCCCAGGTAACAGGTTGCTCACTTAAATATTTTAATGAGGCTGCCTGCCTCAGATTTTATCCATCTTCCAGCTTTTATGTTGGCTGACCAGATTTCCAAAACCTTGATAATTAAAAGACAGGTGAGGACTGTCACATGGAAAAGGTAGGTCTTTTTCCAGCACTGCTTGTGGGCCAGGAAGGGCAGCAGTTCTTACCCTGCCCCTGCCCCTAAAGCTAACCTGTTTCCCTCCTGTGATCAGGCTCTCCCCCCCACAAAATTGCAATCAGACCGCTTCTGTGAACACTGACCTCCTCGCACCCTCATTATCCGACACCCATTCCTGCAATCACCAACGGTTCCCAATCTCTCTCTCTCCAACCTCCCATAATCAACACCCTCTCGCCCACCTTGCTGGCAACAGGATATCTTCCTGCTCTTGGCGGTTAGCACTCTAAGAATTTAATTAAGACCATCATTCACTAACATTAGCTGCTTACTGTTGTGTTTTCATAATGATATAGAGGCACCAATCACTCATAAGGGACTGGGTAAACACGTTGTGTGTTCATTTATTTAAATCAGGCACATGGGAACATTTATACAAAGGTTGACAGCTCTAAGACATCAGCCGCAGAGCTGTGTGTACTGTGTTCTGCTCACAGGCCAAAGTGAAACTGAAGTCGAATCACATGACACACTTCCCTTGTAACGATGGCATGCTAATTGTTGCGCATCTCCAGCACTTTAAAATTCTGCATAAATATCAGTTCTCAAATTAGTATGTGTAAGCCCAGTGCAGACTTTTTCCAGCCATGATTTGAATAATTTTGAATTCAGCTTTTAAAAGTGAAAGAAAGCAATAGGGATTGACAGCAGGAGGGAGAGGGACCATTATCCTGGTGACAGTGCCAGACCCCGGAAAAACCTGTTTATATTTTGTCCTGTTCTTCTACAGTTTATCGTCTTGACAGAGAACACAGCCTGATCAAGGAGGTGAGTCTGTCTCCAAGGTTTTTATTAAAAGTTTCACCATTATTCCTTCTGGAATGTGAAATTTTTATTCACGCGTAAGATTGTTTTGGAGAAGATTTCCTTAAGGTTACTTGTGATATTAAATTGCAGCAACTTTATTTTGGCAATTTTCTATTCACAAAATCCAGAATAATGGTCTCCCTTCCCAACATCTGCTTGGAGCTTAGAAAATCCTGGATAACAAGAGCTGAAACTGGAGATCCCAGTTTCCACACTGACACAGCAGAGCCATTCTCAATGGGTGGTGAATCAAAAACACCCACTACCTAAGAGTCCTGCCTTTTCAACCAATCAGAAAGCTCCTGGGTGATCTTGTAGCAATACGGGTGTCGAGGTCTGGCGAGAGGTGCGGGTGCAGAGTGCTCCGATCTCGTGAGTGGTGCCAAGGGAAAGTGCTGCTACAGAACAGGCTGAGACCGGGTCGAGGGCAGGTCACAGATAAGCCGGGACCTTGACCGGATTTAGTGGTTGTGTGAGAGGAGGACCATTTTACCGTATTTATTTTCGAAAGTTAATGGGGGTGGAGAGGAGGGGCACCAGGCTAAACGTTCACGTAGGGCACTAAATACTCCCGCAGCTGCCCTGCCTTGCACCCCAATTGTGGCCAAATTTGGATATAATCCGACCTCTAAGCAAAAGTCTTTTGGATGTAACTGTTATCAGAATAATATTCATTTTCTCACAAAGCTCAAAAGGAGGGTTTGCCATCTCATAAAATTGGTTCCTGTTTCCTGGACTGAAGGCAAGTTATCACACAGCTTGGATCACTGCGATTCTGCTGAAGAGGAGGTGTCGTGCAACCTGTTGGTAACTGGTAAATTGTATTTTCATGACAGTAGGCTCAGCTTTCATGACGCTGTTGTAGATCCGATGCCATCAGTGATACAGGCAAGTCAGAGACCATTTGGAGCATTGAATTCAGATCTGGGCAGGGCACTTCAGGAAGAATACATTGACATTGGAGTGGGTTCACCTGAGTGACACTGGTGCTTAAAGGGTTAAATTATGAGGCCAAGTTGCATGAACTTGGCTTGTGTTTTTCTTAAGTTTAGAGGTGTTCAAAATGATATTTTTACATTTAGATGCAGAGAAATTATTAATTGTGGTGGAAGCCTGGATAACCTCCCATTTTCCATAAACACAGGCTCATACAAAGCTCTGCTGCCTGTATCCCACTTGACATTGTGCTACTTAACCATCATATATGACCTACATTGGGTCCCGGTTAAGCAATACCCCAATCTGAAAATTCCCATCCTTGTTTCCAGCTCCCTCCATGGCCTCTTCCCACACCCACCACCCCCCCCCCCCCCACCCCCCCAACTACCACCCACCCCCCCTTAAACTGCCCCACCCCCACCTCCCCCCCACTCTGTTTCTCTGTAATCTCCTCCAGCCCGCAGCATACTGATTTATCTGCTTTGCACCAATTCTGGCATCTTGACCAACCCCCAGTTGTCACTGCTCCGCCATTGGTTGCTGCCCTTTCAGCTGCCAAGTCCCTAAGCTCTGAAATTCCTTCCTTACACCTCTCCACCTTTGCTACCCCCTTTCCTCCTATAAGTACACTCCTGAAAAATTACCTCTTTTATCAAGCTTTCGGTCATCTGCCCTAATATCTCCTTATGTGACAATGCCCCTGTGAAGCACCTTGTGCCATTTTACTATGTTAAAGGTACTATATAAATACAAGTTGTTGTTATTGTTGCAATCCAGAACAAGGGGCTTTAATCTTAAAATTAGAACTAGATCATTTTGGAATAAAAACAGGAGGCACCTTTTCACAAAAGAGCAGTGAAAATCTGTAATTCACTTCCTGAGAGGCAGGGGAACAAAGGTGGTTAGATCTGGTTAATGTATAGATCAACCTTGCTGTAATGTAGAATGGTGGAACATGCTGGAGGGGTAGAATAGTCTACTCATTCCTAGATACAAGAGCAAATGCTGCTCATGGTTCACGTGGAGCTAGAACGCTTTTATAATTGACTGGCCTGTAAACAGGTTACAGTTTACGATTCGATGAGTTAAGAATTCTCCAGACCCAATCAGAAAAAGGCTTGCCATGTTAACTTATTAAAGATACTTTCTGTGTCATGGGAACCCCACACCAATGAGTCACTCTTGGCACTTACATAAAGGGATTGCTTCGTATAGTGATGGTGGTGGGAATTTCTTTAAATGGCCAAATTGGCCTGAGACTGTGTAGCCATCAGAAGTACGTGTTCCAGATTGTATGCTAGCCCATTGCCAGAATGCTGAATTCTCTGTTGACATTTGATAACGCTATACAAATTCTTTCAATGGCTTATGGCTTACATCACTAGGGTTAGTTCATCCACTTGTAGAGCAGAATTGTCCCGGATTTGCACTAAGTGCGGTGGTGAGCAGGTAAAACGACATTTTACCCACCGGCCACAATGGCGGCTTTTCACATCGTATCACCCCAAAACCACCGCATTAATTATGCATTCCCGGGATACACATGGTTTCCATGGCGGGCGGGCTCTCATTCACCCACCACATACCGTCACCTCGCCGCTTCCTCACGCCAGGCACCGCATTCAAAGTACAGCCGCGCTCAGTGCTTCCTGCCCAGGACTGCAGCAAAGAAGACATGGCCCCAAAAGGCAAGAATGGACCTTTTGGATGGCGTGGAGGCCCAGTGATGTCCCCTACCCCTGCCCTGGCTGCAAGAGGGCCAGCAACATTACCACTCCAGCTTGGGAGGTGGGGCAGTGGTGATCAGTGCCAGTGCTGCACAGAAGAGTTTGGCCACCCAATGCAGAAAGAGGACGAATGATCTCAACCGTGCAACCAGGATATGGTAACCATCTCATCACTCTAAACTGACACACTCAAGCCCATCATACATTCACTGGCATCTCACTCACTGCCAGCTCAAGGGACATCACCCACTCAGTCTCTCACACACGCCCTCACATGCCCTTCTGGCCTCATCTCCTATGGGGACTGCCTCCCAGCCCTCACCATCTTGAGGCCACTTGCACAGATCAACATGTGCCCCCACACACACCCTGGGATACCTCCCCTTCCCCAGTACAGCCCTCGCCCTGCAACCTCTTCCCTTGCCTGAGGCCACTACTCCCCCTTCCCCAAATAAGCCCTAGCCCTGCAGCCATTGAAAAGCCACCCATATATGGCTGATCTGTTAAGTAGAGACCCACCCATGAGCCCCCTGAAAAAGTGATGTGGAGCTGCCTGTGAAGCCTTGTGCTGGTGACTGCGATTGCTGACCAAAGCAAGGTAGGCAAACCAATCTTGAAGTCTTGAGCGAAATGCAGTCCCACCAAGTGCACGCCAAATATGCTGTTGTGAAATACAGCAGCGTGTTTTCCCGCTGACGTGGGGGGATAATCCAGTGGGGCGAGGGGCGGGGGGGGGGGGGGGGGGGAAGATGATTCTGGCGAGTTGGCTTTATAATGATATGCTGATGTATTACAATGAGCTTCCCAACATCTGATGGCGGGGAATGCAGCCCGTGATTGGTGGGCAGAGCGGACAATCGCAAACTGGTTTCATGATGTTGTGAAAAGGATTTTTGGCCTTCTTGCCATCTTGTCCACTTACGCCACCGAACACATCCAACGCCGGTGGGCATGGAAAATCCTGGCCGTGGCGCTTCCAGAGATGGGACTTTCAGCTCTCAACTTGAAATGGTTGCCATAGTACTGGAGTCCTGTTAGATTTCAAGAATTCTGACAAAATAAGGAAAGGACAAAGGAAAACCTTGCATTTATGTTGCATCTTTCATGCCCTCAGGATATCGCACTCTCCTTCACTGGCACTGGAATACTTCTTGAAGAGCAGTTGTTATGTAGGCAAGTGTGGCAATCAATTAGCACACAGCAAGGAGCCAGAAATAGAAATATGAATGATCAGATAATCTGATTAAATGGTGTTGGTTGAAGGATAAATGTTGACTAAAACTCTGCTGCTGTTCTTCAAATTGTGCCATCCAAGAAGGTAGGAAGGGTCTCAGTTTACAGTCTTACCCACATGTAACACATCTGACCATGCAGAATCTGCTCAATGTACTGAAGTGTCAGCTTAGAGGAGTGGGCCTTGAATTTCCAACCCTCTGGCTCAGAATTGAAAGAGCTAGCCACTGAGTCAAGGCTGACATCTAGAGAGAAGGTTAGGAAAGCAAAACTTGGAATGCCACCAGTACATAATGTGAGAGAAGCTCATTAGAAAGGCTAATAATATGCAAATCAATGTCTATATGCTTTGTTGATTCATTCCCACAATGTGATCAGCTCATCCATTCATTCAAGCAAAGCAGGTTTCTTGCCTTTTGGGGCAACTTTTAAGAGCAGAACAGACAACAAAATCACTGGAGCCACCCTATAATTGCTGCAAGACCAGAAACAGCTTTGACATTGCAACATAGTGCAGAACCAAGCACGTGGTGATCCTCAAACAGACATAAGGAGAGATGTTGCCAGCCAGACTCCCTTAGGATGTTACCAACATCGGAGGATATTAGTCATTTATTTTTTGGGATTCAAAATGGGGAATGTACAGAGGCAACCAGAACAGGAAAGTATAGCTGATGAGCCTGGTGAACAGTAAACATAGTAAAAATGCACAGCAAGATGGTGGGAAAGCCAACACCTCTATGTTTACCTCCATGTTATATGCCATCCTGACTTGGGCACATGTCGCTGCTGGGTCAATATTCTGGCACTCACCACCAAGCACCATTGTGGGTGCTCCATAGCCACCAGGACTCCAGGGGATCAAGGAGAACATCCATCACTGCCACCTTCTCAAGGCAACGAGGGGCGAGTGGTAAATCCAGTTTTGCCAACACCGTCCACATCCTGAGATCAGACCTGAAAAGAACATCAAACTGTGCTGCTCATTTAACTGTTCTTGCAATCAATTGCATGCAACTGAGGGTGATAGGATTCCATGCAAAATGGATGCAAAATAACTCAGGTAATGCCAGTGTTAATGGGACACACCTGCCATTATACCCCCAAATATATCTACAGGTCTGTGCATAGTTACTTAACAATGACTGAGGAGCACTCCTTATCCACTCATGTTTAGCAAGGAAGCAAATACAGAACCATTCCATCTGCTACAAGGAGACTTTCAGCCAATCTACAGCATAGGGTTGGCAACAGTCTCTACTTTTGGGATGTAGTCACTGTTGCAATGTACTTAATTGGCATTAAGCACCTTTAGGTGTCTTGAGGTCCTAATGGTGCTATCTAAATGCTCTCTCAACTTTTATACATCTGTTTGCTTCTAATACAGTGGGGGACATCCATATTACCAATTTACTGTCCAGGATGTACAAAAAAACAGATGACAGATGAATTGGTCATTTTCAGTCACTTAGAGATAACAGTAACCTAAGAATTTTCCTATGTTGTAGGATTTCCTAAAAGACACAGAAGTCTCTTATGGCCCTATTGTGGCTTCCTAGCCACAATACAATGTTTTAAAGAAACAGAGCCACCCACTACTTGGTCAGCGCACAGTGTTGTTGTTGGTTCTCCCTTGATTTAAGGACGATGCATACTCAGGGTCATGGGCTTCTGGCATGGGTCTTCACGTGACTGAACAGGCCGATTCCCGACCCACAGACCTTTGTGCGCAAGGAGCAGAGTGTCCCATGAGGTAGTGGGATCTAGAGTGCCGGATTTGCTTCTCTGCCACCGTTGTGCTTCACTATTAAGACGTTGTGACTCAAAGCTTGACAGACAACTTGCTGCCATTTTGAACGATTGGTAGCAAGCTCCTCCCAGCCATTAATGTCAATGCTGCCGCACTTCAACGAGAGTTTGAGTGTCATTGAAGTGTTTTCATTGTCCTCTCCTGGAACGCCGGCCATTTAAGAATTAAGCAAACGTGACCTGGCAGGTGAAATGCTTTTTGGCCATCTCGACACAATGTCCATTCCATCAAAGTTGATTTTGCAGTTTTGCCTGAATGCTTCCCTTCAAGAATGTCACTAGAGTTTGCTTGACAGTCTTTGTTGCCAGTGTACAGTGTACCAGTGACAAGCAAATCTATGATAAAAGCAAAAAACTGCGGATGCTGGAAATCCAAAACAAAAACAAAAGTACCTGGAAAAACTCAGACTCAGGTCTGGCAGCATCGGCGTAGAGGAACACAGTTAACGTTTCGAACACCCGTCCGCAAGCATTACAGACCTCCCTGTCGCTTGCCATTTTAACACTCCACCCTGCTCTCATGCCCACATGTCCGCCCTTGTCTTGCTGCATTGTTCCAGTGGAGCTCAACGCAAACTGGAGGAACAGCACCTCATCTTCCGACTGGGCAATTTACAGCATTCCGGACTGAATATTGAGTTCAACAATTTTAGATCACGAACTCTCTCCTCCGTCCCCGCCCCTTTCCGATTCCCACTCCCCTTTTTTTCCAATAATTTATATAGATTTTTCTTTTCCCACCTACTACCATTATTTTTAAATGTATTTCCATCCATTGTTTTATCTCTACCTTTTAGCCTTTTTTGATTCCTTCACCCCACCCCACCCCCACTAGGGCTATCTGTACCTTGGTCGTCCTGCTTTCTACCCTTAATTAGCACATTCCTTTAGATAATATCACCACCTTCAACACCTCTTTGTCCTTTTGTCTGTGACATCTTTTGGTTATCTCCACCTATCACTGGACCTTTATCCAGCTCTACCTGTCCCACCCCCCACACCCAACACCTTAAACCAGCTTATATTTCACCTCTCTTCTATTTTTACTTAGTTCTGTTGAAGGGTCATACGGACTCGAAACGTTAACTGTGTTCCTCTCCGCAGATGCTGCCAGACCTGCTGAGTTTGTCCAGGTATGTTTGTTTTTGTTTTACAAGCAAATCTATGTTGTACAGGTCCACGCCAGACTTCCTTAGCAGTCATGATGTTTTAATTTTAAGGCAATCACTCCTGCCAGATTTCTTTGAAGGGGAAAGCAGAATAGAATGATGGCCCCTCTGAGACCAAGGCTACCCTCTAGCCATGACTAGTGATACCCTGGCAGGGGCCTTGGAGAGAGAGAGAAGCAATCCAGCCAGGTCCTTTGTAGCTGTAGGATTGCTATTGAGTATACCATTGGCGGGGTTGACTTTCCTGTCCTGGTACAAGGGCAGTGGGATTGGCTCACCGTGTGCCTTAATTGCAGAATTTTTGGAAGGGCCATTTGCATCTTTCCTGCCCAGTTTCTGCCTGGGGTCAGTAGTTTGGCAGTTTCAGAGGGAGGCCACCTTGCACAGCAGACGGTAAAGGGCTGCTGCTTGCAACTTAAAGAGATGGAGCTTGGGATGTTGAATGATGATACTTTGGCACTTTGATGACAGGGGCAAGAACAACTCATTTCCAAATTGCTCCTACTGAAGATGCTGCACTCAGAGCAATTGTGCAATAAATGCAGCAAAGGAGTTTTGCCTTCTTAGGGGTAACAGGGCACTGTCCTCACTGCGCAGATATCTGCACAAACCATGAAGGACGGGAGATGGCCATATACTACATTTGCAGGTCATAAGTGAAATTTAAGACATTTGCCATCAGCTAGAAGATTGCTAAGGTGCCCTTGGCTCAGCTGGTAACAGACTTACCTCTGAGTCACAAAGTTCTGGGTTTGAATCCCACTCTAAAGCTTGAGCAACAAAATCAAGACCGATGCTCCAACGCAGCACCAAGGGAGTGCTGCATTGTTGGGGGTGCTGTCTATCAGAAGAGGCTATAAACCAAGGTGCCCTCTGCTTGCTCAGATAGATGTAAAAGATCCAAAGGCACTATTTCAAAGAAGAACTGGGGGGCTATCCCTGATTTCCTGGCCAATGTTTATCCCTTAATCAACTTCATGAAAATCAGATTATCTGGTCATTATTACATTGCTGGTTGTGGAAGTTTGCTGTGTGCAACTCGGCGACTGAATTTCCTGCATTACAACATTGACTACACTTCAAAAAGTTCCTCCTTGACTTAAAACACTTTAATACATCGGGTGGTTGTGAAAAGTGCTATATAAATGCAAATTTTTCTTTTATCTTTTACCTGAAATATATGACTATAGACTGCATGGCCTTTTCAAGGGCAATTAGGGATGGGCAACAAATGTTGGCCTAGCCAGGAAGACCCACACCCCATGCAAGAATAAAATATACCAAACAGATTACTCTGAACCTGGTGAAGCTTGACTATGGCAACGTGAAAAGCACTCAATCTTCAAGCTCTTTCACTTGTGTGTGCGTGCACATATTGCCACAGGGAAAACTTTGTAGTTGGCACTGAAATATGGACTATTGTTCGAATCTTTCATGTTAAATCCTTAAAGCTGCGCCCACAAAGCTAGCTTCCAAGAAAATTTGTGCGCATGTAGTTTCATAGATGCACATGCCTCAAAGCTGGTTGATTGCTAAAAGACAGAAAGATCTTGCATTAATAGCCTTTCAAGGCAGAGAGAAGACCCAAAGCACTTTACAGCCAATGTAGTGCTTCTAAAATATAGTCATGTAGGGAACATGACAACCATCTGCACACAGCATGTAAAGCAATAAAGTAAATAACAGTCATCTGTTTTTGTGATGTCAGTCCCAGGATAAATATTTGCTTGGATATTGGGTACCTGCTCTTCTTCAAATAGTGCCATGGAATCTTTTAAATACAGCCCAGGGTGTAAACGGGGCTTACGGTTCAACGTCTTGTCTGAAAGACGGCACCTTCAACAGTGCAGCGCTCCCTCAGTACTGCACAGGAGTGTCAGTTTAAATTATGTGTCCAAGTTTCTGGATCTTTCCTTTTTCAAGTGTACATCCAACTCCCTTTTGAAAGTTGTTACTGAATCTTTCACCATCTTTTCAGGCACTGCATTCCAGATCACAGCAACTCATTGCATTAAAAACAATTTCCCTCCTTTTTCACTTCATTTCCTCTATCAAAACCCTTCATAATTTTGAACACTATTACTAAATCCCTACTGAACCTCCTTTGCTCTGAGGAGAACAATCCCAGCTTCTCTAATGTACTCAGCAAAACAAAAACCCCAAAAGATTTGATATAACTGTTCCCATGGATCCCATCTATCTGTTCAAAGCTTTTTTAATCCTTGTATACATCCTTCAGATAAAGATTGGCTGTCTCTCTCACACTTACAAAACAATACCTGAAAAGTTGAGCAAATGTATTTTTTATATTCACTTCACTTATTTCTGAGAAAATTACATGAAATCTCACCTCACCCAGTGTTACCTGGTTAATCTTCTTCTGTGCACATTCAAGAGTTGCCAGCAATGGTTCGATGTGTCCCAAGAGGTTTCATGTCATGATTTTGCATCTCAAACCATTCCTCCCTGTCATAAAGAATCCCTCCCTCCACCTCCAGTAATCTTACAACTGATAAACTAAACTGTTCAAAGAAAATGAGAAAGGAAAAAACAAATAATCTTAATGCATTTGAGCAGGGTACTTCCCTCCCCCTCCATATCTTTACAGACATCCCATTCAGTAATGCCTGATGTGCACTCTATCTGCTAAGTTAATCATACAAATACAGTGACTGTAAGAGCAGGTCAGAGGCTGGAAATTCCGTGGCGAGTGACTCCCCAAAGCCTGTCCACCATCCACAAGGTACAAGTCAGGTGCGCGATGGAATACTCTCCACTCGCCTGGATGAGTGCAGCTCCAACAATGCTCAAGAAGCTCAACACCATCCAGGACAAAGCAGCCTGCTTCATTGTTACCCCATCCACCAACTTAAACATTCACTCCCTTTGCCACAGTGGCAATACTATGTATCAAGATGCAGCGCAGCAACTCGCCAAGACTTCTTCAACAGCACTTTCCAAACCCGCAACCTCTACCCCTAGGACAAGGGCAATAGACACATGGAAACCCCACCATCTGCAAGTTCCCCTCCAAGCCACACACCGTTCCTTCACTGTCATTGAGTCAAAATCCTGGAACTCCCTCCCTAACAGCACTGTGAGTGTACCCACACCACATGAACTGCAGCAGTTCAAGAACGCAGCTCACCACCACCTTCTCAAGGGCAATTCGAGATGCACAACAAATGCTGACCCAGCCAGCGATGCCCACATCCAATGAATGAATTAAAAAAAAAGAACCACCAATCTCTGCGGGGTCTGCAGCTGCTGGCGTATTTCACCATCCTGCAAAGATGGCATGGACTGCTTGACCTTTCCCCATTTTCACAGTCAAAAAACGCACCAACCCCCTGGCCCATTGTCCTAATAATGGACATCCTGATCATCAGAGGCCCAAAGCCAGACAGAGCTGCTCTGCTCCTGAAAGCCAGCTTAGGGCAGGAAGCTGGGACATCAATAAAGATTCCCCATTGACCAGAACTTCTACTGGAATTTCCCAGCCAGCCTCCTGTCCAGGGGTTAAAATCCATCACCCCTCCCCCACCACCACCTGCCCCCCTTCATTTAAGGGATAGTTGGATGCTGCAATGGTTGGGGGAAAGAGGGGGGGACTGTCTTTTTTTTCTACCTGGATGAGTTAAGGTGAACCCTCTTCCTTACTCCACCTTTATCTTCTGAACTGTCCCCACTACAAAGCTACAGTGGGAAATAGGAGATAGGAATTTCAAAAGTTACCACTCCTGGTTAGATTAGCATTATGGGCAAAATGCCAGAGGACTTTCCAATGTAAGACTGCACTTTTGGCGGATGGAAGAGGGAAAACTGGAAAAGGAATAAGACAGGGCACTGGCCATGTACCATCTTGACTCCAGCTTATCTCGCTGTTTCTTCATCTTCGTTATGTAAATGTAGTGGAATCCCTTATTTACCAGCATTGCAGGAGCAGCATCACCATAAAAACTGCTGTGGTTTGTGTTAACTGTACATATTAATTTTATTTGTGATAGGCGTTAACTGGGGATTTACTTGCACCTGTATAAATAGGGACAGATTGAAACTTGGTTCTTGGGTTGGGAGGTACGTGCTTGTAATGCGTGTCTCTGCAAATAAAAACTTATGAAAGTGCTTAAAGATTGGTCCCAATTCTAGCCTTCACTACCAGGTGTTCTGGATCAGAATATAAGGAGAAGACCCACCTTCACCTTCACAGGACAATTAGAATTTGGCGCTATATAGGCCTTGCCAGCATTTCCCACATCCCTCTCCCTCTCCCGGCCCTACCACCCACTCCTCCACCCTGCATCGTCATCAACACTGGCCAGTTTTTATAGAATTGGTTGAATGGTGATCTGATTGAGGTGTTTAAAATGATGAAGTTAAGGGGTAAATGTGGACAAACTATTTCCTCTGGTGGGGCCATCCAAAGCAAGGGGGCATAATCTTAAAGCTATAGCGTGACTATTCAGGAGTGAAATGAAGAAGCACTTTCTCACACACAGGGAAGTGGAAATTTGGAACTCTGTCCTCCCCAAAAAGGATGTGGATGTTGTGCCAATTGGAGATCTCAGTAGTGAGATGGACTGTTGCTGGGTAGGGGTATTGAGGGATATGAAGCACAGGTGAATAAAATGAGTTGACAGAACAGACTGAAGGGGTTGAAAGGCCTACTCCTCCCTCTTTGTTACTCTACTGTGAAACTAATAGAAGCACCTTGAAGGTCCAAAAATGAAATTTGGGCATATGGGGAGATGTGTGGAGAGGGATGAATATTATGTATGCCTCAAGCAGTCATTAGGAAAAGTGCATTAAGACTTTAGAACCTTTTCAACAACATCCTCATTCTGTACTAGCGAGGGATGAAAACCCACCCCATTTGCACACCACTTTAAGGGTGGTGGCATGTGCAAGTGGCGTAAGAGTGTTTGCTCAGGTTGTGGCCCCTTTAAGAAGTGACTGGGGGCTTGCAGAGTTGTGCTTCAGTTGACTGTGGTGAGCGTTAGAAAGGCACAGCTTTTATCCATCCTTCCTGATGTGTGCGACCTCCTAGAAGTTCCCTCCCAACAAAGCCAATGCCCCACCCGCCTGCATCTCACCCCCCCCCCCCCCCCCCCCCACCCCCGCCCAGTGCAGACGCCACTACATGTGGTTGCAAGGTGACAGCACGGAGGTCTGCAGGGTACATGCTTCCCTCCGAGACTCTGCAGCTGAGATAGCTGACTACCATCACCACCACAGCCCGCCCCCACCCCCACCAATCCCCACCTTCACCATTCCTTGCAAGAAACAACACAGATGGGGAAGCTGCTGTATTCACCCTTTTCCTTCACCAAGTTTATACAAACAGTGCAGTCTGTTTTTTTTTAACAGCGGCGAAAGTGTAAGTATTAAAGGGGGCAAACTCATTGTGAGTAATGGATGAAAGCCAGCAGCATCTGGGTCGATGATGTGGGTGTGGCCAGTATTCTTCTAATACAAGATGTCGGAAGCAACAGTGGCTTAAAAAGGAGGCTCGTGCTTTGTGTTTTTTTTTTTCATTTTCTCCCTTTTGTTGTCTTTTATTGCTGCCAGGTATTGTTTTTTGAAGTGGCTTTTAATGGCTTTTTTTTTTGTGCTCAGTAGCTTACCAGTGGCTGAGTGGTGCCAACATCTGGTGCGTGCTGCCCTCAGTGTTGATGTGTGGCTGACTGCCTGCATTTCAACAAAGCAGCACTGATCCCTACTGGCTGCAGCGACTAAATAAATATACCCTACAAGGCCAATTCACCGGTTCAAAAGGAAAGTTCAAAACAAGAGCAGGAACCCGAGGATGAGAAGCGGTCTTCAAAAGTATAAATGCGGCAAAGTTTGGGGTTCCATTTTTATTACTGATGCCGCTGCTGTAGAGGGAATCGTAAGTCAGGAAAGATGTCAGCGTCGGAGGCGGGGTGGGTGGCACAGCACAGATTAACCAGAATCATACCAAGGCTTTTAGAGGGTTAAATAAAATAATGAGGACAGGCTGCATAAACTTGACTTGTAATTCCTCGAGCTTAGAAGATTGAGGGGTGATCCAATCAAAGATCTGTGAGGTGACAATGGGATTCAATAAGGTGGGTATCGGAAACTACTTTTTTTGGGGTGAGCGAATCCAGGACAAGGGCACAACCTCTTCCTTCACCTAAGATGGGGGGGGCAGGGGGTGCACAGCGAGACGCTGGAATCAACCCGATCACCAAGCCCGTGCACTCTGCAGCATGCCAGCTCGATGACATTGAAGCCCGATGTCCAATATTGGGGACTCACCATCCCCTGCATCCACCCCCCGAAATGGGCTTGCCTGAATTTCTCTAAAATGCTAGGACAATGGTGTCTACTCACGCTCCAGCGGTTGGACACATCATTTATTCCATTGCTATCTGTGGGAGCTCGCTGTGCACAAATTGGCTGTCACCTTTCCCACGTAAAAAAATTGTGTACACTTCAAAAGTATTTCACAGGCTGTATAGCACTTTGGGATCTGTCGGAGTCCTGAAAGGCCCTATATAAATGAAAGTTGTTCCTTGTTCTCCTATCCCTCTACCAACACCAACAAACAGGTCATTGCTGCCTGTGGGACATTTCTGCATGGAAACTGGTTGTTTCTCTGCAAAACAACAGTTACTACACCTCATTCATTCTCTGTGTGGCACTTTGGGACAGCTTGAGGATGTGAAAGTTGCTATATAAATGCAATTTTTTCCCCCCAAACACTCCTGGGCCAGAATTTCACGTGCCCGACCCGAACGCTTGTGAAATTGCGCAAAATGAAATAGTGTGTGCGTCCTGACATCATTGCGCACGCGAGCAATCCTGAGGTCGGCGGGCACGCGCAAGAGTCGAAGCCACGCCCGCCGACAATTAAAGGGCTAATTAAGGCCATTAAAAAACCAACTGTCCACGATTTTACATTGCCCATGCGATTTGCACTTGTCGCAGGGGCAAAACAGGCAGGCGGTTGGCCCATTTTTAACGAAAACTCATCCAAGGGCAGGCTGAAATGTCCAGGGTGAAACTGAATTAAAAAAGTTATCTGTTTTGAGTTCTGCTGCCAGGCGCTTAAATGTGTTTCGTAGACACAATTTGGCGCACATTTAATCTGTCCAGGTCTGCAGCTCCCCGAGGTAGCTCCGCAGCAGTTGTCTGCCTTCAGGGAGCTCGCTAGAAGCTCCCAACCGCACCCTCACTTCTGTGGGCGCCCGCCCTCTTCCTTCCCCCTCCCCCCGGATGGGGCTGAGGCTCTCTCAGCGTGTGTTTCATGCTGGCTCCCCGTTAGTTGGCCCAGCCGGCGTGAAATTGTGTTCGAGGGCCGATCGCTGGTGGAAATGCATTTCACATCCTCCCCTGGGCCCGCTGGCTTAGTGCGCATGCCAAGTGTGCAATTCAGATCCTGGAGTTGAAAGCGTTTTGAATGTTTATTCAGCCTCTGCTTGACAACTGCTTGTTGCGGTTCCCACTTTCTCATCACACTTATAGTTCTTTCCTCGTTGACAGTTGACACCCAGTTTCGACACAAGGCAAGGCTGGTGAGAACCGAAACCTGAATCTTTAGTCTCTGTCTCATTTCACTTAGCATAATCCTAATCTAGTCACTAATTGTGAATCCCAGAAAATCATTGTCTGCAAAAATATATAGCGTATCTGACTATCCCCCTTTGTTGTCACTTCCGTCAGCAGAGAAATAATCACTATCACTGCATTCATAGGTCAAGGGTGCAGGGAAGATTTATAAGAATGGTTCTGGGGGTGAGATTTCAGTTAAGTGGGTAGATTGGAGAAGCTGGCATTGTTCGCCTGGGAGAAGAGAAGGTTGAGAGGAGATTTGGTAGAGGTGTTCAAAATCATGAGGGGTCTGGACAGAGTAGATAAGGAGAAACTACTCCCATTGGCAAATTAAGGGTTGAGAACCAGGAGACACCAATTTAAGGTGATTGGCAAAAGAACCAAGGGATAAATGTATTAACGCAGTGCTTGCTGATGATTTGAATGCTCTGCCTGAGAGCGATTCACTCGCAACTTTCAAAAGGGAATTGGAAAATCATCTGAAGAGAAAAAAATTGCAAAGCTACAGGGAAAAGTCTGAATAGTTCATACAAAGAGCCAGCACAGACACAAATGGTCTCTTTCTGTGCTGTAACCATTAATGATTCTATGGTCATGATTTTCAAATTGGGGTTGGGAAACCAATGCCCAGATAACTTTTGTATCCTGATCCTGTGCCGCAACTGAAATTATTTTGAAATGTAAATGCTGTAATTAGGGAAGGTGGTTTTGTTATGGAATTGTCAGTAGACTAGTGAGCTAGATACCCAGGGTAATGCTCTGGGGTCTCAGGTTCAAATCCCACCTCAGCAGATGGTGGAATCTGAATTCAATAAAAAATCTGGAATTAAAAGCCTAATGATGACCATGAAACCATTGTTGTTGTCATAACAACCCCCATCTGGTTGACTAATGTCCTTCAGGGAAGGAAGTCTGCTGTCCTTACTTGGTCTGGCCTTCTTGTGACTCCAGATCCACATCAATGTGATTGATTCTAAAATGCCCTCTGTAATGGCCTAGCAAGCCACTCAGTTGTATCAAGCCACTAAAAAGTCTAAAAGGAAAGAAAGCCTACACCACAGGGACTGCAGCAGTACAAGAAGGCAGTTCACCACCGCCTTCTCAAGGACAATTAGGAATGGGCAATAAATGCTGGCCTAGCCAGCGATTCCAACATACTGCGAATTCAATTTTTTAAAAACTTGGGCCGGTGGTAAGTTTGGTGCAAAGTTAGTGGCGCCAAGTGTTGCCAGGAGGTGAGAGTTGCCTGCAAAACATGACCAGTAAAGGCAATTGGCAGCTGTGAGGGGGCCTGTCGCTGAGAGCACCTCAGAGGACCAACAGCTTCACTGTTCACAGAAGTGGTAAAACGGGAGGTAATGTGTATGGTTTGGTACAAGGTCCCCCAGGTCCTGACATTTTCCACCTTTTCTCCCCATGTTGAAACTGACAGTTGTGCACTAATCTGCACCATACTAATCGGGTTCACCAGTTTCCACATTGAAAATTCTGTTCTCGCACCCACCCTGGCCCATTAACAAGCTCCTCAAGGAGCTTTACCAGGTCGTTAATTAGAGGCCAGTGGGGACTCTGTTCCCCCCCCCACCCCCCCACAACCCTAACCCCACCCCACCTTTTGAAAATTGGGTTGTGTCCCAGAGCGGTTGGCTTCAGAGACGCCCTCTGGGAATATGATTTTTAAATCATGCCAGCTCCTGGTCTCATCCCTCACCTGGGGTTGGAGGTTGCTAGGCAGGGGGGAAGGGCGGGGAGGGGGGGGTTGGTGTTGCGGTGTTGTGGTGAAATTGAGATGCTCCAATTTGTCTCCATGTGTTTGGTTTGGGGGATTGGAGGGCCACAGAAACCAACTAAGGTGGTCGTTCCTGATTGCATTACTACAAGAAAGTGTGGAAGTTGGGTATGGACAAGATCAGGCACGAGTGTGAAGGCTTGTCTTCCCATCAATGGTGACTGAGAATGTGGGAAACAGCAAAATAAATGTTTGGTGATGTTTCATTTAACTTTAAACCCTGTCCTCAAACTGACTAACTTCTGAGAGTTTCTCGTCATTCTGGGGCTTCTCAGAAACCATAATTTGAATGCAAAGAATCTTCACGCCCACATGGACATAGATTTGTTCCAAATGTTTGAATGAACATGTTAAAGAAACAACTGTAAATCGCTTGTGAGGGGCCCTCTCCCCCAAACCCTGTACTATTCAGAACCTGTCCTAGCAGCCCCTCATTAGTTTGTCAATGCCTATCAGATGGGCTCCTGATATGTCCGCTTTGTAATTTAGAAAATATTTATCTCACCTCCATGGGGGAGAGGGGAAGGGAATTAATTCCTTTCATGCTCCGAAACATCACTTCTAGCTTGAGACTGCACCACCACTGAGGTGGTTAACCTTTGCTCCCCTGACATGTGCCCCTGCATTCATTCCAAGTACTCTATCCTTTGGGATGCCTTAACATGTGTGATCTGATCAGTGCACAGTTTAACTTCACTTTGCTTCTCCTGGTCTTGCGTTTCTTCCCATGCCCAGCCTCTTTCAATCTAATTGACACGTCATTCCCTAACCTCTTGGATCCCTTGCTTGGATCCCCAAATGATATAAACGGTTTGCAACCTTGTCAGCTTATGCCCACCCAGAAATGTCTTACGTGCAGTAGACTGTTGCCCTCTTGTAAAAAGAATAGAATGTTCATAGCAAAAAATCATTGATAGTCATTGGAGTGGTTGAGCTCAGTGACTTGCCTATACTTAATTCCTGTAGCTTTTCCTAGAATCACAGAATCACAGAGCCTTTACAGTACAGAAGGAGGCCATTCAGCCCATCAAGTCTGCACTGACTCTCTGAAAGAGGATTTCACCCTAGTCCAAAACCCCTGCCTTAACCCCATAACCTTGCACATTCTCTCTTTTCAGAAAGCAATCCAATTCCCTTTTGAATACCTCGATCGAACCTGCCTCCACCACCCTTTCAGGAAGTTTGTTCCTGACTCCAACCACCCTCTGGGTGAAAAACTTTTCCTCACATCACTTCTACTCCTTTTGCTAATTATTTTGAATCTGTGCCCTCTAGTTCTTGATGTTCTCTTGAGTGGGAACACTTTCTCACTATTTATCCTGTCCATACCCCTGAGGATCTATCAAGTCTCCTCTCAACCTTCTTTTCTCCAAGTGAAATAGTCCTAACCTCTCCAATCTATTCCCATAGCTTACTTATCCCTGGAATCATTGTGAATCTCCTCTGTACTCTCTCTAATGCCTTGGCATCCTTCCTCAAGTATGCCACCAGAACTGAATGCAGTACTCCAGATGAGGCCTAACTAGTGGCTTATACAAGTTCAACATGATCTCCTTACTCTTGTACTCAATGACCCTATTAATAAAGCCTAAGAATCTATATGCTTTATTAACTGCTCTCTTAGCATGCCCTGCCATCTTCAATGACCTGTGTACATAAACACCGAGGTCCCTCTGTTCCTGCGCCTCCTTTAGAGTTTCTCCCCTTATTTTATATTGTCTTACCATTTTCTCCCTGCCAAAATGAATCACCTGACACTTCTCTGCATTGAACTTCATTTACCACTTGTCTGCCCAATCCACCAACATGTCTATGTCCTTTTGAAGTTCAAGACTATCCTTATCACAGTTGACAACGTTTCCAACCTTCATATCATCTGCAAATTTTGAAATCATGCCCTGCACACCACAGTCTAGATCATTAATATATATCAGGAAGAGCAAGGGTCCCTGGGGAACTCTACCACAAACCTTCCTCCAATCTGAAAAACAACCATTTATCACTACTCTCTGTTTCCTGTCACTCAGCCAATTTCTTATCTAAGTGCCTACTTTCCATTTTACTCTATGACCTAGAATTGTGCTCACAAGTCTGTTGTGTGACACTGTATCAAATGCCTTTTAAAAATCCATGGCCAGGATATTGAGGCCGGTGAGCAGGGGGGCAGGGCCCACTTGCCGACGCATAAAATGTCACGGGGTGACATTGAGCAGAACTCCTTTCAATTTTCAGGTCGGCGGGGGCACAGCTGAACCAGCTGTGCGCCCACCGACCTGTCAACAGCCTATTGAGGCCATTTAAAAAGTAATTGAGATAATTAATGGACCTGCCCGTCCAACCTTAAAGTTGGCGGGCAGGCCGGGAGCACTGGCGGGCTTCAGAAAAACCATGAAACCTCATCCATGGGCGGGATGAGGTTTCATGAAGGTTTTTTTAAAAAAATTTAAAGTTTGAATAAAAGTGATGGACATGTCCCGACTCGTGTGACAGTGTCACATGATGGGACGTCAGGGAAATTTTATGTTTGTGCATTGATCATTTTTGAATTTGGCACCAATCTCCCTGAGGCAGCACTTAGCCTCAGGGAGATGAGTGCAGAAGAGCACACTTCCTGGCTTAGGGAATCCACATCCTGCCCGCACAGGGAGTGCATATCAACAGTGTTTTCCTTATCAAACTTGTCTGTTCCCCCCTCAAAAAAACTCCAGTAAGTTAATTAAACTTAAGTTTCCTTTAATGAATCCATGCTTATTTTCCTTAATTATCCTGCATTTGTCGAAGCGACTATTGATTTTATTTGGAACTATAGTTTCCAGAAGTTTCCCTGCCACTGACTGGTCCATAGTTGCCAGCTTTTTCTTTGCACCCCTTTTTGAACAAGGATGTAACATTCCTATCTCAATAATACCTGTGTCATTTTCATGTAATCTTTCATAACACCAGTGGTTCTCCCTCAGAGTTGCACATAGAGCCAAGGTCAATTCTTTCGGATGCCCAAAAATAATTCAGTCCCCATTTTAAAGTCACAAATTCTGACCTTACTTACATACTGCCAATAGAGAATCATATTTCAATTCATTCTGAGGATATGGGCATCGTTGGCATGATAACCCTTAAGAAAGTGGTGGAGGGCCTTCTTGAACCACTTCAATTAGTTTGCTATAACTGAGTGAGGGCAGTTAAGGTTCAACAACATTAGTATGGGACTGGAGGCAGATAGGCCAGACCAGGAAAAGACTACAGATTTACTTTCCTAAAGGACATTGGGGAACCAATTTGATTTTTACAACAATCTATCAGTTTCATGGTCACTGACTTGTTTTTAATTCCCACATTATACAATTCTCAAACTGTCATGGAGGGAATTCATCTGATGTTCTCTGGGTTATGAGCCTGGAATACAAATTCTGTGTCTATTCCATCAATACTTTTCATAAATTTAAAGACTTCTATCAGGACCCTCTTCAGCCTTCCCTTTTCAAGACAAAAGACCCAATGTGTTCATCCTTCCCTAGCAGATACAACCTCACAGTTCTGGTATCATTCTTGTAAATCATTTTTGCACCTCTCCAGTGCCTCAATATAATTTTGATAATATAGGCAACTTGATCTGTGCACAGTACTCCAAGTGTGGTCTAACCAAGCTCAATCCTAATAGAAGACCATTCCAGCAAATGGCTCATGTACATTGCACTCATAGTTAATGATTTCCAGAGAGCTCCAGAGTGGCTGAGGAACTCTCAACAACTGAAGAGTTTATGACTAGATTTCAAATTCTCTGGGGTAATGGGATTAGCCCCAAAAAGGAAACTCTGATTTGGGCCTGAAAATTGCTCTCGATATCATTGGAGAAGCCTCACATTCCCTATTTATGCCTCATTTATTATGGCACCACCTCTATATGGCCCCTTGTGTTCTTTCTTTAGGGACATGGGAATAGTTAGATGAAAAAATACGATGCTCCATCCAGTTCTTGGTCTAGATGATGGTCCATCACCTTCTACCATCCTGATAGTTGGGTGATATAACAATAGTGGAGTTGCTGACTGATCATAGCTATCAATTAAACTAGTCTACAACAGACTCAGAGATGATGTGATGAAAATCCCCAGAGGCGGAGAGCTTTGGGAACCATAGGTCCAAAGTCATCTGTTCCTCCTGAACATGCCACACTTCTGTCTCAAAGTAATCAACAGATTAGCACGCAGGTTAAATTGGAGGTTGTTTCAAATTCTACACTGTGTCGCTGAGGCTGGAATTTTCCAACCCCACCCTGGTGCTAGGTTTCCCTGTGGCGGGACCGACAAGCCATTGAAATCTCCGTTCACTTCAGTGGGACTGGAAGATCCCGCTGGCATGAGGGGCTGGAAAATTCCAGCCTGAGGGTCTGGGAAAATCTTTGATGCATGCATGGTCTCAGCTCGGCTGAGAGCCTTGAATTGCTTTCTTGGCCAAGTGTCCACCTTGCCCATGGAAACCTGGGTTTGCGTCCTGCATATCATCGCCTTTGCTTGTTCCCAATATTACTGGAGCATCTTCAAACCCAGCACACTGGAAGTAATAGTTGTAAAGCACTTTATCGAGGGTCATTCGGCTTTGGATGATGGTGTGGACATGCAGTACCAAATTGATTTCCCATTATACATCCACCAACATCAGAAAAAATGGGTATAATAGGTGGCTGAATTAATATATAATTTTACTATCAGCCCCATTAATGTCTGCAGGAATTAACTAGAGGGCTTACTTTGCTTAACATCAATCCTTTTGGAAAATTTCAGCAGTTCCTGGAGACATGTGAACTAATAGTGTGATTTTGAGCCTCCTTCAAACTCTCCAATGTAATAAAATTTGCCTGGGGTCTATTTTCTTAAAAGTTCCCTGATGATTCATTAGACATGGGCCATCTTATCCTAAGAAGTAAAGTGTTTTTGCTGAAAAAAGAGATATGTTGCCAAAGCTTTTCATCTTGCACTCATCAGGACAAACACAAGAATGCCAAATTTCAAATGATCACAATAATTTATACTACAGGAGAAAAGGTGTTGATTAACGTTAGTAGCCAAGGCATTGTCATGAAGAAACCAAATATATTGGATCCATTCTCTGCAACCAAAAGGTATATGTTCAAGCTTTGCACTTATTTTGAATTACTTGGGAGCTTGGGGAGTCAATAGTTCCCCATTGCTTTTCCCATGGCAACACCTTAGCCAATCGAAGTTAACTTGCTAACCAATCAGCGCCCTTTTCTCCTGCAGTATAAATAGTTGTGATCATTTGAAATTTGGTATCCTTGTGTTTGTCCTGATGAGTGCAAGACAAAAAGCTTCAGCAACATGTCTTTTCAGTAACATTCAAGTATTTATTTTCTGCATCTTCCTCTGCTTCCAATTCATCCATTTTTCCATTAAAGAATACAATAGTCTCCGTCTCAACCACTCCCAATGCTCACCCCTCCACCACCGCTAAATTGTTCATTTATCTCGTTGCCATTTTTTGCAAGCTTGCTGTGCACAAATTAGTTGCCACATTTTTTGCATTACAACAGAGCCTATACCTCAAACATACTTTCTTGCCTGTAAAGGACTTTGAGATTGTGAAAGTCATTGCATAAGTGCAAGTCTTTCTTTTTCATTACTGACTTCCCAACCAGAAGAAATAACCTTTTTGCATTCACCCCATCGAAAGTCTTCACAGCTTTAAAAACCTCAATTAAACCTCCTGTTAAATTTCAATGGTCACACGCCAGGAATTTCTGCAGTAATCGCACCAATTTGCTTCCATAACTTTGTCAGAAGATCATAGCTTCACCAGGTTTTCTGCAGAGGTTACAGTGGCTGATACCGGTGCAGGTATCTCTTTCCTCCTCGGAACTGTCGTTTGCCAACACTGGCATCATTCTGGTGAATCTCTGCTGTATTTTCTCCAATGTCCTAACTATGAGGAGAATGTGGAACCTGCTACTAAATGGAATGGTTGAGTTGAATAGCATATATACATTTGATGGGAAGCTAGCTATGCACATCAGAGAGAAAAGATTGCAAGGTTATGTTGATAGTGTAAGATAAATAATGGGGGAAGGAGACTAGAGTGGAGCATAAGAACCAGCATAGACCTGTTGGGCTGAAGAGCCTGCTTCTATGCTGTGTATACTATGTGATATGATAGGACACCCAAAACTGTACACAATACTGTAAACAATTAGCATTGCTATCTCTGCATCTGAATCATGCAACTTGCGCAAAAAAACCACCAACCCCAAGTAGCCTATGTGGTTTTTACTACATATTTTTAAAGAAAGAAATCACTATTTTCGGGCACATATCGACCAGACTTTTTTACTTGGGCAAGAATTTTAGTGGTTCCTCCACCAATCACAAAACTGGTAATTCTCAACATGTAGCAATCTGTTCTATTCCAGCACTCTTTCTCAATTATTCATGACCCGTCCAGCCCAGTCATAAATATCAAGTCAGATGCATTGGGTGTGAAACTTATTCTCCTAAATTTCCCTGCTGTTTCCCCATTTGTAAATTTCTTGACCTTGCAACCGTCTCAATTCCATGACACACAAACTGATGCTGCCAAATGTACTTCCAATTGCACTAAATTAATAAACACCCAGCAAGGCAGACGATTGTTAGAGCAAGATGTGTTGTCACTAATAGTAAATTTTATCCCCTAAAGTGGCAAGAAAAGCTTGACTCCTCCCCTAACTAACAATTACTGTCCGTGCTCTTTGTCGATCAACATGACTTCGAGAGAATGTGGATCTTCTTCAATTGGCAATGTGCCAACCTTCACTTCCATTCACAGATTAGCCACAAGTAATTGTCTTGCTACCAGACCCATGTAAAACTGGAAAACAGAGCCCAACATGGCAAACTTTGATGTTAACAACTTGCGTTTAGACTATGGTTTTCTTGTAGCAAGATGTCCCAAGGGATTTCACAGGTATGGTAGCAGACAAAATTTGATACCGAGTCACACAAAGAGATATTAAGGCAGGAAACCAAAAGCTTAGTCAAGGAGGTGGGTCTTAAAGGGCAGCTTAAAGAAAAGAGATAGAGGCAGGGAGGGGCATTAGGGAGATGTTGAAGGAGGGAATTCTAAAGTTTCGAGGCTTGGTAGTTGAAGTCATGACTGCAATTGTGGGACAAAGGGAATCGGGATGTGAAAGAAGCCAGAATTGGAGAAGTGCAGAGTTCTTGGAATGTTTTAGGGCTGAGGGAGGCTATAGAGATACATTGAGGGTGAGGCCATGGTAAGAGCTGAAAATAAGGATGAGAATTTCATTATCGAGGCCCTGCTGGACCAGGAGCCAATGTAGGTCCACAAGCACACAATTGATGGGTTGAGAGGGGAGTGTGGGCCCTGCTGGTTTGAATGGCACACTTGCTGTGATTTGCCAGCCTGAGGCCCAGGCCTTAATAATGTAGTCCAGGCCCAAATACTGCCTATACTCAGTGGGAATGATGTGAACCTGGTGGGTGGGATTAGGTTGAGCATGGGTTGAGGGACCCAGGGGAAAGCAGGTGGGAGGTTTGGGGTAGCAGAGGCCCTACTTTTTTCCTTGTCGGATACAGAGGAGCACTCCTGCTCCTTCCTGACTAGGCCGACACCAGAGTCTGAATGGATGGCTGCATGTTAAAATGGCCTCAGGTTCTGATTCCTGTGCCTGGATGTTTTGTACTGTATAAGTAGGCTTCTTAAAAGTGAGCATCATCAATGATTTTACGATCACTTATTACTTTTTGGTTTGAGAGTTCGTTCTTTCCTCACCCATGTCAGATGTCAGCTGTCAACTGTGGTTCAGTTGGTAACACTATTGCCTCTGAGTCAAAAAGGTTTGTGGGTTCATAACCAACTCTAGAGACTTGAGATAACCAAGGCTGACAGTCCGAGTGCAAGCACTGAAGGAATGTTGCACTGTTGGAGGTGCCATCTCTCAGCTGAGACATTAAATTGAGGCTCCATCTGCCCTGTCAGATGGATATAAAAGATCAGGGGAATTCTTCCTGGCATCTGGGCCAATACTTATCCCTAAACCTAATCACATTGCTGCTTATGGGACCTTGGCTGCAGCATTTCCTGCATTACAACAGTGACTACCCTTCAAAAGTGCTTCATTGGCTGTGAAGCACTTTGCAGTGTTGTGAGGTACTAACTATTTTGTTAACCATCTTCATGCTATATTGGTCTCCGCAGCCTGTGTTTCCAGGTCTGACAGTGAGGTAGCAGCGTGTCTTCCACTTGCATGCATGAGAAAACCTCCCACTAACAGGAAAGGCGATGAGAGCGACTCAGCAAGAAGGCTGGTGTTGAGGCAGGTTTATGCCCACCAGGTCTGCACCTAGTCTAATGAGCTCCACTGGGATGGATGGCTATCAGTCACATCTCTTCACTCCAGCACCAAATTCCACATCAGCAGCTCATGTCCAGTCATCAAACAACCACAGGGCATGAAATAATTGGGAAGTGTAAAGATTCTGCTTTCCATATTGCAAAAAAATAACAATCAGAAGTCGGTCATTCCCTCTGCCCTGTCCCTGCCAATTAGCATTGCAACTGGGAATCCGTTATATTAAAGGTCTCTGCGCTCATTTTGCTTGCAATGGGACAGATTTGTGCTTTTTAATGCATCGTATCTAATCCGCGTCCCCTCCTGCTACCCTCTTGTTTTTCATTTGCTATTAACTTGCTGCAACGTAGTTTAAATGTGGTTTCATCTCCTTAGTTCAAAAATGAAGCACTTACATCAAGGTCATTGTTCGAGGGGAATTCTCTGCGGGAAAGCGTATGAAAAGCTCCCGATATCTAAAGAATAATCAAAATATTTTATATTAAATATTTATCAGTAATCTTTGGCTGTTGCTAATTGCACTGAATCTGAAGCATTCACTGCAGTCTTTCTCTCCTCAAAGGCTTACATTTTAATTTGGATGTTATAATTGCAATGAAGATGCATTGGAATGATAGAGTGAAAGGAAAGCTGCATTTTAAATCCCTGTTTCTATGGCAGTAATAGCTTCCTCCAACTGAAACATGCCGACCAGGACAATGTACCTTACAACCAGGCTGTCAAGTGTACACAAAGCCCCAAACCCTGAAAGATCAGCATTAAGTGTAGCAGCAATGTTGGATATTTATTTATTAATTAGCTCATGCTGTAACCAATTGAAATTCAAACATTAATTTCACTGGCAGCCCGTCAATCCAATGTGCCACTTAGAACTGGAACAGATTCCTGTCAGTCTTTATCATAGTAGCTTACATCACAGAAGAGGCCATTCAGCCCTTTTTGCCTGTGGCAGCTCTTTGAAAGATCTATCCATTTAGTCCCATTGCCCTGCAATATTTCCCCATGGCTCTGCACTTTTTTATTTTAAATTTTCAAGTGTATATTCAGATTCCTTTTGAAAGTTTCTACTGAATCTGCTTCCACTGCCCTTTAAAACAGCACATTCCAATCCACATCTCCACAATTCCCTAAGTAAAGAAAATTCTCCTCATCTCCATTACCCCCTCACCCCCAGCCCTGCCCCAGCCATCTCCGGTTCTTTTGTCAATTACCCCCAAAGTCCTCAGGATACCGTCCCTGCTGATATGTGGAATTCTAGCTATCGTATCGAAACCTTTCATAACTTTGAACACATATTAAATCCACCCCCCACCCCTTGCCTTATCTGTCCCAAGGAGAATAATCCCGACTTCTCCAGTCTTTCTGTACATGCGAAGTCCCTCATCTCCAATACCATTCTGGTAAATCTTTGCACTCCCTCCAAGGACAGAATTTTGCCCTTGTCTGGTGGGCTTGGCAGGGGCGGTCGGGAAGCTGCCTGTGATTGGGGGCCGGAACCCGATTTCATGCTGGCCGGCCCAGCGTGAAACCCGAGCGGCAGCGCTGCCTGTGTGGGCGGGGGAGGAGGGCAAGCGGGGCAAGCAGGGAACTTGACATGCGCACACGAGCGTGCACTTGAAAATCTCCCTGAGGCATGGAGCTGCCTCAAAGGCATTAACAGCTTTCAAATAATAAAAAAAAAATAACGATTTTAAAAATGTTATAAAACATGTCCCCACATGTGGCTCTGTCACATGAGCAGGGACGTGCAATAAATGAAATGTAAAATGTTTTATTTTGGTCTCATTTGCTGTTGGAAGCCTCACTCTGCCTGCGGATGAGGTTTTCTAAGAAGTGCAAAAGCCACTTGGCCTTTTTGCCTGCCCGCCAACTGCAGGGTTGGACTGCCCCGCCAACTGCAGGGTTGGACTGCCCCGCCAACTGCAGGGTTGGACTGCCCCGCCAACTGCAGGGTTGGACTGCCCCGCCAACTGCAGGGTTGGACTGCCCCGCCAACTGCAGGGTTGGACTGCCCCGCCAACTGCAGGGTTGGACTGCCCCGCCAACTGCAGGGTTGGACTGCCCCGCCAACTGCAGGGTTGGACAGGCAACGAAAAATTTAGGTTTACTACATTTTTAACGACCTTAATAGACTTTTTGATTGTCGGCAGGCGCGCTGCCAATTCCTTCATGCGCCCACCAAACGAAATATCACGCGACTGCGCATTGACGTTGGGACGTCTCTCGCTTGAGCGGGTTGGGCATGTGCCCGCCTGCTGAGGTAAAAATTCTGCCCCAAGGCTTTCTGTTGCTGAGGACTGCAGCAGAGGACTCACCATGCTAGAGGTCTTGGCTATGACCCCTGTACCCTTTAACTCAAAACATCTTTGATTATGCACCAATTCTTGATTATTTTTTAAATACTAGTTGATCGCCCTTGGCATATCTCACAGCTGCTTTACCAGGACTGGTGTATTCTACCATGCAACACTCAATGGATTATTCTGCTGCTAAGGTGATGCAGAGTTCATTCAAGTTCACCCAGTCTAACTGTGGTAGATAGTCACCTCCTGAGGTCAGCTGTTGGCTAATTCCTCTTATGAGCATCCTGAGGTCAGTGCGAGGGTGATTGTGCTGCTCCTCCTTTTTTAGGCCACAAAAACAGCAGAAAATGATTTAGCTTTCATTTATAATGAAATGCAACACTTTCAAATATGACACTAAAATATAAACGTTCAAATATAGATGGTCTCGGTGAATATCTTGTTCAGCAAGATGAAGTTCCCTACTTCCAGGGAATTGAACGTTCTCCTAGTTTTGCCCCTATATCAGTATTAAGACCAGTTATAGTGTGGATTCAATATAGAGTAGCCAGCATATAGACCCAGCAATGTATCTTGAACCCAACCTCTAAATTGCATTATATCACCCCTTTCCCTCACCCATACTCCTGACTGAGTCCATGTGGCATTGCCAAATTGGTGGCAAATTGTGAGAAATTTTGTGGTGTGGACTGGTGCCCAGTAAAATTGGATTGAAACTTTCCAAATGTCAATGTGGGGACCCTTAGAGGCAGCATAGAAGGGGAAATTTTAAGCTCAAATGTCTGGTTCCAGAGATGAAAGGGGTGCGTGCTAACATATTGCACCACATAGTCTCCTCAAACCATCAACTTAAATGGAGACTGTGGTGGTTTATTAAACTCATATGGACCAGTGGGGAAATAAAGACGTCGTAAAATAAAATGGTGCTAAATAATGGAAGGAAAGTAATTTATATATTAGGAGCAAAGAGCTGGAGGGAGGTAAACATTACAAGTGCCACATGGAAATTAGCACGTAGATTGCTTTTAAGGGTAAGCTAGAATGTATATAAGGGAAAGATAAACATGAGAGAGAAAAGAATAGAAGGCTGTATTGATAGGGTTAGACAAAGAAGACTGGGAGGAAGCACGTGTGGTGCACAAACACCAGCATGGATCAATTGGGCTGAATGGCCTGTTTCTGTGCCCTATGTTCTATAATTTTATATTTCAACCAGACGATCCAATTCAAAGCATTTTAAAAACAGGTCTGTTCTCTCCATTTTCTTGAACTTTCTCCATCTACAGGTACCTCTCCTGCTCCCTCTATCTTCCTTCAGGTGAGAGGCCTCTATAGTTTGTGCCATGGCATTGTCATTGGAGCCACCGGTGCCCCTCCATGATCAGTCAACTGGAGGCACTATTTGAGCACTATTAGAGAGCCTGAAGATGCAAGAGACTAGAGTAATTTAGCCCAGAGACTTAAATTAGTAGGTTTCTATTTTTTATCTCAGTTTTCTCATTAGAATCTTTTGCCTCCACTCCCCTTCCCTTCTCTCCCCATAGATTAATTTCCAACTCAAAGAAGATTCTCAGCTCTCGCATCAGCAAGAGTACATTGGCTATATCATCCTCTTATTTGTCCTCTTTCCAGTAAAACACTCGCCAGCTTCTCAGGGTGTCTGGGCACGTTACCTCCTGCTCTTCCTCAATCTACCACATGTACATGAAGGGTTAACAACCCTTCCAGATTGCCTAGCATTTAAAGATCAACCCCTCTCGTAATTTTGGGAACAATTCAGGAGAAATGTTGTAGGGGCGATTAAGGAAAATCTGACACGGGCCAACAAAGTTGTTTGGCTGACAATCACCAGTCATCCAATCAGCTAAAGAAAAGTCAATTTGCTTTCCAATGGGCGTGGGAGGCTGGCTCACCATGAGTATTTTTTAATTCAGTTAAGGGATGTGGGCTTCGCTGGCCAGGCCAGCATTTATTGCCCATCCCTAATTGCCCTTGAGATGGTGGTGGTGAGCAGCCTTATTGAACCACTGCAGTCCTTGTGGTGTAGCTACACCCACTGTGCTGTTAGGGAGGGAGTTCCAGGATTTTGACCCAGTGACAGTGAAGGAATGGCGATATATTTCCAAGTCAGGATGGTGAGTAGCTTGGAGAGGAACTTCCAGGTGGTGGTGTTCCCACGTACCTGCTGCCCTTGTCCTTCTAGATGGTAGTGGTTGTGGGTTTGGAAGGTGCTGCCTAAGGAGCCTTGGTGAGTTTCTGCAGTGCATCTTGTAGATGGTACACACTGCTGCCAGTGTGCGTCGGTGGTGGAGGGAGTGAATGTTTGTGGAAGGGATGCCAATCAACTGGGCTGCTTTGTCCTGGATGGTTTCTAGCTTCTTGAGTGTTGTTGGAGCTGCACTCACCCAGGCAAGCAGAGAGTATTCCATCACACTCCTGACTTGTGCCTTGTAGATGGTGGGCAGGCTTTGAGGAGTCAGGAGGTGAGTTACTTGCTGCAGGATTCCTAGCCTTTGACCTGCTCTTGGATCCACAGTATTTATATGGTGAGTCCAGTTCAGTTTCTAGTCAATAGTGATCCCCAGGATGTTGATAGTGGGGGATTCAGTGATGGTAATGCCATTGAATGTCAAGGGTTGATGGTTATATCCTCTCTTGTTGGAGATGGTCACTGCCTGCCACTCGTGTGGCGTGAAGTTACTTGTCACTTGTCAGCCCAAGCCTGGATATTGTCCAGATCTTGCTGCATTTGGACATGGATTTTTTCTGCATTGGTCAAGTGACCAATGACAGGAGCGGGGGGTTGGGTGGGGGGGGGGAGGTGTGGGGGGGGTGGGGGGGGAGGGGGTGGAAATGAGGGGCAGTTGGAGGTAGGAAATCCATGAAGAAACCTCCCAGCGTTATTTTGACGACCCCACTTGAGCCTAAACACTCTGACTTGCTATGTGGAATTTAACAATTTCACCTGCTGATCTGTCACCAAATACATTGAATGACAAAGCAAAGTGAAAAATTTTAAGTTTCTGTTCTAAATTATTAAATCACAGGCTTTTTAATTGTACCATGGTGCAATACTGAATGCTTTTTGAATGCCAGTAGCACCTTACCTCTTCCAATTGTTAAAACACATGAAAGGAAATGCTCCCAAGATGCTCCTGATTATTAAAATCGAGCAACATAAACCATACATTTTCCCTTTTAATTTGCAAAGCTTTAATCACATCAGCCCCTTGTTTACCTAGAGTGGTAGTGTGTTTAAATGTAGGGGCTTGCCGTTCTTCATTGCTTATCCTCGCCTTCAACTCTCAAAGCATGAGACCAAGAGATTGAACTGAATGAGCTTTCATGAGTTCTGCTGCTGCCCCAGTCATACAGCAACAACAACTTATATTTATATAGCACCTTTAATGTAATAAACATCCCCTGGCACTTCACCCAAGCATTATCAAACAAAACATGACACTGGGCCACAAGAGGTAGGTTTTAAGGAATGTCTTAAAGGAGGAAGGAGAAGAGAGGTGGAGAGGTGCAGGGCAGGAATTCCAAAGCACGGGGCAGAGGCAATTGAAGGCACAGCCACCATTGGTGGAGCGATTAAAATAAGAGGTACTCAGGAGGCCAGAATTAGAGGAGCACAGATATCTCGGAGGGTTGTGGGGCTGGAGGAGATTACAGGCACAGTGAGAGGTGAGGCCATGGAGGTGTTTGAAAACTGGGATGAGAATTTTAGAATCAAGCTGTTACTTGACTGGGAGCCAGTGAGCACAGGCACGACGGGTGAGTGGGTCATTCACATTTGGACCTCATTTTTGGGGTAAGAAAAGCCCGTAGCAAATTCAGACCATGAGCTCTCTTCGTATTGCTTATTCCTGCAGGACATCTGTGAAATTGGAACAGCCAACTTTTTCTAGCCTGTTCCCACCCCCACAACATCATTTCACACCAGTGCTTTTTAAAAATGCACCTGCAAGTACCTCTCTGAAAACACAGGGGACTGAGACAGATAAAGAGATTTCAGCACTTCGACACTTCCAAATCCACCCGCACCGCAGACCTTTATCTAATTTTAAAAATATATATTAAAAAAAAATCAAATGCAAAAAAAAAGCTAGATAACACTAAAAATAAAAAAAAGCATATAAAATCACAGAACAGCGCTCACAGCTGGTGGTCTCTTTGATCTGACTGCCAGAACAGTCAAGTTTGGGAACAGCAATGATGAGGAAAAGAGATAAAGGAGTGGTTTAAAGAAAAATCAAAGCTGCAGCCGCTGTGAATTTCTCTTAAACGTGCAGCTGATTTTTTTTTTTCACATTATGTTCCACATTTATGTGCGGAATGTATTCAGTGCTATCTATTAAACTGGGACCAAATCAACGAGAGTCGATTCTGGTTGGAGTTAACAGGACTAGTAAGCCCTGCTTAAAGCGTGTGAACCGATATCCCACAGAAGCCGTTCCTTTGTAAGTTATGAGCTGCTGAGCTGACTAATGTCAACGAACTGCAGGCTAGCCAAAGATTTTAATCAAGGGCCCCAAATTCTGATGCTGCATTGCTCAACTTCTGAAGTCTCTTTAATATTTTATTTAACACTTCAATATCCACCTTCTACCAGCTTACATTTTACTGCGATGCGAACAGATCAAAATCTCTGATTCTTTGGTGCATGCCTCGATATTAGCCACCCTAGAATTATTCTTATCAGTTCCCTGGCAATGCCCTAACTTTCTAATCTCTCAATAGAATCTTGGTGTGTGGTGGCCACAGTTTAACTGCATTATTTCTTATATCTTTACAGAATAAGTAAGAGAGGATACAGGGTAAAGGAAAGCAATCAGCAGAGATTTCATGGCTAGAATTGAGGAACAAGAGACGACTTCAAACTGTAATTGTAATGTAACTATAAGTGTCAGTTAGTAGCACTCTCGGCTCTGAATCACAAGCTTCCAGGTTCAAGTCCCACTTCCAGGGCTTAAGCAGATAAAGATCAAGGCTGATGATCCAGTGTAGTGCTGAGGGAGCATGACACTGCCGGAGGTGCTGTCTTTCAGATGAAACATTAAACCCAGGTTCTGCCTGCTCAGGTGGATGTTAATGGTGCTATTTTGAAGAAGAGCAGATAGTTATCCTTTGTGGTCCTAGCCAATATCTATCTCTCAAACAATAAGGTAGATTATTTGGTAATTAGCACATTTATAAATGTTGGTGGAATATGGATGTTAGGTTGTGTTACCGATACAACGAGAGAAGAAGAAGAGTGGTCTCAGGTGTCCTAGCAGCAGTGAAGTGGCAGAACGTATGAATTCAGAGTTGTTTTAAAGGGAGATTTTAATTTTCATATAGGTTGGCAAGACCAGAACAGATCAAGACGGCAGTGTAGTGAATTTTTTGAATGTGTTCAAGTTAGCTCTCTGGAGCATCATGTCCTACAGCCAGAAAGGCAGCAGTCTGTATTAGATTTAGTAATGAGTAATGAGCCAGATCTAAATGTTGTCTTAAATGTTAGATTATTACTTATCCAACAGTGATCGTAATATGATTGAATTCAATTTTTGGTTTAAGAAAGAGAAAAGGCACAGTTAAGAAGAGCCTAGATTTTGGTTAGGCTAACTTTAATGAGGTGAGTCAGAAACTGGTCAAAATTATTATTAGGTAGAACAACACATGAACTGTGGGAAGGGTTCAGAAAAGAATTTAGCAATACAGGACCAGCATAGTTCCCTACCGGACAAGAGCTCTACTTAACAAATAAACAGCATGGGTTGACAAAAGAAATGAGAGATAACATAAAACCACAGAAAAGAGCATATAAAATTACAAAGAATAGAGTAGACCCAGGGGACTGAGAGAGATATGTAGAACAGGAGAGGAAGATGAAAAGGGTAGCAAAAATAGCAAGGAATACAAAAGAAAATTGTGAGAGATATCAAGGTTAAAATCAAATGTGTTTATATATATATTTGATGTGAAAGGGAAGAGTAATATGGGATATTCATACATCAATTATGGCTCAGTTCGCAGCACTCTTGCCTTGTAGTCAGAAGGGTCTACAGTCAAGCCCTTCTCTGTGGCTTACGCAACTGTACTGGGTAACACTAGCACATGCTGAGCTGCAGGCAGCCATCATTGAGCTAACTTTATATGCACAATAATAAACTAAAAGCAAAATACTGTAGATGCTGGAGATCTGAAATAAAAACAGAAGGTGCTGGAAAAGCTCAGCAGGGCTGGCAGCATCTCTGGAGAGAGAAACAGAGATAATATTTTTTAAAATGTATTCGTTCACAGGATGTGGGCACCACTGGCAAGGCCAGGATTTATTGTGCATCCCTAATTGCCCTTGAGAAAGTGGTGATTTTGAATTCAATATGACTCTTCTTTGGAACTGAAGAGAGGTAGAAATGTGATGGGTTTTATGTTGTTGAAAAATTGGGGGTGGCGGGGGGTGGTGGGTGGCGATGTGGGGGGAGGTCAGGTGGAACTCAAGACAAAATCAGGAATAGGATTGAGGGTGGGGGAGATTAAATACCAAAAATGTCATGGAACAAAAGGCAAAATTAATGGTAGTTGTAAAGAAACAAAGTATTGGTCCAGAGTAGGTGTTAATAGCAGAATAAGGGTCAGTTCTGAAAGCAAAAAAACATGAAAACAAGATACAAACTGGTATTTGGGTAACACAATTCAAATTAGAGGACAGAATTCATGGTATGAAACTGTTGAACTCAATGCTGAGCCCAGAAGACTGTAAAGTGCCTAATCAGAAGATGAGGTGTGCTTCCTCCAGCTTGTGTTGGGCTTCAGTGGAACATTATAGCAGGCCAAGAACAGAATAAATAAACTTGATTTACACGTAGCGCAACAGGAAGGGCAGCAAATACAGTTCTAAACCACACTCCCTCCCCACTCCTAAAAACAACTTATAAATCAAAATGTAAAACGGTACATTGTGAGGGCATTGAGCCCTTGAAGTTTAGCACCTGTGGGAGTGAAAGTTGGTTGACTGGAGGTTGTAACATTTAAAGTACAGAACGTATGAAATTTTGATGCATTGGGCCCTGCCTCAAGGCAGAGGCTGAACCCTGTTGGGACATATAACAGGACACAGATCATTCAAGCAACTGTTGTTGGCAGCAGCTCAGCCGGGGTCTGGGACCGTGTAGGTGAATAGACGCTAGTATGCAGCCTGGCCAATGCAGTGGGATGCAGTCTTAGTAGAAGGTTGGTGCAGCTGGAAAAGAAGACCAAAAAGGCTCCACCTGGGAGCAGATCTGAGGGAATAGTAAGCCTTTTGGGTGAGGATTGTACCTGTGGTACTTGGGTGGAGTAAAGTTGCTGTTGGCAGGGTATTAGGCTAGTTCCTAGAAGGAGAGGAGCTTAAATTCCACATGAGGATTACAGAGTTTGAAGGACTTTGTGACGCTCTGTGATCCACAAAACCTGATTACTGCTGGGTCAATTTGTAAACTTTGACTTAGTTGTGACTGCCATTTAAGGTGCAACTAATAGTCAATACTCGTCCACAATTTGCCTGTTAATTCATGGTTACCTTATGTTAATTCTGGATGTTAGAGTATAGGATAGATAACATTTAGTGTTTTCTTTGTTGGCTCTTGTATAGTAAGAATTCTTCTTTGTGTTTTAAACCATGGAATCTTGTGGCTTTATTATTTGAGAAAATAACTGGGATTTCATCTACTTAAAAAGAAGGCTGCTGGTCCCTACTGAGTTCGTACCAACATCTGTATAATTTCTCAGAGTACAATATGACAAAACCGACATCAATAATGCCTGAAATTTAAAAGATTGGGTGGCATATTTGTTTTTACTGATATCACAACCAATACACATATATAACCAATATTACCAGAGTAATTTACATGTTTAAAAAAATTGTTACCCTTCACTCCAATATGACTTTAACAAAAATATCATTTGTCAAGAAATAATGAAAAGAACAGCTTTATTTTTTCTTCCTTCCTACATATTTTCAATTAACCTATCTGGCTTCTTTCTCTTCTCATCTGGGTATTTCCTTCCACATCCATTAGATCGACTCTGCTATCTCAACATCTCTGACCTGGTCAACCTTGAACTTTGACTTTGATGACCAACTGTACTTAATGGTTGGGACATGGCATTGATTGTCTCAATCAAAGACCCTGATTTACTTTACTCTGCCATCTGGCAATAATACTGGCAAACTTCCACTTTCTTTTTGACTTCCATTTTCTCTCTGACTTTCACTTTAGGCTATAGGAGGAATTTGTGTATTATACTCTCATGCTCTCCCTTTGCCAGGTTTCCTCGAGTCATAGAGTTATAAAGCACAGAAACAGGCCCTTCAGCCCATTGTGCCGGCCCTCAAGCACCTACCAATTCCAATCCCATTTTCTAGCACTTGGCCCGTAGCCCTGTTTGCTATGGCATTTCAAATGCTCATCTAAATACTTCTTAAATGTTGTGAGCAAATGATACACACCGCGCTGATGGAGTCACTCTCCAATCTTTGCCAAATACATGGATGCACATAGTTTCTTTACAATGATTCCAATCACATACTTGGCCTTATCACCTCAATGCTTTTTCGACATGGCCTTCTGACCAGCAGTGAACTCTCCAAGTTTCATGCCTGGTCTATCATGACTCATCTTCACTTTTTCTTGCTTTTCTCCTACTTTGCTATTGATGTCAGGCTTAAACCAACTAAACCTTGTGTGTTTAAACACTAACCCATAAGGTGAGAAACTTGTTATAGACTAGGGATTTATTCTGTAAGAGAACAGAAAATTGTCCAGCCTGTGTCAAAGAGAAACATGGAAATTACTACCTAGCTTGTCACATTGCAAATACTTCTGCAAAGACCTCTTCACAACCAGTACACTTCTTCCTGTGGCATCATTTAATGCTGGGTGATATGATGGTATTAGACTATGTTTGACTCCATTCTTACTCAGAAATATTTCAAACTCTTCTGACATAAACTGTGAACCATCATCTGATACCACATTTCTGGCAACCCATAAATTGCAAATTGACTTCTCAAAACCTCAGTAGTTTTGACACTGATGGTATTGGGCATAGGCTCAACATTTATCCACTTGTTATAGCTATTGATCAAAATAAGTTACTGTTTCCTTTCCACCTCAAAGAAATTGACATGTGCTCGTTCCCATGATTTTCTTGTGTTTGACCATAGAATGAAAGGAACCTTTATTGGCCCATTTTTCATTCTGAGACACATCACAACTTTTTACCAACTCTTCAATATCTCTATCTATTTTTGGATACCAAAAATAGCTTCTTGCTAGTGCTTTGATACAGACCATCCCTGCGTGCTCTTGATGAAGTTCCTCTAACAAGCTCTCTCTAAACCTTGGAGGAATAATGACTCTTAAACCTATAGGAGACAGCCTTTATCTATATTCAGTTTACTTCTATGTGTGAAATACTCCTGTAATTTCTCATCATCACATGCATTGATGATACAATTGAGCACTTTATTGAGCTTCACATCCTTGTGAGTTTCTTCACTAATTTTTCTGACAGACATTTTTAAAAATTTGTTCATGGGGTGTGGGTGTTGCTGACTAGGCCAGCATTTATTGCCCATCCCTAATGTCCCTTGAGAAGGTGGTGGTGAGCTGCCTCCTTGAACCGCTGTAGTCCCTGTGGTGCTTGTCCACCCACAGTGCTACTGAGGAGGGAGTTCCAGGATTTTGACACAGCGACACTGAAGGAACAGCGATATATTTCTAAGTCAGGTTGGTAAGTGTCCTGGATAGGCACTTCCAGGTGGTGGTGTTCCTCCCTGGCTGCTTCCCTTGTCCTTCTAGATGGTAGTCAGTGGTTTGGAAAATGCTGTCTAAGGAGCCTTAGTGAGTTCCTACAGAGCATCTTGTTGAAGGAACACACTGCTGCCACTGCGTTGATGGTAGAGGGAATGAATTTTTGCGGTTGGAGTGCCAGTCAAGCTAGCTGCTTTGTCCTGGATGGTGTCAAGCTTCTTGAGTGTTGTTGGAGCTGCACTCATCCAGGCAAGTGGAGAGTATCCCATCACACCCCTGACTTGTGCCTTGTAGATAGATGATGGACAGTCTTTGTGTATGTAAGGTAGTTCCCAGGTAATTCAGTGGCTAGAGATGAATCATTCTTCATGGGAAATCTTGAAAGAGTGTTTGCATTTGCATGGTCTGCTGACTTAGGATATTTAATATTGTACTGACGGCTAACTTAGTCATTTGGCCCTCCTTGCTCAAAGACCACGTTGTGTTCTCTTAGCATTTCCTCAACATCAGTCATACTCTTACTGATCTCTACTGTAAATAACTCAGCCCATTTTAACTTAGTCTTCTTAAGCCAATTTCTTCCCAAGAGGGAGACTTTGTTCCCTCCTCCGACCACCAATGACAAGCTATAGCATGCAACATCGTATTACACCCTAACATTAACTTTACCTAACACAGGGATACTGTTTTTGGAATAACTAGTCGGTTTCACACCAGTTTTGCATAAGGGAATGTGTCTTAGGGATGTCTTGGACTCTCCTGCTGAGACAACAGACATGGCTGCAGCTGTTTCAATGATAAAAGTAAATTGTGAATTTCCGAGTTTCATTTTTACTGTGAGTGGCGGAATTAAATCTTCAGCTCCTTTACTCTTATCTCCATATACTATTTTTCTTGCTCTCTGACTGGGTACAACTCTCGATCTTCCTGCTTGATAACATCAGCTTTGGTTTCCAGACTTATCATGTGCACACTCGAGGATTTCCAGTCTCTTGAGCTATCTTTAGATCTACCACACCTTGATTTGGCGGTTGGCTGCTCCCTGGAGCTTTACCACCACCTGAAGCACTACTGTTCCCTCTACTCCTGCATGCCACCTGAATATGACCAACTTTTTCAATGGTATAGCACTTTGACAGGGGCATTTAAATGGTTGGTAGTTACCATGGCAATGGTAGCATCTATATTTCTGACTTTGAGGCTTTGAACTTGGCTGCCGTGGTCAGTATGTTGCTGAAATCCAATGGCCACCTTCTGCTGCCTCAGGAAAAGAACTCCTTGCAATTTGCGACTATCCCCTTCTTCCATTCCCATGGCTGTCACCTTGTTGGATCCTGGTCACTAGTTTAGTTGGACTAATGCATCCGTGTTGCATACTTGTTTCGGGATGGCTGAGTTGGTACCATAGAGTAGATCAGCAGACGGTTCTTGTGTAGAACACATTCTATTTATTTACAAAGGAACTTAGCAACTGTACTTGTGTGCTTACAACTCAAACCCTGTCTCTACTTTAAAGACTCTAAGTCTAGACTACTCACTACTGACTACTGACTACTAAGGTAGCCCATGCTACTCTGCTATTGGATTCTAAGATCATGTGATCTTTCATTGTAACATTCTTCTTAAAGGTATATTACACATCAGATTACCGCACACCTATTCTTGGGTTTCCTTCCACATCAGCTTATTTCCTTTGCTTAAAAGCTTGGCTTGGATTTTTTGTTCTTTTTAGCATCCTATGAATGTATCTCTCTGGTTGATTTCTAAGTTCATGCCATTCTCATAGTGATGAGAGAGTTTCCTTAATTCGAGAATGTAATCTGCAACAGTTGCAGGTGGCAACTGCTTCCTTTGATGGAACATAACTCTCAGTGTAATTTCATTCTTAGTTGTCCAATGATATGAATTCAGAATATCATTAATGTCAGCATCTTCCATAGTACCAGTGTCTCATGGACAATATTAGTTTTACACTATCTCAAAAACATCTGGCCCCATCATGGTGAGGGAAACATTTACTTTATCTCATCTCCTATTTTATTTGTTTTCAGCCAAATGTGTAACCTTCATTCAGAATTACATCAGTCCTCTTTGTTAGGGCTGAAATCCCCCATTGACCTAAATATGTCTTCAGTGCTATTTTTTCCAATTACATACCGTGCTGACTCACTGTGTACCCGAAGATGATGTGCACACAGAGCAATCTCTCAAATTGCTCAAACTTCCTCAAAATCAAATTTAGGTGTTTCAGAATTGTGTCATAATTTCCTTCAGTTCTTAATTTCTCAAATTAAACGTATAAGAAGATTTTACCCCAGCTTTGTTGACATCTCTCTGTCATGCATTGCATTGAAATAGGCTAACACATGCTCAACTACAGGCAACAGACATTTATTTACACCTCCCCAACAGAGAGTGCAGCGGAGAAGGCTCTACACTACAAGCACAAAATCAAAGCTGACACTCCAGTACGGTGCTAAGAGTGTTGCACTTTCGGAGGTGCTATCTTTTGGGTGAGATGTTAAGCCAAAGGCCCTGTCTCTGCTCTCTGGTGGATAGAGAAGATCCCATGGCACTATTTGAGGAAAGAGCAGGGGAGTTATCAGTGTCCTGGCCAATTTTTCTCCCTCAATCAACATCACAAAAACAGATTATCTGGCCTTTATCACCTTCATGGGAGCCTGCTGTGTGCAAATTGATTGTCATATTTCCTACACTACAACAGTGACTACACTTCAAAAGTACTTCATTGTCTATAATACGCTTTGGGCAGAATTTTGACTCGGCGTGCAGGCATGTGGCTGACACACTCGAGTGTAAAGTAGCGCGTGATGATGTCATGCGTCAATTAAGAACTGGATCTCAGTGAAGTTAAAATAAACAAAGGAACAGTAGAAACAGTATTGGAGTAAAGAATTCACAAATCTCCAGGACCTGACTCCAGGGTTTACAAGAAAATTGCAGATGCTTTTTCCGAAAACTTGAAAAGCTCCACTGATTCAGGAATTGCCCATTTAGTTTGAAAAACTGCAAATATAACTCCATTGTTCAAAAAACGGGTGAGATAGGGAAAAAAATCAGGGAATTATAGACCTTTAGTTTAACATCTGTTGTGGGAAAGATATGGAACCTATAATTATGGACTGAGTGACCGAACATTTAGAGAAATATGAGCTGATTAAGCAGGCCCATTATGGATTTGTTTGTCTAACAAATCTCATTGAATTTTTTGAAGCACTAATTAAAGTGGTAGACTGAGGAACATCTTTGGATGAAGTTTATCTGGACTTTCAGAAGGCACTCAATTAAGTTCCACATAAGAGACTGCTAGCTGGAATTAAAGCTCCTTGAATTGAAGGTATTTTTTTTTTTAATTCATTCATGGGATGTGGGCTTTGCTGGCTGGGCCAGCATTTATTGCACATCTCTAGTTGCCCTTGAGAAGGTGCTGGTGAGCTGCCTTCTTGGACCGCAGCAGTCCATGTGGTGTAGGTACACCCACAGTGCTGTTAGGAAGGGAGTTCCAGGATTTTGACCCAGCAACAGTGAAGGAACGGTGATATATTTCCAAGTCAGGATGGTGAGTGACTTGGAGGGGAACTTCCAGACGGTGGTGTTCCCATCTATCTGCTGCCCTTGTCCTTCAAGGTGGTAGTGGTTGTGGGTTTGGAAGGTACTGTCTAAGGAGCCTTGGTGAAGTCCTGCAGTGCATTTTGTAGATGATACACACTGCTGCTACTGTGCTTCGGTGGTCGAGTGAGTGAATGTTTGTGGATGCGGTGACAATCAAGCGGACTGCTTTGTCCTGGACGGTGTCCAGCTTCTTCAGTGTTGTGGGAGCTGCACTCATCCAGGCAAGTGGGGAGTATTCCATCACATTCCTGACTTGTACCTTGTAGATGGCGGATAGACTTTGGGGAGTCAGGAGGTGAGTTACTCGTGGCAGGATTCCTAGCCTCTGACCTGCTCTTGTAGCCACAGTGTTTATATGGCTGGTCCAGTTCAGTTTCTGGTCAATGGTAATTGTTGACCAAGAAAATGAAGAAGACGGCTATGTACTCAGAGGAAGGAAGTGACTATTGGGTTCCCATTAGGATCTCTGCTGGGACCTCAAATGTTCACTATACTGACTAATGGCTGGACCCAGAACTTCAAATTTCTGGGTGCTCGGAACCTAGAGGTATCCCCCAAGATGAGCTGGGGGACCCCTCAGGGGTCCTGATGGACTGACAATTTGCGCCTCCCTGAGGATCTGAAAGGGCCAGATTTGAACTTGTATCCCAGAGTAAAAGGCCACGAGTTGACCAGTTCCCCACTCATGGCCTAAACCTTTAGTGAGCAACTTAAAAATGACCTTTAAATGCACAAGAAGCAAACAAAAAAAAAACCTGGCCAGGGCCAGGTACAAGCCCCTGGCAGGAGATGAATCGAGGGCCTTAAGGTAAGTTTAAACAGGAGTTCCTTGAGCCTTCCTTGTCCCCTAGCTTCTCCCCCTTCCCCCGATCGTCATCAACACACTACCTTTAATTTCACCTCTTAGCTAACCGCCCCTGCCTCCTGCTGGCCCCGCGTGACAGGAGCTGGGGCCTGAATATTTAAACCAGGTGGAGGCGACAAAATCTGTAGTGAGGAGGTCAATAACACCTTTTCATTTTACCACGTGGATTTTTGCCTTTTGTAACGTTATAAATCAGTTGTAAACCCAAGCACTGTTCAAATAATCAATTCTACCAATTTAACGAAGGATGAGCAACAGGCATGAGCTCCCGGAAAATAACCGGAGGCCTCAGAATAAGCTGGCCACTATCGTGCCTTCGCAGAACATGAAGCGCTCCATGTGCTGCTGAGGAGGCTGTGATTATCATCGCAAGGATGCCAACTGCGTTGTTCTCCGAACGCTTGGGTGACCCGCTTTTGCCCGGACAGTTCTGGTTTTTCAAGAAGTGTTCCCGGTGCCCCCCTAGTTTTCTCCAAATTGTTGAGTGGTCCCAGTTTTCAGCTCCCCTGGGCCCTCTCCTCTTTAACCCGCCCCCCTCGCGTTCCATTTACCGTTGTTGAACCCAAAAAACCCCCCTGGCACTGCGCTGCACCGTGGGAATCGGAGAGTCGCACCCCGCCGTCTGGTTAAGTGGCTGCGCCGGCATGCTCATGCATGCCTAGAAATCCTTCTCACCGGCATCCGGAGCCGGGAGGGAATCGGCCTCTGGGCTGACGACAGATGATCGGCAGTGGCGTCGGCCAGCCGCAGGTTGCACTTGAAGGGGTGGTTGGACCGGCATCCATCGGTTAAACCACCAACCAGCACCGAGGAAGGCAAGTTTGGTTGAGCTGTGGCATGGTCAAGGCAACCTCTCACTGAAAGATTGTGTGCTTTCCTGCTGACCTGCTGATCCGGGCGCAAACAAAATTTCCCACACTTGAGGTATGTTTGCTAGTTTAAAATTCCAGCTACTGGTTGGAAACACCTTCTGTTAGAACCCAGTGTGTGAATGAAAATAAACAAGGCTTTTAAATAGAGATTGGTCTAACCATTGTGCACTACACGGTAAATTTAGACGGGAGTAGAGGATTCTGGCTGGGATCTTATGTCAAACAAAGACTAGGTTCAGTTTTTTTTTAAGGAAATGAGGCAGAAATGTCATTGAAACAAAAGTTTGTATCTGCTATCTTCAATAATTGGGTGTCTTAATAGGGTTGCCAACTCTGGTCTGGACATATTCAGGGAAATGTCATCACATGACCTCCTACCTTCAACCGCTCCTCCCTCAGACTCCTGCAATTGGCCACCCAGCATGTGTGTCATCACGTAGCCCCGCCTTCCCAGGGCTTTTCAAGTCCCAGTTTTGACTGTTGAAAACCTGGTCACCTTACCAAACGCTTCTCTCTAAAATGTGCAAAACTGCTAAACAATGAAGGCCATAAATAATCGTACAATTTGTGTCCCCTCTGTTGCTGCCATTGTTTGTGAGTTTCGCTACAACTTTTCACAGGTTTGTGAGTCAGGACGCAAATGTTAAGTCGGTCATCATTAACTTATGATGTAGGTGTCTCAAGATCAAAGACAACTGAGCACCGACAAATGAATGAGAGTTATGATAGAATGTCGTGACAAGGTTGGATGGTAACAAAAGCATAGTATGACCTCCTCAAACACAAAGGGTTGGAAGTTAAATATGATCCTAGGATTGCCAATTCTCCACAGGTATAGTCCTGGAGGTTTTGTCACATGACCACCCTCCCCAATAGCTCCACTCCTGCCTTACCGTTGGTCAGTTTGCACATGCTTCCTTGTCCCTTGTGCCTTTGCCCATTGGAAAGCATATATGAGTTTTCCTCCAAGTTAGTCACAGTGGTATCCAGGAGATTAATCTTTAATCCCTTGAGACCCCAGGACAGCCTAGGAAAGCTATATGACTTGTGAGCACAAAAATCAAGACAGGCACTCCTGTGCAGTGCTCAGGGAGTGCCACACTGTCAGAGGTACCTTTCTGATGAGACGTTAAACTGAGCCCCCATGTGGCTGCTCAGGTGGATAAAAGAGATTCCATGACACTATTTTGAAGAAGAGCAGTGGAAGTTCTCCTCAGTGTCCTGCCCAAAACTGATCCCTCAATCAGCATGACAAAAATGGTCATTTTATCGCATTGCAGTTTGTGGGAGCTTGCTGTGTGCAAATTGGCTGCTGCGTTTCCAACAGTACGTTCAAAAAGTACTTCATTGCCTGAGAACTTTGAGAGATCTGGTGGTGGGGATAAGTGCTATATAAATGCAAGCCTTTCTATTTTTTTAAGAAATTATTCTAACAAAGGTGGAAAATAAAACTCATGTTGTTTTAATGACCCAGTGGGCAGAATTTTACAGCGGCGGGATTTTACAGCCAAAACCAATGGACTGGACTTTTGAATGGCTCGCTGCGTTTTACAGCCCCGCCCCCTGCCACGACAGGACCATGAAAATTCCTCCCTCGGACTTTTCCTCCAGGTTGCTCACAGCAATCGATATTGTGGACTCTACCCCATTCCTTTAATCTACGGGGCAATGCCATCAAAACAGGGCCTAGAAATTCGGCTGGGCCCGGTTTTGAGCCCAGAATCAGCAGGCCTCAGGTAAGGCCCATCAGTGGTGAAGGTGGGCCGTAGGGACGGTGGAGATGGTTGCCGGGGCGGGGGTGCGTGCGGAGGGATGGTGATTGTGACTTTTGGAGCCTAGGTGGAGCTCCCCTGGCTCCACAGAAATGTTTTCTCAAGAAAAGAGGAACATTTTTCACCTTGAGTAAAAATAGAGAATGCTGGAAATTCTCAGCAGGGCACCCCAGCGCCCTGGCCAACATTTGCCCCTTAATCCACATCACAGAGGCAGATTATCTGAGCATTATCGCATCGCTGTTTATGGAGAGCTTGCTGTGTGCAAATTGGCTGCCATGTTAGCTACACTACAGCAGCTACACTTCAAATTACACTTCAAAGTCTCCCTGAGAGGGAGAGAGAGAGACACGGAGTTAATCGAGTGGGATTTTCCTATCCTGCCTGCCGCGGGACTGGAAATTCCCTCCCAAAGCCAATGGACCTTTTGCTGATCCACCAAATTTTCCAACCCGCCCATAATGATTCCCGCAATGGGCAGGGTGGGAAAATCCTTCCCGGCGTTTCAGGTCCATTTCTGTTGGAGGTCGACAGACCTGAAACGTTTGCTCTGTTTCCCTCTCCGCAGATGATGCCAGACCTGCTGAATATTTCCAGCACTTTCTGTTTTAATTTCAGTGTCCTGGCATCCACAGCTTTTGGATTTGGCTTCTACATTTTTCACCTTTTCCGGAGTTAGTGGTCTGCCATGCTCATCGCTGACTACTTTCTAGATGAGCCCTTCAACAGTCCACATATTTTGGGCATCTCCATAGGACAATGTATAGAAAGTTAGAACGCGATGTTCTTTTATAATCAAATGCCCTTGAGACACAATATAATACCTCATTAACCTTGTTGATGACATGTACATGTTGACTGTATACTTTCAAGGACTGGTAATTAATCACACTTTTTCTATTGGACACCCACTCCGTATTCCCCATTCCAATCTGCATATCCTTACATTTGGCTACATTCTGATCCATCTGCTGTAAGTGAGCGCACCAAAATAATCATTTCAGCTCCCTTTGAGCATTATCAGTGCCCTTAAACACATCACCTGGTCACATGTCTTTGTGTGATCAACAAATTTTATAACTTTATAAGTCGTGCTGCAGATTATTCATGCATCATGCGAATGGCATTGAATCCCACAATAACTGTGATGAACTTTACTTCTCTCTATCCCCCAAGCCAGAGCTTTTAACAATTTTTTTTCCTCACCTTCTGCCTTGCGTTTCCAAGCCAATCATCAATCCACTCGGTTAATTTGCCAATAATTGCACAGGCTTTAATCATCTTACACGATATCAAATGCCTTCTTAACATCCAGGCAGGTTATAATCACTTTATCGACCCCATTAAGTTACTTCCTCGCGTGGATTTGTGAGGGGTGTTCGGTTGTTTCTAAATCCACACTGACTACATCTCTGTACATTGACCTCTGAAGGATTGTAGAATGCAGTAAAAAAAAACTCTCAAGCATATTCCACAATGTGGGGATCAGGATAATTCCTGGTTTGACTAGCCCAGGTACCATTCACGACACAACGAGTCCTTTGTTTAAAGTGTTTGTATTTATGGACCTTCTAAAATATTAAACAGAGCTTTACTTATTTATTCCCTCATTTCCTTGAGGATTTCAGGACAGATGCCATCTGGTCCAGTTCGATTTAATTCCTTGAATTTCTCCAAAACAGATTTCCTGTGTCTCCCTAATTTATGGGTTCCTCCACAAAAATAACTGGATCTGGAACTTGTCAATGGTCTTTATGAAGACTGATATTAAGAATTCATTTCTTTCCTAGTATTTCTTTAAAAAAAATTGTTTTTATTCATTCTCGGGTTATGACATCTCTGGCAAGGCTGGCATTTACTGTCCGTTCGAGTTACCTTCGGGAAGGTACAGGCGATCCTTCTTCTTTAACCTCTGCAGACGTTATAACGGAAATGGCTTCCACAAGGCTGTTCGGTGGGGAGACATCTTGAACCAGTGACGATGAAGGAATGGCGATGCATGTCCAAGTCAGGATGGTGTGTGACTTGGAGGGAAGTGTAGAGGTGGTGGTGTTCACATGAACCTGCTGCCCTTGTACTTCTAGGTGATAGAGGTTGAGGGTTTGGAAGGTGCTTTCGAAAAAAGCGTCAGCAAGTTGCTGCAGTGAAGGGTGGGGATGGTACGGATTGCTGCCACTGTGATAGGGAGAGTGGATGTTTAAGGTGGCAGCAGGAGTGCTGATCAAATGGATTGCTTTAAGTTGAGCTTCCCTTAATGGAATGGTCATCTCTACGTAGATTGATCCTGAGGCAAAACATCAGAGCCTAGCAGTGCATGATACAATAGGCTAAATAGCCGTTTCTCACCTTTGACATACTTTTTTCTTAAGAAGATAAGAAATAAGAGCAGGAGTGGTGCCTGCGCCCCTCAAGTCTGCTCCACCATTAAATCTTTTGTCTCAACTTCACTTTAATGCACGTTTCCCTACATCCCCTGATTCCCTGATAGATCTTATATACTGAGCAAAGTTTGAAGCTAACCTGGGTTCCCCCTGATTTGGATGATGTTACCACTTGACACTTCCGATGTTTAAACAGGCTGGCTGTTAATTTTGAAGTTGGCACCTGCACTAAGGTGGACCTGCCAACTTGTAAACCAATGTAGAGCAAGCCTGTATAAGCCGAGTCCTGTGCTGGGGGAGCAGAGTATGTGTTGACTGAAATCCAGCTGGTACAGTTTATTTATCACGCACTTCACTCACTGGCAAACAGTCTGTTCAACAAGACAAGTCTGACGGTGTTGAGAGAAAGCAAATTATAAAGCCACCCATGAGGGGCTAAAACCCAAGGTAACTTCAAAGTCTTGTTTATTTATTTAAGAACAGTCAAGGACAACTGACCCATTGGGCTAGATTTTATACTCCTCTACCAGTGCGTTTGAAGGCGGCGGGGGGAGGGGGGAGGGGTGCATTACCACTGCCTGCCTGCCCATCCCCCACCTGATTGAGAGTTTATGGAGGGTGGGGGAGGTGCAGGGCATCCCACCTGCCCTTGGGCCAATTAGCCACTCAAGTTCTTTACCCCACCCCATCGGTATTTTACCCACAGCGGGGTTGGGGGGGGAGACCCGTACCAAGAGGGAAGTCCCCAGTTTAGTTGCGCGGGCAGGTGTTAGACAAGGCGGAGGGGGCACACCTCCTTTGCAGATCCCTGGTCCCATCAGAAACGACCATCCCCCCAGGTCACCCCACCTTTAACCCTCCCCCTGGTCTCTTGAGGCTAGGCCCCCAACTCCTCAGCCCTCTCACTGAGACCCCTGGACTTACCTGAGCTCCTTGGCATGGCAAGACTGCCTGTAGTCCCAACAGTGGCCACCGCACATGGCTGGCACTAATGCGAATACAGAGCTGTTGGCCATCTGATTGGCCAGTGGCTCTCTAAGGAATGGATTCCGCCCGAGACAGGGGCAGAATTTTCACCTTAAAGCCATTAATACTGCTCCTAGCATTAAATTACTGTGGGGCAGCCATTAGGATCATGAGCGAGCTCTCCCCCAGCTATCTGACTTGTTAGCTATGAGGGCAGGGATTGTGGTGTCCCATAAAATCCAGCCCATTGTCCTTAGCTTCATATTGGAAGGTTTTCTGTGTACTCTTACCTCCATTGCTGGTGGATCTTCACCCAGAGCCCTGTGGCTCTCAGGAGAACAATACCAATACCCAATAACTAAGATGAAATGTAGTCAACCTGCAATCTGGTCGATGCTCAGTTGAATAAGGCACCTGAAGGAAATATTCCCGAGCGGATGAGAGTAATTACTTCTTTCCCATAACAAAATACCCCACCTATGCCCTTTCTATGCCTCTCGCTATTGATCCAACTGAATCATAGAATGATTACAGCTCAGAAGGAGGCCATTCAGTCCATCAAGTCCATGCCAGCTCTCTGTAAGAGCAGTTTAGTTAGTCCCCCTCCCCAGCCCTTTCCCCGTAGCCCAGCAATTTTTTTTCCCTTCAGGTACTTATCCAATTCCCTTTGATAGTCACAATTGAATCTGCCTCCACCACACTCTCAGACTGTGCATTCTGGATCCTAATCACTCACTGCATTAAAGAAGTTTTTCTTCATGTCACCTTTAGTTCTTTTGCCAGTCACCCTATATCAGCGTTCTTTGGTTCTTGAGCCTCCTGCCAATGGGAACAGTTTCTCCCTATCTACTCTGTCCAGATCCCTCATGATTTTGAACACCTCTATCAAATCTCCTCTCAATCTTCTCTTCTCTAAGGATAATGGCTCCATCTTCTCCAATCTACATAAATAGCTGAAGTCCATCATTCCGGCAGCCGTACCGTAAATCTTTTCTGAGCCCCCTCTAAAGCCTTCATACCCTTCCTAAGGTGCAGTGCCTGGAACTGGATACTGAGAGGAAGAATCTATAATATTAAAAAATCATGGCTTATACGGTTCCGAAATCATAGGTTGCTGGATTGTGAAACAAAAATAAAATTAACTGGAAAAACTCAGCAGGTCCGACAGCATCTGCGAAGAGGGATACAGTTAATGTTTCGAGTCCGAATAACTCTCCACCAGAACTGTGTTGCATCCACTCACTCCCTGCGGCTTGGACTTCAATTTCCATTTTTGGATGGTTTACTGAGATGGTGAAATAATTGGGGTGAGTAATTGCAGCCTTTCTACTTCCAGGGCCTATGATTAAATCCAGCTTGGGACGATGGGATGTGATTCCTCTGTCTGCCGGCTATATTCATTCTTGGAAATGTGGGCATCACTGTCAAGATTGGCATTTATAGCCTATCCCTGGTTATCCCTCTACATTGCTAGAGAAAGTGGTGGTGTGCGTTTGCTAAGCCACATTAGAGGGCATTAGTGAATCAGTTGGGTTTTTACAACAATCCAACAGCTCATGGTCACTTTTAATAACATTGGGAGTTTCTTTCCCCAGGTATTTTTTGATAAATTCTCAAACTGCTACATTGTGATTGGAATTTGTGTTCTCTGGGTTATTAGTCTAAGCCTCTAGCTTACTAGTCCAGTAGCTTCACCAATTTGGGACACTCAATTCTGTTCTTAGTGGGCAATGGGTCTCCACTATAAAACTGTCCCTAATTGGCCATTTCATTCAGAGGTCATAGGGCAGTGGTGGGCAACCTGCGGCCTGTGGGACGAATGCAGCCCACCAGGCTTATGAGTCCGGCCTGCATTTTATTGACCATTGCCCATGTGCAGGGCTGCCAGATTCTATTGGTTTCCGTCTGGGTAGTCTTTTTTCCTACCGGTATTACTAAAGTAATACACACGCAAAACAAGGACATGCGAAATGAGGTGCGTGCTGACTGCACACATTGACTGTGAGAGCCGTGCGCTCTCTCTGCATCCAATCAAGGTGCTGCTATGGTTCAATTGGCACGCCCTAACCCTAACCCTAACCCTAACCCAAATTCTTATTCACGGTGTCATGGTTAGTGCACATGCCCCATTTCAATCCTGCGGTCCACTGAGATGAAGGAGGGCCACTCATGTGGCCCACTCACTAGCCTAGGATGCCCATCACTACCATAGGGTGACTGATTGACAAAAAAGGTGTCACGCTGCTACAGCAGGGAGCGCTCTTCTAATATAGCAGGGGACGGGTGGGAATAGTGGTCTCTAAGGCACATTGTTGGGCCATATTGAGGGGGTTTTGCCCTGAGCTTGCTGTTTTGACTGTGATCTGGGAGCGCTTGGTGCTGTCACTGCACGACTGTCTGGGAGAATTCCATTCCCTAGCTCTCACCGCTCTCACCTTGATGAATCCCGAAATTGTTGCTGGCAAATGTAATAAATGGTTGTGGGTGCCTGTATTCCTGGTGTTCCATCATGCTCCTGAAGGATCTTCAAAATAGGAAGAAAGAATACATTTAGCCAGAGCTGGTGAAAATTTCTTTCTCATTCTTCAGAATGTGGGTACCTTCACTGCCCTTAAAGATGTTCGTGGTGGGCCTACATTCTAAACCACTGCACTGCGGTGAACATACTCCTACTTGCTTCTCATCCAGGAGCATATTGTAACCATTTCTCTGCACATTTCATCAAACTGTTGGAAAATTATGCCTTGGGCTTATTTTCAATTGGCTCACTGCCAGGGTCTGACCTTTTTCAAAAAATGTATTCTCACGACATGGACATTCTTGACAAAGCTATCATTTACTTACCATCGCTAGCTCTCATTGAAAAAGCGTCAGGCCTCATTCTTGAGCCGCCACCCATCCCATGTGGTGAAGTTGCTCCCCTCCCACAGTGCTTGTTAGCTAGGGAGCTCCGAGATTTTTAACCAGTTTAATGGAGGAACGGCGATATATGTCCAAGTCAGGATGGTGTGTGACTTGGAGGTGATGGTGCTCCCCTGCAGAAATCAGCTTTCCAATCCCAAAGCAAAATTGGGTGTGATTTGCACTTAGTTCATTTGGCGCAGTTTAAATGCACTGTTGACAAATCCCACATCCTGTCACTCTGTGGCACAGATGCCACTGCTCTTGGTGCTGGGCCCGAATGCCAACATTTTAGAGAAGTTATTTGATGTGGAGCAAAGGCGGGATTTTTATCTGGGCCTAGTTCAGCCACAGTTACTTCCATTGGAGCAAGGCAGCAATAGTCAGAAAATCTGTTGCCTGGAATTGTGACAGGCTGCAGAATTGATGGGCAACCTCTTCCAGTCTCTAGTGAGGATCGCATAGGACTTCATGCCGATGGCATTATTGCCCATCCAGCTGGTGGTTCATGGACGAGATTGGTAGGGGAGCAAAGAAATTGCCCACCAACTATCATGGGTTCAATGGGACAGAGAACATGTTTTACGTGGGCCTATAAGAAACAGAATATATTGTATTTTTCAGTGTGTTCTGGCCACAACACGGATGTGGGGAGGTTGAAGGGTTTCTTCAGCAGAAATTAAAGCAGTTTCAGTGTAATAAAACACCAGCAATTCCAGGTGCATAAAATTGGCAGGAAACAAGAGCGAGAAACATCAAAGCATCAATTGGTGGTAAATACATTTACTGAAAGCGGGTCAGATTTGAACTTTGTGCTCACTAAGAGCTGAGAAGGACTTAGCCGGCTGCTAATCTCCTTCCAGAAAACTGTAAGCAGTGAATCTAGATCTTGTCTAGATTTGTTTAGTGAAATTAGCACTCATGTTAGTGCAAGTTTGTAAAGGTCAGTGTTAATTTGGAGGAAGAAGGAAATATTCACATGCTGGTAAGTTGGAAACCCTAATTCATGAAAATGTTAACTGTGGTACATTAAGGGGAGAGATGAAGGTGCTGCTTATGGGAGGTCAGGGTATTGTGCCTTGAAATGATACGGCAAGGATTCACATCCCCAATCACCTTTGGCACCAAGTCCTGACCTTTGGCTGGTTGTTTTTGATTCACTTCCTACTTAAGAGACAACATCGGCTCTGAATTTGCACAGACTCTTCTGCCATGTAAATTAGTGGAGTAGCACTCTCATCTCCGTCACAAGGTTCTGGGTTCAATTCCCACTCCAGGGCTTGAGAATAAAAATCAAGATTGACACCAGTGCAGCACCCAGCACCCTGTTTCCTGCTCAGGTGGATGTAAAAGATCCCATGGCATTATTTCTAAGAGCAGGGGAGCTATCCCCAGTGTCCTGGCCAATAACTATCCCTTAATCATCATAATGAAAACAGGTTGTCTGATCATTATCACGTTGCTGTTTGTGGGAGTTTGCTGTGCATATATTAGATGCCATATTTCCTACATTACAACAGTAACTGCCCTTTTCACAAAAAAAGTACACCATTGGCTATAAAGTGCTGGTCATGAAACATGCTGTATAAATGCTAGTCTTTTTTTTTGTACAAAGAAATGGTTTTGATTTGATTTTGGGTGAGAGGCTGATGGAATTCCTTCTTGTGAGACCAAATGGCAAAGGTACTTAGAATGTAAACATTAAGGCTGTAGCAAATGGTATAGCAGATTCAAGGAAACCCTGGAGGGAAAGTGATCCATCAGTATTTAAGTTATTAGATGGCTCTTACATTAAAGGTAAAAGATGACAGAGACAGAAAGTAAAAGAGGCTATTATATTTACTAATGTAATTATAAGTGACTCTTCTGGTTCCATTAGGCTTTCACTCAAAGCATTTAAGCGGAATTATTCATCTGTCAGTACGAATGCTGCACTTTTTCCTCAGCTGAGGATTTCTTTCCACTATGGTTCACAGGGCACTTGAGTGGGTTGACTGCTCTCAACCCTTCCCCTCCCTCCTGCACTACCAAAGGGCTCCCCTTGTCCTCACCTTTCGCACCATCAGCCTGCGGATCCAACAGATCATCCTCCGCCATTTCTGCCAGCTCCAGCGGGATGCCTCCACCAAATAAATCTTCCCCTCCCTTTCCCTTCAGCGCTCCGAAGGGACTGTTTCTCCGTAACGCCCTGCTCGACCCTTTAATCACACCCAACAACTGCTCCCCCTGCAAAGCACAGGAGATGTAACACCTGCTCCTTTATTCCCTCTCTTCCTATCCTCCCTAACACTGCTTCAAAGTGATTTACTTATACTTCTTTCATTTTAGTGTACTGTTTTCACTGTTTACGATGGAGCCTCCTCTACATTGGAAAAACTAATCATTTTGGGGAACACTCTGTTCGATCCACAAGCCTAAACTTGAGCTCCCGGTCATTTTAATTCTCTATCTCTACCCCAGCCTCACCTCACTGTTTGTTGCCTCCTGTGCTGTTCTATTGAAGCTCACCAGACTCTCAAGGAACAGCACCTCATCTTTCAATTAGATACTTTACAGCTTTCCAGACTCAGCATTGAATTCAACAATTTCAGATCATAACCACTGCTTCTGTTTCCCCAGACAGTAGGCTTTGCTGATGACTCTGCTATTTTCATTGACACCACCTCTGAAACAATCTTTTGTGTTATCCCATTACCATCTCCTTTTGTCTTGCACCATCATCCCTTTGGTTATGAATTCCCCTTCTACTAGTTGAGAAACCTGGCAGGGAGCTCTCTACCAAGGTCTACCGCAAGCCTACCTTCACTGGTCAACATACGCATTGGGATTCTTACAGTTCCACACGCTGTAAGATTGGTCTTATTGGCAACCTTGTAAATAGGGCCCGAGCCATTTGCTCACCATACAAGCTTCATGCTGAAATAGGGCGTATCAAAGGCATCCTGTGGGATAATGGCTACCATAATCAGATCATTTTGCGCCATATATCACACAAACTCACAAACAGGCCTAGTGGCCATCACTTTTGACGCTGAAAAGTGACCAGTCAACCTCAGATTACCCTGGAAGGGCAAGATATCTCAAAAATATGAGCAACAGGTGAAGTTGGTTGTTTCACGCTGCTACTATGCAGTAGCAACATGAGTGGTATTCGCCACTAACAGGATGCTACCATCAAGCCAAAAAGACATTCTGCCTATCACACAGATGAGTAGTGTGATATATGAATTTCAGTGCCAGTGTGATGCCAGTAGGCTGTATGTCCCAGAAACTGTTGGATCGCATCAAACAGCAAGTCTCGGCTGCTGTTTGCAATGGACAAGTTACAAACCATATCCAACCAGCCCCTGCTTGCAAAATTCAAATTAGAGTGTCTAATGTTTGATGTGATTCCGCAATTGGACAACTTTTACTAAATAATCCTCAGTGTGCTAAGGATTACATTGACAACCAATTTAAGATTGTCAGGTGGGCTTGCAATATGGTTCATTTGTATTTACTGGAAGCTACATATATTAATACACAAGGCCCTGTTCTTTGCAGACAGAAGGAACATTGTTTCTGTTTCAGCTAAACAAAATAAGTGACAGCCATTTGCTGATTCATTCCTCAGGGCAATGATTTGACCTAATAGGGCTAAACCGCCTGGTTTAAATGTCAAACAATGCTTGACAGTTAACTGTCAGTCACCATCACTGGAGCATTCTCCATGGCAATGCCTCTACCAGTCAGAGTCCACTTGCCGACCAATCAGCACTCTCTTTGTATACAGTATAAATTGTTGTTTACCCTTATTTTGGTATTCTTGTGAAATGTCCTGATGAGTGCAAGATGAAAAGCTTTGACATGTCTCTTCTTTCAGCAATACCTTTTTGTTATTTAACGTCTCCTGCTATACACCTTATCACAAACCATCCCTCTTGTTCTACCGTTCCTCCCCACTTTCTCTACCTCCCTACTTCCTTAAAACCTGTGACAAATCTGGCTTTTTCCAGTTCTGATGACATAATGGTATTGTCACTAGACTAGCATTCAAGGTAATGTTCTGGGGACCCAGGTTTGAATCCCAGCATGGCAGATGGTGAAATTTGAATTCAGCAAAAAAATCTGGAATCAAAAGTCTGATGATGACCATTAATGCCCTTTAGGGAAGGAAATCTACTGTCCTTACCCTGGCCTACATGTGACTACAGCAATGTGGCTGACTCTTAATTGCCCTCTGAACAAGGGCAATTAGGGATGGGCAATAAATGCTGGCCTAGCCACTGATGCCAAAGAACTGTTGAATTCAACTGAGAGGACAGGCTGATGTGAAGACAGGCTTGGCCTGTCATATTATGAAGGCCATGGGCAGATATTTGAAAACAGCTTCTTTCATGATGATTCTCTGATTACTTTTTTTATGATTGACGCCAACAATAATGGAAGTCTGGAATCCCTGTTTATAAGTTTTGTCCACCCCTCTCCTGCCCTCTTCCCTATGATGCCCCCTCAAGGGGACCACTCTAAAACAATTTTTTTGTTTCATTTGTTCATTGGATGTGGGTGTCACTGGCCAGTCCAGCATTTATTACCCACCCCTAGTTGCCCTAGTTCAGAGGGCATTTAAGTGTCAACCACATTGCTGTGGGTCTAGAGTCACATGTAGGCCAGACCAGGTAAGGACAGCAGATTTCCTTCCCTAAAGGATATTAGTGAACCAGATGGGTTTGTATAATGCCTTTACCAGTCAGAGTCCACTTGCCGACCAATCAGCACTCTCTTCGTATACAGTATAAATTATTGTTTACCCTTATTTTGGTATTCTTGTGAAATGTCCTGATGAGTGCAAATAAATTAACCAATCTTACTAAAAGGTTTCCAATCTCCACCTTAGAAAATCCTGCCAGCTTTAGCAATGGCCCACCTCAAGGGGTTTCAATCTCGCCTTTTGAAATTCCTTCTCTCTCATTCCTGAGTGAAAGCTACAAGCACACTTTCAGATCCATGGCAAGCAGAGCATCACTGCTCCAAAGAGGTACTTCTACCCCAGCAGCTCACATTGCAGAGTCAGCAGCCTTCTTGGATCTCTTAGTGCTTCTTCTGTTCAATTACTGGGGCTTCCCCTGACTCTTTTAAATTATGTGGGCTTCCCCAGAGCCCTCTTTGATTACCAGGGTGTCCCCTGAGCCCTCTTCTCAGCAACTCTGAACAACAGCAGCACTTTGTTTGGCTGGAGCTTCTTTCCCCTGCTCCTCACTCTCCCAAAACTGACTGCCTCCAGAAGAGCTGTTCATTGACACTTGAACTGATCTGGGGACCTAGCAAAACACTCCCAGAGGGTCCCACCCTTGTATTAAGCAGTAACCAATGTAACAAACATTGGAACATCCTGTACCTTAAATGATACAATCTCCACAGACTGCTGATTTATCACCCAGGTTCACAAAAATCAATGGATTTCATGACAGTGTCTCACTTTTATTTTGTTGATGCAAATTTCATGTTCCTAAGAGCAAAACAAATTATAACCAACCAGGTTAGCAATGTAGCATATGAAACTTGGAGAAGCAGGAATAAAAACTACCAGTGAGGAACAACTAAATGTTTACGAACACAAGATGTCAATACTGAGTAAATGACAAAACCTAACAATGACGTGGAGCCAGTGAAATCAATGACAATGTCCTGAAGATCCTTGCAACCATCATTGTTCCTCCAGGAAACTGAGAACATAACACTAGAAATAAGGTTATTTTCAAAATGAAACTCTAATAGTTATTGGAACTAAACATCCATGGTCTTTTAGTGCACTTTTATTGTAACATTAGCAAGAATGCACTGGAGCCCTTAGAGAGGTGGATGTACTCGATCCTAGCCTAGTGTTGAAATCCATACAATGTCCTATTGGCAGCAAAGATTCTGCCTCAATCATTGCCATCAACATAAAAAGAGATAGAGCTGGTGCTAGACCAGGATTTAGTCCTGAACACTTGAAGGGGTGAAATGTGACACATGACACATGATAGTTCAATGGTATTATCACTGGAATAGTAATCCAGAGGCCCAGGGTAATGCTCTGAGGACCTAGGTTCAAATCCCTCCATGGCAGATGGTGGAATTTGAATTCAATAAAAACCTGGAATTGAAAGTCTAATGGTGACCATGAAACCATTGTCGATTGTTATACAAACCCATCTGGTTCACTAATGTCCTTTAGGGAAGGAAATCTGCTGTCCTTACCTGGTCTGGCCTACATGTGACTCTAGATCCACAGCAATGTGGCTGACTCTTAAATGCCCTCTGAACTAGGGCAACTAGGTGTGGGTAATAAATGCTGGACTGGCCACATCCAATGAACAAATGAAACAAAATGTTGTTTTAGAGTGGTCCCCTTGAGGGGGCATCATAGGGAAGAGGGCAGGAGAGGAGCGGACAAAACTTATAAACAGGGATTCCAGACTTCCGTTATTGTTGGCGTCAATCATAAAAAAAAATCAGAGAATTTGGAAAACTTTTATTCCAGGTTGCACATTTGCACTAAATTGCTGAACATTTGAGATTGACGTGAATGCATTTTCATTTGCAAGTCCAAGTCATCTGTCAATAATTGCATTTATACTCCTCGCATTCATCAAGTCATCATGAAAGAAGCTGCATTCAAATATCTGCCCATGGCCTTTATATTATGACAGACCAAGCTTGTCTTCACATCAGCCTGATCTCTCAGTTGAGTTCAACAGTTCCTTGGTAAAACTGAACTGAACCCTCGGATCTCAAGTCTCACAGAGCTGTTTGTGCATTTCTTTGGTTCAGATAGATCTTGTTCCTGATTTTAAAGGGTGGGGCAAGGGACTATGAAGTGGACAATGCACCTGATGAGTCCAGGGATGTAACACGGGTCCTACAGATCTCAACAGCTGAGTTCCATTTCAACATACTTTTGCCGAACTCCTCCCCAAACCTGCCCAGATTCACTACTTGGTCAGCAGGGGAGAGCAAGAGAGTTGGTAGCAGGAGGTCACAATTGGGGAAACTGTGGGAACAGTCCCCAGGCATTAGTTGAGAGGATTGGGGTAGAGTTTGGGAGTGATTTGTAGGTGGGGATGATGATCGAGCTGTGGCTTTCTAAGTGATCTGAAATTGGCTCGGATTGTGATCGGGCATTACAATCAGGACAGTGGGTTCTGGAGATGATCTGGTGATCCACTGACAATGATTGGGCAGGGACAGCCTCTGACTACAACTCATGGGATTATTATTCCTCTTGGAAAAATACTGAATATTGGGCCTCTTTTGGCCTTTGATCCAACAGCTGCCTGATGGGGGAACCATTATTGTTCACCCCAGCTCAGGCCTCCAGTGCAAATTGCAGTCAGGCCTCACTTCCTTCCTCCTGATGTTCCACTCACCAGCTAAGAGGAGGAGGTTAAGTTGGGACTTGGTGGGTGGGCTGAGGAGCCAAAAGTGATTGGCTTCATTTTAACTCTGCCACTACCTCATGTTCCCAACTTCTCAATTTCTGTTAGGCAGGTGAAGTTAAAATCAAGTGTTCGCCTTGTGAAATTTTTAGAATTAATATTGGAATATTTATACATTGTAAGGATTAGTAACAAAATTGAATTTCAACAGCTATCGTTTACTAAGACCACATCCAGCAAAAGATGAAAGAACGTCTCCCCACGAGTATAGGAGTTACAGTTTACAATAAAGTGGAACATTAAAATGTCTTGCACACAGAGAGTTGAGCTGGTAAAAATGGATGGGTTTGGGGACAGGCTGCTTGCAAATGTAAATCAGAGTTATACTTCAGGCAGTAACTGGAATGACACTAACACCTGCCCAGAAAGGGGCAAAGTTGGTAGACTCCTGTCATATAAGGATCTGGTATAGAAAGGGTTAATGTGGGATTGGGTACAGTATTGCCCATACCATAAGATAAAGGAACACATGACCCAAGTCTAAAGGGCAGTTTTGTAACGGACAGAGACGAGTGTAGAGGCAAGCATGGAGACAGCTCCTGGCTTAGACCTTCTACTATGTATATGTAGATAGTTACTAGTAGTTAATAACATTTCCGTTAAACTATAGAAGACTCAGAACCTCTTCATGAGACCTTCCAAAATACACACATCTTACATAAACCCCAGCTCATGCTGCATATTTCTCTGTTAGATTAAAATTGAGCTCAGTGTATATAGTCCAACAGAGTTCCACCCACTTATATTCCTAAGGGAGTTTAAAATTTAATTAAGTTTAACTAAAATGTGTGCAAAGGTGGGAAAGTCAGTGCCTTGGAAAAGGGTAGAAACATAAATCTTTGGGTGGACTGAATAAACTGAGTAACTTCTGAGAATTTGCTTTGTGCTGATTTGGGGTTAAACTCACAATTATCCCACATAAACTGTCTCAGCTCTGCTGGGTGTAACTTTTATTGGCATAAAGTTGAAATAGCTGAATGACTTCAATGATTGAAGTAAGGATCTTAGCCTACAGAATGGAGATTGGCAAGTTCTTGCTGGGGAAAAGCAGGAATACCTTACCTCATTTGTAAATGAATGGACCAAGGTGCTGTTCAACCTGTTCACTGCTTTTTTTTTATATCCTTTTATATTCATTCATGGGACATGGACATCACTGGCTAGACCATTCCTAATTGGCCTTGAGGAGGCGGTGGTGAGTTGCCTTCTTGAACTGCTGCAGCCCATGTAGTATAAGGTACACCCACAGTGCTGTTAGGAAGGGAGTTCCAGTATTTTGACCCAGCGTCAGTGAAGGATCGGCGATATATTTCCAAGTCAGGATGGTGAGCGGCTTGGAGGGGAGCTTGTAGGTGGTGGTGTTCCCATGCATCTGCTGCTCTTGTCCTTCTAGATGGCAGCAATCGTGGGTTTGGAAGGTGCTGTCGAAGGACACTTGGTGAGGTGCTCCGGTGCATCTTGTAGATGGTACATACTGCTGCCACTGTGCATCAATGTTCCTCTTAGAAAAGTCTCTCTGGATTAAAAATGTTAAAAGATGGAATGGAGCTGCAAATCTGGGAGGCAACAAATGCACAAGAGCATCACTGCTGAATGCAGTTCAGAAAGATATTGGAGCATACTGCTTAAAACAAAATTGTCAAATTGGGCACAATCAGAGCTTTGCTATTTGGAACAAGGATGACTAGATAAGATAATGAATTGGAGAGCTTAAGTGAGGTGATAGTTAAGGAAAGAGGCCGGAAGTACAAGCTTGATGATTGCATGTCAAGAACCCCAAGGCAAACTAGTAGAAGGTAGAATTGATTAGACAGAAAGATATATTGCCATTAATTAATTTGCTTCCCTTTGGCTTTGCTTTAAACGGCTAGGATGGAAAGTCCTTAAATATGTGTGGGCTTGCTCTCATAAATCAGAGAAAGATTTTTCCAGAATGGTACAGTCTCTGAAATACTTTAATAGTTTAAGTAGATGCTTTCAAAATAAATGTAGTTCAATGAAAACGATGAAGGGTTGTGACATGTCAAAACGGATCTCAATCATGTTGGATTTTTAAAGCTTTTCAACGTAATAAATTTGCTAAACATGCAAGCCTTGTAATTTGTCCCTTTTCGTTTTGACCGTATTGCAACACTTAAAATGTTGGGCGGAATTTTCCATTTTGAAACTACGTGCCGTGGTGACAGGTTCTGCGGCTGGTTGGAATGGCGGGAAATCGCTCCCGACTGCATGCTTGGAAGCTCATTAATTATGCACAGGCGAGCATCTTTCCGAATTACCTGGTTGCGTGGGAAAATGGTTCATTTGCCCTGCTGTTACCTGAAGGGGCCGAAGGTCCGGCTGCCATATTTAAACACCACCCGAGCACACACATTTCACTCTCTCCAGCCCGGCTGCCTCCAGGAATGTCTGGCAACTAGTCGCGGAAGGCTTCGAGCCAGGAGAAGAAGGCTGCACCCTGCTTCTGCTCCAATGCCCCCAAGGCCTTGATTCGAGGACTGTGGCAACATAGGGAGGTGCTGAACCCCAAGGGTCGGCTCCAGGAAGCACACCAGCCTCACCTCTCCGGCCTGGGAGGCCACCACAGAGGAGGTCAGCACTCCTGGACGCTGCACCCACAATGCCATCCAGCGCAGGAAGAGGATGAATGGTCTCATCCACTCTGCCAGGGTAAGTCATCCTTCGAAACCCTCCAATATCAAAGTCTTGTCATGGCGTCATGTACTCAAAGGACTACTCTCTTCAGGGACCTCACACAGCCATTAGTGGAGCATGTATATCACCATTGATTGTCTCACGGAAACTTTCACATCACCATCATAGCATCTACCATGCTGCTCACACAACATCCTCAGCCCCTTCTGGTCAGCTTCAATAACTCATGGGACAAACATCCCTCCGGATCCCTCTTCCCCTTCTCTTCCTTCTGACCCTATCCCTCCTTCCAAACTGATTTCTTCCTATATTAACTCTACTTTTTACCCGTCGTCCAGTCTCTTCCCACCTAAATGCATGACGCTTCTGCTTCCTTCACTTTAATAGTTTCCAGTTTCCTGGCCCTAACCATCCCCTTTCCGCCATAGGTGTCCAATCCCTATACACCTCCATCCCCCACCAGGATGGCCTGAGAGCATTCAGCTTCTTCCATATGAATGGAGGCCTAACCAGTCCCCATCCACAACCATACTCCTCAGCCTGTCTGATCACGTTCTCACATTGAACAACTTGTCCTTCAATGCAACTCACTTTGTCCAAATAAAAGGCATTCCTATGAATACCAATACGGATCCTAGCTATAATAAAAGCAAAATATTGTGGATGCTGGAAATCTGAAATAAAAACAGAAAATGTTGGAAAAACACTGCAGGTTCCCCCACACTGTAGTTGACAGGACCCTCAACCATGTCCAACCTGTCTCCCACATCTCTGGCCTCACTGCTTCCCATCCCTCCCAGAACCATGATTGGGTCCTCCTTTTCCTCACTTTTCACCCCACCAGCCTCCGCATATAAACGATCATCCTCCATCATTTCCGCCAACTCCAGCATGATGTCACCACCAAACACACCTTCCCCTCACACCCCACCCCCCCCCCCCACCCCCCGGTCAGCATTCCGTAGGGACTGTTCCCTCCGGGACACATTGGTCCACTCCCCCATCACCCCAACACCTCATCTCCTTCCCACGGCACCTTCCCATGCAATCGCAGAAAGTGCAACACCTGCCCCTTTACCTCCCCCCTCCTCACCAGTCCAAGGGCCCAAACACTCCATTCAGGTGAAGCAGCACTTCACTTACACCTCCTTCAATTTTGTCTACTGTATTCGCTACTCCCAATGCTGTCTCCTCTACATTGGGGAGACTAAACACAGACTGGGTGATCGCTTTGCGGAACACCTTCTGTCTGTCCGCAAGCATGACCCGGACCTTCCTGCCACTTGCCATTTCAATACACCATCTTTCTCTGATGCCCACACGTCCATCCTTGGCCTGCTGTAATATTCCAGTGAAGCTCAACAGAAACTGGAGGAACAGCACCTCATCTTCCGACTAGGCACTTTACAGCCTTCCGGACTGAATATTGAGTTCAATAACTTTAGATCATGAACTCTCTCCTCCATCTTTATCCCTTTTTAAATCCAATTATTTTTAAATCTATTTATTCATTTTTTTATTTTTTAAATTTTTCTTTATTGTTTCATCGTTTTTCCCAACCACTCCACCATCGCCCCGCCCCTCACCCCCCCCACAGGGCCATCTGTCACTTGTTTCTATGTTGTACGTTCACAGAGTGCTGACCCTTGTTCTGCTATTAATACATTCTGCTATCTTACCTTTATGCCACTATCAGCACCTTCTTTAGTCTTTAACATTACCATTAATGCTCCCTTTGTCCTGTATCCATGACATAATGGCCCGGCATATCCCCCGCTTTACCATTACCACCAAGCTAGGGGATCAACCCTGGCTCAATGAAGAGTGCAGGTGGGCATGCCAGGAGCAGCACTAGCTATACCTAAAAATGAGGTGTCAACCTGGTGAAGCTACAACACAGGGCTACTTGCATGTCAAACAGTAAAAGCAGCAAGTGATAGACAGAGCTAAGCAATTCCACAACCAAGGGACCAAATCGAAGTTCTGCAGTCCTGCCACATCCAATCACAAATGGTGGTGGATGATTAAACAACTTTGGAGGTGGAGTCTCCACAAATAGCCCCATCCTGGCCAATTACTGCTCCATCAGTTTACTCTCGATCATCAGTAAAGTGGTGGAAGTGGTTGTCGACACTGCTATCTAGTGGCACTTGCTTAGCAATAACCTGCTCACTGATGCTCATTTTGGGTTCCGCCAGGGCCACTCAGCTCCTGGCCTCATTACAGCCTTGGTTCAAACATGGACCAAAGAACTGGATTCCCTAGGTGAGGTGAGAGTGACTGCCCTTGACATCAACGCAGCATTTGACTGAGTGTGGCGTCAAGAGCCCTGGCAAAACTGGAGTCAATGGAGATCAGGGGAAAACTCTCCACTGGTTGGAGTCGTACCTAGCACAAAGGAAGATGGCTGTGGTTGTTGGAGGTCAATCGTCTCAGTTCCAGGACATCACTGTAGGAATTCCTCAGGGTCGTGTCCTAGGCCCAACCATCTTCAGCTGCTTTATCAACGACCTTCCTTCCATCATAAGATCAAAAGTGGCGATGTTTGCTGATGATTGCACAATGTTCAGCACCATTCGCGACTCCTCAGATACTGAAGCAGTCCATGTCCAAATGCAGCAAGACCTGGACAATATGCAAGGCTTGGGCTAACAAGTGGCAAGTAACATTAGTGCCGCAGAAGTGCTAAGCAATGGCCATCTTCAACAAGAGAAACTCCAATCATCACCCCTTGACATTCAATGGCATTACCATTGCTGAATCCCCCACTATCAACATCCTGGGGGTTACCATTGACCAGAAACTGAACCGGACCAGCCATATAAATACTGTGGCTACAAGAGCAGGTCAGAGGCTAGGAATCCTGTGATGAATAGCTCACCTCCTGACTCCCCAAAGCCTGTCCACCATCAATGAAGCTCACACCTCCTCTAGACTCAGCAGCCATCCTGCCATTCATATCTCATCTAGCCACATCTTTTGTTTCTTCACTTGTCCCATGGCCACTAATTTTGGCCTTGCACCATGAAACCTTTTGTTATTTATTCTCTCCTGTCTTCCACCCTACCACAGACCTTCCCTTTTGTTCTTTATTCCACCACATCCACCATCCCCCCTTTCACTTTCTCAAAACTTATCACATTCCTGACTTTTTCCAGTTCTGATGAAAGGCCATAGATCTGAAATATTGGGCAGAATTTAATGCCCCCCAACCCACCCGAGGCAAGGTTGGAGATTGGGGATGTGGGTTGGAGACCACAGCATCTTCCCAGTTCCCCCCAAATCAAGGTCCAGGCTGGAAGGATGGAAGGCATCCTTCCTGTCTGGAGATCAATTGAGGCCCTTAAGTAGCCACTTAAGGGCCATTTAAAGGCTTTATCCCGACACCGCTGTTATTCAACCAATGACGTGTGGAGAACATCCAGATAGACTGCCTAACAAACCTGTCAGGTTTACCTGTGACCTAGTGAGAGAGAGGTTCCCTCGTTCCCAGCCACCTTGTGCCTGATCAAGGGATACATCATTAGGAGAGGGGGGTCTGCAGAAAGCCACCCCCCACTTTTACTTTTGACCCCCTTCCCCAGCCCCTCGCCAGCACCCTCTCTCTGCTACCCCCATCCAATCCACAGTCAACCCGCTCCAGGGATCCAGCAATGATCCCTGGTGAAGTCCTGAGTGCAATACTGGCAGTGGCCACCACTACCGCTGGCGCTGCCGGTGCTGGATAGCTGCTGGCCTCTGACTGACTGGCAGCTCTCAAGGGCGGGATTTCCAGCCTGCTTGGTGCTGAGATTTGATGGGAGGCTCGACGCTGCCCAGGTAAGTCCCTGATCACCTTGTAATAACATTGGGCCTCCTGGAGAAATGAAAGGTGAGGCTCCCGCCAGTTTTCCAGAAAGTGGGTGGGCCCCATCACCAACATTAAATCTGTTTCTCTCTCTCCACTGATACTGCCAGACGTGTCAAGTATGTCCAGCGTTTTTTGTTCTTATTTTAGATTTACAGCATCCAAAGTATTTTGCCTTTGACTTAAAATGTTAACACTGAATATATTCCTACAAAATATTCAATTGATTCATTCGGTGTTTCATTCCCGGGACATGCAAATGTGTATCAAAAACGTTCTCATCTTTTCCTTTAAGCTGTAAAACGATTTAATGCAGTCACATGACCCTGATAAAAGGTATGGTGCAGGAGCCACTTGCTTTGAGAAGGTGGTGTTGTGAAGATAAATTTGGGTCTCACAAAAGAAAACGGCAGGCTCTGTTCATTCTGTGGCAGCAAAAGATTCACCTTCTGGCTCCCCTGAATCCTTTCCACCACCTAAAGGGATATATCCTGAGAATGATGGAATACTCTCCACATGTCTGGATGGGTGCAGCTGTAACAATACTCAAGAAGCTCGACAGCATCCAGAACAGTGAAGCCCCCTCAGTCAACTAACTGCTCATCCACTAGTTTAAACACTGTGGCAGCAGTATGTAGCAAGACATGCCGTATCAACTTGCCAAGGTTTCTCCCAAACTCATGATCTCAAACACAGAAAGATAAAGGAAGCAGGAGCATGGGACCACCATCACCTCCAAGTTCTCCTCCAAGTCACTCACCAGCCTCTGCCTGTAGCTTGCCTTCATGCGTTGACCTCTGTGTAAAACGTTCAGCTCGGAGAATTAAGAATCCAGTGTAACTGGGGCTGCTGTCCCAAAGGAAGGTGGGAAGGGGAGGGGGTGGAGGAAGAATATTAAACGGCAGCTTGCTGCAGTAAACTGGAGGTAGGCAAACCAGATGACGTTCAAAAGATGGGGGGATGGGGGGGGTGGCGACAGGCCCAGAATTAAAACTTGCTGCTTTGAGAAAGCAGCCACACCTGGAAAACAGCACAAAACATGAAACTGCTGGGGCCCATTTGGGGCTAATGTATGTTGGACATCATTGTGCACATGTTTCATGCAATGAAGGGAGTAACACAGCTGAGAGTGGTGCAGTTTAGGACACCTGACAAGATATTCAGGGGACATTATTCCTGTCAGAGAATTACCTGTTGGTATTCACATTGGGGTAAGAGTGGCATTGTGGCAGTGGTGTCTCAGTTGTTAGCACTCTTACCTCTCAGAAGGCTGTGGCCTGACATCCCAGTACTGAGATTTCAGTACAGAGTCCTGCCTGGCAATTCTACGCAGTACTGAGGCAGTGCTGCACTCTTTTTTGGATGAGGCATTAAACTCTCAGATGCATGTGGAAGATCCCATGGCATCATGTGAAGAAGTGCTCTGGTCAATTTTTTTTTTAATTTCTGTGAAGCTGTGAGGAGCAGGAGGTTTCTGTGCTATTGCTACCCTGCACTGACTCCACAGCCCTGGTGATCATACCCTCTTGCCACCCTCCACCTCCACCTCCATTCCAAACCCCTCCTGGAAAGTACCTAAAGGTGAGGCAGGCAACCCAAATTTCATTCATCCCTTGAAGGCGACAATGCCAAAGTTGTACATAAGGCCCAGGTTTGGGAAGGTCTCTCCACACCCTCCTGAAGTCTGGATATGAAAACAGGCCTGGACTAATTTTTACCCATGATTTTCTCAATACTACTGATATAGATAGTTATTGAATGCATTCGCTGATCTTCACCTCGATCATGTTGACTTTAAATTGCAAATGTGGCCTAGACATAAACTTGAACTGATTGACGAGATTTTTAACCTGAAGCTAACATCCCCGAGGCATTTTTTTTTATCTTTAAAGCTTTAAATGCAGGTCTTTGTTCATTTAAGTGTAGGTAGGGATAGCACAGCTGGTCATTAAAAAGTTGATAAGTTAATTTAAGAGCTGAGGCTGCTACCTGCCTTTATGAGGAGGAACCTCCACTCTCCGACAGTACACATCGCCATGAAGAGTCTCACTGGGTGCGAAACTGTGCTATTGTGCCCATGGGTCAGCACGATTCCATGAGGGAAGGCGACCTGGTCAAAGCTGGTGTTGTGTGTGCCCACTGCACTAGTGTAGGCTACTACAAATTGTACCATATAAGGCCAGTTCGCTTATTTGCTTCTCCAAGCATTGGCAACGTGTGCAGGAGGCAGGCTTGCAAGTTGGCTACTTTCAGTTCGCAAATCCCGGACAGGAAGCAAAGCATTTAAAGAGACACCGCGCTTTAGAAAGGGATGTATTTTCTTCACGATCTCTCTTGGGGCTACACAGTGACTGACCGCAAGCAGCAATTTTGGACGGAACTGTCCCTTGCGACAATGAATCCTGTAAGGTTCTGTTGCAGCGGCTGGGGTGGGAAACAGGGAGCAGGGTGGGCAGCAAAGTGAGGTGGGCGTGATCTGCTGGGGGTGGGGTGGGGGGGGTGCGGTGAGGTGGCAGATGGGAATGGATGACCATCATCCTGGAAAGAGAGAAGCTCAAGCTGCTTGGAGAGAAGCGGGAGGAGGGGGGGATCAAGGGGTTCAGCCAGGTTTAGCAACTCCAGGTGTAGATGCGGAGTCTGCAGAGGCAAGTGGACCACCCTTCTGCTCCAACTCTGTACTGTCACCACAAAGATCAGGCTATTTCTATTGTGGTTACAGTGTTGTGATCAAAGGAGTTCTACTTCGGCTCCAGTATGGGTTTGTCCAATAGTCTCCATATCTTATGATTTGGGGCCCAAGTTTACAAGCAGGAGAGGACTCTTTAGGTCACAGCTCCTCATGGTCTTCACCACACTGGGACATAGTTCTCTTTCTGTGAAATTGATGAGGAATTTTCTACCTTTTTGCACTTTCCTCACCCTCCATTATTTCATCTCACCTCTTAAATCAATTCATCCGAAGATCTTTTGCTTCCTCACTAAAGATCTCTGAAATCGTCAAGCTGTGCATTTTATATTCTCTCCGCAAAACATCTGTCATATTCTCAGCCATCAGCTGTAGCAGGAAAGAAGATAAAAGGCTGTTTGGGCATAAACAAATTTTTCAAGATCCTCCTTCAACAGAGTGCGACAGAGTTTGGGATTTGTAAAACTGTCTCTGAGAAAATGGATTCACATCAAAGAGTGAACCAAGGAACTGAGTTAGCGTGCAAAAGAAAATCACATACTTGTGTGATAACCACACCAACTGTGGAGCTCATGGCGAAGACCCTGGCAGATGTTTTATGCTAAGAAAATATATGCATGGCTTAATGACTTCAGAGATCTTTAGAGGGAAAGTGAAACCATCAGATGAAATTTAAAGCCCCTCATGTCAATGCTCTACACCAATGGCTAGTGACAGAATGTTATTTTAGTCAATTATAAAGCACTTTATAACTTGAATATGAAAAGAACCCGTACTGTATGTCCAACGGGCAATGGGGTTGGGTGGGGCTGGGAGTTCGCAGTATTCGAATTACCATACAGTGGTGACACAGTCTACCGTATCCTGGACGACCAGTGCCAAGTCCTGCCCTTCAGAAATCTTTCTATAAAGACCCTGAACACCTTTTATAAGAGGGCAGCAATGCCAGTGGAAAATCTCCATATTCAGATTTCAGCCCTGGATGCCCCTCCCCAAATGGCCATCAATGATCTCTTGCTCCACTGCTACTGCTCTTACCAATGCCTCTGTTATTTCCGTCTTTGTTTCTTTCAGCAACCTAGATGCATTCCACCTGAATGAGGTGACTCACCAAATTGATAATCTTTTTAGTACACCTTCTCTACCTATTATTAGCCAGTCGATGACTTCCTTCTCCTCTTTCAGTGTAACTTTCACATCATCCACTCCCCTTGTGAAGACAAAGTACTCGATTAATAATTTTACCATCTCCATGAAGATTTCCCTTTGGGTTCTTAATTGGCTCAACTTTTTCTCAAGCAGACCATTTACATTTTAATGTTTTAGGGTTCAATGTAACTTATCTCATCAAAGAATTGAATCAAAAATTTGCCTGTTAAGCTTTTCTTGTAGTGTCTCTTTGCCACCCGAACTATCTTTTTCAGTTCCGGCCTATACATTCCATATTCTTCCTGGTTATTGACTGAAATATGCTCCTGACGTTTGTCATAACTCTCCCTTTCCTGTTTCATTTTAACCTTTATTTTCTTTGTCAAAAAGAGTGCATTGACTTTCAAAGGGATATAACCGGAGGCTGCATTTTACATGCCCCCATTGGGCATGTTTCTGGCAGGGGGCACATAAAATTGGGTGGGAGCCCACCCCACTCCACTCCACCCCACTCCACCCCACCCCGCCCCTTTTCCACTCACCCCTGAGATCACCCCCAAAATAAACAGTGGGCACTGAAGTCATCAGTCCACCTGCCATATTTAAATAGGTAATCAAGGGTCAATTGGGCTTCTTACCAAGCTAATTGATCCTGGTAATATGCTACCCACACCATAAAACATATGGTGTGGGCAGTCGGGCAGGAGCGGGCAGCCCGATTTTTCAAAGGGCATGGAGGAAGGGGGTGGTGTTCGATCATTGGGGGCTGCACTTTGTGGATTGAGGGTGGGGGCTGCGGCCTCCCTATCATAGAACCCCACCCCCCCCCCTCCCCACCCCGCTCCCTTCTTCCTAACCCACCCCACCTTAAATCAAACCCCATCCACCTCCCTGACCAGCTGAAATCCTCCCTGGCCAAGGCCCTGAACTTACTGGCTCTGGGGATCCATTAGGGCCATCTCCATTTTCTTCTCGCAGTCCTGGCAGTGGCTGATGGAGCTGCCTACCGATCAGATTGGCTGGCACCTCCAGAGGGAGGGATTACCTCCCCAGTGAGGGGCAGAAGTCCCACTTGGCCCTTGTTAAGCCCACCCACAGCATGTTTATGGTTGCTGGGCTGTCCAGCTCCAGGCCGACTTTACTTCTGGGTGGCGGGGTTGGTGTTGTGCGAGCTGTCCACCCCCACCTAGTTTTATTCAGCCCGCAGTTTGTATCTGAACTAGCTGTTCCCTGAATGCCCTTCATCGATCAAATACTGCTTTAGCCTGAAATCACCTTTTCCAATCTACCTGTGATAGGTCCCTTCTTAAATTACTGAAACTAGTTAAGCATTTTACTTCACAGTTTACCTTCAATATGTTCTGGTCTCTATTCATAATTATTTCAGACCCAAACTATGTTGTCATTACTGCTAGATAGGTGATCTACTGTAACGCACTGCACTTCCCCCATTTCATTTCCCAGAACCAGATCCAACACTGCTGCCTTTCTTGTTGGACTGGGGACATGTTGATGGAAAAAGTCCTCCTGTGCACATAACAGGAATGCTTCTCTTTCCATACCCTTAGCACAATGCTTTTCCTAGCTGATATTAAGGCAAGTAAAGCCCAACACTACTCCATTTTGGATACATGCCTTTGAAATTTTGCGACAAATTTGTCTATCACTCCCCCCCGATTGGAGTTTTATAAAAAGAACCTGCAAACGATGTTAGAGCTCCCCCTCTGTTCCTCAATTCAAGCCAAACAGATTCAGTCCTCTAGCCATCGAGTATATACTTTCTATTTAGAACTGTAATATCATCTTTAGTCAATGCTGCCACATCATCTCCTCTTTATCCTTCACTATCTCTATCTACTTGGTAACCGAGAATATTAATAACCCATTGCTTGTTTCAGCCTGTGGAGTTCTGTTAATGCAGCCACTCCATAATCCCATGTAGCAATTTGTGTCTGCAGCTCACTAATCTTTTTGTTACATTATGGACATTGACATACATACAATTTAATACCCCTTTCATCACTTTCCTCAATCTGGTCGTAGCAATTTTTTTGGATATTTCTAATTTTACTGCTATTTATATCTCCCTGTCTTCTGATCTAATTTATTCTCCCCTCTATTTTCTGGCTTCCCCTCCCACCCCTGCCAAATTAATTGAAACCCTTCCCAACGGTACTAGTTAACCTCTCAGTGAAAACATTCATCCTGGCTTTGTAAAAGTGCAACCTGTCCATTATGAATCACTGTCACCATTAAAGCATTACCTTTGACCCCTCCTAAGACAAGTATGTCAGAGCAAACAGCGCAAATCTGGCAATAGAAAATCATGGAAAAGAAAATTGGGCAGAATGTAAAATGGGCTGCCAAATCACTCTTGCCTCTTTTACAAGGTGAATTTCTAACCCAAGGTGTTTGAGGAACACTTTCAATGCTGGTGGTCATCTTTGAAGCTGCCTTCACTTTTGGTTTAAACTCCAAGCCTATCAGAGGATACCAAGCACATCAAATACATTGCACCTCTAAGCACCATGGTCAAAGGACTTGATGGGCAAAACAGGGAGCACCACAGAGAGCGGCTGGTGCCCACAAATTCTCACAGAGTGAAGATCAGAAGGATTGTCCAAGACTCTACGCTGCGTTGTTCTCACCTGGGTAAAAGCGAGATCAAGCACAGTGCACCAGCATGAATCATGTAAAGTACCATTATGAATCACTACAACAATTAGAACAGTTAGTCAGACAATCAATCAACATTCAATGACTTACAAGCAAACTCTTCCCCACAACCTTCAATTCTAGCTGCAAATGATGGCTTCAGCATGATCATGGTAGACAGGGGACACACAATGTTGGTCTTCAGTCCAGATCGCAATTTAATGACCAGGCTTGAAACTTCTGGTTGTGCCCATGACAAAAATTCACATCTAAAGCATTGCTATCAATTTGGCTTCTCTTGGCCAAAGTTATTTAAAATCCCATGAGGCGCTGAAGAAAAATGCAAACAGCCAGAAAGACTTGGTAATAACTTCCTGTGTCTATAGTGCCAGACTCTGTTTTCCTAAACTATCTGAGCAATTGAGATGCATCTTGTATCTTTAGCATGTGAAATTTATTGGCACATCTGGTGGCCTTATGCACATCCTCTCCGTGATTTTGACTAGGAGTCTGAGGTTCTAGTATAGTGCCATCACTCATGCTTATAGCCTATAGTGACAACAACGAGTGTACAGGTACAAATGGGATTACCAAAGAGATAGCATCTGAACCTCACTGCTCTAAGACATGTATCGCATACAAAATCATGGATAGGTACAAGGAGCTATGCTACCGCAATTTATGATGGGGTAACTCCCATCTGAAGTGAGCAGTGCTTCTACTGAACAGCATCCAAAATTATGGCACTGACGGAAGTGTTTGTGAAGACAATTTTCCATGTGATCTGAGCCCTTCATCATCCTACTGCCACATGACCGTTCCATCATCACATGGTCTTCTTTGCCAGCTTTCCATGTTCCTCTGTCCAATGTCACTTATCTTTTCAGGTCTTCCTATGTGCTTCCTACCGTGCTATCTTTGACCTTCATGTGACTTGCCCCCAGTTGGGGACCCTATTCACCGCCACCTGAGGGCACTAATCTTTGGCCATATGGCACCCATACCCTGCATTCTTTTTGACAGTAAACTCATCAATGACCACTGTGTCTTATCCATAAAAACCATTGAAAAGTTATGGCACAGAAAAAGGCCATTCAGCCCATCGTGTCTGCGCCGGCCACAAAAGGGGAAATACAAAACCAGCCACTCATTCTAATCCCATCTTCCAGCGTGTGGTCCGTAGCCTTACAGGTTACAGCACTTCAGGTACAGATCCAGGTACCTTTTAAATGAGTTGAGGGTTTCAGCCTCTACCACAAAACCAGGCAGTGAGTTCCAAACACTCACCACCCTCTAGGTGAAGTCGTTTTTCCTCATGTCCCCTCTAATCCTTCTACCAATCACCTTAAACCTATGTCCCCTGGTAACTGACCTTTCTACCAGGGGATAAAGGTCTATCCTGTCTATTCTATCTGGGTCCCTCATAATCTTGTACACCTCAATTAAGTCACCCCTCAGCCTCCTCTGTTCTAAGGAAAGCAGCCCCAGCCTATCAAATCTTTCCTCATAGTTGCAATTTCCAGAGCAATTATGTCTTTCCTGTAATTTGGTGACCAGAACTGTGCCCAAAATTTCAGCTGTGGCCTAAACAATGTTTTATATAGTTGCAGTATTACATACCTGCTTTTGTATTCCACTCCTTGTCCAATAAAGGAAAGCCTTCCATATGCTTTCTTTACACTTTATCCACCTGCCCTGCCACCTTCAGGGACCTGTGAACATAATCTCCAAGCTCTCTCACTTCCTCTACCCTCTCAATATTCCTCCACTTATCACGTATTCCCCAGCATAATTTGCCATCCCCAAATGCATTACCTCCCATCCAGATCGAGTTCCATTTGCCACTTTAGCCCCCACTCAACCAAACCATTGATATCATTCTGCAGTAGACAGCTGCCCTTTTCACTATCAACTACATGGCCAATCTGCAAATTTCCCAATCATGCCCCCCAAACAGAAAGGGTCCCAACAATGAATCCTGTGGAATGCCACTGGAAACCACCTTCCATTTGCAAAAACATCCATCGACCATTACCCTTTGTCTCCTGTCGCTGAACCAATTTTGGATCCAACTCACTGCATCCCCCCGCATTCCATGGGTTTTTACTTTTCTGATCAGTCTGCCCTGTGGGATCTTGTCAAATGCCTTACTAGAATCCATGTAGACAACATCCACTGCACTGCCCTCATCAATCCTCCTTGTTACTTCCTCAAAAAATTTGATTAACTTCGTAGGACACGACCTTCCCCGAACAAAACCATGCTGACTATCCCTGATTAATCCATTGCTCTCTAAGTGACAGCTCATCATGTCTCTCAGAATTGATTCTAATAATTTTCCCACCACCTGAAGCCAGGCTGACCAGCCTATAATTATTTGGTCTATGCCTCATACCTTTTTTAAATAATGGAATAAGTAATAGTTGTTTGGTAGTACAGAACTTGAGTATTGCTGAAAAGAGAGACATGTCAAAGGTTTTTGTCTGGACACTTGGCAAGAATACCAAAATAAGGGGAAAACAACAAATTATACTATTTAAGAAGAGAATGGTACAATGTTCACAGACCTCCAATCCTCTGGTACTTCAGCTATATCAAGTGAGGATCAGAAAGTAATCCTCAGAGCATCCATTATTTCCTTCCTGGCTAGCTTGAACAGCCTGGGATACAATCCATCTGGCCCTGGTGATTTATTCACCTTCAAAGATGTCAGTCCCGCCAGTATTTCCTCCGCTTTCTTTATGTCAAGTGTATAATTAGGAACCCTTCAACACCACTGCTGAGGGAAAGTACAGATCTGGGGTTTTATATACACTTTCATGGGTAATCTATCAACAACTACACCCTTACTGCACAGTGATAATAACTTATGCACATTCCCCCAACCATTAGATGAGTTGCATGTCCAATTGTGACATGTAAGCTATGGTTGCCCGTGGAACAAGTGTGGGGGATAGAGTAGCTGGCTTTCACCTGGCAAGGATCTCAATCATATACACAGCCAGATAAATGGTACAAATGTCAAAAAGTTGGAATGTGATAGAATGATAAAGGGTTATTTGACCCATTTCTTCCACAGACCATGTCCATATGAAGGACTCTGGCCAACTCATTCAATCTCCTGAGGGAGGCAGCTGGTCAACTCATTCAATTTCATGAGGGAGGCAGCCAACCAAGACATCCATAGGCAAGCCTCCAAAAATATGAAACTTGGTGCGAATTTCTCCAACACCCTAAAAGTATTAAATAATATGAATCCAGAATTGCAATTCACTCTTTACAGGACTGATCACCTGCATTCCTCATTGGCTCATGATCCAAATGGGACAGGAGCCACCATGTCCCATAAAGTATTTGACATACAAAAATACATATGAACATATGAATTAGGAGCAGGTATAGGCCACTCAGCCCTTTGAGCCTGCTCCGCCATTCAATAAGATCAAGGCTGATCTGATTGTGGCCTCAACGTCACATTCCTGTATTTAAGTAAAAAAAGAGCTTACGTTTATCTAGTGGTTCTCATGATCTCAAGATAGACTGAAGCACTGCACAGCCATTGAAGTACTTTTAAAGTGTAGGAAACACAAAAGCCAATTTGCACACAGGAAGCTTCCATAACGGGAATGAAATAAATGGCCAGAAAATCATTTTAGGTATTGGTTGAAAATTAGCCAGGACACAAAGGAGAATTCTCCTGTGGCTCTTCCTAAAGTCCTGTGGGATATTTTTCGAGAACCTGTTATGAGCGATGGAGTGATTGAGCATTTGGACAAATAGACACTGAACAGGGAGAGCCAGCGTGGATTTGTAAAGGGTAGGTCATGTCTAATGAATACGGTAGAATTTTTTGAGGGTGTAATAAACATGGTAAATAGGGCAATGTCTATGGACGTTATTTAAATAGACTTTGTGAAGGCATTCAACAAAATCGCACTTATGAGACTGTTGACAAAAGTGAGAGTGCATAGAGCTGGAGAGGCAATTGGTTAGGAGGTAAAAGATGGAAGCATGTATAATGGATATGAATTCATATTGGCAATATTTTTTCTTCTTATAGTACTTGTTCATGCGATTTAGGTGTCACTGGATATGCCAGCATCTATTGTTCATCCCTAATTGCCCTTGAGAAGGTGATGGTGAGCTGCCTTCTTGAACCGCTGCAGTCCATGTGGTGTGGGTGCACCCACAGTGTTGTTAGGGAGGGAGTTCCAGGATTTTGACCCAGTGACAGTGAAGGAACAGCGATATATTTCCAAGTCAGGATGGTGAGTGGCTTGGAGGGGAAATTCCAGGTGGTGGCGTTCCCATCTTTCTGCTGCCATTGTCCTTCTAGATGGTAGCGGTCGTGCGTTTGGAAGTTGATGTCTAAGGAGGCTTGGTGAATTCCTGCAGTGCATCATGTAGATGGTACACACTGCTGCCACTGTGCATCGCTAGTGTAGGTACAGAATGTTTGCGGGTGGGGTGCCAATCAAGCAGGCTGCTTTGTCCTGGATGCTAAAAGCTTCTTGAGTGTTGTGGGACCTGCATTCATCCAAGCAAGTGGGGAGTATTCCATCATACTCCTAACATATGCCTTGTAGATGGTGGACAGGCTTTGGGGAGTCAGGAGGTGAGTTACTCAACATAGGATTCCTAGCAAAAACAAAAATACCTGGAAAAACTCAGCAGGTCTGACAGCATCTGCGGAGAGGAACACAGTTAACGTTTCGAGTCTCTATGACTCTTCAACAGAACTAAGGAAAATTAGAAAAGAGGTGAAATATAAGCTGGTTTAAGGGGGGGGGGGAGTGGGTGGGTGGGACAGGTAGAGCTGGATAGAGGGCCCGTAATAGGTGGAGATAACCAAAAGATGTCACAGACAAAAGGACAAAGAGATGTTGAAGCTGGTAATATTATCTATGGAATGTGATAATAAAGGTACAGATAGCCCTAGTGGGGGTGGGGTGGGGTAAAGGGATTGAAATAGCCTAGAAGGCAGAGATAAAACAATGGATGGAAATACATTTTAAAATAATGGGAATAGGTGGGAAAAGAAAAATCTATATAAATTATTGGAAAAAAGGGGGGTCGGAAGTGGGGTGGGGATAGAGGAGAGAGTTCATGATCTAAAATTGTTGAACTCCTAGCCTCTGACCTGCTCTTGTAATCACAGTATTTATATGGCTAGTCTAGTTCAGTTTCTGGTCAACGGTAACCCCAAGGATGTTGATAGTGGGGGATTCAGTGATGGTAATGCCATTAAATGTCAAAGGGCGATGATTAGATTCTCTTTTGTTAGAGATGGTCATTGCCTGGCACTTGTATGGCACAAATATTATTTGCCACTTGTCAGCCCAAGCCTGGATATTGTCCAGGTCTTGCAGCATTTGGACATGGACTGCTTCAATATCTGAGGAGTCGTGAATGGTGCTGAACATTGGGCAATCATCAGCAAACATCCCCACTTCTGACCTTATGATGGAAGAAAGGTCATTGATGAAGCAGCTGAAGATGGTTGGGCCAAGGGCACTACCTTAAGGAAATCCTGAAGTAATGTCCTGGAACTGAATGACTGACCTCCAACAACCACAACCATCTTCCTTTGTGCCAGCTATGACTCCAACCAGTGGAGAGTTTTCCTCCTGATTCCCATTCTCTCCAGTTTTGCTAGGTCTTTTTGATGCCACACTCGATCAAATGCGGTCTTGATGTCAAGGCCAGTCACTCTTACCTCACCTCTGGAGTTCAGCTCTTTTGCCTATGTAAATAGCATGTGACTGGTGCTGTTTCCAGGATTCTGTACTGGCATCTCAGCTTTTCAATATATTTATAAATGGTTTTACATGGAATTGAGAGCCAAATATTTAAGTTTACTGATGACACTAAGTTAGGTGAATCATGGAAGCTGGAAGTTTCAAAGGGAAAACAAAAATAGCTGGAAAAACTCAGCAGGTCTGACAGCATCTGCGGAGAGGAATACAGCTGATGTTTTGAGTCCATTCTGATAAAGAGTCATACGGACTCGAAACGTTAACTGTGTTCCTCTCCGCAGATGCTGTCAAACCTGCTGAGTTTTTCCAGCTATTTTTGTTTTTGTTTTAGTTTTCCAGCATCCGCGGTATTTTGTTTTTATCTTAAGTTTCAAAGGGACATGGATTAAGTGAGTGGGTAAAACTGTGGCAGAGTCCATGTTAGAAAGTATGACATTATCCACATTGTGCTTTAAGAAAGGTAGATCAAAGTATTTTCTAACTGGCAAGAAGCTAGGAACTGTGCATAGGCAGAGAGATTTAGGGGATCCAAGTGCAGAAATCAGTGAACGTTATTGGACAGATACAAAAACTGATTGAAAACGCTAACAGCATGTCTTTATCTCAAGACAGCTAGAATATAAAGTGGTGGGAGTTATGTTCTAGCTGTACAGAACTCCTGCTAAATTCCATCTGGAGTAACCACATCCAATTCTGGGCACCGCACCTCAGGTAGGATACCTCGGCCTTGAGGGGAATACAGCGTAGATTCACCAAAATGATGCCAGAGTTAAAAGGGTTAAATTATGAGGCCAGGTTATACGGACTTAGTTTGCACTCGTTAACATAGAAGACGAAAGGGTAAGGTGTTTAATATGATTAAAGGATTTGATCGAGTAAATAGAGAGAAATTATTTCCCTCCATGGGGAAATCTAGAACAAATGGACATAACAATAAAATTAGTGCTAAGCCATTGCAGGATGCAAGAGTTGAAATACAGTCAACCATGATTTAACTGAATGATAGAACATGCTTGAGGGGCTGAATGGCTCCTCTTGTTCCTACGTTTCATATCCATCTGAGAGAGAATGCAATGGAAATTTGAATAGGACCAATGTGCAGGGCTGTGGGGAAAAGGCAGGAGAATGGCACTAAGTCATAATACTTATTTGGAGAGCCCATGCAGGCATGATGAGCAAATGGCCTCTTTCTGTGCCATAATAATTCTGAGAAAATTAAGGAGAGATATAAAGTGTGCAGCCAATTCACCATCAACCATTTTACACTATTACCCAAAGTCAAAGTTCTCCCCCAGTCTCTCCTTTGGTTTGGCTCTGTGAAGTTTCTTGAGACAAAGCTCGACATTAAATACAGCATATAATTTTTGAGTTGTCATCGATTTTCCGCCAATTTCTGATAGTGACGCAGAGCTATCATATGATAAATGTGTGAAACATGTATCATCGCACTCAGTTTGGCTCAGAGATTTGCTCTTATCTTCCTTGGCGGTTTTGCTGAAGTACATTATTGCTATCTGCTTATTTTATTTATTTAAAATCATTCACTTCATCTCATTATGAAGGAAGAAGTGCAACAAAAAGAAAGTCTAATCCCACAAAGTAGCTCTGTTTATATAAAAATAAAGCAACTTCTGGTTCGGCATAGCTGATTGGAAAGATAGAGCCAAAACCACATCAAAGGCTTTGCAACATAATTTATTTCCATCAACTGCTGAAGAAAGGTTGTTTTGTTCAACATTCCTTCCACCTGCCCCCCGTTCCCCCCCCCCCCCCACCCCCACCCTCTCCACGTAATAAAACTTGAGGATTTGGCTTTGTGGAGTGCTAACATTAAGACTGTCCCAAAAATCTCCACTCCTCCTTTCCCCAGTTTTCCCTCACGCCTGTTTTTGTGCTTCTGGTGACCCTTACTCATTCTCTTCTGCATGAGACTGTGAAATTCCTTCGCTTCCCACTATTCCTCACTGCTAATTTCAATATGCACCCACTAACCTCAGGCACACAAAACCCAGACATGGGACAGGAAACTGGATTCTCATGCAATGAACATAGAAACAGGAATAGACCATTCAGTACCTCAGGCCAGCCCCACCATTAATATCCTGAGTGTTACCATTGACCAGAAACTTAACGGGGCCGGCCATGTCAATACTGTGGCTACAAGAGCAGGTCAGAGGCTAGGAATTCTATGGTGAGTTACTCACACCCTGATTCCCCAAAGCCTGTTGGCCATCTACAAGACACAAGTCAGGAGTGTCATGGAACGCTCTCCAATTGCTTGAATGAGTGCGGCTCCAACAACACGCATGATGCTCGACACCAACCAAGACAAAGCAGCCCGCTTGGTCAGCACCCCAGCCACCACTTTAAACGTTCACTCCCTCCACCACCAGCACACCGTGACAGCAGTGTGTACCGTGTACCAATGACAAGAGGCACTGCAGCAACTCACAAAGACTCCTTTGACAGCATCTTCCAAATCTGCAACCTCCGTCACCTAGAAGGACAAGGGCAGCAGACACGTGCGAACGTCATCATCTTCAAGTTCCTCTCCAAATCACTCACCATCTAAATTAGAAAATACATTGCCTTTCCTCCAATGTCACTGGGTCAAAATCCTCTCTAACAGCACTGTCGGTGCATCTACAGCACATGGGTTGCAGCAGTTCTGGAGGGCAGCTCGCCACCACCTTCTCAAGGGCAATTAGGGATGGGTAACAAATGCTGGGGTGGAATTTTACAGTCCCACCTACTGGCGGGATTTTCTGGTCCTGCCAAAGTCAATGGACTTTTGAACAGCTCGCTGCATTTTACAGCCCTGCCCCGGCCACAATTGGGATGTAAAATTCCACCCCTGGTTTTGTCAGCAATGCCCCACATCTAGGAATGAATATATTTAAAAAATCATAGCAGATCTGTACCTCAACTCTACCCACCTGTCATTGCCCCTTGATACCTGTACCTGACAAAATTCTACCAATCTCAGTCTTGAAAATTTTAATTGTCCCTCAACATCCAGAGTCCGTTTTTGTGCAAATAAACGCTTCCTGATTTTACTCCCCAGTAATCTGGCTCTAATTTTCAGGTTATGTCCCTTGTTCTGGTTTCCTCCGCCAGAGGAAAGTGTCTCTCTCTATCTACTTATTGAATCCATTTATCATTTTAAACAACTCGATCAAATCAGCCCTCAACCTTCAAAATTCAAGGAAATACAAGCCAGACTTATGCAACCTAGATTTTGAGTTAACATTTTAAGCCCTGTTATCAATCCGGTGAATGTGGGCTGTATCTTCACCGGGGCCAATGCATCCTTCTTGAGGTGCAATGCACAAGTCTGAAAGGAAATGTTACCACAAATCTAGACACAAGAAAATGAGAATGTAAGAGATAGGAGCAGGAGTGGGCCATTCAGCACCTGGACCTTTCTCAGCCATTGCATAGGCTGTTCTTGTACCTCAATGTCAACTTCCTGCAATATTTCCACATCACTTGATTCCCATAGTCTCCAAAAATCTACCCATCTCTGACGTGAACATACTCAACGATTGAGCATCCACAGCTTTCTGCAGGAGAACATTCCAAAGCTCTGCAACTGTCGCAGTGAAGAATTCTGCTCATCTCAGTCCTAAATAACCAACCCCTTGTTTTGATACTGTCACCCTAAGTTCTAGACTCCCCAGTGGGGGAAAACCTCTCCCAGAATATACCCTCTCAAGCCTTTTATGGATTTTACACGCAGAATTTTACGATTCCCTCGCCAGCAGGTTTGCAGGCAGGAGTGACCTTCCCTCACTCCTGCCCCCATCCTAGGAACCCCTCCCCCTCCCACCAAGACACCATATGAGGGAATGGTGAGAATGACTGAGGGCAGAGTGAGGCGGTAGGGTGGGTGGGTGAGGCCGCAGCGGTATCAGTAGAAGGGATGGCGAGGGTGGGTGGTGGGAACTCGGAAGCAGACGCGGACCCTGGGGGTGGGAAGGAGGAGATCAGGGAGATGGATGTGGATGGGGGTGGGATTTTCGAGAAGGAAGGAAAGGTGCACGTTCACCTGGACATCCCCGAAATAAAAGGGTCGTGGCTGGTAGGTCACGGAGGGGAGGTAGAAGGTGATGCCTGGGGATTGGGGGGGATTGGGGATTCAACAGTGATGGGGGAGAGGAAATGGGTGACTGGGGTAGGGGAAAGGACAGGGGAGCTGAAGATAAATGTTAGGCTCACCATGCATTCTAAATCAAAAGTGAATAGAGAGTTGTGGTGGTCGAGGTCAGGTGCTGCATGGGAGTGTGGTCATTGGGTGGGTGGAGACGCAGTTCAGCTCAGATGGTCAACTGAAAGCGAACCCCAGCAGGCAGCACTGAAAATGTGTTGGACGTTGAGATGAGTGTGATGTAGGAAGGATCCGTGTGCATGGGAATAGTGCTTGCACACGGCTCCGAAAGGCCCCGCCACACACACACACACACACATACGTTTCTCCCTCCAGAATCACTCCTAGGCCAGCTGCATGCAGCTGAACTGCTAGTTTGCAGGGGTTGGCAGGAGGAGGTGCGAATGCAATGGGAGGACTCGCGAAGCCTGTCAATGAAGTTGAAAGAGAGCATTACACATTACTCAATGAAAGTGAATATATTCCCAGATTGTAAAGTGACAAAATATGCAAGCAACTGTGACCAGAATTTCTTAACTTGTGACAGCCTTAGACTTCTAGGTGCTGCCCTGATATCCGAAGCAGGGGCGGAGACAGCCTGTACAATGGTTGGCCCTGTTGCCTCTGATGACTTCGGCATGGGTCAAAGCTTTGGGAGCTCCGGCTTGCTATAGCTGTCCTCCTGGGGCCACGTGCTCCCCCTGCAGTGATAGAGGACAAGGTTGAGGGAGTCGCAGGCAAAGGGGACCGAGAGGGATCGGACGGCCTCTGAGATTCCTGAGTGGATGATCCAGGGATGTCCAGCTGCCGCTCCTCCTCCCTTCGGATGCCCGAGGGCACCAGCCTGACTCCTTGAGGGGAAGGAGCACCTGGGGGGGAGCATCGAGGTGCCCCATTTCCCTCTTGTGTTGTCACTGCAGGAACTCACCCATGGCTACTGCGATGGAGTGCAGGTCTGTTCACATCTCCGCGTTCTGCTGGGCCAGGGTCTCTATGGCACCCACCATCCTCGCCAAGGAGATTTCCACACGCGCACATGTAGATACCACTTCATCAGAGAGCACTCCTCCGACTCACATGCCACTTTGTAAAGGGCTTCCAACAGCTCTGCGTAATGTTCCCCCGCCTTCTGCTGACTCTCCAGGGATGAGTTGGAAAGCCAAATCCAGAGGCTCGCCATCTGACTCTTCCCCAGCAGGCCTCCGAGTGCCGGGGAGCTCAGCTGAACCTGCCTCCTCCTGCTGCAGACACGTGTCCGTGCAGTGACCAATAGATTGTGAACCTGAGCCTCCTCTAGATCTAGGTCCCACTGAGCTGTGTGTCTCTGCGCTAGTGGAAGGTGTGGGTGAGCCCTGTGAAGAGCTGTGCCAGCTCCCTGTGAACCAAAGTGGAGATAATTAGTGCATGGCAGCAGAGTCAATAACAGGAGGGAGAGCACACAGATTTGCGTCGAGAGAGGGATGATGTGATGTAGGATCCTCACGAGAGTGTCCACCGCTGACTTCACTGTCGCCGCTTGCAGGATCAATGTCCTCACCAGTCAGTACAATGGCACACTCCTCAAAGTGAGTCAGGGGCCTCATGTAGGCTACTCCAGCCCCAGTCTGGGACCTCTCCCTGCTGCTGTGAGGCAGCTTCTCCTGCATGGAAACAGATGGAGAGACAGTGAGCAGGACACATGGCACTGCGTGGAATGTTTGTGTGGTGAGCGGAGCCGTAGACGGGATGAAGATGTGAGCTCCAGAGGATATGAGCCTGGTGGAGATGTGAGGGTGTGTGTGAGAGTTAGTGGTGTTGTCCTTTGAGGTGTGAGATCCCTGTGGATGCGTTATGGGTTTGGGAGTGTATCAGTTGAGAGTGATGAAAAGAGTGACTTACCCTGGCAGAATGGATGAGACCATTCATCCTGTTGCAGCACTGGGCAGCTGTCCTCTTTTGCAGGGCATTGGCGTTGTCCACCACTGCCACCACATGCTGGATTAGTGATGTGGCTGCCGCTCCTGTGGCCAGAGCAGGGGTAGAGGACATCACTGTGGACTCCACTGCATCCAAAAGAGGCTGGAGGGATGCATCATTAAACCAGGGGCTGCAGTCTTCTTGCCTTTCAGGACCATGTCTTCCATGCAGCAGTCCTGGGCTGGAAGCACTGAGAGGTGTGCATGTGGCTGCGCTTTAAATCCGGCGCCCAGCGTGATGAAGCAGCAGGTTGATGGTGTGGCGGGTGAATGAGAGCCTGCCCGCCATCAAAATGGTGTGTTTCCCAGGAATGCATGATTAATGTGGCAGGACTGGGACAGTATGACGCGAAAACCCACCATTGCGGCCACTGGGTAAAACGATCTTTTTCCCGCCCGCTACCGCACTTGGTACAAATTTGGGACAATTCAGCCCTTAGAGCCTGGGAACTGTTTGTGCTCCCATCCTGGCCACTGCTGCCACTGGCACTGCTGGAACTGCACATCTGTCCGCCAATCGGGCAGCTCTTTGAGGAAGGACTTCCATCCTCACGCTGACTGAAGTCCTGTCTCTGGCCACTTAATATTCTTCTCCAGCCAATTAACACTCCTCAGAGTGTTAAATAGCTCGGGGGCTGCTGTGATTGGCGGGGATACGTTCCCCACTGACTCTATCCTGAGGTGGTGGTCTGAAAAATCTTGACATACGTTTTAATGAGATGGGATCACCTCTCAATCTTCTAAACTCTAGAGAATATAGGCCTAGTCTGCTCAATCTCCCCTCATAGGAGGACAATCTTCATCCCAGTAATCAGTTTAGCGAACCTTTGTTCCACACTCCCAAAGGCAAATACATTCTACCTTGGCTAAGGAAACCAAAACTGTACACAATACTCCAAGTGTGGTCTCATGAAGGCCCTAAATAATTATACTAAGACTTCTTGAGTCTTGTACTCCATTCTATTATAATGAAGACTTTGTTAGGGAAGACAAAGCAACTACCTAACAGCATTGTGGGTGCACCTTCGCCACAAGGACTGTAGCAGTTCAACAAGAAGTCCCGCCATCACCAAATAAAGATGGACAATAAAAGTTAGCCTTGCCTGTGACCCCCACATTTCAAGTGAATACTGTGCCTCCAGAACCATATAATGCAATTAAGGCTGACCACTGGTACCTCCTCCACTGTCTGAATTTACATGTGAGAATCAAGTGTTGAGTATCAGCAAGCTATTCAGTAAGGAATGCCATTATTTATTGCCCATTCCAAATTGTCCAAAGGTTATTATGAATGAGCCATGCCATGTGGAACTAAGGAAATATTAAGCCAGACTAGATAGTTGTTACAAGATCCTTTCCCTGAATTACCATAAATCAGGGTGTATAAGTTGCACGATGTATATAATGATACCTTTTTCTGACCCCAGAATCATGTTTTTGCATATACTTGGCATATATTATCATCGCTGAACCTCCCACTATCATGATCCTGGGGGAAACTATTGACCAGAAACTGAACTGGACTAGCTCTATATAAATTATGTGGCTACGAGGGCAGTTCAGGAATCCTGCGGTGAGTAGCTCACCTCCTGACTCCCCAAAGCCTGTCCACCATCTACAAGACACAAGTCAGGAGTGTGATGAAATACTCTCCACTTGCCTGGATGAGTGCAGCTCCAACAACACTCAAGAAGCTTGACACCATCCAGGACAAAGCAACCTGTTTGATTGATACCCCTTCCACAAACATTCACTCCCTCCACCACCGACAGGCAGCAGTGTGTACCATCTACAAGATGCAGTGCAGGGACACACCAAGCCTCCTTAGACAGCACTTTCCAAACCAATGACTACTACCATCCAGAAGGACAAGGGCAACAGACATACGGGAACACCACCACTTGGAAGTTCCTCTCCAAACCACTCACCATTCTGACTTGGAAATATATCACCGTTCCTTCACTGCTGCTGGGTCAAAATCCTGGAATTCCCTCCCTAACAGCACTGCGGGTGTACCTACACTACATGAACTGCAACGGTTCAAGAAGGCAGCTCCCCACCACCTTCTGAAGGGCAATTAGAGATGGGCACTAAATGCTGGCCTAGCCAGCAACGTCCACATCCCATGAATGAATAAAAAGTCGACCCCCACCCCCTTTTCAGCCATGACATTCTGTATTCGCATTAATAGTCAGCCTGAATCTTTCTCCCCACAAATGCATGTTTTATTTATTGTTATCTTATTTAACTGGGCAATAGGTGTCAAGCAGACAATACGGGTTGTGTTTCAAAGGTACATGGGAGTTTAAGACACATTCACTCATTGTGTCAGAAGCAGATGACATTTCAAAATAGCAACCACTCACACCCACGCCAGTGTTTCACTTTTATACTATGCAGATTAGTTTACCTCCATTGTTGGAGGGATTTTCCAAGGCATCAAAGGCTGACCTACGCACAGACATCTATGGTACACCACTGAGCTAGTTGGTTGTATAACAGTGTGTATCAGCTATGATTTATTTGGTCATGCTTTTGACTCTAATTAACAAGGTCCTGGGTTCAAGTCCCACTCAGGGACTTGTTGGAGGTACCATGTTTCAGGTGCGATTTAAATTGAGGCCTTGTCTGCCTGTTTGGGTAAATGCAAATGACCCCATTCCTCGTAGGAGTATCCTCAATGGACATCACAAAAACAGATTATCTGGTAATTATCACATTGCTGTTTGTGGGAGCACGCTGTGTTACTTTTCTCAAACCAAATTTACTGAGTTAAGTTTTCAAGTTGTCATGGGTGGATTAGAACTCACCACCCCTGCAATGTTAAATCGGCACCATAACCACAAGGTTACCATAACTAACCCAGGAACACTGAACCTAGTGGAGATCAGTTGTCACAGTACAGGCCAGAGATCAAACTTTTGGCTTTCTCAGAACATGTCACTCAGTCCCATGAGAGTGCATTTATCCCACACACAACGCACGCAGGTGACTCTTGCAGTGTAAAGGTATCTGGCATAGCAAGGGCAATGTGGGACTGGGAAACAGTACCTCCCACAATGTGATGTAAAGGAACACATGACCTGAGAGTATGGTCAGTTGTGGACTGAACTGAGACCTGTGCAGAAGCAAGCATGGAGTTAATTCATAGACTAGTCTATACCCTGTATATATGTATATAGTTATGTGCTATCAATAAGCAGTTAATGTTAAACCATATAAGACTCAGAACCACTTTGTAAGACCTACTGAACATGCAACATACAACCACACTCAGTTCAAAATTTCAGTGTCAGGATTAGAAATTTTCCAAATAACTCTGCATTATCATAATAGCGATTAAGTTCGAGAGCCAAGAAATCAGATTGCTGGAATTACCCCAAGCTATAAAGGAAGCAATCAAGGAGCAAACTCTGGTCCTAAGCAGTTTTTTAAAGGGCAGATTCCATCCTCATTGAAGAAACAATCAACACTAGTTTAAGCTGTGTATTGAAACGTTCAAATTCTTCTCAGTAGTGCCTCCCAAATCCGTAATTTTCACCACCTAGAAGGACAAGAACCACAGATGAATACGAGCAACTTCAAGTTCCCCTCCAACTCATGCAACCTACTCAGTTGAACATAAATCTCCCTTCCTGAATCTAAATCCTGGAGATCCCTACGATCAGTACTCAGGTCTGATAGGGCTTTCACCATATGGACTGCAGCATTTGAAAAAGAAGGTCCATCTCTATCTTCCCAAGGGAAACTAAGCCTGGGCAGTAAATGGCAATCTGGAATGAATGAAAGAAATGCTAATCTCATGCCCAGGCTTTCTTGCTTCTTTCAGATTAGGGAGTTGGTGGTTTTCCTTTTAAAGTGACCATTCCTTGGACAATGAAGTGGGAGGGTGTAAAACCGTGATGTCATTGCCCCAGAGATGTTTACCTATGCATAATTGGGTTGCGACATAAATTGGGCCACCGTTTTCAAAATATACCCCCTGGGAAGGTTGGTGCCCCTTTAACCAAATGTCACTGCCTTTTGTTGTTGTCGATGACTCTCCCAACTCCATGAATGAGCAACAATCGAGGCCACTGAGACCAAAGTGAAACCACAAGTTTGTTGTGGGTTTTTGTAATCAATCTGATCCTTTCTTCATTCGCCACACAGACTGCAGCGGTTCAAGAATGCAGCTCATCACCACCTTTTTGACGGCAACTGCAGATGATCAACAAATGCTGACCTTGGCAACGCACTCACATCCCATGAACAAGAAGAGAAAATCTCTGCCCCAATCTAATAATTGCTCACTCAACACAAGCTGAGGAAAAGCAACATTTCTAACCATTTGAATAGTAAGTCCAAGGAAAGGTGGGACTGATTAAGGACTGAAATGGAAATCATCTTGTGGAGGTACAGAGTATGTGTGAGGTACTAAATGAATACTCCGCATTCATCGTCACTAAAGAAAAGGATGCCAGCAATGACACTGTAAAGGATGAGGTAGTAGATAAATTGAATAGGCTAAGAGACAGCACTCAAAGTAGAAAGGCCACCTTGTCCGCATGGTTTGCGCCATAGATTGTTGAGGGAAGTGAGGGTGAAAATTGCAGAGACACTGACCACAATTTTCCAATCTTCCTTGGGTAAGGCCATGGTGTCAGAAGACTGAAGGATTGCAAATCTCACACTGCTATTCCAAAATGGGGAGGGGGATAAACCTGGCAATTACAGGCTAAAGTTAGTGGTGGGGAAATTTTCAGAGACAATAATCCAGGACAAAGTTAATCGGTACTTAAAAAAGTAAGGCTTGATAAATGACAACCAGCATGAATTTTTTAGAGGCGAATTGTGTTTGACGAACATGGTTGAGTTATTTGATGAAGTAATGGAGACGGTTGATGAGGGTAGTATGGTTGTGGTGTACATGGACTTTCAAAAGGCATTTGATAACGTGCCACATAATAGACTTGTTAGTAAATTACAAACACATGGGATTAAGGATTCACTGGCTTTGTGGATACAAAATTGCTAAGGGTTAGAAAGCAGAGAGTAGTGCTGAGCAGTTTTTCCAACTGGAAACAAGTGTGCAGTGATGTCCACCAGTGCTGGGATCATTGCTCTTTATATGGCCTGGCCTTGAATTTACAGAACATAATTTCAAAGTTTGCAACTCATATCAAACTGGTACATATAGCAAACAGCAAGGAGGATGGTAACAAACTTCAGGAGGACATAGGCAGACTGGTGAAATGAGCAGAAAAATGGCAGGGGAAGTTTAAGACGGAGAAGTGTGACGTGATTCATTTTCATAGCAAGGGTAAGGAGAGGCAATCTCAATGGTCCAGAGTTAAAGGTGGAATAGAGAGACCTGGGAGTGCATGCACACAAATCTTTGAAGGTGGCAGGACAAGTTGAGCAGGCAGTTGATGAGGCACAAAGGATAACTGGCTTTGTAATACAGGCATAGGGTGGAATTGAACTCAGTGCAGTAGCAGGCAGGAAGAAGGACATTTTATCCATCAGCTGCAATGGCAGCTTTTAAAGCCAAATCATCCCAATCCCGCCTTGTTAATTATGCAGCCACAGGAAACACGCTGTCTTGCTGGCAGGTGGCTTCTGAATCACCCACCACACCGTTACCTCACCATTTCCTCACTTCGTGTGCTGTATCTAAACTGCAGCCACTCACAGTTCTTAATGCTTGCAGCCCAGGACTGCTCCAGTGAAGATATGGCCCTGAAAGCCACAAAGAGTGCAGTGATCCATCAATGGAATGCCTTTAGGATGCCCGTCATGATGTCGCTCTGGAAGAGGTCCAGCAATCTCACCACTCCGGCTTTGGAAGCAGTTGTACGGTGGTCAGTTCCAACGCAGCACGGGAAAGATCGGTCATCCAGTGCAGAAATGGGATGAATGATCTCATCCGTGCCGCCAGGGTAAGGCAACCACCTCATCACTCTAAACTCACACACTCACAAGGCCATCACACATTCACTGGCAACTCACTCACTGCCAGCTCAAGGGACATCACCACTCAGTCTCTCACACAAACCCTCACATCTCCATATGGCCTCATCTCCTCTGGAGACTGCCTCCTCAGTCCTCACCATCTTGAGGCCACTTGCACAGATCAACATGTGCCCCCCCGCTCAGACACACCCTGGGATACCCCCCTTCCCCAGTGCAGCCCTCGCCCTGCAGCCTCTTACCTTGCCTGAGGCCACTTCTCCCCCCTCTCCAAGCAAGTCCTAGCCCTGCGGCCATTGAAAAGCAACTCCCACCTTACGGCTGATCTGGTAGGTAGAGACCTGCCTGTGAGCCCCCCCCTAAAAGTGATGTGGTGCTACTGGCAAAGCCTGGCGCTGATGACTGTGAGTGCTGCCTGAAGCTAGGTAGGCAAACGAACCTCGAAGTCCCAAATGAAACGCAGCTCACCAGGTGTACATCACTTATGTTCAGTTGTGAAACACGTCGGCGTGCTCAGATGATCCAGCTTGAGGGGGGCTATTCCAGCAAGCTGGGCTTATAATGACATGCAGGTGTATTACAATGAAGTTCCAGACTTGCAGTGGCAGGAAATGTGGCCAGCTATTGATGGGCAGAGTCGACGATTGCAAAGTGGTTTCTCAACCTCATGGAACCTATTTTTGGCCTTCCCAGCATATTATCCGCTCACACCTGCCATGACAGCCAATGCCAACGAGCACGGAAAATCCCGCCCATAGAGGACAAAATGAAAGGCTTGCGTTCATGAGGTCAGATTGTCCTAAAGTGCTTTACAGCCAATGAAAAATGATGAACATGGCCAATATATGAATTGGATTATAGTGAGGGAGAGTAGCACATCGTCACCCTCACTCTCTCGTCCTGATCTATCTTGGTCCAGTGGCAAGACAAGTCCAGACGGGTGGAGATAGATCCAGATGCAATGAGTGACCAGGACGTCTTCTGTTTCTTGATGAGCTCTACACGTACCACAACACAGGGCTGACCCACCTTCAAGGCCATTGGACCTTCGATTGATCTCATCTGCCCAGTCCATAGGAATGAGCATCTTCACAAGCCAGAACAGGAAAATCCCTAAGTTGCTGAAGGTAGGAGACCCGACAGCTGCCCTCACCTGGTTTGTCACACCTGTTGAAGTGGTTTACCTGCATGTGCCTGCCGTCACCCGCCAACAACTACTCAGAGCCACAGGTCAGATCCAAATGAAGCTGGGGACCAATACAGGATTAGCCTCTCGAAAAAGTGGGGAGAGCCCACCTGTGAGAGGTGTTGCCACTTCCTTCCACCCCTTACAGCCCCAATGAAGTGTCTTAAAGTGTAGCCACTGTTGTAATGAGGAAATGCAGCAGCCAACTTACCCGCACAAAGAGCAATGTGATGAAAACCAGATAATCTGTTTTAGTGATGATGATTGGAAAAACGAGAAAATTATACTAAATCTTCATAAAACATCGATTAGACCCCTGCTGGAGTATTGCGGCTATTTCTGGACAGCTTGCTTTAGGAAGAATGTCACGGCATTGAGGAGGGTATAGAGATTTACTAGAATGGTATCAGGGCTAAAAGTCTTTGGTTATGTGGAGAGGCTACAGAAGCTGGGGCTGCCCTCCTTAGAGCGGATAAGGATATAAGAAGGTTTGACAGTGATGTTCAAATTTATAAAGGGTTTTGATGGAGTAACTAAGGAGAAACTGTTTTTGGTAGCAAAAGCATCAGTAACCGGGGCACACAGATTTAAGATAATTGACAGAAAAACCAGAGGCGACATGAGGATAAAAAAATTCACACAGTGTGTTGTTATGATCTGTCCTGCCTGAAAGGATGGTGGAAGCAGATTCAGTAATAATTTTCAAAAGGCAATTGGTAAAGCCTTGAAGTGCAGAAATTTGCAAAGCTGTTGGCATCGAGCAGGAGAGTGGGACTCATTGTATTGCATTTCCAAAGAGCCTGCATTGGCATGATGAGTTTAATGACCACCTTCTGTGATGAATCATTACAGTGTAGCTGTTCAACAATCTCTGTCATAAATCCTCCTTCTATAAATACACAACAACCTTTTAGGTTGCAGTCTAGCCATTGGATTTGTGATCTGTAATTACAATTCATGACATTACCTCAAGCAAAGTTTGGTCAGAACAATGGAAGACAATCCTTCAATACTCCAATTAGTCATTTCGTAGTACAGAACTTGAGTATTGCTGAAAAAAGAGACATGTCGAAGCTTTTCATCTTGCACTCATCAGGACATTTCGCAAGAATACCAATATAAGGGGAAAACAACAATTTATACTGCATGAGAAGAGAGTGCTTATTGGTTGGCAAGTGGACTCTGGTAGGTAGAGGCATTGCCATGGAGAATGCACCAGTGATGGTGACTGACAGTTAATTGCCAAGCAGTTAACACAGTTCCACACGCTGTAATATTGGTTTTATTGGCAACCTTGTAAATAGGGCCCGAGCTATTTGCTCACCATGCAAACTTCATGCTGAAATTGGACACATCAAAGGCATCCTGCAGGATACTGGCTACCCTGATCAGGTCATTTTGCGCCGTATATCACACAAACTCACAAATGGGCCTAAGGCCATCACTTTCGGCCCTGGAAAGTGTCCAGCCTACCTCAGATTACCCTGGAAGGGCAAGGTATCTCAAAGATTTGAGCAACAGATGAAGCTAGCTGTTTCATGCTGCTACCTTGCAATAGCAACATGAGTGGTATTCGCCACTAACAGGATGCTCCAATCAAGCCAAAAAGACATTCTGCCTATCATACAAATGAGTAATGTGGTATATGAATTGCTGTGCCAGTGTGATGCTGCTGTTCGCAATGGGCAAGGTATGGACAGTACCCAAATGGTTTTCAAAACTCAAAACACGCTGTCCCAACATTAGGTGTGATTCCACAATTGGATAATATTTGTTAAATTAGTCCCGGTGTGCTAAGAGTTATGCTGACAACCAGTTTAAGATTGTTACTTGGGCTCGCAGTGTGGCACATTTGCGTGTACCAGAAGCTACATATATTAATAAATGGGGCCCTGTACTTTGCAGACAGAAAGAATATGTACACACATTGTGCCTGCTTCGGCTAGACAAAATAAGTGACAGTCATTCGCTGACTCATTCCTCAGGGCAATGCCTTGACCAATCAGAGTTAAGCTGCCTGGTTTAAATTTCAAACAATGTTTGGCAGTTAACTGTCAGTCACCATCACTAGTGCGTGCTCCATGGCAACGCCTCTACCAATCAGAGTCCACTTGCTAACCAATCAGCACTCTCTCTGCATACAATATAAATTGTTGTTTTCCTCTTATATTGGTATTCTTGCAAAGTGTCCTGATAAATGCAAGATGAAAAGCTTCAACATGTCTCTTTCTTCAACAATAATCTTCTAATTGCTGATGAAATATTCATGTGTGATATCAAAAATAAACATGGCACAAACATCTATCTTTCATTAAAGATTTGCTAGCATCACCCTTGGCTCAGGATATGAAAAATGCCTTGTCCCAAAGGCTGCTCTCTCATTAGAGAAAGACAACTGGTAGTGAGTTTAACCTGGGAGTCACCAGACCTCAGGTGGGAAGCAAAGTTGAGAAGGTGGGGCCTTCATGGATGACCTCAGCCGGTACAGGAATTGAACCTGTTGGCATCACTCACCAGCTGTCCAGCCAACTGAGCTAACCAACTCCACATGGCTCAGGAACAGCACTTGTGTCTCTCAGTCAGTAGATTTGGGGCTCAGATCACACTGCAGAGCGCTAAGCACAAAATGTAGGCTGCTACTTCAGGCCAGTACTGAGCATTGTTGCACGATTGGAGATGCCAGTCTTCAGATGAGATGTCAAACTAAAGCTCTGTCTATCCTCTCGTGTGGATGTAAAAGTTCCCTTAGCATTTTATATGAAGAAGAGCAGGGGCATATGACCCAGTGTCAAAACCAATAGTTATCCCTCAGCCAAAGTTAATGAAACAGATTATCCCATCATTGTTGCATTGTTGTTTGTGAGACCTTGCACAAATTGGTTCTTGCATTTCCTACGCAGTGGCTACCATGAAAAAGTATTTAATAAGCTGTAAGGCGCTTTGGGAACATCCTGTGGTCTTGAAAGGCACTATATAAATGCAAGCTTTTCTTTCTAAAATGAACAAGTCCTTTTATTGGTTTTCCATTCACAAGTTGATCGTTTATTTGCAGGGGTTGGTCAGGCTGGGGGAATTCCCTTTAATATGCTGATGCTTTGTAAAGCAGGTAGGGACACAAGATTTGCACTGCAGGGCAGATTATGCAGCTGTATGTTGTGGAATCTCCCTCCAAAGGATCTGTGCTGCTTTGAAAATATTTGTTGAATTCAAATAAAAGGATGCTTTTGCCTCAACATAAATTACAACTGGGTGTTCAGGTTAATTGCTCTGTGGTTGAATTAACCCTTTGCACACTGATTCTAGCACTAAGCCAGCAGGAATGGAGAAACCCACTTTCAGTTACAAGAACAAAGTTAAAGAGGGAAATGGCTCTGAAATGTATAGTTTTCCAATGCGGTTGCCTGTATTTTCTCCCACAGTTATAATTGCTAATTATTACCATGTGATTTTGGGGCCTATTTTGTTTAAAAGCTCAGGATAGATTTTGAGGAACAGCCTTCCAAGACAACTCTCCATCCTTTGCAGATGTCACAGTGTTACAGTATTGGCGTATCAGTTGTAGGTGTTACAAATGGTATTTATTTAGTGAAGTCCTCTCTTGGTCTGGCCTCTCACCTTGTAAAACACCCCCTCCAACATCACGCCCACCTCCTCCAACTCTCTAGTCCTCAGGCACTAACATCTTGTGCATCCTTTATTCCCTCCCTTCATCTCACCTTTGGCAGCCATGACTAGGCCCCATACTTGTTACAATTACTTCCTGAATGCCCATCACCTTCCTTTCCTCCTTTAAGACACTCCTTTCTAGTTCTTTGGCCAGGAATTTTGTCACCTCTCCCTAAAATCCTCTTTGGCTCAGTGTCTGTTTGTTGATACCTGTTACGGATGAGGAGAGAGAGAGACTGAACTCCTTCATCCTCTTGTCATCCATCAGTAAGCAGAGACGTTTGTAATTGTTTAAAAATAGGCTGTGGTGTGTTCCCCCAAACCCTCAGATTGTGAAGTCCAATTTTTTAAAAGTGACTCACAGAAAACTCTCTTTATGATTAAATCAGAAGTTTACTTTATTCACACATTCAAACCTCGGAGGGGGTAAGGGGAAATGATCGCACCTTCGGTCTCACACACACACACACACACACACACACACACGAATACAGTAAGGGGATAGGAACGATGGGTTTTACATTATGAATAACTTAACAATAAAAAGAACCACAGTAGTGGATATCAGTTCACATTCATGATTCCAGACTCCAAGAAGTCAAAATCCAGAAGTAAGGGTTCCTTCACAGATGAGTTCCAATTCTGTGAGTTCCAGGCAGAAGTCAGCAGCGCAGAATCCCTTTAAAGTAGATGGTCTGCTTGGCAAGTGATGGTCAGAGGCTTCCAGATAAACAGGCTTTGAGAGCCAAGACTTGTTGCAGGTTGCTTGATCAACCAGGAGTCCTGATGTTGGTCTTGTAGGTTGAAGGTAAACCAACAGATTGTTTGTTTTTGAGTTCTCAACCAAATATAGAGATTTCAAAATGGTCTCTTGAGTCATGTGACCTCCTTCTTGCACAATGTTCTTTCATAAAGGGATGTTTATCTGGTGTTCTAGATCTGATATTTGCTTTATGGCTTATAATGCCCCTGCCATTAGCTTCTGAAAGAGTGATTATCCATATTAATGACCCTGTTCCAGGTAACTATTGTCTTGCTAGACCCATGGACTCCGTGAGAGGGAATAAACCTATAAAGGTGCAAATGGCATCCATTTCCCTTCCATAGTTCCTTTTTGAAATGAACCTTGACAGTCCCAGATGGAAATGGTGGCAGTTAGTGCCTCTGCGGGTATAACGAGTTTCAATGTCTCACTTTCTTTATTATGGTCCTCTGGTTTCATGGATTATAGTAGTTTCTTACAATGAGGTGAGAAATTCCACAAGGATGAGAGTAGAAGTCTTTTATCCTTGTAACTGCTGTTGGAAATTTCTAGAAACTGTGGCCAATCTTGTGAGTCATGTGAGTCATTTTTTGGTTCAGCAAAGTCCATTTTTAAATTAGCAAAAAGAATAAAGTTTGATTTACACTGTTTATGACTTCTTTCATGTCTTACTGACATGTCAATACCCTTCTGTGAAGATTCATGGCCATTTTTCTACAGCATTCTGTAATTGTGAACTGAACTTGTTGACAGGAAGTTAACATACCTCCATGTTGTACATTCTACCTATTTCCCTTCCTTTAGGTTCGTGGTTGCATCTCTGCTCAACTTCTTCTCCAAATGGGACTCAGAAATAGTCCTTTCCAAGGTGGCATGCCTCTTTAAACTACAGGAATTCTCTGGGGAACAGGCTGCTATTAGATATATAACAATAAGGCCAAGAAATTGGATCCCATAGCACCCAGTTTCAGGCTCTATGCTGCCTTCTAATTGCCCAAGATGAAAGAAAGACTGGCATTTATATTGCATCTTTAACAATCCCAGAACACCCCAAAGACTCTATAGCCAATGAGGTACTTCTGAAGTGTACTTACATTGTATTTTTAGGAAACGCCGCAGCCAATTTGCACACAGCAAGTTCTCATAAAAGAATGTGAAAATTACCCAATAACCTGTTTCAGTGATGTTGATTGAGGGATAAATATTAGCCAGGGCACTGGGATTGACCCTCTGGCTCTTCTTCAATATAGCACCATGAGACAATTTTTAAAATTTATTCAAGGGATATGAGCTCATTGGCTAGGTCAGCATCTAATGCCCTTCCCTAATTGCCCAGGATATGCCAGTGGTGAGCTGCCTTCTTGAACCCCTGCAGTCCATGTGGTGTAGGTACATTCATAGTGTTGTTAGGGAGGGAGTTCTAGGATTTTGACCCGGCGACGGTAAAGGAATGGTGACATCGTTCCAAGTCAGGTCTGATTTTAACGCTGTGGAAGTGAATGGGTTTTTAAGTGAGGTAAAATTAGGCCCAAAACATCCACTTGGCAGGATCCAGTTTAAACATCAAAAAAGGGCAGCTCCGACAATGCAGAACTCCTTCATTATTGCACTGCAGTGTCAGCATAGAATTTCGTACTCATGTCTCTCAAGTAGGACATTGACCCCACAACCTTCTGACTCAGAGATGAAAGTGTTAGCAATTGAACCACAAACGTCCGAATCCTTCCATGGCCTTGTGTGTCTGCAAGCTTCACCAGCCCTGCAGTTCTCCAAGAACTATGTGATCCCCCAATTCTGGCCTCTTTTGCATCCCCAACTTACTGGCCCCTCCATTGGCGACCTTGCCTTCGATTGCTTTGGCCCTAAACCCTGGGATTCCTTCATTGAACATCTCTGACTCTCTTCCTTAAAACCTACCTCTCTGAGCAAGCTTTTAGTCACCTGGCCTCGATGTCTTCATCTTTCACTCGGTGTCAACTCATTTGGCTGATAAGGCTCCTGTGAAGTGCCTTGGGATGTTTTACTGCATTAAAGGTGCCATATAAATGCACATTGTTATTCCGGTGTAATTCCAGTTATTTTTTTCCATTAAATCCTACTTATAATGAAAGTTCCCCATGAATTTTCCCCTCGTCAGGGGCTCGCGATCAGCAGGCCCAGGAGTGGTTGGGAAATAGGCCCCTGACCACGATTGGTCTCCGATCGTGATTTCACATCGGCCGGCCAACTAACGGGCAGCCAGCGTGACATGTGCGCTGAAAAGCTCATCACTCCCACGGTGGGGGCGGGAAGAGGCGGGTGTCGATGTCACCGTGGGCGTGGCCTGAGCGCTTGCACTGAGCCCCCTGAAGGCAGACGACTGCCTCAGGGAGCCACAGACCTGCAGATAATAAAATGAAGCATGGAAAAGCTGCAAAAAAAAATGTCCATCCAGCACAACCAAGCACATGAAAGCATACCTCATAAAAACGCTGCCCCCAAATATGTCTTTTTATTTTATTTCCGAACGGAGATTTCATCCTCCCCCCCCCCCCCCCACCCCCCCACCACCCCCTTGGATGAGGTTTCATCAAAAATGTAAAGGCCGCCCGGCCGATTCACCCGCCCGCCAACTGTGAGGTTAGACGGGCCGGGAAAAATCGCTGGCAATTGCGCCGTTCATGGGCTTAATTCCCCGGTTAATTGTCGGCAGGCGCGCTTCTGACTGCCGCGCTGAGCCAAATACTGCGCAAGTGCGGGATGACTTCGGGATTGCTCGCCCGACATCATCTCCCCCAATTTTATACCCCTTCGGATCGGGCATCCTGCCCCTTCTCCCACGGAACGTAGAATTCTGCCCTATGTGAATTTATCATGCTGCAGTTAAAATTCTCCTACTAGTGGAGACACTGTGGTGACGTCACTGGTAGGAGTGTGTTTTGGTCGTGTGGTAAATGCATGCAAACAGAAGGTCATACCCACAACCACAACTGCTCCCCACCCACCACCCCCACCCCCCTCCCCCCCACCCCCACCCCCACCCACATTTTCTGTTCAGGAATGGGTAAATGGGTGGTGGACCTCATCTTCCGACTAGGCACTTTACAGACTTCCGGACTGAATATTGAGCTCAACAATTTTAGATCTTGAACTCTCTCCTCCATCCACACCCCCTTTCCGTTTCTGCCCCCTCCTTTTTGTTTTTTCCAATAATTTATATAGATTTTTCTTTTCCCACCTATTTCCATTATTTTTAAATGTATTCCCCCACCCCCACTAGGGCTATCTGTACCTTGTCCATCCTGCCTTCTACTCTTAATTAGCACATTCCTTTAGATAATATCACTACCTTCAACACCTCTTTGTTGTTTTGTCTGTGACATCTTTTGGTTATCTCCATATTACTAGCTGCTTGTCCCAACAACAACACCACCCACCAACCCCCCCACCCCCCCGCCAAACCAGCTTATATTTCACCCCTTTCCTATTTTCACTTAGTTCTGTTGAAGGGTCATGAGGACTCGAAACGTCAACTTTGCTCTTCTCCACCGATGCTGCCAGACCTGCTGAGTTTTTCCAGGTATTTCTGTTTCTGTTTTTGTTGTGGTGGACGGGGGTGCTTGGAGGTGCTTCCCTGAACTCATGCAGTAACTCCAAAAGCATCCGAAAGGGCCCCACTGAAAAAGGCAGGGACCCGATTGCCCCTGTGTCTTTGCTGTTCCTGGGATTTTTCTGCCAGTCTCCTAACTAAGTTACAAGGCAAACAATGTCAGACATCATCCCCAGGGGCAATGGGATGGGTCCAGAGTTCATGCTTCCTGACTAAGTGGGGATCCAGCGGGTTACGGGCTGAGTCGGCTGAGTGAGCCGAGGAGTACCAGCTGCCGATGGGGGTGGTTGAGCTCCATTGGTGATGGGGCCAGGCAGGAGGAATTGGCATGGCCCTGCCCGCTCCCTGTACATGTGGCCAAGAGAATATCCAATGGGGCATCATTTGGTGGCGATGGGCCCTGGGTAACACAAGCCCTCTCACCAAAGGGAGCCAGACACCTTTTGGCCGCAAGGAACCATCGGACACCCAGGATTTGCCTGATATCCCATGTGAACCCTATAGTCCCATATAATTTAGGCTCCCTCCCAACTCTGGCAGGTGGCGGTGGCAGTGGGGAGGGGTGGTTGGGTGTTGGAGGGGGACATCTGACCCCCAGTGTTATGTGTCTGGATTGTGGCCCTGTCAATTTTCAGTGATTTAAATGGTTATGTGGCAGCCGCTGTATTCTGATAAAGGAATAAAGCCCCATGTCGGTAAATTTAATGGAAACCGTTCAGTCATTGAAGTGTTAAAGGAATTGCAGTTCAATGGGTTACTGTGCATGTCTTGTGGCCTGTTCAGTGGCATGTGCCTCTTGCTGACAAGTTGATCCCCACACACTCTCAATTATTTAATGTATTCTTCCTTTCGAGCTCACTTCTGTCTCATGCCTGGTAGTCTCCCAGTGTACGGCAACTATCTAATTAAACACCATTAAGAGATTCTTTCTATTATCGCCACGCCTGTCCCACCTCAGCTTAATGGCAAGCCCACCTTCTGGAGCCCTGCAGGCAATCGCGTTTCATGTGTAATCAGCAATTACAAAACTGTACAGACATGAATATGAAGAAGAAAAGGAATTAAAAAAAGATCACTTGACACTCTTTGATTTAGACATGAAAAGAGTGATAATTACAGCAAAATAAAAACACAATCTGCCATCTACAAAGTATGTAGTGCTCCTGCAAAATTCTGAAGCTGGTGTCCAAATCCTTCCATGGCCCCCTGTGTTTGCGAGCTTCACCAGCCCTGCAGCTCTCCGAGAACTATGTGTTCCTCCAATTCTGGCCTCTTTTGCATCCCCAACTTACTGGGTCCTCCATTGGCGGCCTTGCCTTCGATTGCTTAGGCCCTAAACTCTGGGATTCGTTCATTGAACATCTCTGACTCTTGTCCTTAAAACCTACCTCTCTGAGCAAGCTTTAGTCACCTTAATGTCTTCATCTTTCACTCGGTTTCAACTCATTTGACTGATGATGCTCCTGTGAAGTGCCTTACTGCATTAAAGGTGCTATATAAATGCAGTTGTCATTCTTATCCCAGTGCACTGCTTGAACAGATTGTGTGCTTAAGAATGTTCCCTCTGTGTCGATAAAATCAAGTGAAAGCATTGGACCAGAATCTCTCTGTTGAAGATGTGACAGGACCGGGTCTCCAATGGTCAGTAAGCTTTGACGCAGATCTGCCACTTCCCAAATTCCAGGACCACCTGCACAGATCAGGGTTCCCAGACAGCTCACAGTTCGTCACCGAGGTGGCATGTTATGAGGTTGGCCATTCTGACCATTGCTCCTTTCGAAACACGGGGCAGTTTACAATTTAAAAACCGCATGTGATAAAATGACAGGCCACACTCTGGCCAGCTCCTGACATGCCGGCGCCATGCATGTCTTCTTGGCGTTGGAGGAGCCGGCACAGAAATGTTACGATGCAGAAGGAGGCCTTTTGGCCCATCGTGTCTGCACCGGCTCTCCGAATGAGCAACTTACTTGGTGCCATTCTCCCGCTTTCTCCCCGTCACTTTGCACATTGCTTTTCAAGTAACAGTCTAATTCTCGTTTGAATGTCACAATTCAGCCTGCCTCCTCCACTCTCTCAGGCAGTGCATAACCACTGGCTGGGTGAAAAAGTTTGTTCTCACATCGCTTTTGCTTCTTTTGCAAACGACCTTAAATCTGTGCCCCCTTGTTCCCCACCCTTTCACGAGTGGGAACAGTTTCTCCCCGTGTGCTTTGTCCAGACCCTTCAGGATTTTGTACCCCTCTATCAAATCTCCTCCCAGCTTTCTTTTCTTCAGGGAAAACAGTCTCCAAGCTTCATAACTTCATAGCTGAAGTTCCTCATCCCTGGAAACATTCTCATTAAGAACTAAAATTAAAAACTAAGAGACAAAGGTGGCAGAATCTCCACCAGCTTCACTTCTGCTGGTGATGTCCACATCCAAAAGAATAAACTTGCATCTCTGTAGCACCTTTCACAACCTCAGTTCTAAACTAAAGATATTAGTTAACACCCTACTTTGATCATTAGTCATCTGGCTAGCTCAAACTAAAATCAAAAGAACATGTAACTGCCAATACTGAAAGCAGCCTGCACTTTTTGTTAAATCACATTACACATATTTCTGTTTGCTTTTTGTTGTGGCGATTATATCGTGTTTTCATGTTTCTTTCTCAATAAAGAAAGAAGTTACATTTGTGTAGAGCCCTTCATTGTCTCCAGGTTTTTTTTTTCTCACAGCCAGTGGAGTTCATTATCAAATGCAGCCGCTGTTGTAGGAAACGCAGCAGTCAATTTGTGCGCAGCAAGCTCCTACAAACAGCAATGAGGTAACGACACCATAATGGCCCAGCTCTTTTAGTCTCCAGATCGTCAGAGTCTGGACGGTACAACCCAAGATGCATGTCAGGACTCCACCGAAGTCCTCATGCACTGACCTCCATGGGAATTGCCCGGGAAGTTTGAGCTTCTGATGGGCAGCCCCATTGTCCCTGGGAACCCTCCGCAACAGTCTCTAACTCTGAGTTAAAGTTCAGGTAGTTCCATGGCACTTAGCTGGATCATCACCTAAGAAACATTAGACATAAAAATCCTAGTCTAACTTCTGGGTAACAACAGAACTGACCCCCCCACCAATCACTCACACCGGCCCTCCCCCCGACCACCCACCTTGACCAGCACCCCCAACCTGACCCAACTATCCCTTCTGACCACACTAACCCTTGACCACCCAAGTAACCCCCCCGAATGGACCTGACTACGTCCACCACCAGACTAACCACTGACTCAACCTGACTACCCCCGACATGACTACTCTCCAACCACCTCTGAACCACTTATGCACTCACCCACCTATCCACCTCACCCACCCGCCACCATACCTACTTTGACACATGATCCACCTGGCATCTCACCAACTTACCATCCAACCTGCCTGCCACCCAACCCACTTGCCACATTACCCACCTGCCACATTACCCACTTGCCACATTACCCACCTGCCACATTACCCACTTGCCACATTACCCACTTGCCACATTACCCACCTGTCACATTACCCACCTGCCACATTACCCACCTGTCACATTACCCACCTGCCACATTACCCACCTGCTTCTTACTCACCATACCAGAGCCCGGAGAGGGGGGTGCCACAAGATGCTAAATATCGGGGCCTGTTCTCTAGGGGGCACAGTCTCATTGGCCAAGCAGACTGCCAATCTGCATGGTCAGTGTCCAAAGCAGCCATCAAGTGCGTAGATCATTCCAATGGACAGATTAGTCAGCCAATCATTGCTGTTGTTCTGAGTAGGAGGCGCCAGATTCTCCAGTCCCTCCTTTCTTGCTTACACTTCTGTTTGGACCTTGTCAGGTGCTGCTTTCTTCACTCTTCTTCAGACCTGGCTGGAGGCTGCTGGAGCACAAGGTAAGGGAAAGCACATGGTGCCTCTATGTTTATTTACCCCACAAGGCCCCTGGCTTCCCGACTCAGAGTCCTTCCTCGGTTGATGGTAACTGTGGCCCTGGCCATCCTTTCCTTAGTCCCTCAACGATGGTGTTGTCCTGGGCATCTTCCCTCCTGACTTCTACTCCCTTCCTCAGCCGATAGTGTCTGTGGCTCCTGCCCCTTCCCGACGTCTCTTTAGTCCCTCAATGAAGGGGTGACCCTGGGCCTGGCTTCCCCTCTGTGAGAATGAGTGTGAGATTGAGTGAGTGAGTGCATGTGAGGGTGAGAGTGAGTGCGGGTGTTTAAGAGAGAGAGAGTGAACCCTGAGACTGGAAGTGGGCCAGACACAGACACAGACACACACGCACATACAAACACACTTCAGTGCGGGACATAGTACTCTTCCTCTCCCCCGTTACCTCACCTCCCTCCCCAAAAACCCATCCATGCACCAGGCCAGGAGAGGAGGAAAACCCAAGCTGAAGAGCAACCTGCTTCTGACCCCCGTTTTCATATGAATTCCACCACACCAAGGCCAGCTCGGAGTTTGAGCCACCAGAGGCAAACGCAAGGTCGGTGTCAGTTAAACCCAACTCTTTAGCTCAGCCCCAATGTCCCCTCCCTGGTGACCAGGACTTGGGGCATAGTCTATCTCTTTCTCACTCTGCTGCTTAAGTGAAAAGATAAAAGAAGATTTTATTAGATTTGCTGCTTGGCAATTATTAATGGTCATTTTTATTAATTACTTATTTTTTATAATTATCAATTTATTGCCTTGACATTGTTTTTTTTTCTTGCTCAGCAAGTTGTTTATGTTTTCTTCATAACAACTTTATTTCTGAAATTCATGTTTAATGTCATGCCAAACCAGATCTCAGGCAGCTGCTGCTGGGTTTCTTGCTGAAGGGTAATGAATGGCTCACCAGAGTCTGATTGCTTTTTGGAGGGCTGGCAAAAGTTCCAATAGAAACGGTAAGTTTTGGAAATGCTTAGCATGCCTGGCGGAATCTGTGCAGAAAGAAACAGAGGTCAGCGACACTTCGTTAGAAATAATGCAGATCATGGACCTGAAGCATTGACTCTGTTTCTCTCTCCACAGATGCTACCTGACCTGCTGAATATTTCTCGCATTTGCCATTTATATTTCAGATTTCCAGCCTCTGCAGTACTTTTCTCTCCTATTGTATGCTCCAAACTGGACATTTGTAATGCTTAGTTTCAATTTAAAATGAGAAAATATTTATCATTCAGTGCAATGTTTTTGTTAACAAAGCGCACTTGTGTAGATAGAAATAGCACAATATTGCAGGTGAATTGGTGGGTGCTAATTTACTGGAAGGTTTTACCATTTCAAACTCAGAAGCGAAACCAGGAATCATACGTCAATTGGATATGTCACTGTTGGTTCAAGATATTCTCAATTATACAATGTTTGTAGTGCTTGTGAGCTTCTGGTCCATTGGATGGTGTTGTCTGGATATTGCATAGGACCAGGTTCAAAGAAGTGGAGAGGGTTGTGTACTATGAGCGACCAAGTAAAATGTGTAATTGCCTAAGAAAGCCTTTGTTGTAAAGTGTATCATACTGAAACCTGAGCTTTCGATGGGCTTTTTTAATAAAGGCATTATTATTGGTCAAGGCAATAAGGATTAGTGTCCTGCTCTTTTTTGAAATGGTGCCATGGGATCTTTAACATCCACCAGAGAGGGCAAACGGCAGATCATCTTAACTTCACTGCTGGGGTATGTGCTCAAGTCTCTGGAGTGACCTTCAAACCCACAATCGTTGGGGGCTCGAACGAACTGAGCTGCAGCTGACACATGTTGGGGAGTGGCGCAAGGTTTTGGGGGTGTAAGGGTTGCGAACAGGTTGTGGTTCTGTTATCAGACTAATAATCTAAAGAATTGAGTTGAAATCTCACCAACTCAGTTAAAAAGAAACCTGAAAATAAAAAGCTGGTTATCAATATAAATCAGAGCAAAAGCTGTGATATTGTTGCAAAAACCCAACTGGTTCTTTCATGCCCTCCTTACCCAGTCCGACCTGTGTGCCTTCATACCCAACACCAGTGTAGTCGATTCTTAACTGCCCTCTGAAGCCTGTCAAGTCATTTGGTTGTATCAGTCTGGGCAAGTAGGGGTGGGCAATAAATGTTGGCTTTGTCAGAGACACCAAAGAATGATTTTAAAAAACCACCACCATCTGGGTGTTCCCCTCCAAGCCACACACCACCCTGACTTGGAACTATAATCACCATTTCTTCACTGTCGCTGGGTCAAAGTCCTGGAAATCTCATCCCAACAGCACAGTGCGTGTACCTACACCATAAGGACTGCAGTGGTTCAAGGAGGTGGCCCACCACCACCCTCTCAAGGGCAATTAGGGATGGGCAATAAATCTTAGCCTAGCCAGTGACACCCACATCCCATGAAAGAATTTTTTTTAAAAACTCTTCCAGCAGAATTTGATCACATGAAAAAGGGGTGGAGACTGATGGAACTGATCCCCATCCTGAATTGTGCACCTCTCCCCAAAACCACCAGCCGCCTGCCATAAATCCCATTGTGTTGCCATCTTTGTCACCAAGTATGCAACCAGCAGCCTGTTGTTAGTCAATTATAGAACCTTAACTGAGCTTTAGTGAGGTTTCAGGGACACTTCCGTACTGCCCGGCATGAATTGTCTCTGTATTACAGTGCTCACTATATTTCACAATTCCTTCTTCCTACCTGGCTCAATATCCTGGTGCTCCTTACCTAAGACCATTCTTCCTGAGCTGTTCAGTTCTGCAATTCAATCAGTGAAAGATGATTTGCACTTCTGAATTTTCAGGAAGTAATTGATAGGCCAGTAACAAATAGTCAGTGCATGGACCTTAGAGTATTTGTTGGGCACTTCTTTTCTTCTCAGTCTTAATGCTTCTTTTTGAGCCTCACTGTGAAATTCCTAGTTGAAGAATTGAGCTTTTGAAGAGCTTTTGTCTAATAAATTCATGAACAAAGTACCCCTGAAGAAATTCCTCCCAACTTCCTTTCTTCTCCTTCTTCTTAGGTAGTCCCTTGGGATTAAGGCTGACTTGCTTTCACTCTGGATCAATGGGCTCTGAGACTCTGCCACATGCAGGCCAAGTGGTGCTTGAAGGATTGGGTTTATGGGTTGTTTGGAGGCTTGTGCACTCCCTCTGAAGCCTCAACTTAGTTTCTGCATTTTCCCAACCTCCATATGCACACACACGCTCAAGCACGTACACAGATATGTCTGTACGTAAACACGCACACACACACACACGCACATCTATACACATGATGCACACCCACTTATACAAATTCACACATATGTACAAAAATGCTTACTAACATGTGAAAACACTCAGGTGAAAATATTCAAATACATTTCATTTAAATTCAGACAACAAAAATCAGCATTTCTAGTTGAGTCCAAATACTTGCAATTGTTAATTGGACAGGATTAATTCTGATTCGAGTCCTCACAGAGCCAATCCCATTGGATTTCTCCTGTTGCATAGTGCTACTTGATCCAAGCATAAACTTGCCCCATTTCACTGGTCTTGGCACAAAATAAGTCATGACAGATTAAGGTAGCTGCTCATTTGAAAGATGTCACTAACTGTGCAGTCCTTTCTGGGAGTTTTGTGCAGGTTGTGTTCATGAATGAGTTGTTAAGTAGAATGAAGATTTATAAATTGGTCATTTTTATGCATAGTTCATAGATAACATCATCAGAGCATAATCTCAGTTCATGCTTAAAATTACTCACCAAGGCGATTCTACGTTTATGACAGGGTTTGAGTAGAACTGACCTTGCCAATTTTCTATGCACTTCTGCCACTTCTGGTCCACAACACACTTACTTGTGAAGCAACTGTATTTTAAAGAGGAAATATATTCCACTGATACCCTCCTCCCATTCCTTAATGGTTGTGAAGGTAGATAGCTTGAATTACTGTTTAAAGAACAGAAACTGCCTACAATTGGCAGGCTGAAGCAGCCACTTTGTGTAGAAATAAAAACAGAAAATGCTGGAAATACTCAGTAGGTCTTGCAGAATCAGAAGTGGCAAATGTTATTGGTTTTCAGCAAGTGAAAGTGGGACGAGAGTGGGATGAAGACAAGAAGTGAAGGTCTGTGACAGGGTGGAGGGCAGAAGAGATTAAAACGATAAAAGGGTACATGGTACAAAACCAAGGGAAATGAGTCATGTAAAGAAACAGAAGATATGTCAAGAGGAGGTGTGAATGGCAGGATGGTTGCTGTCTCATAGTAAAGAAAAGAACACAGGAGAGAAACAAGAGAGGAGATAAAACAAACCATCAAAGAAAAACAAAACAAAATGGCAGCGGAGGTTATGACCTAAAATTATTTAGCACAGTGTTGAGTCAAAAGACTGCAAAGTGTCTAATCGAAAGATGAGGTGCTGTTCCTCAATCTTGAGTTGAGCTTCATTGGAACACTGCAGCTGGCCAAGGACAGAGAGGTCAGAGTGGGAGCAAGAAGGAGAATTAAAATGACCAGAAGGCGACTGGAAACTTGGGGTCATGCTTGCAGACTGAACAGAGATGGTCCACAAAAGGTCACCCAGCCTTTGTTTGGTTTCCCTGATGTAGAGGAGACCACACCGTGAGCGATAAATACAGCATATGAAAGAAGTACAAGTAAATTGCTGTTTCCCTTGGAAGAATCATTTGGGGCCTTGGACAGTGATAAGGGAGGAGTTAAAAGGCCAGGTGTTGCATATCCAGCGCTTGCAGGGAGAGATGCCGTGGAAAGGGAGGTGTGCTGGAGGTGACTGAGGAGTTGAATGGGTACTGTGAAGGAACAGTCTCGTTGGAGCACTGAAAGGGCATTGGGGGAGATGTGTTTGATGCTGGCATCATGCTGGAGGTGGTGGAAATGATGGAGTATGATCATTTGAATACAGAGGCTAGTGGGGTGGAAAGTGAGGACAGGGTGAACCTTATCATGGTTCTGGGAGGGAGAGGGGGGTGAGAGCAGGAGTGCAGGAAATGGAATGGACACAGTTGAGGGCCCTGTCAACTATGGTGCAGGGGAATCCTTGGTTGAGGAATAGGGAAACATATTGGGAGTGCTAGAATGGAAGGTTGCGTCATCAGAACAGATGCACCGGAGGTGGTTTGGTTTTTGTCTTCCCTTGTTTCTCTCTTATTTCCTTTTCTTTGCTTTCAGGTGGAAGCTGTTCAGGATCCTGCCATTCACACCTCTTCTGGACACATCGTTTGTGTCTTCACTTGTCCCATTATCACTTTATTTGGTCTTGCACCATGAAACCTTTTGCTGTTTAATCTCTCCTGCCCTCCACCCTTTCACAGGCCTTCCCCCTTTTTGTCCTTTATCCCACCCACCCCCTTTTCACTTGCTATTAGAGCAAACCCTCCTATGGAAGGGAGACAAAAAACAGGTAACTATAGGCCAGTTAGCTTAACATCCATCAATGGGAGAATGTTAGAGTCTATTATAAAGGATATAATAACAGAGTATTTAGAAGTGCATAATATAATCAAGCAGAGTCAGCATGGCTTTATGAGGGGAAATCAGGCCTGACAAATATATTAGAATTCTTTGAGGAGGTTAAAAGCAGGATAAATAAAGGGGAACCAGTAGATGTAATATATTTGGATTTCCAAAAGGTGCTCGATAAGGTACAACACATAAGGCTACTTAATGAGGTAAGAGCCCATGGTGTTGGGGCTGGTATATTAGCATGGATAGAGGATTGGCTAACTAATAGAAGACAGAGAGTTGGGATAAGTGGAGCATTTTCAGGATAGCAACCTGTAACTAGTGAGGTGCCACAAGGATCAGTGCTGGGGCCACAATTATTTGTAATATATATTAATGACTCAGATGTGGGAAGTAAATGTACTATCACCAAGTTTGAGGATGATACAAAAATAGATGGGAAGGCAAGTGGACCGGATGATACAAAGAGTCTACAGAGGGATATAGACGGGCTAAGTGAACAGGCAAAAAACTTGGCAGACAGAATATAATGTGGGAAAATGTGAGGTTATGCATTTTGTTATTAGTTACGTGGAGAAAGTTTGCAGAAAGCTACAGCCGGAGGGATTTGGGTGACCTCGTGCATGAATCCCAAAAGCTAACATACTGTTCAGCAGGTAATAGGGAAGGAAATGGAATGTTGGCCTTTATTTCAAAGGGAATGGAGTATAAAAATAGGGAAGTCTTGCTAAAACTAAACAAGGCACTAGTTGGATCACACCTAGAATATTGTGAACAGTTTTGATCCCCCTTATCTAAGGAAAGATATACTGGCATTGGAGGCAGTCCAGAGAAGGTTCATTAGGTAGATTCCCAGTATAGAGGGATTTTCTTATGAGGAGTGGTTGAGTAGGTTGGGCCTGTACTCATTGGAGTTTAGAAGAATGAGAGGCGACCTTATTGAAACATATAAGATTCTTAGGGGGCTTGACAAGGTAGATGCTGAGAGGTTGTTTCCCCTTGTGGGAGAGTCTGGGACCAGAGGGAATAATCTCAGAGTAAGGGGTCACCCATTTAAGACAGAGATGAGGAGGAATTTCTTCTCTCAGAGCATAGCGAATGTGTGGAATTTTTTACCACAGGAGGCTGTAGAGGCTGGGTCGTTAAGTATATTCAAGGCTGTGATAGACAGATTTTTAATCAATAAGGGAATCAAGGGTTATGGGGACAAGATAGGAAAGTGAAGTTGAGGGTTATCAGATCAGCCATGATCTCACTGAATGGCGGAGCAGACTCAATGGGCCGAATGGCCTACTTCTGCTCCTACATCTTATGGTCTATTACATTTCTAACTGATGAAAGGTTACAAACCTGAAATGTTAGCTCTGTTTCTCTCTCCACAGATGCTACCAGACCTGTCGAGTATTTCCAGCACTTTCTCTTTTAATTTCGGATTTTCAGCATCTGCAACATTTTGTCTTGGAGACGGAGAAACTGGGAAAATGAAGTATAGTTCTTACAGGAAGCGGGCTGTGAGGAAGTGTAGTCATGGTTGCTATGGGAGTCATTGGGGCTTAGAGTGAATATTGTGTAGAGCTTGTGTCAGCTCTGGCTCAATGGTAGCACTGTCATCTTGGAGTTAGAAAATCGGAAGCCCCACTCCAGATATATGAAAATCCAAACCGAGGGAGGGCTGCATTGCTGCAAGGGCTGTCTTTCAGCCTGCTTGATGGTGCTCTGAGCCAATGGTGTAATCAAGTGTAATCAAATGTGTGTAATCAAATGGCGTAATCAAGCCAATGGTGTATTCAAGCCTGCTTGATGGTGCTCTGAGCCAATGGTGTAATCGAACAAGCTTATACAATTGCAGGAGCTATGTTATAAAGAAATGGAAGTCACAAACAAGTCAAGAAAGGAACCAAAAGCCTGCAGGTATGAAATGGGAGCAAGAGGCTCACCCATTTAAATAACGGTGACAAAGTGCCAGCCCCTTTCCCACCTCCGGAGGCAACGATTACCTTGGGAACAACCTGAGCCTCGCAGGCATGGCCCTCGGGTAGTTCCAGAAGATGAGGAGAACAGGATAGTGGCCAACCTAGGCCCAGCAGCGACCTGCGGTGGCGCTGTGGATTTAGGAAGAGCCCGACTGGTTCCCCGGTTCCACATTGAATTAACATTTAAAAAGCAGATGTATTATTTGGGCGCTCTCCAGCAGTTCCTGTAAGGAAAGCTGACCTGGCCACATGCAGCGCTCAGCACTGCCCAGGTTACTTGAGGGCTCCTTGAACAGGTGTCAACGTATTTAATTAGTGCAAGGGGCCTAACCACTGTTTTAGCTAACGGCCAAGCATGGCTTGAAAACCTCCTTTACCGGTATGACGCACATCACACAGACAAATCAAGGCCCATGGGGGTTGCATCACAGAATTTGTCCTCCTGCGATGAGGGTCAATTTCTCCCCGGTGCTTTCTCAAGCATATTGGTTTTACTAAATAAACTTTCCGCCTTCTTGTGGAGAACGCTCGTCCCTGTTGAGGGGTTTCACTCAGCAAGCCAACTGGAATAACTGAGCGATGAGGACAGAAACACCTCAGTTACATTCAAGCACCACGAGCATTGCATGGTCCAACTAGGCTTTTTCTTTTAAATGACTGCTTTAGAAAATGGTGCAAGATCTTTACAGAGGCTGAGGAATACGGAGGGATTTTAGTCAACACCTCAATGGAATCTACAAACTTTCATAGTTTTTTTTCTAAAAAGTCCGAATGATTCATCCATTGTTAACAGAAAAAGTGGGGGAGTTTTGCAATGATGTATTCAGAATCTTTCTCACCACATTACAAGAAGTTTCACGATTAGTGTGAGAGATTTCTTTTGTTAATTGGTCTCAGCACGCGAGCTACACTGGCAAGACCAGCATCTATTGCCCTGAAAAGATGTTGCACTTTCTCCTTGAAGGCCGGAAGCCCCTAGGGTTGACAACGCTCCCGTGGTGAAATCAAGTAGGGAATTCCAGGATACATCCTGGCAATGATGAGGGAACGGCAAGTGATATAACCTGGATTTTCCAAAGGGGCAGAGAGTGGCATAGTGGTATTGGACTGGACTAATAATCCAGAGACCTGGGATAGTGCTCTGGAGACCCAGGTTCAAATCCCACCTCGTCACACAGTGAAATTTGAATCCAATAAAGAGCTGGAATTAAGAGTCTGACAATGACTGCAAAACATTGCTGATTGTCATAAAACCCCATCTGGTTTACTAATCTCCTTCAGGGGACTCTTGAATGCCCTACACCACTTGGATTGCAGCGGTTCAAGAAGGCAGCTCAACACCACCTTCTCAAGGGCAACTAAAGATGGGCAATAAATGCTGGTTTAGCCAGCAAAGCCTGCATCCCATGAATGAATAAAAACAAGGGTAACTAGGGATGGCCTAGCCAGTGACACCCACATCACATAAACAAATTAAAAAAGAGGGAGGATAGCGGTGAAAAACTGAGGGCAAGATGCTGCCCACATTCCTCAGCCAATTCCAAAGGAATGCATTAAATGATCATTTAGATTAGAATCTAAATGACCATTTAGGACAGCAATGGAATATTCAAGTCTGCGGGTAACAAAAGCATGGAGGATGGTTTCAGCAGCAGAAGCAAATGTTCCAGCTGTGCCCCCAAATACCATGGGATCGTTTCATGAGAAGGGCCTTCAAATAACTTACGCCTGCTGAGAACCAACAGCTATGTCCCTTTGAGACCCTCTATCAAGTTCAACTTAAGCAAATTTGCTCCTGTTAGACCAATAAAGGTCCATTTTCTCCTTAGGCCTCAGACTAGCCCAACTGTTGGTCAGATCAAGGAAGGGGGCACTGATGTTCTCCTGCAAGAATTGGCAACCCAGAAAATGACCCCAAAATATAGCAGGATGATCTGAAGTCTGTGGTTAAGACAAGCATGGAATCCACTTACATTGTTGCATTGGACCCAAAATGGGGGGATAAATTTGACCCAGGGCTCTATGGTAAATGGGGCAATGTTGGCTCACCTGCCTTTTACACACCTCTGCCAATTTTCATCCTTTCTGAAGTCATAGAAAATTGTGAAAGGTGTATAAAGGGCTAATCCATTATTACCCATTCTACACTATTCCCAAAGCCAAAATTATGCCCTCCATCCCCCATGAGGACCAAGGGCTTGATCCCAATGTGGGTATTTTGCACCATTAAAGTTCATGGAAAGAATATTCAGGTGCAGTTTGCAATCTGAGTTCCAGCTCTTCCAAAATTGAAAATTATCCTCAGTATCTCCCTTGGCATCAAATGGAAGCTTTGCCAAGAAACTGCCAGGGGAAAGCTAAAAACACAAGCTTGCAGCTACTGGGAATCTAAACATTACACATGGAAAATGTGATCTCCCGCACTGGAGATTTTTTTCACCCCCCCCCGCCCCCCTCCCACCCTCCCCCCACCACCCCCAGAGGTTGTATGCCTGTGGGGTGGGGTGGCAGGTAGGAAGGGTCTATTCATGATGCACCAACCATGATGAATGTGGGGTAGGACCAATGGAGCAGACAGTCCTTACCAGCCTGCCTGTCATTGTCATATCTTTGTGCGTAATGGAAAATAATGGCAACGCTCAGCTGGTCAGGCCCAACATCTGTGAAAAGCGGAAGGTTGAGTTAACATTGAATATCGACATATTGATCACTATCCAAACCAGGAGATTTTACAGTTGAATGGCTGTCCTAGCGCTGGAGGTGCTGTGGAAAGCTTGCTTACATCCATTCAGGTCATGGTAGCGGGGGCAGGGGGATGGTTGTTGGCACAATCTCCGAGGCAATTCCCGGCCTCTGCTATCATAGCAGTGATGTGTTTGACAAAGAGGTAACGATGGCCAGTTACTGTGGCCAACGAGTGGCACTTGCCCATCCTGTGTCAGTACACTCCTACCCTGTGCTTGTTGAAAGCTTTAGCCTCCAGGGATAGTTAGCTGTTTGTGGCTTTCATTATAGTTCTGTTGTACCACAAAGATTAATTACAGGCTGAAAGTTAAAGGCAGCACAAAGAATTACACAAAACCTTCCCCCCTCCCCCCACCTCAAAGAGTCAGCATTTGGGAATGAACCTAACTTCAAAACTATAGCTGTGTGTGAGAGAGACATCCTTGTCTCCTTGCAGTGGTTTCCTTGGCCTGTTGCCTAAGGTCTGCTCCTTTCATGTGGTAGCAGGGGTGATATTCCCTTTTGTGCACACTCCCACCAGGAGTGTGTCACTTTGAAAAAGACTTGGTTCTATATCTGTTCTGGCAATTGCCCAACCACCTGTAGTGTTACCTACCTCGTTCACAAACCTATCAGAGGAAAGTCGCCGCTCTCTGTTGTTTGTTTTTGCACCTTCCTTCCAGGGCACATTCCTGAGCGCCTTACTCACCTTCAGAGATCACACACCTGGCATGACTCACCTTGTGGTTTACTCCCTCTTTCTGTCCTAACTTCACTTCCTACTCTCCTACCCATATTTCTAGAATAATAAAAGGTATTGGTAGGGTAGAGACATGGGAACATAGGACTTAGTTGCAAATATTGCCCCTGGTGAGAGGATCAAGAACATTGGAGCATAACCTATTTATATGGCTGGTCCAGTTCAGTTTCTGGTCAATGATAACCCCCAGGATGTTGATAGTGGGGGCTTCAGTGTTGGTAATGCCATTGAGTGTCAAGGGGTGATGGGTAGATTCTCCCTTGCTGGAGATGGTCATTGCCTGGCACTTGTGTTACCTGTGGCTTACCAGCCCAAGCCTGAATATTGTCCAGGTCTTGCTGCATGCGGGCATGGACTGATTCAGTATCTGAGAAGTTGTGAATGGTGCTGAGCACATGACATATTTTGCCATAAAAATGCATTGAAAGGAACTGTGAATAGAGATCAAGTGTCAGTAAGGATACATTTTTCTTAAACACTACAAAAATGCAGTGAAACACCAAATCATCTGACAAATAATTGTTTCCTGCTTTCAAAAACCTGGTTTGAAGACAGCCTCCGAGCACTTTTGCAGGAAACTTGCTTTTTCTGTATATTCATTCATGGGATGTGGGCGTTGCTGGCTGGGCCAGTATTTATTGCCTATCCCTAATTGTCCTTGAGAAGGTAGTGGTGAGCTGCCTCCCTGAACCGTTGCAGTTCATGTGATGTAGGTACACCCACAGTGCTGTTAGGGAGGGAGTTCCAAGATTTTGACCCAGCGACAGTGAAGGAACGGCCGACGTATTTCCAAGTCAGGATGGTGTGTGGCTTGGAGGGGAACTTGCACGTCGTGGTGCTCCCATGCATCTGCCGCCCTTGTCCTTCTAGGTGGTAAAGGGTTTGGAAGGCACATATAAGTCTCTGCAACTTAGGAGAAAGTTGGGCAGTCCATTATTTTGAATGGAGATGTATTTGAGCAGAGGGAACAATAGACCATTGTAAACAATCGAGTTTAAGATGGACTGCATCCAAATGAACAACTCATTTACTCCTGAAGTTCTACCATATTAAGCCCACATATTTGATTTTCATCCTCGATGCAGCTGAACTTTAACCTCCTCTGGCTTCCCTATCTGATCCTGAGAAAACTTCACTTTGAAGAGTGTGGAAATGACAGTCACCAGGCTCCTAACAGGCAATAGGATCCCTACTTGCCTGGATGAATGCAGCTCCTACAACACTGAAGAAGCTGGGCACCATCCAGGACAAAGCACTCCACTTGATTGGCACCACATCTACAAACATTCACTCCTCCACCACCAATGCACATTAGCAGCAGTGTGTACCATCTACGAGATGCATTGCAGGAATTCACCAAGGCTCCTTAGACAACACCTTCCAAACCCACAACCACTACCACCTAGAAGGACAAGGGCAGCAGATATATGGAAAACCATCGTCTGGAAGTTCCCCTCCAAATCACTCACCATCCTGACTTGGAAACATATCGCCGTTCCTTCACTGTCGCTGGATCAAAATCCTGGAACTCCCTCCCTAACAGTACTCTGGGTGTACCTACACCACATGGAGTGCAGCGGTTCAAGAAGGCAGCTCACCGCCACCTTCTCAAGGGCAACTAGGGATGGGCAATAAATGCTGGCCCAGCCAACGAAGCCCACATCCCTTGAATGAATTTTTAAAAAATGATTGGTTTTGACTTGTCTTTGAATGTGGCTTTTTTTTTTCATTTTTTTAAATATAAAAACGATGGATACAACAATTTTTATCCCTATTGTAGCAGCAATACAATAAGCTTTAACAGGCTAGAAACAGCTGTGGGGTTTTGACAATTCTTGACTCAACCAACTAAATATGAGTTTCAACCCTGGTATTGACTGTCTCTCACACAATTGGATAAACTTCTGTCAGTTCCCAGCTGGAGGGAGGGTTCAGCATAACAGATGGATCAGGTGAGGTGTAAGGTCCTGTGTAAGATGTGTACTGGGGAAAACTCAGGTCTCAGACTGCTGGCTGGACAAAAACACCATTTGTCTGTTTCTTTTTTGCCTCTTTTCTGACAAGTCTCATGAATCATGCTCCCACAGCCAGTCAAAAATATGAGATTTGGACATTCTCTGACCGCAGCAGTTTGTGATAAGGTATGGAGAAAGTCACCTCATTTACGTTCGATTCAATGACACCAACTGAGATTGAGTACTCACTGTGTCTTGGAGGCAAGCATTGAATCTGGCCTTGTGTCTGTGTGTAGCCTACTGTAGCTTAGTGTGTCAGTATACTAGCTGACCGTACCTGAGTGTGTCAGTGCACTAACTTACTGTCCTTGTGTGTCAGCACACCAACCTATCTAAGTGTATAAGTGCATTAGTCTTCACTGTACCTGAGTGTGTAAGTGCAGTAGTCTACTGCACCTGAGTGTGTCCGTGCAGTAACCTGCTGTACCTAAGTGTGCCCGTACGATAACTTGCTGTACCTGAGTGTGTCAGTGCACTAGTTGACTGTACCTGAGCGTGTCAGTGCAGTAACCTGCTGTACCTGAGCGTGTCAGTGCACTAGTCTGCTGTACCTGAGTGTAATGAACTTGATGTGCCAGACAGGTTTCTTACTCGAAACAGATAGCTTTATTACAAAATTCTTTTAGAAGCTACATGCTTGAACCAGGGCCACGACTAGAAAGCTCCGCGCCTAAGATTACCCACGCTTAGGGCTGATTCATCAGTACAATCACGTGACCCCTAAAGACAGTAGGAAAGGTTATACCTACACACGACATTTCCTCCCTCTTTAGTTTTTTTTTACATTTCTTATTTACAAAGAATACTTTAATGCACATCATATACATATATACACAGGTCATGTGACTAAAGATGAAGTCTCTGAGGTGGTTTTCTAATTCGGTCAGAGCAGTGTACAACTTGAGATTCTTCCACTGGATCGACGTGATCAGGAACTGCAGCATCAGGGACATCCTTAGGCATTGGCAGTTCAGGACTAGGTAATTCAACAGAGACATCAGTTATGCCCATTCGAGGTTTAAAGGTTCGACATCAATTACAGGCAGAATAGTTGGTTGTTGGAATGTCTCTCTACTCCTTAGATGATCCACATGTTTTTGAACAATCAGGTCTTCCATTTCCACTTGGGATAACAAAGGTCTGGTTTCAGAGACAATTATACCCGGAACCCAACAATGTCCATTTTCAAAATTCCGCACGAAAAGTTTATCTCCCACAGTAAATCTTTGAGGTTTGCTCTGAATATCGTTGATTCAATTTCTGACTACTCTGGCTCTAAGTTTGGAAACACCAGACTTAACCTTGTACAAAAACAGAGTTTCATCAGTAAGTGTTGAACCAGTAGTTGCATGAGGAGTCATTCGATAACTGAAAAGAAAACGTGAAATTCATGTTTCTAAAGTATCCTCGAATAACTTCTTCATTCCGGATTTGAACGTTTGCACAGCTCTTTCTGCTATCCCAGTTGATAAGGGGTGATATGGTGTTGTTTTAATATGTTTAATTCATTTAAACTCATGAATCTCTGAAGTTCTGTAACAGTGAGGACAGTACCGTTGTCCGAAACAATGATTTCTGGTAGACCATTTATACAAAATCATTAGCGCAGCTTTTCAGTAGTTGCACATGATGTTGGTGATCTAACTTCATACACATCCATCCAATTAGAATATGCATTGATCAGTAAAAATCTGGTACCTAAAAATGGACCTACATAGATCATATGTTGTCAAACCCAAAGTCGACCACAGATGCAGAGCTGCTGAAACAGGCAACTATCATTGCTGCTGGCACTGGAGACAGTGCTTGACCATTCTTTCTATGTCACTGTCTATGGCTGGCCACCAGACATAGCTTTGTGCAAGCATCTTCATCTTGAAAATGCCTGGATGTGCACTGTGAAGCTCTGTCAAGAGCAGTTCTCTTCCTTGCAAAGAGACAACTCTTGATCCCCACAAATAGATTCCAATTTGACAACTTAACTCAGTCTTACCAGCATGGAATGGTTTTATCTCTTCAGACACTGGTGAATTGACCATCCTGGCAATACCTGGTCTCAGACTTTTGACAAAATTGGATCCCTGTTTGTCCAATTCTTTATTTGCTTTGCAAAGACCAGTGAAGAGTCCAAGAAACTCAACACAAGTACATCTTCTTGTGGCACTGGAACATGTACAATGCTATCTGGTAATGGAAAACAACTGAATGCGCCTGCATTTGCAATATGCAAACCAGGACGGTGCATAAAGATATACTCATACACCAATAAAATCAAAGCCCAACAATGAGTTCTTGCTGAGGCTATTGACGAAATGGCTTTACCCTCACAAAGCAAACCTATTACTGGTGTATGGTCCGACACTATGGTGAAATGTCGTCCATGCAGATACCGGTGGAATTTCTGCCCTTCAAATATTACAGAGAAATCTTCCTTTTCAAGTTGTGAATAACCCTTCTCAGCTGCAGAGAGGATTCTGGAGATGTAGTCGATTGGCCTTTCAGAACCATCTTCCATCCTGTGTGACAATACTGCTCCAACACCATAAGAAGATGCATCACAGGTTAATATTAATTCTTTTGGTGGGTCGTAATGTACTAGTAGACATGATGAGCGTAAGAGCTTCTTGACCTTTACAAAGGCTTCTTCTTGGTGCACATTCCATGACCAAAGTTGGTAAGTGTAAAGGTGCTAACAATGTTGACAAGTTTGGCAAAAAGTGACTGTGATAATTTATCATTCCCAAAAAAGACTTGAGTTCAGTGACACTGTTAGGAGAGGGTGCCTCTTTAATTGCCCTGACTTTCTTCACTACTGGATGCAACCCCTGGGCATCCACTCGGTGACCCAAGTAAGTGACTTCTGTCACTTGGAATGGACATTTCTCTTTCTTCAATTGTACACCAGCTTCCAAAAATCTTTTTTAAACGTCTGCTAGGTTGGCTAAATGTTCGCCTTCCATTGATCCTGTGATCAGGATGTCATTCAGGTACACTACTGCTCGGGGAAGTCCTTGCATTAGGCTTTCCATGGTCCGTTGGGAGATTGCACAGGCAGATAATACACCAAAGGGTAGGCGTGTATATTGATACAGGCCCTTTTGCGTGTCGGTGGTTACATACACTCTAGATGTGTGAGTGTGTCACTGTGTCAGTGCAGCAATCTGCAGTAATCTGAGTGTGTCACTGTGTCTGTGCAGTACCCGGAGTGTGTCAGTGCATTAATCTGAGTGTGTCACTGTGTCAGTGCAGTACCCGGAGTGTGTCAGTGCATTAACCTGAGTGTGTCACTGTGTCAGTGCAGTAACCTGATTGTGTCACTTTATCAGTGCATTAATCTGAGTGTGTCACTGTGTCAGTGCAGTAACCTGATTTTGTCACTTTATCAGTGCATTAATCTGAGTGTGTCACTGTGTCAGTGCATTAATCTGAGTGTGTCACTGTGTCAGTGCATTAATCTGAGTGTGTTACTGTGTAAGTGCATTAATCTGAGTGTGTCACTGTGTCAGTGTAGCAACCTGAGTGTGTTACTGTATCAGTGCAGTAATCTGAGTGTGTCACTGTGTCAGTGCATTAACCTGAGTGTGTCACTGTGTCAGTGCAGTAACCTGAGTGTGTCACTGTGTCAGTGCATTAATCTGAACATGTCACTGTGTCAGTGCATTAACCTGAGTGTGTTACTGTATCAGTGCAGTAATCTGAGTGTGTCACTGTGTCAGTGCAGTAACCTGAGTGTGTCACTGTGTCAGTGCATTAACCTGAGTGTGTCACTGTGTCAGTGCAGTAACCTGAGTCTGTCACTGTGTCAGTGCATTAACCTGAGTGTGTCACTGTGTCAGTGCCGTAACCTGAGTCTGTCACTGTGTCAGTGCAGTAACCTGAGTGTGTCACTGTGTCAGTGCATTAATCTGAGTGTGTCACTGTGTCAGTGCATTAACCTGAGTGTGTCACTGTGTCAGTGCAGTAACCTGAGTGTGTCACTGTGTCAGTTCAGTAATCTGAGTGTGTCACTGTGTCAGTGCATTAATCTGAGTGTGTCACTGTGTCAGTGCATTAATCTGAGTGTATCACTGTGTCAGTGCAGTAACCTGAGTGTGTCACTGTGTCAGTGCAGTAACCTGAGTGTGTCACTGTGTCAGTTCATTAACCTGAGTGTGTCACTGTGTCAGTGCAGTAACCTGAGTCTGTCACTGTGTCAGTGCATTAATCTGAGTATGTCACTGTGTCAGTGCAGTAACCTGAGTGTGTCACTGTGTCAGTGCAGTAACCTGAGTGTGTCACTGTGTCAGTGCATTAATCTGAGTGTGTCACTGTGTCAGTTCAGTAACCTGAGTGTGTCACTGTGTCAGAGCAGTAACCTGAGTGTGTAACTGTGTCAGTGCAGTAATCTGAATGTGCCACTGTGTCAGTGCATTAATCTGAGTGTGTCACTGTGTCAGTGCATTAATCTGAGTGTGTCTGTGTCAGTGCATTAATCTGAGTGTGTCACTGTGTCAGTGCAGCAACCTGAGTGTGTTACTGTGTCAGTGCAGTAACCTGAGTGTGTCACTGTGTCAGTGCAGTAACCTAAGTGTGTCACTGTGTCAGTGCATTAATCTGAGTGTGTCACTGTGTCAGTGCATTAACCTGAGTGTGTCACTGTGTCAGTGTATTAATCTGAGTGTGTCACTGTGTCAGTGCATTAACCTGAGTGTGTCACTGTGTCAGTGCATTAATCTGAGTGTGTCACTGCGTCAGTGCATTAATCTGAGTGTGTCACTGTGTCAGTGTATTAATCTGAGTGTGTCACTGCTTCAGTGCAGTAACCTGAGTGTGTCACTGTGTCAGTGCATTAATCTGAGTGTGTCACTGTTTCAGTGCAGTAACCTGAGTGTGTAACTGTGTCAGTGCATTAATCTGAGTGTGTCACTGTGTCAGTGCATTAATCTGAGTGTGTCACTGTTTCAGTGCAGTAACCTGATTGGTCTCAATACATAGAACACCTCACATTCTTCGTTCAAGCGAATGAGATTACGGGAGAAGAGAAGAGGTGAGTGATCCTCTTGAGTACTTGTGGGAGCAAAACCTACAGTCTGGTTCGAAGTTTGACGGCACCAGTGCCCCAGATTTGAAGAATTTTGATGAATTGATGGACCTCGTGAAGGGCCACTTTCAGTCAAAGCCCTCAGTCACGATGCAGAGGTTCAGATTCAATTCATGAAATAGAGCCCCGGGTGAGACAATTGCACGCTATGTGGCAAATTTGAAGCAGTTAATGGAACGCTGTGAGCTCGGCACGACTCTGAACAACATGCTCAGAGATTGTTTAGTGTGTGGTGTGAAAGAGGACACTATTCAGAAAAGATTATTGTCCGAAGTGAATCTGGATTTCAAGAAGGCGCTAGAGATAGCGCTGGCCATGGAAAGCGCGGTAAGAGATTCAAAAGCTATACAGGGTGCGCAAAATGGTGCTGTCCTCCACTGTGAGGTGGAAAACCTCAGCCAAAAGAGGCACGAAAAAGCGAGACTCCGCCAAGGAGCGGGAAACAGCTGCCACTAACTGAAGAATAAAGAAAAATAACTTAGCAGCGAAATTGAATAATAATTTTAATAGCGTGGAACAATTAGTCTTTTAGTGATTGGCAGTTTAGAAAAATCGAATGCTACTATTTCCATGGAAATGGACACGTGATGAGGCAGTGCAAGGAAAGATTCAAACAGGTTTGTAAACAAAAGAAGGAGCCCAATGAAATCGACAATGTAGAAGAGCCTGAAATACCAAATTCAGACATTTACTCGTTGTTTAATCTGAAAGTTGGAAAGACAGAAACAATATTTGTCACAGTGAAAGTAAATGGCAAACCTGGTAGAATGGAAGTGGACGCAGGCGCTTCCACTACAGTAAGTGGGGAAGATACCTTCAGATATTTGAACATCAATTAAGTTTAGAAGAAACAGATGCCAAGCTAAAAACATATACGGGTGAAGACATTCAAGTAAAAGGCACAAGCAGAGTAACTGTCCATTATGGAAGCCAAAAGGCAAAGTTACCCTTGGTGGTGGTAGCAGGTGAAGGACCAAGCCAAAATTGGTTAAAGGGGATTAAGTTAGAATGTGCTGAAATTTTCCATTTGAGGGCAAGACCCATGTGGATCTGGAAGCAACCCCTCGCTTCATGAAGGCGAGACCGGTACCATATGCCCTGTGAGAAAAAGTCAGCAGTGAACTGAACAGACTAGAGAATGTGGGTGTTATACAACCTGTTCAGTTCTCACAATGGGCAGCACCCATAGTCCCCATCCTTAAACCCAACCAAAGCATCTGAATTTGTGGACGCTACAAACTGACTGTTAATACAGTAGCTAAGCTAGACAGGCATCCCATTCCAAAAATCGAAGGCCTGTGTGCCAAGCTGGCAGGAGGAACAATGTACACAAAGCTTCACATGAGTCATGCTTATCAATAATTAGAGTTGGATAATGCCTCCCAGGAATTTGTCACAATTAATACCCACAAAGGGTTGTACCAATATAAATGATTCCCTTTCGGTGTCTCCTCCGCTTGTGCCATCTTTCAGAGAGCAATGGAAAGCTTACTGCCCCAGGTTGTTGTCTATTTCGACGATGTATTGGTGATAGGATTCACTGAAAAAGAGCATTTGGCAAACTTAGAAGTCTTAAAATGTTTCTTATAAGCTGGAGTGTGTTTAAACAAAGAAAAGTGCACATTCCAAATGAGGGAGGTTATCTATTTGGGTTGCCAGGTACATTCTCATGGCCTCCACCCATTGAGGAGAAAGTGAGAGCTATAAGAGAGGGACCTGTGCCCCAGAGCTCAAACTATTCAGAGGAATGAGCAAATATTATGGGTGTTTCTTATCCAATTTCTCAACAGTGCTGGCCCCGCTATATTCTCTACTCAAAGAACCAACGTTGGTCTTGGGAGGTGCCCCTGACAGAGGCTTTCATAAAGGAAACAATTGTTGTACTCATCCAATCTATTAGTGCATTATGACCAGATGAAAGAATTGGTGCTGACATATGATGCATCTCCCTACAGAGTGGGAGCAGCGCTCTCCCATCGGATGGATGATGGCACGGAACAGCCAATAGGTTACGTATCAAGAACGTTCACCACAGTGGAAAAGGGATACTCAAAGGGATAGAAAAAGAAGGCCTGTCATTGGTGTCAAGAAATTTCACCAGTACGTACACGGCCACCATTTTACAATCATTTCAGACCACAAACCGTTGCTCTGATTGTTTAGTGAGGACAAGGCTATACCACCCACAGCCTCAGCAAGAATACGATGGGCCTTAATTCTGACAGCATACGAATACACTTTCATACATAGGCCTGGCAATCAAATCACAAATGGCAATGCCTTTAGTCATTTGCCTTTACAAGAAAACGATGAGCATGTCCCCGTTCCTCAGGAACTTGTTTTACTGTTAAATTTATTCGATTCCTCACTGGTATGTGCTCAACAGATCAGAGACTGGACAAGTTGGGACCCAGTCCTATCTTTAGTACAAAAACAAGTGCTACCTGGTTGGTCACAGGAGCCCTTGTCTGATTAAATGAAACCGTACTTCAGCAGAAGACATGAAGTAACCAGTCAGGATGGCATCTAGACCAACTTTATTATTAATAGCACAACTCAGCCATTCTACAACAAACTGGCAACGAGGGTGGGATTTTATTGTGGGGAACATGGGTAATAGTTCCTCCAAAGGGAGGGGCGTCACTTTTAATTGAACCAAACAGTGCCCATCCAGGAATTTCCTGAATGAAGACCATAGCACTCAGCTATCTATGGTGGCCTAGGATGGATGGTGAAATAGAGGGTTTAGTGAAGCACTGTGTGCATTGTCAGCAACTGCAAAAGTTGCCAGTGACAGCTCCGTTGCACCCATGGGAGTGGCCAGGTAGACTCTGGGTGTAGTTACACATTGACTACGTTGGACCTTTCCTGGGAACAATTTCTCTGCTCATTGTCGATGCCCATTCAAAATGGTTGGACATATATGAGGTGAAGTCACCAATATCGGCCGCTATAACTGAGAAACTATGTCAGAGTTTTGCCACTCACAGGCTACCAGAAGTAGTCGTTTCTGATAATGGCATGGCATTTACGAGTGCTGAGTTTCAACGATTTATCAGCCTCAACGGTATCACTCATGTGAAAACTACACCCGTACCGCCCTTCCTTAAACGGACTGGTCGAAAGGGCGGTTCAAACATTCAAGGCAGGCATGAAAAATCTAACTGGCGATTCCTTGGCAACCAAGCTAGCACGTTTTCTTTTTCATTACAGGACTACCCCTCACACAGCAACAGGTGTCACACCCACGGGGTTATTGTTGAAACGCCATCACAGGATGAGATTGAGCTTAATAATGCCGAATTTAGAGGGAAAGTTGGAAAGGAACCAGGGAAGCCAGAAAACTAGACATGACTGGCATAGTCGTGAGAGGAAATTTACCGTGGGAGAGCCAGTATACAAGAAGAACTTCATGGAAGGATCAAAGTGGTTACTGGGTGAAATAAGTGCGGTGACTGGACCAATTCCTTACCACGTGGAGGTGGAGGGCTGGATCATCTGTAAACATGTGGGCCATTTAAGGAAGAAAGAGACAAATCAGCAAGATTTGGTTCCACCAGTGATCATGACCGGGTCTGTGTTTCCTATTGAGAATACTTAACCCAGGACTGATATGTTTGGTGTTCCTATGAGAGTTCAGGATACAGAACTGCAAGTGTCCACTGAAGCATCTGATGTTCAGGCAACTCCAGCAAAGGAGGCTCCTGACAAAGAATCTGAAGTTGCAGAGCTACAACCTTCCACACGTACCAGGAAACCACCTGAAAGACGGAACTTGTAAATTCCTTACCCAGTGTAAATATTATGTTGTCTTGAAAAATATGCACTTGTAAATATAATACATTTAGCTGAGTTAAAGGGGAATGAATGTAATAATAATGGTTTAATTTAGTGTGTAATGGACCTTTAAGAATAATACTTGCTAAGGAAGATCACATGATCTGTAATAACCAGTAGGAGAGTAGCGCGGACACCTCTGCAGTCAGTGTAGAGATAGGGTTTGAATTTAAGGCACACGTGCATCTGCAGCTGAATATATCATAACTAATCTTAATGTTTCCAACCAAGAAATGTCTGCAGATCATCTTTATCATTAATATCACAACTCGGCCACCGTACATCAGAAAATACTAAGGGTGTCACTGTGTCTGCACAGTAAGCCGAGTGTGTCACTGTGTCAGTGCAGTAATCTAAGTGTGTCACTGTGTCAGTTCAATAACCTGAGTGTGTCACTGTGTCAGTGCATTAATCTGAGTGTGTCACTGTCAGTGCATTAATCTGAGTGTGTCACTGTCAGTGAAGTATCCTGCGTGTGTCACTGCGTCAGTGCAGTAACCTGCTGTATCTGAGTGTGCAAGTGCAGTAACCTGAGTGTGTCACTGTGTCAGTGCATTAATCTGAGTGTGTCACTGTGTCAATGCATCAATCTGAGTGTGTCAATGTGTCAGTGCAGTAATCTGAGTGTGTCAATGTGTCAGTGCATTAATCTGAGTGTGTCACTCTCAGTGAAGTATCCTGCGTGTGTCACTGTGTCAGTGCAGTAAACTGCTGTGTCTGAGTGTGCAAGTGCAGTAACCTGAGTGTGTCACTGTGTCAGTGCATTAATCTGAGTGTGTCACTGTGTCAGTGCAGTAATCTGAATGTGTCACTGTCAGTGAAGTATCCTGCATGTGGCACTGTGTCAGTGCAGTAACCTAAGTGTATCTGAGTGTGCAAGTGCAGTAATCTGAGTGTGTCAACGTGCCAGTGCATTAATCTGAGTGTGTCACTGTGTCAGTGCAGTAACCTGAAAGTGTCACTGTGTCAGTGCATTAATCTGAGTGTGTCACTGTGTCAATGCATCAATCTGAGTGTGTCAATGTGTCAGTGCAGTAATCTGAGTGTGTCAGTGTCAGTGCATTAATCTGAGTGTGTCACTGTCAGTGAAGTATCCTGCGTGTGTCACTGTGTCAGTGCAGTAACCTGCTGTGTCTGAGTGTGCAAGTGCAGTAACCTGAGTGTGTCACTGTGTCAGTGCATTAACCTGAGTGTGTCACTGTGTCAGTGCATTAATCTGAGTGTGTCAATGCATTAATCTGAGTGTGTCACTGTGTCAGTGCAGTAACCTGCTGTATCTGAGTGTGCAAGTGCAGTAACCTGAGTGTGTCACTGTGTCAGTGCAGTAACCAGAGTGTGTCACTGTGTCAGTGCATCAATCTGACTGTGTCACTGTGTCAGTGCAGTAATCTGAGTATGTCACTGTGTCAGTGCATTAATCTGAGTATGTCACTGTGTCAGTGCAATAACCTGAGTATGTCACTGTGTCAGTGCATTAATCTGAGTATGTAACTGTGTCAGTGCAGTAACCAGAGTGTGTCACTGTGTCAGTGCATTAATCTGAGTGTGCCACTGTGTCAATGCATTAATCTGAGTGTGTCACCGTGTCAGTGAAGTAACCTGAGTGTGTCACTGTGTCAGTGCATTAATCTGAGTGTGCCACTGTGTCAATGCATTAATCTGAGTGTGTCACTGTGTCAGTGCAGTAACCTACTGTATCTGAGTGTGAAAGTGCAGTAACCCGAGTGTGTCACTGTGTCAGTGCATTAATCTTAGTATGTCACTGTGTCACTGAAGTAACCTGAGTGTGTCACTGTGTCAGTGCAGTAAACTGAGTGTGTCACTGTGTCAGTGCATTAATCTGAGTATGTCATTGTGTCAGTGAAGTATCCTGCGTGTGTCACGGTGTCAGTGCAGTAACCTGCTGCATCTGAGTGTGCAAGTGCAGTAACCTGAGTGTGTCACTGTGTCAGTGCAGTAACCCGAGTGTGTCACTGTGTCAGTGAATTAGCCTGAGTGTGTCACTGTGTCAGTGCAGTAACCTGAGTATGTCACTGTGTCAGTGCATTAATCTGAGTATGTAACTGTGTCAGTGCAGTAATCTGAGTGTGTCACTGTGTCTGCACAGTAATCCGAGGGTGTCACTGTGTCAGTACATTAACCTAGGTGTGTCACTGTGTCAGTTCAGTAACCTGAGTGTGTCACTGTGTCAGTGCATTAATTTGAGTGTGTCACTGTCAGTGAAGTATCCTGCGTGTGTCACTGCGTCAGTGCAGTAACCTGCTGTATCTGAGTGTGCAAGTGCAGTAACCTGAGTGTGTCACTGTGTCAGTGCATTAATCTGAGGGTGTCACTGTGTCAGTGCATTAATCAGAGTGTGTCACTGTCAGTGAAGTATCCTGCGTGTGTCACTGCGTCAGTGCAGTAACCTGCTGTATCTGAGTGTGCAAGTGCAGTAACCTGAGTGTGTCAATGAGTCAGTGCATTAACCTGAGTGTGTCACTGTGTCAGTGCATTAATCTGAGTATGTCACTGTGTCAGTGCAGTAATCTGAGTGTGTCACTGTGTCAATGCATTAATCTGAGTGTGTCACTGTGTCAATGCATTAATCTAAGTGTGTCACTGCGTCAGTGCAGTAACCTGCTGTATCTGAGTGTGCAAGTGCAGTAACCTGAGTGTGTCACTATGTCAGTGCAGTAACCTGAGTGTGTCACTGTATCAGTGCATTATCCTGAGTGTGTCACTGTGTCAGTGCATTAATCTGAGTATGTAACTGTGTCAGTGCAGTAATCTGAGTGTGTCACTGTGTCTGCACAGTAACCCGAGTGGGTCACTGTGTCAGTACAGTAACCTAAGTGTGTCACTGTGTCAGTGCATTAATCTGAGTGTGTCACTGTCAGTGAAGTAACCTGCGTGTGTCAATGCGTCAGTGCAGTAACCTGCTGTATCTGCGTGTGCAAGTTCAGTAACCTGAGTGTGTCACTGTGTCAGTGCATTAATCTGAGAGTGTCACTGTGTCAATGCTTTAATCTGAGTGTGTCACTGTGTCAGTGCAGTAATCTGAGTGTGTCACTGTGTCAGAGCATTAATCTGAGTGTGTCACTGGCAGTAAAGTATACTGTGTGTGTCACTGTGTCAGTGCAATAACCTGATATGTCTGAGTATGCAAGTGCAGTAAACTGAGTGTGTCACTGTGTCAGTGCATTAATGTAAGTGTGTCACTGTGTCAGTGCAGTAATCTGAGTTTGTCACTGAAGTATCCTGCATGTGTCACTGTGTCAGTGCAGTAACCTGCTGTATCTGAGTGTGCAAGTGCAGTAACCTGAGTGTGTCAATGTGTCAGTGCATTAATCTGAGTGTGTCACTGTGTCAGTGCAGTAACCTGAGTGTGTCACTGTGTCAGTGCATTAATCTGAGAGCATAATTGTGTCAGTGAATAACCTGAATGTGTCACTGTGTCAGTGCAATAATCTGAGTGTGTCACTGTGTCAGTGCATTAATCTGAGTGTGTAACTGTATAAGTGCATTAATCTGAGTGTGTCACTATGTCTGTGCATTAACCTGAGTGTGTCACTGTGTCAGTGCATTAATCTGAGTATGTCACTGTGTCAGTGCATTAACCTGAGTGTGTCACTGTGTCAGTGAAGTAACCTGAGTGTGTCACTGTGTCAGAGCATTAATCTGAGTGTGTCATTGTGTCAGTGAAGTATCCTGCGTGTGTCACGGTGTCAGTGCAGTAACCTGCTGTATCTGAGTGTGCAAGTACAGTAACCTGAGTGAGTCACTGTGTCAGTGCATTAATATGAGTGTGTCACTGAGTCAGTGTAGTAACCTGAGAGTGTCACTGGGTCAGTGCATTAATCAGAGGGTGTCACTATGTCAGTGCAGTCACCTGAGTGTGTCACTGTGTCAGTGCAGTAACCTGCTGTATCTGAGTGTAGAGGTGCAGCAACCTGAGTGTGTCACTGTGTCAGTGCATTAATCTGAGTGTGTCAATGTGTCAGTGCAGTAACCTGAGTGTGTCACTGTGTCAGTGAAGTAAACTGAGTATGTCACTGTGTCAGTGCATTAATCTCAGTGTGTCAGTGTGTCAATGCATTAATCTGAGTGTGTCACTGTGTCAGTGACGTAACCTGAGTATGTCAATGTGTCAGTGCATTGATCTGAGTGTGTCACTATGTCAGTGCAGTAACCTGAGAGTGTCACTATGTCAGTGCAGTAACCTGAGTGTGTCACTGTGTCAGTGCATTAATCTGAGTGTGTCAATGTGTCAGTGCAGTAACCTGAGTGTGTCACTGTGTCAGTGAAGTAAACTGAGTGTGTCACTGTGTCCGTGCATTCACCTGTGTGTGTCACTGTGTCAGTGCAGTAACCTGAGTGTGTCGCTGTGTCAGTGCAGTAAACTGAGTGTGTCAGTGTGTCCGTGCATTAACCTGTGTGTGTCACTGTGTCCGTGCAGTAACCTGAGTGTGTCACTGTGTCAGTGCATTAATCTGAGTGTGTCACTGTGTCACTGAAGTAACCTGAGTGTGAAACTGTGTCAGTGCAGTAACCTGAGTGTGTCACTGTGTCAGTGCATTAATCTGAGAATGTCACTGTGTCAGTGCATTAATCTGAGTGTGTCACTGTCAGAGAAGTATCCTGCGTGTGTCACTGCGTCAGTGCAGTAACCTGCTGTATCTGAGTGTGCAAGTGCAGTAACCTGAGTGAGTCACTGTGTCAGTGCATTAATCTGAGTGTGTCACTGTGTCAGTGCAGTAAACTGAGTATGTCACTGTGTCAGTGCAGTAACCAGAGTGTGTCACTGTGTCAGTGCAGTAACCAGAGTGTGTCACTGTGTCAGTGCATTAATCTGAGTATTTAACTGTGTCAGTGCAGTAACCAGAGTGTGTCACTGTGTCAGTGCATTAATCTGAGTATGTCACTGTGTCAGTGCAGTAAACATAGTGTGTCACTGTGACAGTGCATTAATCTGAGTGTGTCAATGTGTCAGTGCAGTAATCTGAGTTTGTAACTGTGTCAGTGCATTAATCTGAGTATGCAACTGTGTCAGTGCATTAAACTGAGTGTGTCACTGTGTCAGTGCAGTAATCTGAGTATGTCACTTTGTCAGTGCATTAATCTGAGTATGTCACTGTGTCAGTGCATTAACCTGAGTGTGTCACTGTGTCAGTGCAGTAACCAGAGTGTGTCACTGTGTCAGTGCATTAATCTGAGTATGTAACTGTGTCAGTGCAGTAACCAGAGTGTGTCACTGTGTCAGTGCATTAATCAGAGTATGTCACTGTGTCAGTGCAGTAACCAGAGTGTGTCACTGTGTCAGTGCAGTAACCTGAGTATGTCACTGTGTCAGTGCATTAATCTGAGTGTGTCACTGTGTCAGTGCATTGATCTGAGTGTGTCACTATGTCAGTGCAGTAACCTGAGAGTGTCACTATGTCAGTGCAGTAACCTGAGTGTGTCACTGTGTCAGTGCATTAATCTGAGTGTGTCAATGTGTCAGTGCAGTAACCTGAGTGTGTCACTGTGTCAGTGAAGTAAACTGAGTGTGTCACTGTGTCCGTGCATTCACCTGTGTGTCACTTTGTCAGTGCAGTAACCTGAGTGTGTCACTGTGTCAGTGCAGTAAACTGAGTGAGTCACTGTGTCCGTGCATTAACCTGTGTGTGTCACTGTGTCCGTGCAGTAACCTGAGTGTGTCACTGTGTCAGTGCATTAATCTGAGTGTGTCACTGTGTCACTGAAGTAACCTGAGTGTGAAACTGTGTCAGTGCAGTAACCTGAGTGTGTCACTGTGTCAGTGCATTAATCTGAGTATGTCACTGTGTCAGTGCATTAATCTGAGTGTGTCACTGTCAGAGAAGTATCCTGCGTGTGTCACTGCGTCAGTGCAGTAACCTGCTGTATCTGAGTGTGCAAGTGCAGTAACCTGAGTGTGTCACTGTGTCAGTGCATTAATCTGAGTGTGTCACTGTGTCAGTGCAGTAAACTGAGTATGTCACTGTGTCAGTGCAGTAACCAGAGTGTGTCACTGTGTCAGTGCAGTTACCAGAGTGTGTCACTGTGTCAGTGCATTAATCTGAGTATTTAAGTGTGTCATTGCAGTAACCAGAGTGTGTCACTGTGTCAGTGCATTAATCTGAGTATGTCACTGTGTCAGTGCAGTAAACATAGTGTGTCACTGTGACAGTGCATTAATCTGAGTGTGTCAATGTGTCAGTGCAGTAATCTGAGTTTGTAACTGTGTCAGTGCATTAATCTGAGTATGTAAATGTGTCAGTGCATTAAACTGAGTATGTCACTTTGTCAGTGCATTAATCTGAGTATGTCACTGTGTCAGTGCATTAACCTGAGTGTGTCACTGTGTCAGTGCAGTAACCAGAGTGTGTCACTGTGTCAGTGCATTAATCTGAGTATGTAACTGTGTCAGTGCAGTAACCAGAGTGTGTCACTGTGACAGTGCATTAATCAGAGTATGTCACTGTGTCAGTGCAGTAACCAGAGTGTGTCACTGTGTCAGTGCAGTAACCTGAGTATGTCACTGTGTCAGTGCATTAATCTGAGTGTGTCACTGTGTCAGTGCAGTAAACTGAGTATGTCACTGTGTCAGTGCAGTAACCAGAGTGTGTCACTATGTCAGTGCAGTAACCAGAGTGTGTCACTGTGTCAGTGCATTAGTCTGAGTGTGTCACTGTGTCAGTGCTTTAATCTGAGTATGTAACTGTGTCAGTGCATTAATCTGAGTGTGTCACTGTGTCAGTGCAGGAACCTGAGTGTTTCACTGTGTCAGTGCATTAATCTGAGTATGTCACTGTGTCAGTGCAGTAACCAGAGTGTGTCACTGTGTCAGTGCATTAATCTGAGTATGTAACTGTGTCAGTGCATTAATCTGAGTGTGTCACTGTGTCAGTGCAGTAACCTGAGTATGTCACTGTGTCAGTGCATTAATCTGAGTATGTAACTGTGTCAAGGCATTAATCTGAGTGTGTCACTGTGTCAGTGCAGTAATCTGAGTATGTAACTGTGTCAGTGCATTAATCTGAGTATGTAACTGTGTCAGTGCAGTAACCAGAGTGTGTCACTGTGTCAGTGCATTAATCGGAGTGTGTCACTGTGTCAATGCAGTAACCTGAGTGTGTCACTGCGTCAGTGATTTAATCTGAGTATGTAACTGTGTCAGTGCATTAATCTGAGTGTGTCACTGTGTCAGTGCAGTAATCTGAGAATGTAACTGTGTCAGTGCATTAATCTGAATATGTAACTGTGTCAGTGCATTAAACTGAGTGTGTCAATGTGTCAGTGCAGTAACCAGAGTGTGTCACTGTGTCGGTGCATTAATCTGAGTATGTAACTGTGTCTGTGCAGTAACCAGAGTGTGTCACTGTGTCAGTGCATTAATCTGAGTATGTCACTGTATCAGAGCAGTAACCAGATTGTGTCACTGTGTCAGTGCATTAATCGGAGTGTGTCACTGTGTCAATGCAGTAACCTGAGTGTGTCACTGCGTCAGTGATTTGATCTGCGTATGTAACTGTGTCAGTGCAGTAATCTGAGTATGTAACTGTGTCAGTGCATTAATCTGAGTATGGAACTGTGTCAGTGCATTAAACTGAGTGTGTCACTGTGTCAATGCAGTAACCTGAATGTGTCACTGTGTCAGTGCATTAATCTGAGTATGTAACTGTGTCAGTGCATTAATCTGAGTGTGCCACTGTGTCAGTGCATTAATCTGAGTATGTAACTGTGCCAGTGCATTAATCTGAGAATGTAACTGTGTCAGTGCATTAAACTGAGTGTGTCACTGTGTCAGTGCAGTACCAGAGTGTGTCACTGTGTCAGTGCATTAATCTGACTATGTCACTGTGTCAGCGCAGTAACCAGAGTGTGTCACTGTGTCAGTGCATTAATCTGAGTATGTAACTGTGTCAGTGCAGTAACCAGAGTATGTCACTGTGTCTGTGCATTAATCTGAGTATGTCACTGTGTCAGTGCAGTAAACATAGTGTGTCACTGTGTCAGTGCATTAATCTGAGTATGTAACTGTCTCAGTGCATTAATCTGAGTGTGTCACTGTGTCAGTGCAGTAATCTAAGTATGCCACTTTGTCAGTGCAGTAACCGGAGTGTGTCACTGTGTCAGTGCATTAATCTGAGTGTGTCACTGTGTCAGTGCATTAATCTGAGTGTGTCACTGTGTCAGTGCAGTAATCTGAGTATGTCACTGTGTCAGTGCATTAATCTGAGTATGTAACTGTGTCAGTGCAGTAACCAGATTGTGTCACTGTGTCAGTGCAGTAACCAGAGTGTGTCACTGTGTCAGTGCATTAATCTGAGTATGTCACTTTGTTAGTGCAGTAACCAGAGTGTGTCACTGTGTCAGTGCATTAATCTGAGTATGTAACTGTGACAGTGCATTAATCTGAGTGTGTCACTGTGTCAGTGCAGTAATCTGAGTATGTCACTGTGTCAGTGCATTAATCTGAGTATGTAACTGTGTCAGTGCATTAATCTGAGTGTGTCACTAGGTCTGTGCAGTAATCTGAGTATGTAACTGTGTCAGTGCATTAATCTGAGTATGTAACTGTGTCAGTGCATTAAACTGAGTGTGTCAATGTGTCAGTGCAGTAACCAGAGTGTGTCACTGTGTCAGTGCATTAATCTGAGTATGTCAGTGTATCAGTGCAGTAACCAGATTGTGTCACTGTGTCAGTGCATTAATCGGAGTGTGTCACTGTGTCAATGCAGTAACCTGAGTGTGTCACTGGGTCAGTGCTTTAATCTGAGAATGTAACTGTGTCAGTGCATTAATCTGAGCGTGTCACTGTGTCAGTGCAGAAATCTGAGTATGTAACTGTGTCAGTGCATTAATCTGAGTATGTAACTCTGTCAGTGCATTAAACTGAGTGTCTCACTGTGTCAGTGCAGTAACCAGAGTGTGTCACTGTGTCAGTGCATTAATCTGAGTATGTAACTGTGTCAGTGCAGTAATTTGAGTATGTAACTGTGTCAGTGCATTAATCTGAGTATGTAACTGCGTCAGTGCAGTAATTAGAGTGTGTCACTGCGTCAGTGCATTAATCTGAGTATGTCACTGTGTCAGTGCATTAATCTGAGTATGTCACTGTGTCAGTGCAGTAACCAGAGTGTGTCACTGTGTCAGTGCATTAATCTGAGTATGTCACTGTGTCAGTGCAGTAACCAGAGTGTGTCACTGTGTCAGTGCATTAATTTGAGTATGTAACTGTGTCAGTGCATTAATCTGTGTTTGTCACTGTGTCAGTGCATTAATCTGAGTGTGTCACTGTGTCAGTGCAGTAACCAGAGTGTGTCACTGTGTCAGTGCATTAACCTTAGTGTTTCACTGTGTCAGTGCAGTAACCAGAGTGTGTCACTGTGTCAATGCATTAATCTGAGTATGTCACTGTGTCAGTGCAGTAACCAGAGTGTGTCACTGTGTCAGTGCATTAATCTGAGTATGTAACTGTGTCAGTGCAGTAATCTGAGTATGTAACTGTGTCAGTGCAGTAATCTGAGTGTGTCACTGTGTCAGTGCAGTAACCTGAGTGTGTCACTGTGTCAGTGCATTTATGTGAATATGTAACTGTCTCAGTGCATTAATCTGAGTGTGTCACTGTGTCATTGCATTAATTTGAGTGTGTCCCTGTGTCAGTGCATTAATTTGAGTGTGTCACTGTGTCAGTGCAGTAATCTGAGTGTTTCACTGTGTCAGTGCATTAATCTGAGTATGTTACTGTGTCAGTGCAGTAATCTGATTGTGTCACTGTGTCAGTTCAGTAACCTGTGTGTGTCACTGTGTCAGTGCATTAATCTGAGTGTGTCACTATGTCAGTGCAGTAATCTGAGTATGTAACTGTGTCAGTGCAGTAATCTGTGTGTGTCACTGCGTCAGTGCATTAATCTGAGTATGTCACTGTGTCAGTGCATTAATCTGAGTATGTCACTGTGTCAGTGCAGTAACCAGAGTGTGTTATTGTGTCAGTGCAGTAACATGAGTATGTCACTGTGTCAGTGCAGCAATGTGAGTGTGTCACTGTGTCAGTGCATTATTCTGAGTATGTCTCTGTGACAGTGCAGTAACCAGATTGTGTCACTGTGTCAGTGCATTAATCTGAGTATGTAACTGTGTCAGTGCAGCAATCTGAGTATGTCACTGTGTCAGTTCAGTAACCTGAGTGTGTCACTGTGTCAGTGCATTAATCTGAGTATGTAACTGTGTCAGTGCAGTAATCTGAGTGTGTCACTGTGTCTGCACAGTAATCCGAGGGTGTCACTGTGTCAGTAGATTAACCTAGGTGTGTCACTGTGTCAGTTCAGTAACCTGAGTGTGTCACTGTGTCAGTGCATTAATTTGAGTGTGTCACTGTCAGTGAAGTATCCTGCGTGTGTCACTGCGTCAGTGCAGTAACCTGCTGTATCTGAGTGTGCAAGTGCAGTAACCTGAGTGTGTCACTGTGTCAGTGCATTAATCTGAGGGTGTCACTGTGTCAGTGCATTAATCAGAGTGTGTCACTGTCAGTGAAGTATCCTGCGTGTGTCACTGCGTCAGTGCAGTAACCTGCTGTATCTGAGTGTGCAAGTGCAGTAACCTGAGTGTGTCAATGAGTCAGTGCATTAACCTGAGTGTGTCACTGTGTCAGTGCATTAATCTGAGTATGTCACTGTGTCAGTGCAGTAATCTGAGTGTGTCACTGTGTCAATGCATTAATCTGAGTGTGTCACTGTGTCAATGCATTAATCTAAGTGTGTCACTGCGTCAGTGCAGTAACCTGCTGTATCTGAGTGTGCAAGTGCAGTAACCTGAGTGTGTCACTATGTCAGTGCAGTAACCTGAGTGTGTCACTGTATCAGTGCATTATCCTGAGTGTGTCACTGTGTCAGTGCATTAATCTGAGTATGTAACTGTGTCAGTGCAGTAATCTGAGTGTGTCACTGTGTCTGCACAGTAACCCGAGTGGGTCACTGTGTCAGTACAGTAACCTAAGTGTGTCACTGTGTCAGTGCATTAATCTGAGTGTGTCACTGTCAGTGAAGTAACCTGCGTGTGTCACTGCGTCAGTGCAGTAACCTGCTGTATCTGCGTGTGCAAGTGCAGTAACCTGAGTGTGTCACTGTGTCAGTGCATTAATCTGAGAGTGTCACTGTGTCAATGCTTTAATCTGAGTGTGTCACTGTGTCAGTGCAGTAATCTGAGTGTGTCACTGTGTCAGAGCATTAATCTGAGTGTGTCACTGGCAGTAAAGTATACTGCGTGTGTCACTGTGTCAGTGCAATAACCTGATATGTCTGAGTATGCAAGTGCAGTAAACTGAGTGTGTCACTGTGTCAGTGCATTAATGTAAGTGTGTCACTGTGTCAGTGCAGTAATCTGAGTTTGTCACTGAAGTATCCTGCATGTGTCACTGTGTCAGTGCAGTAACCTGCTGTATCTGCGTGTGCAAGTGCAGTAACCTGAGTGTGTCAATGTGTCAGTGCATTAATCTGATGTGTCACTGTGTCAGTGCAGTAACCTGAGTGTGTCACTGTGTCAGTGCATTAATCTGAGAGCATAATTGTGTCAGTGAATAACCTGAATGTGTCACTGTGTCAGTGCAATAATCTGAGTGTGTCACTGTGTCAGTGCATTAATCTGAGTGTGTAACTGTATAAGTGCATTAATCTGAGTGTGTCACTATGTCTGTGCATTAACCTGAGTGTGTCACTGTGTCAGTGCATTAATCTGAGTATGTCACTGTGTCAGTGCATTAACCTGAGTGTGTCACTGTGTCAGTGAAGTAACCTGAGTGTGTCACTGTGTCAGAGCATTAATCTGAGTGTGTCATTGTGTCAGTGAAGTATCCTGCGTGTGTCACGGTGTCAGTGCAGTAACCTGCTGTATCTGAGTGTGCAAGTACAGTAACCTGAGTGAGTCACTGTGTCAGTGCATTAATATGAGTGTGTCACTGAGTCAGTGTAGTAACCTGAGAGTGTCACTGGGTCAGTGCATTAATCAGAGGGTGTCACTATGTCAGTGCAGTCACCTGAGTGTGTCACTGTGTCAGTGCAGTAACCTGCTGTATCTGAGTGTAGAGGTGCAGCAACCTGAGTGTGTCACTGTGTCAGTGCATTAATCTGAGTGTGTCAATGTGTCAGTGCAGTAACCTGAGTGTGTCACTGTGTCAGTGAAGTAAACTGAGTATGTCACTGTGTCAGTGCATTAATCTCAGTGTGTCAGTGTGTCAATGCATTAATCTGAGTGTGTCACTGTGTCAGTGAAGTAACCTGAGTATGTCAATGTGTCAGTGCATTGATCTGAGTGTGTCACTATGTCAGTGCAGTAACCTGAGAGTGTCACTATGTCAGTGCAGTAACCTGAGTGTGTCACTGTGTCAGTACATTAATCTGAGTGTGTCAATGTGTCAGTGCAGTAACCTGAGTGTGTCACTGTGTCCGTGCATTCACCTGTGTGTGTCACTGTGTCAGTGCAGTAAACTGAGTGTGTCACTGTGTCCGTGCATTAACATGAGTGTGTCACTGTGTCCGTGCAGTAACCTGAGTGTGTCACTGTGTCAGTGCATTAATCTGAGGGTGTCACTGTGTCACTGAAGTAACCTGAGTGTGAAACTGTGTCAGTGCAGTAACCTGAGTGTGTCACTGTGTCAGTGCATTAATCTGAGTATGTCACTGTGTCAGTGCATTAATCTGAGTGTGTCACTGTCAGAGAAGTATCCTGCGTGTGTCACTGCGTCAGTGCAGTAACCTGCTGTATCTGAGTGTGCAAGTGCAGTAACCTGAGTGTGTCACTGTGTCAGTGCATTAATCTGAGTGTGTCACTGTGTCAGTGCAGTAACCAGAGTGTGTCACTGTGTCAGTGCATTAATCTGAGTATTTAACTGTGTCAGTGCAGTAACCAGAGTGTGTCACTGTGTCAGTGCATTAATCTGAGTATGTCACTGTGTCAGTGCAGTAAACATAGTGTGTCACTGTGACAGTGCATTAATCTGAGTGTGTCAATGTGTCAGTGCAGTAATCTGAGTTTGTAACTGTGTCAGTGCATTAATCTGAGTATGTAACTGTGTCAGTGCATTAAACTGAGTGTGTCACTGTGTCAGTGCAGTAATCTGAGTATGTCACTTTGTCAGTGCATTAATCTGAGTACGTCACTGTGTCAGTGCATTAACCTGAGTGTGTCACTGTGTCAGTGCAGTAACCAGAGTGTGTCACTGTGTCAGTGCATTAATCTGAGTATGGAACTGTGTCAGTGCAGTAACCAGAGTGTGTCACTGTGTCAGTGCATTAATCAGAGTATGTCACTGTGTCAGTGCAGTAACCAGAGTGTGTCACTGTGTCAGTGCAGTAACCTGAGTATGTCACTGTGTCAGTGCATTAATCTGAGTTTGTCACTGTGTCAGTGCAGTAAACTGAGTATGTCACTGTGTCAGTGCAGTAACCAGAGTGTGTCACTATGTCAGTGCAGTAACCAGATTGTGTCACTGTGTCAGTGCATTAGTCTGAGTGTGTCACTGTGTCAGTGCTTTAAACTGAGTTTGTCACTGTGTCAGTGTATTAATCTGAGTGTGTCACGGTGTCAGTGCAGGAACCTGAGTGTTTCACTGTGTCAGTGCATTAATCTGAGTATGTCACTGTGTCAGTGCAGTAACCAGAGTGTGTCACTGTGTCAGTGCATTAATCTGAGTATGTAACTGTGTCAGTGCATTAATCTGAGTGTGTCACTGTGTCAGTGCAGTAATCTGAGTATGTCACTGTGTCAGTGCATTAATCTGAGTATGTAACTGTGTCAATGCATTAATCTGAGTGTGTCACTGTGTCAGTGCAGTAATCTGAGTATGTAACTGTGTCAGTGCATTAATCTGAGTATGTAACTGTGTCAGTGCATTAAACTGAGTGTGTCAATGTGTCAGTGCAGTAACCAGAGTGTGTCACTGTGTCAGTGCATTAATCTGAGTGTGTCACTGTGTCAGTGCAGTAACCAGAGTGTGTCACTGTGTCAGTGCTTTAATCTGAGTATGTCAGTGTATCAGTGCAGTAACCAGATTGTGTCACTGTGTCAGTGCATTAATCGGAGTGTGTCACTGTGTCAATGCAGTAACCTGAGTGTGTCACTGCGTCAGTGATTTAATCTGAGTATGTAACTGTGTCAGTGCATTAATCTGAGTGTGTCACTGTGTCAGTGCAGTAATCTGAGTATGTCACTGTGTCAGTGCATTAATCTGAGTATGTAACTGTGTCAGTGCATTAATCTGAGTGTGTCACTGTGTCAGTGCAGTAATCTGAGAATGTAACTGTGTCAGTGCATTAATCTGAGTATGTAACTGTGTCAGTGCATTAAACTGAGTATGTCAATGTGTCAGTGCAGTAACCAGAGTGTGTCACTGTGTCGGTGCATTAATCTGAGTATGTAACTGTGTCTGTGCAGTAACCAGAGTGTGTCACTGTGGCAGTGCATTAATCTGAGTACGTCACTGTATCAGTGCAGTAACCAGATTGTGTCACTGTGTCAGTGCATTAATCGGAGTGTGTCACTGTGTCAATGCAGTAACCTGAGTGTGTCACTGCGTCAGTGATTTGATCTGCGTATGTAACTGTGTCAGTGCAGTAATCTGAGTATGTAACTGTGTCAGTGCATTAATCTGAGTATGGAACTGTGTCAGTGCATTAAACTGAGTGTGTCACTGTGTCAGTGCAGTAACCAGAGTGTGCCACTATGTCAGTGCATTAATCTGAGTGTGTCACTGTGTCAATGCAGTAACCTGAATGTGTCACTGTGTCAGTGCATTAATCTGAGTATGTAACTGTGTCAGTGCATTAATCTGAGTGTGTCACTGTGTCAGTGCAAAAATCTGAGTATGTAACTGTGCCAGTGCATTAATCTGAGAATGTAACTGTGTCAGTGCATTAAACTGAGTGTGTCACTGTGTCAGTGCAGTAACCAGAGTGTGTCACTGTGTCAGTGCATTAATCTGACTATGTCACTGTGTCAGCGCAGTAACCAGAGTATGTCACTGTGTCAGTGCATTAATCTGAGTATGTAACTGTGTCAGTGCAGTAACCAGAGTATGTCACTGTGTCGGTGCATTAATCTGAGTATGTCACTGTGTCAGTGCAGTAAACATAGTGTGTCACTGTGTCAGTGCATTAATCTGAGTATGTAACTGTGTCAGTGCATTAATCTGAGTGTGTCACTGTGTCAGTGCAGTAATCTGATTATGTAACTGTGTCAGTGCATTAATCTGAGTATGTAACTGTGTCAGTGCATTAAACTGTTTGTGTCACTGTGTCAGTGCAGTTATCTGAGTATGTCACTGTGTCAGTGGAGTAACCAGAGTGTGTCACTGTGTCAGTGCAGTAACCTGAGTATGTCAATGTGTCAGTGCATTAATCTGAGTGTGTCACTGTGTCAGTGCAGTAATCTGAGTATGCCACTTTGTCAGTGCAGTAACCAGAGTGTGTCACTGTGTCAGTGCATTAATCTGAGTGTGTCACTGTGTCAGTGCATTAATCTGAGTGTGTCACTGTGTCAGTGCAGTAATCTGAGTATGTCACTGTGTCAGTGCATTAATCTGAGTATGTAACTGTGTCAGTGCAGTAACCAGATTGTGTCACTGTGTCAGTGCAGTAACCAGAGTGTGTCACTGTGTCAGTGCATTAATCTGAGTATGTCACTTTGTTAGTGCAGTAACCAGAGTTTTTCAACTGTGTCAGTGCATTAATCTGAGTATGTAACTGTGTCAGTGTATTAATCTGAGTGTGTCACTGGGTCCGTGTAGTAATCTGAGTATGTAACTGTGTCAGTGCATTAATCTGAGCATGTAACTGTGTCAGTGCATTAAACTGAGTGTGTAAATGTGTCAGTGCAGTAACCAGAGTGTGTCACTGTGTCAGTGCATTAATCTGAGTATGTCACTGTATCAGTGCAGTAACCAGATTGTGTCACTGTGTCAGTGCATTAATCGGAGTGTGTCACTGGGTCAGTGCTTTAATCTGAGAATGTAACTGTGTCAGTGCATTAATCTGAGTGTGTCACTGTGTCAGTGCAGAAATCTGAGTATGTAACTGTGTCAGTGCATTAATCTGAGTATGTAACTCTGTCAGTGCATTAAACTGAGTGTCTCACTGTGTCAGTGCAGTAACCAGAGTGTGTCACTGTGTCAGTGCATTAATCTGAGTATGTAACTGTGTCAGTGCAGTAATTTGAGTATGTAACTGTGTCAGTGCAGTAATCTGAGTGTGTCACTGTGTCAGTGCCGTAACCTGAGTGTGTCACTGTGTCAGTGCATTTATCTGAATATGTAACTGTCTCAGTGCATTAATCTGAGTGTGTCACTGTGTCAGTGCATTAATTTGAGTGTGTCACTGTGTCAGTGCAGTAATCTGAGTGTGTCCCTGTGTCAGTGCATTAATTTGAGTGTGTCACTGTGTCAGTGCAGTAATCTGAGTGTGTCAATGTGTCAGTGCAGTAATCTGAGTATGTAACTGTGTCAGTGCAGTAATCTGAGTGTGTCACTGTGTCAGTTCAGTAACCTGTGTGTGTCACTGTGTCAGTGCATTAATCTGAGTGTGTCACTGTGTCAGTGCATTAATCTGAGTATGTAACTGCGTCAGTGCAGTAATCTGAGTGTGTCACTGCGTCAGTGCATTAATCTGAGTATGTCACTGTGTCAGTGCATTAATCTGAGTATGTCACTGTGTCAGTGCAGTAACCAGAGTGTGTCACTGTGTCAGTGCATTAATCTGAGTATGTCACTGTGTCAGTGCAGTAACCAGAGTGTGTCACTGTGTCAGTGCATTAATTTGAGTATGTAACTGTGTCAGTGCATTAATCTGTGTTTGTCACTGTGTCAGTGCATTAATCTGAGTGTGTCACTGTGTCAGTGCAGTAACCAGAGTGTGTCACTGTGTCAGTGCATTAACCTTAGTGTTTCACTGTGTCAGTGCAGTAACCAGAGTGTGTCACTGTGTCAGTGCATTAATCTGAGTATGTAACTGTGTCAGTGCAGTAATCTGAGTATGTAACTGTGTCAGTGCATTAATCTGTTTGTGTCACTGTGTCAGTGCAGTTATCTGAGTATGTCACTGTGTCAGTGGAGTAACCAGAGTGTGTCACTGTGTCAGTGCAGTAACCTGAGTATGTCAATGTGTCAGTGCATTAATCTGAGTGTGTCACTGTGTCAGTGCAGTAATCTGAGTATGCCACTTTGTCAGTGCAGTAACCAGAGTGTGTCACTGTGTCAGTGCATTAATCTGAGTGTGTCACTGTGTCAGTGTATTAATCTGAGTGTGTCACTGTGTCAGTGCAGTAATCTGAGTATGTCACTGTGTCAGTGCATTAATCTGAGTATGTAACTGTGTCAGTGCAGTAACCAGATTGTGTCACTGTGTCAGTGCAGTAACCAGAGTGTGTCACTGTGTCAGTGCATTAATCTGAGTATGTCACTTTGTTAGTGCAGTAACCAGAGTTTTTCAACTGTGTCAGTGCATTAATCTGAGTATGTAACTGTGTCAGCGTATTAATCTGAGTGTGTCACTGTGTCAGTGCAGTAATCTGAGTATGTCACTGTGTCAGTGCATTAATCTGAGTATGTAACTGTGTCAGTGCATTAATCTGAGTGTGTCACTGGGTCCGTGTAGTAATCTGAGTATGTAACTGTGTCAGTGCATTAATCTGAGTATGTAACTGTGTCAGTGCATTAAACTGAGTGTGTAAATGTGTCAGTGCAGTAACCAGAGTGTGTCACTGTGTCAGTGCATTAATCTGAGTATGTCACTGTATCAGTGCAGTAACCAGATTGTGTCACTGTGTCAGTGCATTAATCGGAGTGTGTCACTGGGTCAGTGCTTTAATCTGAGAATGTAACTGTGTCAGTGCATTAATCTGAGTGTGTCACTGTGTCAGTGCAGAAATCTGAGTATGTAACTGTGTCAGTGCATTAATCTGAGTATGTAACTCTGTCAGTGCATTAAACTGAGTGTCTCACTGTGTCAGTGCAGTAACCAGAGTGTGTCACTGTGTCAGTGCATTAATCTGAGTATGTAACTGTGTCAGTGCAGTAATTTGAGTATGTAACTGTGTCAGTGCAGTAATCTGAGTGTGTCACTGTGTCAGTGCAGTAACCTGAGTGTGTCACTGTGTCAGTGCATTTATCTGAATATGTAACTGTCTCAGTGCATTAATCTGAGTGTGTCACTGTGTCAGTGCATTAATTTGAGTGTGTCACTGTGTCAGTGCAGTAATCTGAGTGTGTCCCTGTGTCAGTGCATTAATTTGAGTGTGTCACTGTGTCAGTGCAGTAATCTGAGTGTGTCACTGTGTCAGTGCAGTAATCTGAGTATGTAACTGTGTCAGTGCAGTAATCTGAGTGTGTCACTGTGTCAGTTCAGTAACCTGTGTGTGTCACTGTGTCAGTGCATTAATCTGAGTGTGTCACTGTGTCAGTGCATTAATCTGAGTATGTAACTGCGTCAGTGCAGTAATCTGAGTGTGTCACTGCGTCAGTGCATTAATCTGAGTATGTCACTGTGCTAGTGCATTAATCTGAGTATGTCACTGTGTCAGTGCAGTAACCAGAGTGTGTCACTGTGTCAGTGCATTAATCTGAGTATGTCACTGTGTCAGTGCAGTAACCAGAGTGTGTCACTGTGTCAGTGCATTAATTTGAGTATGTAACTGTGTCAGTGCATTAATCTGTGTTTGTCACTGTGTCAGTGCATTAATCTGAGTGTGTCACTGTGTCAGTGCAGTAACCAGAGTGTGTCACTGTGTCAGTGCATTAACCTTAGGGTTTCACTGTGTCAGTGCAGTAACCAGAGTGTGTCACTGTGTCAGTGCATTAATCTGAGTATGTCACTGTGTCAGTGCAGTAACCAGAGTGTGTCACTGTGTCAGTGCATTAATCTGAGTATGTAACTGTGTCAGTGCAGTAATCTGAGTATGTAACTGTGTCAGTGCAGTAATCTGAGTGTGTCACTGTGTCAGTGCAGTAACCTGAGTGTGTCACTGTGTCAGTGCATTTATGTGAATATGTAACTGTCTCAGTGCATTAATCTGAGTGTGTCACTGTGTCATTGCATTAATTTGAGTGTGTCACTGTGTCAGTGCAGTAATCTGAGTGTGTCACTGTGTCAGTGCATTAATCTGAGTATGTTACTGTGTCAGTGCAGTAATCTGATTGTGTCACTGTGTCAGTTCAGTAACCTGTGTGTGTCACTGTGTCAGTGCATTAATCTGAGTGTGTCACTATGTCAGTGCAGTAATCTGAGTATGTAACTGTGTCAGTGCAGTAATCTGAGTGTGTCACTGCGTCAGTGCATTAATCTGAGTATGTCACTGTGTCAGTGCATTAATCTGAGTATGTCACTGTGTCAGTGCAGTAACCAGAGTGTTTCATTGTGTCAGTGCAGTAACATGAGTGCGTCACTGTGTCAGTGCTTTAATCTGAGTTTGTGACTGTGTCAGTGCAGTAATCTCAGTGTCTCACTGTGTCAGTGCATTAATCTGAGTGTGTCACTGTGTCAGTGCAGTAACCAGAGTCTGTCACTGTGACAAAGCATTAATCTGAGTGTGTCACTGTGTCAGTGCAGCAATGTGAGTGTGTCACTGTGTCAGTGCATTATTCTGAGTATGTCTCTGTGACAGTGCAGTAACCAGATTGTGTCACTGTGTCAGTGCATTAATCTGAGTATGTAACTGTGTCAGTGCAGTAATCTGAGTATGTCACTGTGTCAGTTCAGTAACCTGAGTGTGTCACTGTGTCAGTGCAGTAACCTGAGAGTGTCACTGGGTCAGTGCAGTAACCTGAGTGTGTCACTGTGTTTGTGCATTAATCTGAGTATGTCACTGTGTCAGTGAAGTAACCAGAGTGTGTCACTGTGTCAGTGCATTAATCTGAGTATGTAACTGTGTCAGTGCAGTAATCTGAATGTGTCACTGTGTCAGTTCTGTAACCTGAGTGTGTCACTGTGTCAGTGCATTAATCTGAGTGTGTCACTGTGTCAGTGCAGTAACCTGAGTGTGTCACTGTGTCAGTGCATTTATCTGAATATGTAACTGTCTCAGTGCATTAATCTGATTGTGTCACTGTGTCAGTGCATTAATTTGAGTGTGTCACTGTGTCAGTGCAGTAATCTGAGTGTGTCTCTGTGTCAGTGCATTAATTTGAGTGTGTCACTGTGTCAGTGCAGTAATCTGAGTGTGTCACTGTGTCAGTGCATTAATCTGAGTATGTAACTGTGTCAGTGCAGTAATCTGAGTGTGTCACTGTGTCAGTTCAGTAACCTGTGTGTGTCACTGTGTCAGTGCATTAATCTGAGTGTGTCACTATGTCAGTGCAGTAATCTGAGTATGTAACTGTGTCAGTGCAGTAATCTGAGTGTGTCACTGCGTCAGTGCATTAATCTGAGCATGTCACTGTGTCAGTGCATTAATCTGAGTATGTCACTGTGTCAGTGCAGTAACCAGAGTGTGTCATTGTGTCAGTGCAGTAACATGAGTGCGTCACTGTGTCAGTGCTTTAATCTGAGTATGTGACTGTGTCAGTGCAGTAATCTCAGTGTCTCACTGCGTCAGTGCATTAATCTGAGTATGTCACTGTGTCAGTGCATTAATCTGAGTATGTCACTGTGTCAGTGCAGTAACCAGAGTGTGTCACTGTGTCAGTGCATTAATCTGAGTATGTCACTGTGTCAGTGCAGTAACCAGAGTGTGTCACTGTGTCAGTGCATTAATTTGAGTATGTAACTGTGTCAGTGCATTAATCTGTGTATGTCACTGTGTCAGTGCATTAATCTGAGTGTGTCATTGTGTCAGTGCAGTAACCAGAGTGTGTCACTGTGTCAGTGCATTAACCTTAGTGTGTCACTGTGTCAGTGCAGTAACCAGAGTGTGTCACTGTGTCAGTGCATTAATCTGAGTATGTCACTGTGTCAGTGCAGTAACCAGAGTGTGTCACTGTGTCAGTGCATTAATCTGAGTATGTAACTGTGTCAGTGCAGTAATCTGAGTATGTAACTGTGTCAGTGCAGTAATCTGAGTGTGTCACTGTGTCAGTGCAGTAACCTGAGTGTGTCACTGTGTCAGTGCATTTATCTGAATATGTCACTGTATCAGTGCAGTAACCAGATTGTGTCACTGTGTCAGTGCATTAATCGGAGTGTGTCACTGTGTCAATGCAGTAACCTGAGTGTGTCACTGCGTCAGTGATTTGATCTGCGTATGTAACTGTGTCAGTGCAGTAATCTGAGTATGTAACTGTGTCAGTGCATTAATCTGAGTATGGAACTGTGTCAGTGCATTAAACTGAGTGTGTCACTGTGTCAGTGCAGTAACCAGAGTGTGCCACTATGTCAGTGCATTAATCTGAGTGTGTCACTGTGTCAATGCAGTAACCTGAATGTGTCACTGTGTCAGTGCATTAATCTGAGTATGTAACTGTGTCAGTGCATTAATCTGAGTGTGTCACTGTGTCAGTGCAAAAATCTGAGTATGTAACTGTGCCAGTGCATTAATCTGAGAATGTAACTGTGTCAGTGCATTAAACTGAGTGTGTCACTGTGTCAGTGCAGTAACCAGAGTGTGTCACTGTGTCAGTGCATTAATCTGACTATGTCACTGTGTCAGCGCAGTAACCAGAGTGTGTCACTGTGTCAGTGCATTAATCTGAGTATGTAACTGTGTCAGTGCAGTAACCAGAGTATGTCACTGTGTCGGTGCATTAATCTGAGTATGTCACTGTGTCAGTGCAGTAAACATAGTGTGTCACTGTGTCAGTGCATTAATCTGAGTATGTAACTGTGTCAGTGCATTAATCTGAGTGTGTCACTGTGTCAGTGCAGTAATCTGAGTATGTAACTGTGTCAGTGCATTAATCTGAGTATGTAACTGTGTCAGTGCATTAAACTGTTTGTGTCACTGTGTCAGTGCAGTTATCTGAGTATGTCACTGTGTCAGTGGAGTAACCAGAGTGTGTCACTGTGTCAGTGCAGTAACCTGAGTATGTCAATGTGTCAGTGCATTAATCTGAGTGTGTCACTGTGTCAGTGCAGTAATCTGAGTATGCCACTTTGTCAGTGCAGTAACCAGAGTGTGTCACTGTGTCACTGCATTAATCTGAGTGTGTCACTGTGTCAGTGCATTAATCTGAGTGTGTCACTGTGTCAGTGCAGTAATCTGAGTATGTCACTGTGTCAGTGCATTAATCTGAGTATGTAACTGTGTCAGTGCAGTAACCAGATTGTGTCACTGTGTCAGTGCAGTAACCAGAGTGTGTCACTGTGTCAGTGCATTAATCTGAGTATGTCACTTAGTTAGTGCAGTAACCAGAGTTTTTCAACTGTGTCAGTGCATTAATCTGAGTATGTAACTGTGTCAGTGTATTAATCTGAGTGTGTCACTGTGTCAGTGCAGTAATCTGAGTATGTCACTGTGTCAGTGCATTAATCTGAGTATGTAACTGTGTCAGTGCATTAATCTGAGTGTGTCACTGGGTCCGTGTAGTAATCTGAGTATGTAACTGTGTCAGTGCATTAATCTGAGTATGTAACTGTGTCAGTGCATTAAACTGAGTGTGTAAATGTGTCAGTGCAGTAACCAGAGTGTGTCACTGTGTCAGTGCATTAATCTGAGTATGTCACTGTATCAGTGCAGTAACCAGATTGTGTCACTGTGTCAGTGCATTAATCGGAGTGTGTCACTGGGTCAGTGCTTTAATCTGAGAATGTAACTGTGTCAGTGCATTAATCTGAGTGTGTCACTGTGTCAGTGCAGAAATTTGAGTATGTAACTGTGTCAGTGCATTAATCTGAGTATGTAACTCTGTCAGTGCATTAAACTGAGTGTCTCACTGTGTCAGTGCAGTAACCAGAGTGTGTCACTGTGTCAGTGCATTAATCTGAGTATGTAACTGTGTCAGTGCAGTAATTTGAGTATGTAACTGTGTCAGTGCAGTAATCTGAGTGTGTCACTGTGTCAGTGCAGTAACCTGAGTGTGTCACTGTGTCAGTGCATTTATCTGAATATGTAACTGTCTCAGTGCATTAATCTGAGTGTGTCACTGTGTCAGTGCATTAATTTGAGTGTGTCACTGTGTCAGTGCAGTAATCTGAGTGTGTCCCTGTGTCAGTGCATTAATTTGAGTGTGTCACTGTGTCAGTGCAGTAATCTGAGTGTGTCACTGTGTCAGTGCAGTAATCTGAGTATGTAACTGTGTCAGTGCAGTAATCTGAGTGTGTCACTGTGTCAGTTCAGTAACCTGTGTGTGTCACTGTGTCAGTGCATTAATCTGAGTGTGTCACTGTGTCAGTGCATTAATCTGAGTATGTAACTGCGTCAGTGCAGTAATCTGAGTGTGTCACTGCGTCAGTGCATTAATCTGAGTATGTCACTGTGTCAGTGCATTAATCTGAGTATGTCACTGTGTCAGTGCAGTAACCAGAGTGTGTCACTGTGTCAGTGCATTAATCTGAGTATGTCACTGTGTCAGTGCAGTAACCAGAGTGTGTCACTGTGTCAGTGCATTAATTTGAGTATGTAACTGTGTCAGTGCATTAATCTGTGTTTGTCACTGTGTCAGTGCATTAATCTGAGTGTGTCACTGTGTCAGTGCAGTAACCAGAGTGTGTCACTGTGTCAGTGCATTAACCTTAGTGTTTCACTGTGTCAGTGCAGTAACCAGAGTGTGTCACTGTGTCAGTGCATTAATCTGAGTATGTCACTGTGTCAGTGCAGTAACCAGAGTGTGTCACTGTGTCAGTGCATTAATCTGAGTATGTAACTGTGTCAGTGCAGTAATCTGAGTATGTAACTGTGTCAGTGCAGTAATCTGAGTGTGTCACTGTGTCAGTGCAGTAACCTGAGTGTGTCACTGTGTCAGTGCATTTATGTGAATATGTAACTGTCTCAGTGCATTAATCTGAGTGTGTCACTGTGTCATTGCATTAATTTGAGTGTGTCCCTGTGTCAGTGCATTAATTTGAGTGTGTCACTGTGTCAGTGCAGTAATCTGAGTGTGTCACTGTGTCAGTGCATTAATCTGAGTATGTTACTGTGTCAGTGCAGTAATCTGATTGTGTCACTGTGTCAGTTCAGTAACCTGTGTGTGTCACTGTGTCAGTGCATTAATCTGAGTGTGTCACTATGTCAGTGCAGTAATCTGAGTATGTAACTGTGTCAGTGCAGTAATCTGAGTGTGTCACTGCGTCAGTGCATTAATCTGAGTATGTCACTGTGTCAGTGCATTAATCTGAGTATGTCACTGTGTCAGTGCAGTAACCAGAGTGTTTCATTGTGTCAGTGCAGTAACATGAGTGCGTCACTGTGTCAGTGCTTTAATCTGAGTTTGTGACTGTGTCAGTGCAGTAATCTCAGTGTCTCACTGTGTCAGTGCATTAATCTGAGTGTGTCACTGTGTCAGTGCAGTAACCAGAGTCTGTCACTGTGACAAAGCATTAATCTGAGTGTGTCACTGTGTCAGTGCAGCAATGTGAGTGTGTCACTGTGTCAGTGCATTATTCTGAGTATGTCTCTGTGACAGTGCAGTAACCAGATTGTGTCACTGTGTCAGTGCATTAATCTGAGTATGTAACTGTGTCAGTGCAGTAATCTGAGTATGTCACTGTGTCAGTTCAGTAACCTGAGTGTGTCACTGTGTCAGTGCATTAATCTGAGTGTGTCACTGTGTCAGTGCAGTAACCTGAGAGTGTCACTGGGTCAGTGCAGTAACCTGAGTGTGTCACTGTGTTTGTGCATTAATCTGAGTATGTCACTGTGTCAGTGAAGTAACCAGAGTGTGTCACTGTGTCAGTGCATTAATCTGAGTATGTAACTGTGTCAGTGCAGTAATCTGAATGTGTCACTGTGTCAGTTCTGTTACCTGAGTGTGTCACTGTGTCAGTGCATTAATCTGAGTGTGTCACTGTGTCAGTGCAGTAACCTGAGTGTGTCACTGTGTCAGTGCATTTATCTGAATATGTAACTGTCTCAGTGCATTAATCTGAGTGTGTCACTGTGTCAGTGCATTAATTTGAGTGTTTCAATGTGTCAGTGCAGTAATCTGAGTGTGTCTCTGTGTCAGTGCATTAATTTGAGTGTGTCACTGTGTCAGTGCAGTAATCTGAGTGTGTCACTGTGTCAGTGCATTAATCTGAGTATGTAACTGTGTCAGTGCAGTAATCTGAGTGTGTCACTGTGTCAGTTCAGTAACCTGTGTGTGTCACTGTGTCAGTGCATTAATCTGAGTGTGTCACTATGTCAGTGCAGTAATCTGAGTATGTAACTGTGTCAGTGCAGTAATCTGAGTGTGTCACTGCGTCAGTGCATTAATCTGAGCATGTCACTGTGTCAGTGCATTAATCTGAGTATGTCACTGTGTCAGTGCAGTAACCAGAGTGTGTCATTGTGTCAGTGCAGTAACATGAGTGCGTCACTGTGTCAGTGCTTTAATCTGAGTATGTGACTGTGTCAGTGCAGTAATCTCAGTGTCTCACTGCGTCAGTGCATTAATCTGAGTATGTCACTGTGTCAGTGCATTAATCTGAGTATGTCACTGTGTCAGTGCAGTAACCAGAGTGTGTCACTGTGTCAGTGCATTAATCTGAGTATGTCACTGTGTCAGTGCAGTAACCAGAGTGTGTCACTGTGTCAGTGCATTAATTTGAGTATGTAACTGTGTCAGTGCATTAATCTGTGTATGTCACTGTGTCAGTGCATTAATCTGAGTGTGTCACTGTGTCAGTGCAGTAACCAGAGTGTGTCACTGTGTCAGTGCATTAACCTTAGTGTGTCACTGTGTCAGTGCAGTAACCAGAGTGTGTCACTGTGTCAGTGCATTAATCTGAGTATGTCACTGTGTCAGTGCAGTAACCAGAGTGTGTCACTGTGTCAGTGCATTAATCTGAGTATGTAACTGTGTCAGTGCAGTAATCTGAGTATGTAACTGTGTCAGTGCAGTAATCTGAGTGTGTCACTGTGTCAGTGCAGTAACCTGAGTGTGTCACTGTGTCAGTGCATTTATCTGAATATGTAACTGTCTCAGTGCATTAATCTGAGTATGTCACTGTGTCAGTGCATTAATTTGAGTGTGTCACTGTGTCAGTGCAGTGATCTGAGTGTGTCCCTGTGTCAGTGCATTAATTTGAGTGTGTCACTGTGTCAGTGCAGTAATCTGAGTGTGTCACTGTGTCAGTGCATTAATCTGAGTATGTTACTGTGTCAGTGCAGTAATCTGAGTGTGTCACTGGGTCAGTTCACTAACCTGTGTGTGTCACTGTGTCAGTCCATTAATCTGAGTGTGTCACTGTGTCAGTGCAGTAATCTGAGTATGTAACTGTGTCAGTGCAGTAATCTGAGTGTGTCACTGCGTCAGTGCATTAATCTGAGTATGTCACTGTGTCAGTGCATTAATCTGAGTATGTCACTGTGTCAGTGCAATTACCAGAGTCTGTCACTGTGTCAGTGCATTAATCTGAGTATGTAACTGTGTCAGTGCAGTAATCTGAATGTGTCACTGTGTCAGTTCAGTAACCTGAGTTTGTCACTGTGTCAGTGCATTAATCTGAGTGTGTCTCTGTGTCAGTGCAGTAACCTGAATGTGTCACTGTGTCAGTGCATTAATCTGAGTATGTAACTGTGTCACTGCAGTAACCTGAGTGTGTCACTGTGTCAGTGCATTAATCTGAGTGTGTCACTGTGTCAGTGCAGTAATCTGAGTGTGTCACTGTGTCAGTGCATTAATCTGAGTATGTAACTGTGTCAGTGCATTAATCTGAGGGTGTCACTGTGTCAGTGCTGTAATCTGAGTATGTCACTGTTTCAGTGCATTAATCTGAGTATGTAACTGTCAGTGCATTAATCTGAGTGTGTCACTGTGTCAGTGCAGTAACCAGAGTGTGTCACTGTGTCAGTGCATTAATCTGAGTATGTAACTGCGTCAGTGCAGTAACCAGAGACTGTCACTGTGTCAGTGCAGTAATCTGATTATGTCACTGTGTCAGTGCATTAATCTGAGTATGGCACTGTGTCAGTGTATTAACCTGAGTGTGTCACTGTGTCAGTGCAGTAATCTGAGTGTGTCACTGTGTCAGTGCATTAATCTGAGTATGTTACTGTGTCAGTGCAGTAATCTGAGTGTGTCACTGTGTCAGTTCAGTAACCTGTGTGTGTCACTGTGTCAGTGCATTAATCTGAGTGTGTCACTGTGTCAGTGCAGTAATCTGAGTATGTAACTGTGTCAGTGCAGTAATCTGAGTGTGTCACTGTGTCAGTGCAGTAATCTGAGTGTGTCACTGCGTCAGTGCATTAATCTGAGTATGTCACTGTGTCAGTGCATTAATCTGAGTATGTCACTGTGTCAGTGCAGTAACCAGAGTGTGTCATTGTGTCAGTGCAGTAACATGAGTGCGTCACTGTGTCAGTCCATTAATCTGAGTATGTGACTGTGTCAGTGCAGTAATTTCAGTGTCTCACTGTGTCAGTGCATTAATCTGAATATGTCACTGTGTCATTGTAGCAACCAGAGTGTGTCACTGCGTCAGTGCAGTAATCTCAGTGTCTCACTGCGTCAGTGCATTAATCTGAGTATGTCACTGTGTCAGTGCATTAATCTGAGTATGTCACTGTGTCAGTGCAGTAACCAGAGTGTGTCACTGTGTCAGTGCATTAATCTGAGTATGTCACTGTGTCAGTGCAGTAACCAGAGTGTGTCACTGTGTCAGTGCATTAATTTGAGTATGTAACTGTGTCAGTGCATTAATCTGTGTATGTCACTGTGTCAGTGCATTAATCTGAGTGTGTCACTGTGTCAGTGCAGTAACCAGAGTGTGTCACTGTGTCAGTGCATTAACCTTAGTGTGTCACTGTGTCAGTGCAGTAACCAGAGTGTGTCACTGTGTCAGTGCATTAATCTGAGTATGTCACTGTGTCAGTGCAGTAACCAGAGTGTGTCACTGTGTCAGTGCATTAATCTGAGTATGTAACTGTGTCAGTGCAGTAATCTGAGTATGTAACTGTGTCAGTGCAGTAATCTGAGTGTGTCACTGTGTCAGTGCAGTAACCTGAGTGTGTCACTGTGTCAGTGCATTTATCTGAATATGTAACTGTCTCAGTGCATTAATCTGAGTATGTCACTGTGTCAGTGCATTAATTTGAGTGTGTCACTGTGTCAGTGCAGTGATCTGAGTGTGTCCCTGTGTCAGTGCATTAATTTGAGTGTGTCACTGTGTCAGTGCAGTAATCTGAGTGTGTCACTGTGTCAGTGCATTAATCTGAGTATGTTACTGTGTCAGTGCAGTAATCTGAGTGTGTCACTGTGTCAGTTCACTAACCTGTGTGTGTCACTGTGTCAGTGCATTAATCTGAGTGTGTCACTGTGTCAGTGCAGTAATCTGAGTATGTAACTGTGTCAGTGCAGTAATATGAGTGTGTCACTGCGTCAGTGCATTAATCTGAGTATGTCACTGTGTCAGTGCATTAATCTGAGTATGTCACTGTGTCAGTGCAGTAACCAGAGTCTGTCACTGTGTCAGTGCATTAATCTGAGTATGTAACTGTGTCAGTGCAGTAATCTGAATGTGTCACTGTGTCAGTTCAGTAACCTGAGTTTGTCACTGTGTCAGTGCATTAATCTGAGTGTGTCTCTGTGTCAGTGCAGTAACCTGAATGTGTCACTGTGTCAGTGCATTAATCTGAGTATGTAACTGTGTCACTGCAGTAACCTGAGTGTGTCACTGTGTCAGTGCATTAATCTGAGTGTGTCACTGTGTCAGTGCAGTAATCTGAGTATGTAACTGTGTCAGTGCATTAATCTGAGGGTGTCACTGTGTCAGTGCTGTAATCTGAGTATGTCACTGTTTCAGTGCATTAATCTGAGTATGTAACTGTCAGTGCATTAATCTGAGTGTGTCACTGTTTCAGTGCAGTAATCTGAGAATGTAACTGTGTCAGTGCATTAATCTGAGTATGTAACTGTGTCAGTGCATTAAACTGAGTGTGTCACTGTGTCAGTGCAGTAACCAGAGTGTGTCACTGTGTCAGTGCATTAATCTGAGTATGTAACTGCGTCAGTGCAGTAACCAGAGTCTGTCACTGTGTCAGTGCAGTAATCTGATTATGTCACTGTGTCAGTGCATTAATCTGAGTATGGCACTGTGTCAGTGTATTAACCTGAGTGTGTCACTGTGTCAGTGCAGTAATCTGAGTGTGTCACTGTGTCAGTGCATTAATCTGAGTATGTTACTGTGTCAGTGCAGTAATCTGAGTGTGTCACTGTGTCAGTTCAGTAACCTGTGTGTGTCACTGTGTCAGTGCATTAATCTGAGTGTGTCACTGTGTCAGTGCAGTAATCTGAGTATGTAACTGTGTCAGTGCAGTAATCTGAGTGTGTCACTGCGTCAGTGCATTAATCTGAGTATGTCACTGTGTCAGTGCATTAATCTGAGTATGTCACTGTGTCAGTGCAGTAACCAGAGTGTGTCATTGTGTCAGTGCAGTAACATGAGTGCGTCACTGTGTCAGTCCATTAATCTGAGTATGTGACTGTGTCAGTGCAGTAATTTCAGTGTCTCACTGTGTCAGTGCATTAATCTGAATATGTCACTGTGTCATTGTAGCAACCAGAGTGTGTCACTGTGTCAGTGCATTAATCTGTGGGTGTCACTATGTCAGTGCAGCAATGTGAGTGTGTCACTGTGTCAGTGCATTATTCTGAGTATGTCTCTGTGTCAGTGCAGTAACCAGATTGTGTCACTGTGTCAGTGCATTAATCTGAGTATGTAACTGTGTCAGTGCAGTAATCTGAGTGTGTCACTGTGTCAGTTCAGTGACCTGAGTGTGTCACTGTGTCAGTGCATTAATCTGAGTGTGTCACTGTGTCAGTGCTGTAAACTGAGAGTGTCACTGGGTCAGTGCAGTAACCTGAGTGTGTCACTGTGTTTGTGCATTAATCTGAGTATGTCACTGTGTCATTGAAGTAACCAGAGTGTGTCACTGTGTCAGTGCATTAATCTGAGTGTGTCACTGTGTCAGTGCAGTAATCTGAGTATGTCACTGTGTCAGTGCAGTAACCAGAGTGTGTCACTGTGTCAGTGCTTTAATCTGAGTGTGTCACTGTGTCGGTGCTTTAATCTGAGTTTGTCACTGTGTCAGTGTATTAATCTGAGTATGTAACTGTGTCTGTGCAGTAACCAGAGTGTGTCAATGTGTCAGTGCATTAATCTGAGTATGTCACTGTGTCAGTGCAGTAACCAGAGTGTGTCACTGTGTCAGTGCAGTAACCTGAGTATGTCACTGTGTCAGTGCATTAATCTGAGTGTCTCACTGTGTCAGTGCAGTGATCTGAGTATGTCACTGTGTCAGTGCAGTAACCAGAGTGTGTCACTGTGTCAGTGCAGTAACCTGAGTATGTCACTGTGTCAGTGCATTAATCTGAGTGTGTCACTGTGTCAGTGCATTAATCTGAGTGTGTCACTGTGTCAGTGCAGTAACCTGAGTGTGTCACTGTGTCAGTGCATTTATCTGAATATGTAACTGTCTCAGTGCATTAATCTGAGTGTGTCACTGTGTCAGTGCATTAATTTGAGTGTGTCACTGTGTCAGTGCAGTAATCTGAGTGTGTCTCTGTGTCAGTGCATTAATTTGAGTGTGTCACTGTGTCAGTGCAGTAATCTGAGTGTGTCACTGTGTCAGTGCATTAATCTGAGTATGTAACTGTGTCAGTGCAGTAATCTGAGTGTGTAACTGTGTCAGTTCAGTAACCTGTGTGTGTCACTGTGTCAGTGCATTAATCTGAGTGTGTCACTATGTCAGTGCAGTAATCTGAGTATGTAACTGTGTCAGTGCAGTAATCTGAGTGTGTCACTGCGTCAGTGCATTAATCTGAGCATGTCACTGTGTCAGTGCATTAATCTGAGTATGTCACTGTGTCAGTGCAGTAACCAGAGTGTGTCATTGTGTCAGTGCAGTAACATGAGTGCGTCACTGTGTCAGTGCTTTAATCTGAGTATGTGACTGTGTCAGTGCAGTAATCTCAGTGTCTCACTGCGTCAGTGCATTAATCTGAGTATGTCACTGTGTCAGTGCATTAATCTGAGTATGTCACTGTGTCAGTGCAGTAACCAGAGTGTGTCACTGTGTCAGTGCATTAATCTGAGTATGTCACTGTGTCAGTGCAGTAACCAGAGTGTGTCACTGTGTCAGTGCATTAATTTGAGTATGTAACTGTGTCAGTGCATTAATCTGTGTATGTCACTGTGTCAGTGCATTAATCTGAGTGTGTCACTGTGTCAGTGCAGTAACCAGAGTGTGTCACTGTGTCAGTGCATTAACCTTAGTGTGTCACTGTGTCAGTGCAGTAACCAGAGTGTGTCACTGTGTCAGTGCATTAATCTGAGTATGTCACTGTGTCAGTGCAGTAACCAGAGTGTGTCACTGTGTCAGTGCATTAATCTGAGTATGTAACTGTGTCAGTGCAGTAATCTGAGTATGTAACTGTGTCAGTGCAGTAATCTGAGTGTGTCACTGTGTCAGTGCAGTAACCTGAGTGTGTCACTGTGTCAGTGCATTTATCTGAATATGTAACTGTCTCAGTGCATTAATCTGAGTATGTCACTGTGTCAGTGCATTAATTTGAGTGTGTCACTGTGTCAGTGCAGTGATCTGAGTGTGTCCCTGTGTCAGTGCATTAATTTGAGTGTGTCACTGTGTCAGTGCAGTAATCTGAGTGTGTCACTGTGTCAGTGCATTAATCTGAGTATGTTACTGTGTCAGTGCAGTAATCTGAGTGTGTCACTGGGTCAGTTCACTAACCTGTGTGTGTCACTGTGTCAGTCCATTAATCTGAGTGTGTCACTGTGTCAGTGCAGTAATCTGAGTATGTAACTGTGTCAGTGCAGTAATCTGAGTGTGTCACTGCGTCAGTGCATTAATCTGAGTATGTCACTGTGTCAGTGCATTAATCTGAGTATGTCACTGTGTCAGTGCAATTACCAGAGTCTGTCACTGTGTCAGTGCATTAATCTGAGTATGTAACTGTGTCAGTGCAGTAATCTGAATGTGTCACTGTGTCAGTTCAGTAACCTGAGTTTGTCACTGTGTCAGTGCATTAATCTGAGTGTGTCTCTGTGTCAGTGCAGTAACCTGAATGTGTCACTGTGTCAGTGCATTAATCTGAGTATGTAACTGTGTCACTGCAGTAACCTGAGTGTGTCACTGTGTCAGTGCATTAATCTGAGTGTGTCACTGTGTCAGTGCAGTAATCTGAGTGTGTCACTGTGTCAGTGCATTAATCTGAGTATGTAACTGTGTCAGTGCATTAATCTGAGGGTGTCACTGTGTCAGTGCTGTAATCTGAGTATGTCACTGTTTCAGTGCATTAATCTGAGTATGTAACTGTCAGTGCATTAATCTGAGTGTGTCACTGTGTCAGTGCAGTAACCAGAGTGTGTCACTGTGTCAGTGCATTAATCTGAGTATGTAACTGCGTCAGTGCAGTAACCAGAGACTGTCACTGTGTCAGTGCAGTAATCTGATTATGTCACTGTGTCAGTGCATTAATCTGAGTATGGCACTGTGTCAGTGTATTAACCTGAGTGTGTTACTGTGTCAGTGCAGTAATCTGAGTGTGTCACTGTGTCAGTGCATTAATCTGAGTATGTTACTGTGTCAGTGCAGTAATCTGAGTGTGTCACTGTGTCAGTTCAGTAACCTGTGTGTGTCACTGTGTCAGTGCATTAATCTGAGTGTGTCACTGTGTCAGTGCAGTAATCTGAGTATGTAACTGTGTCAGTGCAGTAATCTGAGTGTGTCACTGTGTCAGTGCATTAATCTGAGTGTGTCACTGTGTCGGTGCTTTAATCTGAGTTTGTCACTGTGTCAGTGTATTAATCTGAGTATGTAACTGTGTCTGTGCAGTAACCAGAGTGTGTCAATGTGTCAGTGCATTAATCTGAGTATGTCACTGTGTCAGTGCAGTAACCAGAGTGTGTCACTGTGTCAGTGCAGTAACCTGAGTATGTCACTGTGTCAGTGCATTAATCTGAGTGTCTCACTGTGTCAGTGCAGTGATCTGAGTATGTCACTGTGTCAGTGCAGTAACCAGAGTGTGTCACTGTGTCAGTGCAGTAACCTGAGTATGTCACTGTGTCAGTGCATTAATCTGAGTGTGTCACTGTGTCAGTGCATTAATCTGAGTGTGTCACTGTGTCAGTGCAGTAACCTGAGTGTGTCACTGTGTCAGTGCATTTATCTGAATATGTAACTGTCTCAGTGCATTAATCTGAGTGTGTCACTGTGTCAGTGCATTAATTTGAGTGTGTCACTGTGTCAGTGCAGTAATCTGAGTGTGTCTCTGTGTCAGTGCATTAATTTGAGTGTGTCACTGTGTCAGTGCAGTAATCTGAGTGTGTCACTGTGTCAGTGCATTAATCTGAGTATGTAACTGTGTCAGTGCAGTAATCTGAGTGTGTCACTGTGTCAGTTCAGTAACCTGTGTGTGTCACTGTGTCAGTGCATTAATCTGAGTGTGTCACTATGTCAGTGCAGTAATCTGAGTATGTAACTGTGTCAGTGCAGTAATCTGAGTGTGTCACTGCGTCAGTGCATTAATCTGAGCATGTCACTGTGTCAGTGCATTAATCTGAGTATGTCACTGTGTCAGTGCAGTAACCAGAGTGTGTCATTGTGTCAGTGCAGTAACATGAGTGCGTCACTGTGTCAGTGCTTTAATCTGAGTATGTGACTGTGTCAGTGCAGTAATCTCAGTGTCTCACTGCGTCAGTGCATTAATCTGAGTATGTCACTGTGTCAGTGCATTAATCTGAGTATGTCACTGTGTCAGTGCAGTAACCAGAGTGTGTCACTGTGTCAGTGCATTAATCTGAGTATGTCACTGTGTCAGTGCAGTAACCAGAGTGTGTCACTGTGTCAGTGCATTAATTTGAGTATGTAACTGTGTCAGTGCATTAATCTGTGTATGTCACTGTGTCAGTGCATTAATCTGAGTGTGTCACTGTGTCAGTGCAGTAACCAGAGTGTGTCACTGTGTCAGTGCATTAACCTTAGTGTGTCACTGTGTCAGTGCAGTAACCAGAGTGTGTCACTGTGTCAGTGCATTAATCTGAGTATGTCACTGTGTCAGTGCAGTAACCAGAGTGTGTCACTGTGTCAGTGCATTAATCTGAGTATGTAACTGTGTCAGTGCAGTAATCTGAGTATGTAACTGTGTCAGTGCAGTAATCTGAGTGTGTCACTGTGTCAGTGCAGTAACCTGAGTGTGTCACTGTGTCAGTGCATTTATCTGAATATGTAACTGTCTCAGTGCATTAATCTGAGTATGTCACTGTGTCAGTGCATTAATTTGAGTGTGTCACTGTGTCAGTGCAGTGATCTGAGTGTGTCCCTGTGTCAGTGCATTAATTTGAGTGTGTCACTGTGTCAGTGCAGTAATCTGAGTGTGTCACTGTGTCAGTGCATTAATCTGAGTATGTTACTGTGTCAGTGCAGTAATCTGAGTGTGTCACTGGGTCAGTTCACTAACCTGTGTGTGTCACTGTGTCAGTCCATTAATCTGAGTGTGTCACTGTGTCAGTGCAGTAATCTGAGTATGTAACTGTGTCAGTGCAGTAATCTGAGTGTGTCACTGCGTCAGTGCATTAATCTGAGTATGTCACTGTGTCAGTGCATTAATCTGAGTATGTCACTGTGTCAGTGCAATTACCAGAGTCTGTCACTGTGTCAGTGCATTAATCTGAGTATGTAACTGTGTCAGTGCAGTAATCTGAATGTGTCACTGTGTCAGTTCAGTAACCTGAGTTTGTCACTGTGTCAGTGCATTAATCTGAGTGTGTCTCTGTGTCAGTGCAGTAACCTGAATGTGTCACTGTGTCAGTGCATTAATCTGAGTATGTAACTGTGTCACTGCAGTAACCTGAGTGTGTCACTGTGTCAGTGCATTAATCTGAGTGTGTCACTGTGTCAGTGCAGTAATCTGAGTGTGTCACTGTGTCAGTGCATTAATCTGAGTATGTAACTGTGTCAGTGCATTAATCTGAGGGTGTCACTGTGTCAGTGCTGTAATCTGAGTATGTCACTGTTTCAGTGCATTAATCTGAGTATGTAACTGTCAGTGCATTAATCTGAGTGTGTCACTGTGTCAGTGCAGTAACCAGAGTGTGTCACTGTGTCAGTGCATTAATCTGAGTATGTAACTGCGTCAGTGCAGTAACCAGAGACTGTCACTGTGTCAGTGCAGTAATCTGATTATGTCACTGTGTCAGTGCATTAATCTGAGTATGGCACTGTGTCAGTGTATTAACCTGAGTGTGTTACTGTGTCAGTGCAGTAATCTGAGTGTGTCACTGTGTCAGTGCATTAATCTGAGTATGTTACTGTGTCAGTGCAGTAATCTGAGTGTGTCACTGTGTCAGTTCAGTAACCTGTGTGTGTCACTGTGTCAGTGCATTAATCTGAGTGTGTCACTGTGTCAGTGCAGTAATCTGAGTATGTAACTGTGTCAGTGCAGTAATCTGAGTGTGTCACTGTGTCAGTGCAGTAATCTGAGTGTGTCACTGCGTCAGTGCATTAATCTGAGTATGTCACTGTGTCAGTGCATTAATCTGAGTATGTCACTGTGTCAGTGCAGTAACCAGAGTGTGTCATTGTGTCAGTGCAGTAACATGAGTGCGTCACTGTGTCAGTCCATTAATCTGAGTATGTGACTGTGTCAGTGCAGTAATTTCAGTGTCTCACTGTGTCAGTGCATTAATCTGAATATGTCACTGTGTCATTGTAGCAACCAGAGTGTGTCACTGTGTCAGTGCAGTAATCTCAGTGTCTCACTGCGTCAGTGCATTAATCTGAGTATGTCACTGTGTCAGTGCATTAATCTGAGTATGTCACTGTGTCAGTGCAGTAACCAGAGTGTGTCACTGTGTCAGTGCATTAATCTGAGTATGTCACTGTGTCAGTGCAGTAACCAGAGTGTGTCACTGTGTCAGTGCATTAATTTGAGTATGTAACTGTGTCAGTGCATTAATCTGTGTATGTCACTGTGTCAGTGCATTAATCTGAGTGTGTCACTGTGTCAGTGCAGTAACCAGAGTGTGTCACTGTGTCAGTGCATTAACCTTAGTGTGTCACTGTGTCAGTGCAGTAACCAGAGTGTGTCACTGTGTCAGTGCATTAATCTGAGTATGTCACTGTGTCAGTGCAGTAACCAGAGTGTGTCACTGTGTCAGTGCATTAATCTGAGTATGTAACTGTGTCAGTGCAGTAATCTGAGTATGTAACTGTGTCAGTGCAGTAATCTGAGTGTGTCACTGTGTCAGTGCAGTAACCTGAGTGTGTCACTGTGTCAGTGCATTTATCTGAATATGTAACTGTCTCAGTGCATTAATCTGAGTATGTCACTGTGTCAGTGCATTAATTTGAGTGTGTCACTGTGTCAGTGCAGTGATCTGAGTGTGTCCCTGTGTCAGTGCATTAATTTGAGTGTGTCACTGTGTCAGTGCAGTAATCTGAGTGTGTCACTGTGTCAGTGCATTAATCTGAGTATGTTACTGTGTCAGTGCAGTAATCTGAGTGTGTCACTGTGTCAGTTCACTAACCTGTGTGTGTCACTGTGTCAGTGCATTAATCTGAGTGTGTCACTGTGTCAGTGCAGTAATCTGAGTATGTAACTGTGTCAGTGCAGTAATATGAGTGTGTCACTGCGTCAGTGCATTAATCTGAGTATGTCACTGTGTCAGTGCATTAATCTGAGTATGTCACTGTGTCAGTGCAGTAACCAGAGTCTGTCACTGTGTCAGTGCATTAATCTGAGTATGTAACTGTGTCAGTGCAGTAATCTGAATGTGTCACTGTGTCAGTTCAGTAACCTGAGTTTGTCACTGTGTCAGTGCATTAATCTGAGTGTGTCTCTGTGTCAGTGCAGTAACCTGAATGTGTCACTGTGTCAGTGCATTAATCTGAGTATGTAACTGTGTCACTGCAGTAACCTGAGTGTGTCACTGTGTCAGTGCATTAATCTGAGTGTGTCACTGTGTCAGTGCAGTAATCTGAGTGTGTCACTGTGTCAGTGCATTAATCTGAGTATGTAACTGTGTCAGTGCATTAATCTGAGGGTGTCACTGTGTCAGTGCTGTAATCTGAGTATGTCACTGTTTCAGTGCATTAATCTGAGTATGTAACTGTCAGTGCATTAATCTGAGTGTGTCACTGTTTCAGTGCAGTAATCTGAGAATGTAACTGTGTCAGTGCATTAATCTGAGTATGTAACTGTGTCAGTGCATTAAACTGAGTGTGTCACTGTGTCAGTGCAGTAACAAGAGTGTGTCACTGTGTCAGTGCATTAATCTGAGTATGTAACTGCGTCAGTGCAGTAACCAGAGTCTGTCACTGTGTCAGTGCAGTACTCTGATTATGTCACTGTGTCAGTGCATTAATCTGAGTATGGCACTGTGTCAGTGTATTAACCTGAGTGTGTCACTGTGTCAGTGCAGTAATCTGAGTGTGTCACTGTGTCAGTGCATTAATCTGAGTATGTTACTGTGTCAGTGCAGTAATCTGAGTGTGTCACTGTGTCAGTTCAGTAACCTGTGTGTGTCACTGTGTCAGTGCATTAATCTGAGTGTGTCACTGTGTCAGTGCAGTAATCTGAGTATGTAACTGTGTCAGTGCAGTAATCTGAGTGTGTCACTGCGTCAGTGCATTAATCTGAGTATGTCACTGTGTCAGTGCATTAATCTGAGTATGTCACTGTGTCAGTGCAGTAACCAGAGTGTGTCATTGTGTCAGTGCAGTAACATGAGTGCGTCACTGTGTCAGTCCATTAATCTGAGTATGTGACTGTGTCAGTGCAGTAATTTCAGTGTCTCACTGTGTCAGTGCATTAATCTGAATATGTCACTGTGTCATTGTAGCAACCAGAGTGTGTCACTGTGTCAGTGCATTAATCTGTGGGTGTCACTATGTCAGTGCAGCAATGTGAGTGTGTCACTGTGTCAGTGCATTATTCTGAGTATGTCTCTGTGTCAGTGCAGTAACCAGATTGTGTCACTGTGTCAGTGCATTAATCTGAGTATGTAACTGTGTCAGTGCAGTAATCTGAGTGTGTCACTGTGTCAGTTCAGTGACCTGAGTGTGTCACTGTGTCAGTGCATTAATCTGAGTGTGTCACTGTGTCAGTGCTGTAAACTGAGAGTGTCACTGGGTCAGTGCAGTAACCTGAGTGTGTCACTGTGTTTGTGCATTAATCTGAGTATGTCACTGTGTCATTGAAGTAACCAGAGTGTGTCACTGTGTCAGTGCATTAATCTGAGTGTGTCACTGTGTCAGTGCAGTAATCTGAGTATGTCACTGTGTCAGTGCAGTAACCAGAGTGTGTCACTGTGTCAGTGCATTAATCTGAGTGTGTCACTGTGTCGGTGCTTTAATCTGAGTTTGTCACTGTGTCAGTGTATTAATCTGAGTATGTAACTGTGTCTGTGCAGTAACCAGAGTGTGTCAATGTGTCAGTGCATTAATCTGAGTATGTCACTGTGTCAGTGCAGTAACCAGAGTGTGTCACTGTGTCAGTGCAGTAACCTGAGTATGTCACTGTGTCAGTGCATTAATCTGAGTGTCTCACTGTGTCAGTGCAGTGATCTGAGTATGTCACTGTGTCAGTGCAGTAACCAGAGTGTGTCACTGTGTCAGTGCAGTAACCTGAGTATGTCACTGTGTCAGTGCATTAATCTGAGTGTGTCACTGTGTCAGTGCAGTAATCTGAGTATGTCACTGTGTCAGTGCAGTAACCAGAGTGTGACACTGTGTCAGTGCATTAATCTGAGTGTGTCACTGTGTCAGTGCATTAATCTGAGTTTGTCACTGTGTGAGTGCAGTAACCAGAGTGTGTCACTGTGTCAGTGCAGTAACCTGAGTTTGTCACTGTGTCAGTTCATTAATCTGAGTGTGTCTTTGTGTCAGTGCAGTAACCAGAGTTTGTCACTGTGTCAGTGCATTAATCTGAGTATGTCACTGTGTCAGTGCAGAACCAGAGTGTGTCACTGTGTCAGTGCATTAATCTGAGTGTGTCACTGTGTCAGTGCAGTAATCTAAGTATGTCACTGTGTCAGTGCATTAATCTGAGTGTGTCACTCTGTCAGTGCAGTAATCTGAGAATGTAAATGTGTCAGTGCATTAATCTGAGTATGTAACTGTGTCAGTGCATTAAACTGAGTGTGTCACTGTTTCAGTGCAGTAACGAGAGTGTGTCACTGTGTCAGTGCATTAATCTGAGTATTTAACTGTATCAGTGCAGTAACGAGAGTGTGTCACTGTGGCAGTGCATTAATCTGAGTATCTAACTGTGTCAGTGCAGTAACCAGAGTGTGTCACTGTGTCAGTGCATTAATCTGAGTATGTAACTGTGTCAGTGCAGTAAACTGAGTGTTCACTGTGTCAGTGCATTAATCTGAGTATGTAACTGTGTCAGTGCAGTCACCAGAGTGTGTCACTTTGTCAGTGCATTAATCTGAGTATGTAACTGTGTCAGAGCATTAATCTGAGTATTTCACTGTGTCACTGCATTAATCTGTGTATGTCACTTTGTCAGTGCAGTAACCACAGTGTGTTACTGTGTCAGTGCAGTAACCTGAGTGTGTCACTGTGTCAGTGCTTTAATCTGAGTATGTCACTGTGTCAGTGCAGTAACCAGAGTGTGTCACTGTGTGAGTGCAGTAACCTGAGTATGTCACTGTGTCAGTGCATTAACCTGAGTGTGTCACTGTGTCAGTGCAGTAATCTGAGTATATCACTGTGTCAGTGCAGTAACCAGAGTGTGTCACTGTGTCAGTGCATTAATCTGAGTGTGTCACTGTGTCAGTGCAGTAACCAGAGTGTGTCACTGTGTCAGTGCATTAATCTGAGTATGTAACTGTGTCAGTGCAGTAACCAGAGTGTGTCACTGTGTCAGTGCATTAATCTGAGTATGTCACTGTGTCAGTGCAGTAACCAGAGTGTGTCACTGTGTCAGTGCAGTAACCTGAGTATGTCACTGTGTCAGTGCATTAACCTGAGTGTGTCACTGTGTCAGTGCAGTAATCTGAGTATATCACTGTGTCAGTGCAGTAACCAGAGTGTGTCACTGTGTCAGTGCATTAATCTGAGTATGTAACTGTCAGTGCATTAATCTGAGTGTGTCAAGGTGTCAGTGCAGTAATCTGAGAATGTAACTGTGTCAGTGCATTAATCTGAGTATGTAACTGTGTCAGTGCATTAAACTGAGTGTGTCACTGTGTCAGTGCATTAACCAGAGTGTGTCACTGTGTCAGTGCATTAATCTGAGTATGTAACTGCGTCAGTGCAGTAACCAGAGTGTGTCACTGTGTCAGTGCAGTAATCTGATTATGTCACTGTGTCAGTGCATTAATCTGAGTATGGCACTGTGTCAGTGTATTAACCTGAGTGTGTCACTGTGTCAGTGCAGTAACCAGAGTGTGTCACTGTGTCAGTGCATTAATCTGAGTATGTAACTGAGTCTGTGCAGTAACCAGAGTGTGTCAATGTGTCAGTGCATTAATCTGAGTATGTCACTGTGTCAGTGCAGTAACCAGAGTGTGTCACTGTGTCAGTGCAGTAACCTGAGTATGTCACTGTGTCAGTGCATTAATCTGAGTGTCTCACTGTGTCAGTGCAGTGATCTGAGTATGTCACTGTGTCAGTGCAGTAACCAGAGTGTGTCACTGTGTCAGTGCAGTAACCTGAGTATGTCACTGTGTCAGTGCATTAATCTGAGTGTGTCACTGTGTCAGTGCACTAATCTGAGTATGTCACTGTGTCAGTGCAGTAACCAGAGTGTGTCACTGTGTCAGTGCATTAATCTGAGTGTGTCACTGTGTCAGTGCTTTAATCTGAGTTTGTCACTGTGTCAGTGTATTAATCCGAGTGTGTCACTGTGTCAGTGCAGTAACCTGAGTGTGTCACTGTGTCAGTGCATTAATCTGAGTGTGTCACTGTGTCAGTGCATTAATCTGAGTGTGTCACTGTGTGAGTGCAGTAACCAGAGTGTGTCACTGTGTCAGTGCAGTAACCTGAGTTTGTCACTGTGTCAGTTCATTAATCTGAGTGTGTCTTTGTGTCAGTGCAGTAACCAGAGTTTGTCACTGTGTCAGTGCATTAATCTGAGTATGTCACTGTGTCAGTGCAGAACCAGAGTGTGTCACTGTGTCAGTGCATTAATCTGAGTGTGTCACTGTGTCAGTGCAGTAATCTGAGTATGTCACTGTGTCAGTGCATTAATCTGAGAGTGTCACTCTGTCAGTGCAGTAATCTGAGAATGTAAATGTGTCAGTGCATTAATCTGAGTATGTAACTGTGTCAGTGCATTAAACTGAGTGTGTCACTGTTTCAGTGCAGTAACGAGAGTGTGTCACTGTGTCAGTGCATTAATCTGAGTATTTAACTGTATCAGTGCAGTAACGAGAGTGTGTCACTGTGGCAGTGCATTAATCTGAGTATGTAACTGTGTCAGTGCAGTAACCAGAGTGTGTCACTGTGTCAGTGCATTAATCTGAGTATGTAACTGTGTCAGTGCAGTAAACTGAGTGTTCACTGTGTCAGTGCATTAATCTGAGTATGTAACTGTGTCAGTGCAGTCACCAGAGTGTGTCACTTTGTCAGTGCATTAATCTGAGTATGTAACTGTGTCAGAGCATTAATCTGAGTATTTCACTGTGTCACTGCATTAATCTGTGTATGTCACTTTGTCAGTGCAGTAACCACAGTGTGTTACTGTGTCAGTGCAGTAACCTGAGTGTGTCACTGTGTCAGTGCTTTAATCTGAGTATGTCACTGTGTCAGTGCAGTAACCAGAGTGTGTCACTGTGTGAGTGCAGTAACCTGAGTATGTCACTGTGTCAGTGCATTAACCTGAGTGTGTCACTGTGTCAGTGCAGTAATCTGAGTATATCACTGTGTCAGTGCAGTAACCAGAGTGTGTCACTGTGTCAGTGCATTAATCTGAGTGTGTCACTGTGTCAGTGCAGTAACCAGAGTGTGTCACTGTGTCAGTGCATTAATCTGAGTATGTAACTGTGTCAGTGCAGTAACCAGAGTGTGTCACTGTGTCAGTGCATTAATCTGAGTATGTCACTGTGTCAGTGCAGTAACCAGAGTGTGTCACTGTGTCAGTGCAGTAACCTGAGTATGTCACTGTGTCAGTGCATTAATCTGAGTGTCTCACTGTGTCAGTGCAGTAATCTGAGTATGTCACTGTGTGAGTGCAGTAACCAGAGTGTGTCACTGTGTCAGTGCAGTAACCTGAGTATGTCACTGTGTCAGTGCATTAATCTGAGTGTGTCACTGTGTCAGTGCCGTAATCTGAGTATGTCACTGTGTCAGTGCAGTAACCAGAGTGTGTCACTGTGTCAGTGCATTAATCTGAGTGTGTCACTGTGTCGGTGCTTTAATCTGAGTTTGTCACTGTGTCAGTGTATTAATCCGAGTGTGTCACTCTGTCAGTGCAGTAACCTGAGTGTGTCACTGTGTCAGTGCATTAATCTGAGTGTGTCACTGTGTCAGTGCAGTAACCAGAGTTTGTCGCTGTGTCAGTGCATTAACCAGAGTGTGTCACTGTGTCAGTGCATTAATCTGAGTGTGTCACTGTGTCAGTGCAGTAATCTGAGTATGTCACTGTGTCAGTGCATTAATCTGAGTATGTAACTGTCAGTGCATTAATCTGAGTGTGTCACTGTGTCAGTGCAGTAACCTGAGAATGTAACTGTGTCAGTGCATTAATCTGAGTATGTAACTGTCAGTGCATTAATCTGAGTGTTTCACTGTGTCAGTGCAGTAATCTGAGTATGTAAATGTGTCAATGCATTAATCTGAGTATGTAACTGTGTCATTGCATGAAACTGAGTGTGTCACTGTGTCAGTGCAGTAACCAGAGTGTATCACTGTATCAGTGCATTAAGCTGAGTATTTAACTGTGTCAGTGCAGTAACGAGAGTGTGTCACTGTGTCAGTGCATTAGTCTGAGTATGTAAATGTGTCAGTGCCTTAATCTGAGTATGTCACTGTGTCAGAGCATTAATCTGAGTGTGTCACTGTGTCAGTGCAGTATCCAGAGTGTGTCACTGTGTCAGTGCATTAACCTTAGTGTGTCACTGTGTCAGTGCAGTAACCAGAGTGTGTCACAGTGTTAGTGCATTAATCTGAGTATGTAACTGTGTCAGTGCATTAATCTGAGTATGTCACTGTGTCAGTGCAGTAACCAGAGTGTGTCACTCTGTCAGTGCATTAATCTGTGTATGTAACTGTGTCAGTGCAGTAATCTGAGTGTGTCAATGTGTCAGTGCAGTAACCAGAGTGTGTCACTGTGTCAGTGCATTAATCTGAGTATTTAACTGTATCAGTGCAGTAACGAGAGTGTGTCACTGTGTCAGTGCATTAATCTGAGTATGTAACTGTGTCAGTGCAGTAACCAGAGTGTGTCACTGTGTCAGTGCATTAATCTGAGTATGTAACTGTGTCAGTGCAGTAAACTGAGTGTTCACTGTGTCAGTGCATTAATCTGAGTATGTAACTGTGTCAGTGCAGTCACCAGAGTGTGTCACTGTGTCAGTGCATTAATCTGAGTATGTAACTGTGTCAGTGCATTAATCTGAGTATTTCACTGTGTCAGTGCATTCATCTGAGTATGTCACTTTGTCAGTGCAGTAACCACAGTGTGTCACTGTGTCAGTGCAGTAACCTGAGTGTGTCACTGTGTCAGTGCATTCATCTGAGTATGTCACTGTGTCAGTGCAGTAACCAGAGTGTGTCACTGTGTCAGTGCAGTAACCTGAGTATGTCACTGTGTCATTGCATTAATCTGAGTGTGTCACTGTGTCAGTGCAGAAATCTGAGTATATCACTGTGTCAGTGCAGTAACTAGAGTGTGTCACTGTGTCAGTGCATTAATCTGAGTGTGTCACTGTGTCAGTGCAGTACCCTGAGTGTGTCACTGTGTCAGTGCTGTAATCTGAGTATGTCACTGTTTCAGTGCATTAATCTGAGTATGTAACTGTCAGTGCATTAATCTGAGTGTGTCACTGTGTCAGTGCAGTAACCAGAGTGTGTCACTGTGTCAGTGTATTAATCTGAGTATGTAACTGCGTCAGTGCAGTAACCAGAGTCTGTCACTGTGTCAGTGCAGTAATCTGATTATGTCACTATGTCAGTGCATTAATCTGAGTATGGCACTGTGTCAGTGTATTAACCTGAGTGTGTCACTGTGTCAGTGCAGTAATCTGAGTGTGTCACTGTGTCAGTGCATTAATCTGAGTATGTTACTGTGTCAGTGCAGTAATCTGAGTGTGTCACTGTGTCAGTTCAGTAACCTGTGTGTGTCACTGTGTCAGTGCATTAATCTGAGTGTGTCACTGTGTCAGTGCAGTAATCTGAGTATGTAACTGTGTCAGTGCAGTAATCTGAGTGTGTCACTGTGTCAGTGCAGTAATCTGAGTGTGTCACTGCGTCAGTGCATTAATCTGAGTATGTCACTGTGTCAGTGCATTAATCTGAGTATGTCACTGTGTCAGTGCAGTAACCAGAGTGTGTCACTGTGTCAGTGCATTAATCTGAGTATGTTACTGTGTCAGTGCAGTAATCTGAGTGTGTCACTGTGTCAGTGCAGTAATCTGAGTGTGTCACTGCGTCAGTGCATTAATCTGAGTATGTCACTGTGTCAGTGCATTAATCTGAGTATGTCACTGTGTCAGTGCAGTAACCAGAGTGTGTCATTGTGTCAGTGCAGTAACATGAGTGCGTCACTGTGTCAGTCCATTAATCTGAGTATGTGACTGTGTCAGTGCAGTAATTTCAGTGTCTCACTGTGTCAGTGCATTAATCTGAATATGTCACTGTGTCATTGTAGCAACCAGAGTGTGTCACTGCGTCAGTGCAGTAATCTCAGTGTCTCACTGCGTCAGTGCATTAATCTGAGTATGTCACTGTGTCAGTGCATTAATCTGAGTATGTCACTGTGTCAGTGCAGTAACCAGAGTGTGTCACTGTGTCAGTGCATTAATCTGAGTATGTCACTGTGTCAGTGCAGTAACCAGAGTGTGTCACTGTGTCAGTGCATTAATTTGAGTATGTAACTGTGTCAGTGCATTAATCTGTGTATGTCACTGTGTCAGTGCATTAATCTGAGTGTGTCACTGTGTCAGTGCAGTAACCAGAGTGTGTCACTGTGTCAGTGCATTAACCTTAGTGTGTCACTGTGTCAGTGCAGTAACCAGAGTGTGTCACTGTGTCAGTGCATTAATCTGAGTATGTCACTGTGTCAGTGCAGTAACCAGAGTGTGTCACTGTGTCAGTGCATTAATCTGAGTATGTAACTGTGTCAGTGCAGTAATCTGAGTATGTAACTGTGTCAGTGCAGAAATCTGAGTGTGTCACTGTGTCAGTGCAGTAACCTGAGTGTGTCACTGTGTCAGTGCATTTATCTGAATATGTAACTGTCTCAGTGCATTAATCTGAGTATGTCACTGTGTCAGTGCATTAATTTGAGTGTGTCACTGTGTCAGTGCAGTGATCTGAGTGTGTCCCTGTGTCAGTGCATTAATTTGAGTGTGTCACTGTGTCAGTGCAGTAATCTGAGTGTGTCACTGTGTCAGTGCATTAATCTGAGTATGTTACTGTGTCAGTGCAGTAATCTGAGTGTGTCACTGTGTCAGTTCACTAACCTGTGTGTGTCACTGTGTCAGTGCATTAATCTGAGTGTGTCACTGTGTCAGTGCAGTAATCTGAGTATGTAACTGTGTCAGTGCAGTAATATGAGTGTGTCACTGCGTCAGTGCATTAATCTGAGTATGTCACTGTGTCAGTGCATTAATCTGAGTATGTCACTGTGTCAGTGCAGTAACCAGAGTCTGTCACTGTGTCAGTGCATTAATCTGAGTATGTAACTGTGTCAGTGCAGTAATCTGAATGTGTCACTGTGTCAGTTCAGTAACCTGAGTTTGTCACTGTGTCAGTGCATTAATCTGAGTGTGTCTCTGTGTCAGTGCAGTAACCAGAATGTGTCACTGTGTCAGTGCATTAATCTGAGTATGTAACTGTGTCACTGCAGTAACCTGAGTGTGTCACTGTGTCAGTGCATTAATCTGAGTGTGTCACTGTGTCAGTGCAGTAATCTGAGTGTGTCACTGTGTCAGTGCATTAATCTGAGTATGTAACTGTGTCAGTGCATTAATCTGAGGGTGTCACTGTGTCAGTGCTGTAATCTGAGTATGTCACTGTTTCAGTGCATTAATCTGAGTATGTAACTGTCAGTGCATTAATCTGAGTGTGTCACTGTTTCAGTGCAGTAATCTGAGAATGTAACTGTGTCAGTGCATTAATCTGAGTATGTAACTGTGTCAGTGCATTAAACTGAGTGTGTCACTGTGTCAGTGCAGTAACCAGAGTGTGTCACTGTGTCAGTGCATTAATCTGAGTATGTAACTGCGTCAGTGCAGTAACCAGAGTCTGTCACTGTGTCAGTGCAGTACTCTGATTATGTCACTGTGTCAGTGCATTAATCTGAGTATGGCACTGTGTCAGTGTATTAACCTGAGTGTGTCACTGTGTCAGTGCAGTAATCTGAGTGTGTCACTGTGTCAGTGCATTAATCTGAGTATGTTACTGTGTCAGTGCAGTAATCTGAGTGTGTCACTGTGTCAGTTCAGTAACCTGTGTGTCTCACTGTGTCAGTGCATTAATCTGAGTGTGTCACTGTGTCAGTGCAGTAATCTGAGTATGTAACTGTGTCAGTGCAGTAATCTGAGTGTGTCACTGCGTCAGTGCATTAATCTGAGTATGTCACTGTGTCAGTGCATTAATCTGAGTATGTCACTGTGTCAGTGCAGTAACCAGAGTGTGTCATTGTGTCAGTGCAGTAACATGAGTGCGTCACTGTGTCAGTCCATTAATCTGAGTATGTGACTGTGTCAGTGCAGTAATTTCAGTGTCTCACTGTGTCAGTGCATTAATCTGAATATGTCACTGTGTCAATGTAGCAACCAGAGTGTGTCACTGTGTCAGTGCATTAATCTGTGGGTGTCACTATGTCAGTGCAGCAATGTGAGTTTGTCACTGTGTCAGTGCATTATTCTGAGTATGTCTCTGTGTCAGTGCAGTAACCAGATTGTGTCACTGTGTCAGTGCATTAATCTGAGTATGTAACTGTGTCAGTGCAGTAATCTGAGTGTGTCACTGTGTCAGTTCAGTGACCTGAGTGTGTCACTGTGTCAGTGCATTAATCTGAGTGTGTCACTGTGTCAGTGCTGTAAACTGAGAGTGTCACTGGGTCAGTGCAGTAACCTGAGTGTGTCACTGTGTTTGTGCATTAATCTGAGTATGTCACTGTGTCAGTGAAGTAACCAGAGTGTGTCACTGTGTCAGTGCATTAATCTGAGTGTGTCACTGTGTCAGTGCAGTAATCTGAGTATGTCACTGTGTCAGTGCAGTAACCAGAGTGTGTCACTGTGTCAGTGCATTAATCTGAGTGTGTCACTGTGTCGGTGCTTTAATCTGAGTTTGTCACTGTGTCAGTGTATTAATCCGAGTGTGTCACTGTGTCAGTGCAGTAACCTGAGTGTGTCACTGTGTCAGTGCATTAATCTGAGTGTGTCACTGTGTCAGTGCATTAATCTGAGTGTGTCACTGTGTGAGTGCAGTAACCAGAGTGTGTCACTGTGTCAGTGCAGTAACCTGAGTTTGTCACTGTGTCAGTTCATTAATCTGAGTGTGTCTTTGTGTCAGTGCAGTAACCAGAGTTTGTCACTGTGTCAGTGCATTAATCTGAGTATGTCACTGTGTCAGTGCAGAACCAGAGTGTGTCACTGTGTCAGTGCAGTAATCTGAGTATGTCACTGTGTCAGTGCATTAATCTGAGTGTGTCACTCTGTCAGTGCAGTAATCTGAGAATGTAACTGTGTCAGTGCATTAATCTGAGTATGTAACTGTGTCAGTGCATTAAACTGAGTGTGTCACTGTTTCAGTGCAGTAACCAGAGTGTGTCACTGTGTCAGTGCATTAATCTGAGTATTTAACTGTATCAGTGCAGTAACGAGAGTGTGTCACTGTGGCAGTGCATTAATCTGAGTATGTAACTGTGTCAGTGCAGTAACCAGAGTGTGTCACTGTGTCAGTGCATTAATCTGAGTATGTAACTGTGTCAGTGCAGTAAACTGAGTGTTCACTGTGTCAGTGCATTAATCTGAGTATGTAACTGTGTCAGTGCAGTCACCAGAGTGTGTCACTTTGTCAGTGCATTAATCTGAGTATGTAACTGTGTCAGAGCATTAATCTGAGTATTTCACTGTGTCACTGCATTAATCTGTGTATGTCACTTTGTCAGTGCAGTAACCACAGTGTGTTACTGTGTCAGTGCAGTAACCTGAGTGTGTCACTGTGTCAGTGCTTTAATCTGAGTATGTCACTGTGTCAGTGCAGTAACCAGAATGTGTCACTGTGTGAGTGCAGTAACCTGAGTATGTCACTGTGTCAGTGCATTAACCTGAGTGTGTCACTGTGTCAGTGCAGTAATCTGAGTATATCACTGTGTCAGTGCAGTAACCAGAGTGTGTCACTGTGTCAGTGCATTAATCTGAGTATGTAACTGTCAGTGCATTAATCTGAGTGTGTCACGGTGTCAGTGCAGTAATCTGAGAATGTAACTGTGTCAGTGCATTAATCTGAGTATGTAACTGTGTCAGTGCATTAAACTGAGTGTGTCACTGGGTCAGTGCATTAACCAGAGTGTGTCACTGTGTCAGTGCATTAATCTGAGTATGTAACTGCGTCAGTGCAGTAACCAGAGTGTGTCACTGTGTCAGTGCAGTAATCTGATTATGTCACTGTGTCAGTGCATTAATCTGAGTATGGCACTGTGTCAGTGTATTAACCTGAGTGTGTCACTGTGTCAGTGCAGTAACCAGAGTGTGTCACTGTGTCAGTGCATTAATCTGAGTATGTAACTGTGTCTGTGCAGTAACCAGAGTGTGTCAATGTGTCAGTGCATTAATCTGAGTATGTCACTGTGTCAGTGCAGTAACCAGAGTGTGTCACTGTGTCAGTGCAGTAACCTGAGTATGTCACTGTGTCAGTGCATTAATCTGAGTGTCTCACTGTGTCAGTGCAGTGATCTGAGTATGTCACTGTGTCAGTGCAGTAACCAGAGTGTGTCACTGTGTCAGTGCAGTAACCTGAGTATGTCACTGTGTCAGTGCATTAATCTGAGTGTGTCACTGTGTCAGTGCAGTAATCTGAGTATGTCACTGTGTCAGTGCAGTAACCAGAGTGTGTCACTGTGTCAGTGCATTAATCTGAGTGTGTCACTGTGTCAGTGCTTTAATCTGAGTTTGTCACTGTGTCAGTGTATTAATCCGAGTGTGTCACTGTGTCAGTGCAGTAACCTGAGTGTGTCACTGTGTCAGTGCATTAATCTGAGTGTGTCACTGTGTCAGTGCATTAATCTGAGTGTGTCACTGTGTGAGTGCAGTAACCAGAGTGTGTCACTGTGTCAGTGCAGTAACCTGAGTTTGTCACTGTGTCAGTTCATTAATCTGAGTGTGTCTTTGTGTCAGTGCAGTAACCAGAGTTTGTCACTGTGTCAGTGCATTAATCTGAGTATGTCACTGTGTCAGTGCAGAACCAGAGTGTGTCACTGTGTCAGTGCATTAATCTGAGTGTGTCACTGTGTCAGTGCAGTAATCTAAGTATGTCACTGTGTCAGTGCATTAATCTGAGTGTGTCACTCTGTCAGTGCAGTAATCTGAGAATGTAAATGTGTCAGTGCATTAATCTGAGTATGTAACTGTGTCAGTGCATTAAACTGAGTGTGTCACTGTTTCAGTGCAGTAACGAGAGTGTGTCACTGTGTCAGTGCATTAATCTGAGTATTTAACTGTATCAGTGCAGTAACGAGAGTGTGTCACTGTGGCAGTGCATTAATCTGAGTATGTAACTGTGTCAGTGCAGTAACCAGAGTGTGTCACTGTGTCAGTGCATTAATCTGAGTATGTAACTGTGTCAGTGCAGTAAACTGAGTGTTCACTGTGTCAGTGCATTAATCTGAGTATGTAACTGTGTCAGTGCAGTCACCAGAGTGTGTCACTTTGTCAGTGCATTAATCTGAGTATGTAACTGTGTCAGAGCATTAATCTGAGTATTTCACTGTGTCACTGCATTAATCTGTGTATGTCACTTTGTCAGTGCAGTAACCACAGTGTGTTACTGTGTCAGTGCAGTAACCTGAGTGTGTCACTGTGTCAGTGCATTAATCTGAGTATGTCACTGTGTCAGTGCAGTAACCAGAGTGTGTCACTGTGTGAGTGCAGTAACCTGAGTATGTCACTGTGTCAGTGCATTAACCTGAGTGTGTCACTGTGTCAGTGCAGTAATCTGAGTATATCACTGTGTCAGTGCAGTAACCAGAGTGTGTCACTGTGTCAGTGCATTAATCTGAGTGTGTCACTGTGTCAGTGCAGTAACCAGAGTGTGTCACTGTGTCAGTGCATTAATCTGAGTATGTAACTGTGTCAGTGCAGTAACCAGAGTGTGTCACTGTGTCAGTGCATTAATCTGAGTATGTCACTGTGTCAGTGCAGTAACCAGAGTGTGTCACTGTGTCAGTGCAGTAACCTGAGTATGTCACTGTGTCAGTGCATTAACCTGAGTGTGTCACTGTGTCAGTGCAGTAATCTGAGTATATCACTGTGTCAGTGCAGTAACCAGAGTGTGTCACTGTGTCAGTGCATTAATCTGAGTATGTAACTGTCAGTGCATTAATCTGAGTGTGTCAAGGTGTCAGTGCAGTAATCTGAGAATGTAACTGTGTCAGTGCATTAATCTGAGTATGTAACTGTGTCAGTGCATTAAACTGAGTGTGTCACTGTGTCAGTGCATTAACCAGAGTGTGTCACTGTGTCAGTGCATTAATCTGAGTATGTAACTGCGTCAGTGCAGTAACCAGAGTGTGTCACTGTGTCAGTGCAGTAATCTGATTATGTCACTGTGTCAGTGCATTAATCTGAGTATGGCACTGTGTCAGTGTATTAACCTGAGTGTGTCACTGTGTCAGTGCAGTAACCAGAGTGTGTCACTGTGTCAGTGCATTAATCTGAGTATGTAACTGAGTCTGTGCAGTAACCAGAGTGTGTCAATGTGTCAGTGCATTAATCTGAGTATGTCACTGTGTCAGTGCAGTAACCAGAGTGTGTCACTGTGTCAGTGCAGTAACCTGTGTATGTCACTGTGTCAGTGCATTAATCTGAGTGTCTCACTGTGTCAGTGCAGTGATCTGAGTATGTCACTGTGTCAGTGCAGTAACCAGAGTGTGTCACTGTGTCAGTGCAGTAACCTGAGTATGTCACTGTGTCAGTGCATTAATCTGAGTGTGTCACTGTGTCAGTGCACTAATCTGAGTATGTCACTGTGTCAGTGCAGTAACCAGAGTGTGTCACTGTGTCAGTGCATTAATCTGAGTGTGTCACTGTGTCAGTGCTTTAATCTGAGTTTGTCACTGTGTCAGTGTATTAATCCGAGTGTGTCACTGTGTCAGTGCAGTAACCTGAGTGTGTCACTGTGTCAGTGCATTAATCTGAGTGTGTCACTGTGTCAGTGCATTAATCTGAGTGTGTCACTGTGTGAGTGCAGTAACCAGAGTGTGTCACTGTGTCAGTGCAGTAACCTGAGTTTGTCACTGTGTCAGTTCATTAATCTGAGTGTGTCTTTGTGTCAGTGCAGTAACCAGAGTTTGTCACTGTGTCAGTGCATTAATCTGAGTATGTAACTGAGTCAGTGTATTAACCTGAGTGTGTCACTGTGTCAGTGCAGTAACCAGAGTGTGTCACTGTGTCAGTGCATTAATCTGAGTATGTAACTGAGTCTGTGCAGTAACCAGAGTGTGTCACTGTGTCAGTGCATTAATCTGAGTGTGTCACTGTGTCAGTGCAGTAATCTAAGTATGTCACTGTGTCAGTGCATTAATCTGAGTGTGTCACTCTGTCAGTGCAGTAATCTGAGAATGTAAATGTGTCAGTGCATTAATCTGAGTATGTAACTGTGTCAGTGCATTAAACTGAGTGTGTCACTGTTTCAGTGCAGTAACGAGAGTGTGTCACTGTGTCAGTGCATTAATCTGAGTATTTAACTGTATCAGTGCAGTAACGAGAGTGTGTCACTGTGGCAGTGCATTAATCTGAGTATGTAACTGTGTCAGTGCAGTAACCAGAGTGTGTCACTGTGTCAGTGCATTAATCTGAGTATGTAACTGTGTCAGTGCAGTAAACTGAGTGTTCACTGTGTCAGTGCATTAATCTGAGTATGTAACTGTGTCAGTGCAGTCACCAGAGTGTGTCACTTTGTCAGTGCATTAATCTGAGTATGTAACTGTGTCAGAGCATTAATCTGAGTATTTCACTGTGTCACTGCATTAATCTGTGTATGTCACTTTGTCAGTGCAGTAACCACAGTGTGTTACTGTGTCAGTGCAGTAACCTGAGTGTGTCACTGTGTCAGTGCTTTAATCTGAGTATGTCACTGTGTCAGTGCAGTAACCAGAGTGTGTCACTGTGTGAGTGCAGTAACCTGAGTATGTCACTGTGTCAGTGCATTAACCTGAGTGTGTCACTGTGTCAGTGCAGTAATCTGAGTATATCACTGTGTCAGTGCAGTAACCAGAGTGTGTCACTGTGTCAGTGCATTAATCTGAGTGTGTCACTGTGTCAGTGCAGTAACCAGAGTGTGTCACTGTGTCAGTGCATTAATCTGAGTATGTAACTGTGTCAGTGCAGTAACCAGAGTGTGTCACTGTGTCAGTGCATTAATCTGAGTATGTCACTGTGTCAGTGCAGTAACCAGAGTGTGTCACTGTGTCAGTGCAGTAACCTGAGTATGTCACTGTGTCAGTGCGTTAACCTGAGTGTGTCACTGTGTCAGTGCAGTAATCTGAGTATATCACTGTGTCAGTGCAGTAACCAGAGTGTGTCACTGTGTCAGTGCATTAATCTGAGTATGTAACTGTGTCAGTGCATTAAACTGAGTGTGTCACTGTGTCAGTGCATTAACCAGAGTGTGTCACTGTGTCAGTGCATTAATCTGAGTATGTAACTGCGTCAGTGCAGTAACCAGAGTGTGTCACTGTGTCAGTGCAGTAATCTGATTATGTCACTATGTCAGTGCATTAATCTGAGTATGGCACTGTGTCAGTGTATTAACCTGAGTGTGTCACTGTGTCAGTGCAGTAACCAGAGTGTGTCACTGTGTCAGTGCATTAATCTGAGTATGTAACTGAGTCTGTGCAGTAACCAGAGTGTGTCAATGTGTCAGTGCATTAATCTGAGTATGTCACTGTGTCAGTGCAGTAACCAGAGTGTGTCACTGTGTCAGTGCATTAATCTGAGTGTCTCACTGTGTCAGTGCAGTGATCTGAGTATGTCACTGTGTCAGTGCAGTAACCAGAGTGTGTCACTGTGTCAGTGCAGTAACCTGAGTATGTCACTGTGTCAGTGCATTAATCTGAGTGTGTCACTGTGTCAGTGCACTAATCTGAGTATGTCACTGTGTCAGTGCAGTAACCAGAGTGTGTCACTGTGTCAGTGCATTAATCTGAGTGTGTCACTGTGTCAGTGCTTTAATCTGAGTTTGTCACTGTGTCAGTGTATTAATCCGAGTGTGTCACTGTGTCAGTGCAGTAACCTGAGTGTGTCACTGTGTCAGTGCATTAATCTGAGTGTGTCACTGTGTCAGTGCATTAATCTGAGTGTGTCACTGTGTGAGTGCAGTAACCAGAGTGTGTCACTGTGTCAGTGCAGTAACCTGAGTTTGTCACTGTGTCAGTTCATTAATCTGAGTGTGTCTTTGTGTCAGTGCAGTAACCAGAGTTTGTCACTGTGTCAGTGCATTAATCTGAGTATGTCACTGTGTCAGTGCAGAACCAGAGTGTGTCACTGTGTCAGTGCATTAATCTGAGTGTGTCACTGTGTCAGTGCAGTAATCTGAGTATGTCACTGTGTCAGTGCATTAATCTGAGTGTGTCACTCTGTCAGTGCAGTAATCTGAGAATGTAAATGTGTCAGTGCATTAATCTGAGTATGTAACTGTGTCAGTGCATTAAACTGAGTGTGTCACTGTTTCAGTGCAGTAACGAGAGTGTGTCACTGTGTCAGTGCATTAATCTGAGTATTTAACTGTATCAGTGCAGTAACGAGAGTGTGTCACTGTGGCAGTGCATTAATCTGAGTATGTAACTGTGTCAGTGCAGTAACCAGAGTGTGTCACTGTGTCAGTGCATTAATCTGAGTATGTAACTGTGTCAGTGCAGTAAACTGAGTGTTCACTGTGTCAGTGCATTAATCTGAGTATGTAACTGTGTCAGTGCAGTCACCAGAGTGTGTCACTTTGTCAGTGCATTAATCTGAGTATGTAACTGTGTCAGAGCATTAATCTGAGTATTTCACTGTGTCACTGCATTAATCTGTGTATGTCACTTTGTCAGTGCAGTAACCACAGTGTGTTACTGTGTCAGTGCAGTAACCTGAGTGTGTCACTGTGTCAGTGCTTTAATCTGAGTATGTCACTGTGTCAGTGCAGTAACCAGAGTGTGTCACTGTGTGAGTGCAGTAACCTGAGTATGTCACTGTGTCAGTGCATTAACCTGAGTGTGTCACTGTGTCAGTGCAGTAATCTGAGTATATCACTGTGTCAGTGCAGTAACCAGAGTGTGTCACTGTGTCAGTGCATTAATCTGAGTGTGTCACTGTGTCAGTGCAGTAACCAGAGTGTGTCACTGTGTCAGTGCATTAATCTGAGTATGTAACTGTGTCAGTGCAGTAACCAGAGTGTGTCACTGTGTCAGTGCATTAATCTGAGTATGTCACTGTGTCAGTGCAGTAACCAGAGTGTATCACTGTGTCAGTGCAGTAACCTGAGTATGTCACTGTGTCAGTGCATTAATCTGAGTGTCTCACTGTGTCAGTGCAGTAATCTGAGTATGTCACTGTGTGAGTGCAGTAACCAGAGTGTGTCACTGTGTCAGTGCAGTAACCTGAGTATGTCACTGTGTCAGTGCATTAATCTGAGTGTGTCACTGTGTCAGTGCCGTAATCTGAGTATGTCACTGTGTCAGTGCAGTAACCAGAGTGTGTCACTGTGTCAGTGCATTAATCTGAGTGTGTCACTGTGTCGGTGCTTTAATCTGAGTTTGTCACTGTGTCAGTGTATTAATCCGAGTGTGTCACTCTGTCAGTGCAGTAACCTGAGTGTGTCACTGTGTCAGTGCATTAATCTGAGTGTGTCACTGTGTCAGTGCAGTAACCAGAGTGTGTCACTGTGTCAGTGCATTAATCTGAGTATGTAACTGTGTCAGTGCAGTAACCAGAGTGTGTCACTGTGTCAGTGCATTAATCTGAGTATGTCACTGTGTCAGTGCAGTAACCAGAGTGTGTCACTGTGTCAGTGCAGTAACCTGAGTATGTCACTGTGTCAGTGCATTAACCTGAGTGTGTCACTGTGTCAGTGCAGTAATCTGAGTATATCACTGTGTCAGTGCAGTAACCAGAGTGTGTCACTGTGTCAGTGCATTAATCTGAGTATGTAACTGTCAGTGCATTAATCTGAGTGTGTCAAGGTGTCAGTGCAGTAATCTGAGAATGTAACTGTGTCAGTGCATTAATCTGAGTATGTAACTGTGTCAGTGCATTAAACTGAGTGTGTCACTGTGTCAGTGCATTAACCAGAGTGTGTCACTGTGTCAGTGCATTAATCTGAGTATGTAACTGCGTCAGTGCAGTAACCAGAGTGTGTCACTGTGTCAGTGCAGTAATCTGATTATGTCACTGTGTCAGTGCATTAATCTGAGTATGGCACTGTGTCAGTGTATTAACCTGAGTGTGTCACTGTGTCAGTGCAGTAACCAGAGTGTGTCACTGTGTCAGTGCATTAATCTGAGTATGTAACTGAGTCTGTGCAGTAACCAGAGTGTGTCAATGTGTCAGTGCATTAATCTGAGTATGTCACTGTGTCAGTGCAGTAACCAGAGTGTGTCACTGTGTCAGTGCAGTAACCTGTGTATGTCACTGTGTCAGTGCATTAATCTGAGTGTCTCACTGTGTCAGTGCAGTGATCTGAGTATGTCACTGTGTCAGTGCAGTAACCAGAGTGTGTCACTGTGTCAGTGCAGTAACCTGAGTATGTCACTGTGTCAGTGCATTAATCTGAGTGTGTCACTGTGTCAGTGCACTAATCTGAGTATGTCACTGTGTCAGTGCAGTAACCAGAGTGTGTCACTGTGTCAGTGCATTAATCTGAGTGTGTCACTGTGTCAGTGCTTTAATCTGAGTTTGTCACTGTGTCAGTGTATTAATCCGAGTGTGTCACTGTGTCAGTGCAGTAACCTGAGTGTGTCACTGTGTCAGTGCATTAATCTGAGTGTGTCACTGTGTCAGTGCATTAATCTGAGTGTGTCACTGTGTGAGTGCAGTAACCAGAGTGTGTCACTGTGTCAGTGCAGTAACCTGAGTTTGTCACTGTGTCAGTTCATTAATCTGAGTGTGTCTTTGTGTCAGTGCAGTAACCAGAGTTTGTCACTGTGTCAGTGCATTAATCTGAGTATGTAACTGAGTCAGTGTATTAACCTGAGTGTGTCACTGTGTCAGTGCAGTAACCAGAGTGTGTCACTGTGTCAGTGCATTAATCTGAGTATGTAACTGAGTCTGTGCAGTAACCAGAGTGTGTCACTGTGTCAGTGCATTAATCTGAGTGTGTCACTGTGTCAGTGCAGTAATCTAAGTATGTCACTGTGTCAGTGCATTAATCTGAGTGTGTCACTCTGTCAGTGCAGTAATCTGAGAATGTAAATGTGTCAGTGCATTAATCTGAGTATGTAACTGTGTCAGTGCATTAAACTGAGTGTGTCACTGTTTCAGTGCAGTAACGAGAGTGTGTCACTGTGTCAGTGCATTAATCTGAGTATTTAACTGTATCAGTGCAGTAACGAGAGTGTGTCACTGTGGCAGTGCATTAATCTGAGTATGTAACTGTGTCAGTGCAGTAACCAGAGTGTGTCACTGTGTCAGTGCATTAATCTGAGTATGTAACTGTGTCAGTGCAGTAAACTGAGTGTTCACTGTGTCAGTGCATTAATCTGAGTATGTAACTGTGTCAGTGCAGTCACCAGAGTGTGTCACTTTGTCAGTGCATTAATCTGAGTATGTAACTGTGTCAGAGCATTAATCTGAGTATTTCACTGTGTCACTGCATTAATCTGTGTATGTCACTTTGTCAGTGCAGTAACCACAGTGTGTTACTGTGTCAGTGCAGTAACCTGAGTGTGTCACTGTGTCAGTGCTTTAATCTGAGTATGTCACTGTGTCAGTGCAGTAACCAGAGTGTGTCACTGTGTGAGTGCAGTAACCTGAGTATGTCACTGTGTCAGTGCATTAACCTGAGTGTGTCACTGTGTCAGTGCAGTAATCTGAGTATATCACTGTGTCAGTGCAGTAACCAGAGTGTGTCACTGTGTCAGTGCATTAATCTGAGTGTGTCACTGTGTCAGTGCAGTAACCAGAGTGTGTCACTGTGTCAGTGCATTAATCTGAGTATGTAACTGTGTCAGTGCAGTAACCAGAGTGTGTCACTGTGTCAGTGCATTAATCTGAGTATGTCACTGTGTCAGTGCAGTAACCAGAGTGTGTCACTGTGTCAGTGCAGTAACCTGAGTATGTCACTGTGTCAGTGCATTAACCTGAGTGTGTCACTGTGTCAGTGCAGTAATCTGAGTATATCACTGTGTCAGTGCAGTAACCAGAGTGTGTCACTGTGTCAGTGCATTAATCTGAGTATGTAACTGTGTCAGTGCATTAAACTGAGTGTGTCACTGTGTCAGTGCATTAACCAGAGTGTGTCACTGTGTCAGTGCATTAATCTGAGTATGTAACTGCGTCAGTGCAGTAACCAGAGTGTGTCACTGTGTCAGTGCAGTAATCTGATTATGTCACTATGTCAGTGCATTAATCTGAGTATGGCACTGTGTCAGTGTATTAACCTGAGTGTGTCACTGTGTCAGTGCAGTAACCAGAGTGTGTCACTGTGTCAGTGCATTAATCTGAGTATGTAACTGAGTCTGTGCAGTAACCAGAGTGTGTCAATGTGTCAGTGCATTAATCTGAGTATGTCACTGTGTCAGTGCAGTAACCAGAGTGTGTCACTGTGTCAGTGCATTAATCTGAGTGTCTCACTGTGTCAGTGCAGTGATCTGAGTATGTCACTGTGTCAGTGCAGTAACCAGAGTGTGTCACTGTGTCAGTGCAGTAACCTGAGTATGTCACTGTGTCAGTGCATTAATCTGAGTGTGTCACTGTGTCAGTGCACTAATCTGAGTATGTCACTGTGTCAGTGCAGTAACCAGAGTGTGTCACTGTGTCAGTGCATTAATCTGAGTGTGTCACTGTGTCAGTGCTTTAATCTGAGTTTGTCACTGTGTCAGTGTATTAATCCGAGTGTGTCACTGTGTCAGTGCAGTAACCTGAGTGTGTCACTGTGTCAGTGCATTAATCTGAGTGTGTCACTGTGTCAGTGCATTAATCTGAGTGTGTCACTGTGTGAGTGCAGTAACCAGAGTGTGTCACTGTGTCAGTGCAGTAACCTGAGTTTGTCACTGTGTCAGTTCATTAATCTGAGTGTGTCTTTGTGTCAGTGCAGTAACCAGAGTTTGTCACTGTGTCAGTGCATTAATCTGAGTATGTCACTGTGTCAGTGCAGAACCAGAGTGTGTCACTGTGTCAGTGCATTAATCTGAGTGTGTCACTGTGTCAGTGCAGTAATCTGAGTATGTCACTGTGTCAGTGCATTAATCTGAGTGTGTCACTCTGTCAGTGCAGTAATCTGAGAATGTAAATGTGTCAGTGCATTAATCTGAGTATGTAACTGTGTCAGTGCATTAAACTGAGTGTGTCACTGTTTCAGTGCAGTAACGAGAGTGTGTCACTGTGTCAGTGCATTAATCTGAGTATTTAACTGTATCAGTGCAGTAACGAGAGTGTGTCACTGTGGCAGTGCATTAATCTGAGTATGTAACTGTGTCAGTGCAGTAACCAGAGTGTGTCACTGTGTCAGTGCATTAATCTGAGTATGTAACTGTGTCAGTGCAGTAAACTGAGTGTTCACTGTGTCAGTGCATTAATCTGAGTATGTAACTGTGTCAGTGCAGTCACCAGAGTGTGTCACTTTGTCAGTGCATTAATCTGAGTATGTAACTGTGTCAGAGCATTAATCTGAGTATTTCACTGTGTCACTGCATTAATCTGTGTATGTCACTTTGTCAGTGCAGTAACCACAGTGTGTTACTGTGTCAGTGCAGTAACCTGAGTGTGTCACTGTGTCAGTGCTTTAATCTGAGTATGTCACTGTGTCAGTGCAGTAACCAGAGTGTGTCACTGTGTGAGTGCAGTAACCTGAGTATGTCACTGTGTCAGTGCATTAACCTGAGTGTGTCACTGTGTCAGTGCAGTAATCTGAGTATATCACTGTGTCAGTGCAGTAACCAGAGTGTGTCACTGTGTCAGTGCATTAATCTGAGTGTGTCACTGTGTCAGTGCAGTAACCAGAGTGTGTCACTGTGTCAGTGCATTAATCTGAGTATGTAACTGTGTCAGTGCAGTAACCAGAGTGTGTCACTGTGTCAGTGCATTAATCTGAGTATGTCACTGTGTCAGTGCAGTAACCAGAGTGTGTCACTGTGTCAGTGCAGTAACCTGAGTATGTCACTGTGTCAGTGCATTAATCTGAGTGTCTCACTGTGTCAGTGCAGTAATCTGAGTATGTCACTGTGTGAGTGCAGTAACCAGAGTGTGTCACTGTGTCAGTGCAGTAACCTGAGTATGTCACTGTGTCAGTGCATTAATCTGAGTGTGTCACTGTGTCAGTGCCGTAATCTGAGTATGTCACTGTGTCAGTGCAGTAACCAGAGTGTGTCACTGTGTCAGTGCATTAATCTGAGTGTGTCACTGTGTCGGTGCTTTAATCTGAGTTTGTCACTGTGTCAGTGTATTAATCCGAGTGTGTCACTCTGTCATTGCAGTAACCTGAGTGTGTCACTGTGTCAGTGCATTAATCTGAGTGTGTCACTGTGTCAGTGCAGTAACCAGAGTTTGTCGCTGTGTCAGTGCATTAACCAGAGTGTGTCACTGTGTCAGTGCATTAATCTGAGTGTGTCACTGTGTCAGTGCAGTAATCTGAGTATGTCACTGTGTCAGTGCATTAATCTGAGTATGTAACTGTCAGTGCATTAATCTGAGTGTGTCACTGTGTCAGTGCAGTAACCTGAGAATGTAACTGTGTCAGTGCATTAATCTGTGTATGTAACTGTCAGTGCATTAATCTGAGTGTTTCACTGTGTCAGTGCAGTAATCTGAGTATGTAAATGTGTCAATGCATTAATCTGAGTATGTAACTGTGTCATTGCATGAAACTGAGTGTGTCACTGTGTCAGTGCAGTAACCAGAGTGTATCACTGTATCAGTGCATTAAGCTGAGTATTTAACTGTGTCAGTGCAGTAACGAGAGTGTGTCACTGTGTCAGTGCATTAGTCTGAGTATGTAAATGTGTCAGTGCCTTAATCTGAGTATGTCACTGTGTCAGAGCATTAATCTGAGTGTGTCACTGTGTCAGTGCAGTATCCAGAGTGTGTCACTGTGTCAGTGCATTAACCTTAGTGTGTCACTGTGTCAGTGCAGTAACCAGAGTGTGTCACAGTGTTAGTGCATTAATCTGAGTATGTAACTGTGTCAGTGCATTAATCTGAGTATGTCACTGTGTCAGTGCAGTAACCAGAGTGTGTCACTCTGTCAGTGCATTAATCTGTGTATGTAACTGTGTCAGTGCAGTAATCTGAGTGTGTCACTGTGTCAGTGCAGTAACCAGAGTGTGTCACTGTGTCAGTGCATTAATCTGAGTATTTAACTGTATCAGTGCAGTAACGAGAGTGTGTCACTGTGTCAGTGCATTAATCTGAGTATGTAACTGTGTCAGTGCAGTAACCAGAGTGTGTCACTGTGTCAGTGCATTAATCTGAGTATGTAACTGTGTCAGTGCAGTAAACTGAGTGTTCACTGTGTCAGTGCATTAATCTGAGTATGTAACTGTGTCAGTGCAGTCACCAGAGTGTGTCACTGTGTCAGTGCATTAATCTGAGTATGTAACTGTGTCAGTGCATTAATCTGAGTATTTCACTGTGTCAGTGCATTCATCTGAGTATGTCACTTTGTCAGTGCAGTAACCACAGTGTGTCACTGTGTCAGTGCATTAACCTGAGTGTGTCACTGTGTCAGTGCATTCATCTGAGTATGTCACTGTGTCAGTGCAGTAACCAGAGTGTGTCACTGTGTCAGTGCAGTAACCTGAGTATGTCACTGTGTCATTGCATTAATCTGAGTGTGTCACTGTGTCAGTGCAGAAATCTGAGTATATCACTGTGTCAGTGCAGTAACTAGAGTGTGTCACTGTGTCAGTGCATTAATCTGAGTGTGTCACTGTGTCAGTGCAGTACCCTGAGTGTGTCACTGTGTCAGTGCTGTAATCTGAGTATGTCACTGTTTCAGTGCATTAATCTGAGTATGTAACTGTCAGTGCATTAATCTGAGTATGTAACTGCGTCAGTGCAGTAACCAGAGTCTGTCACTGTGTCAGTGCAGTAATCTGATTATGTCACTATGTCAGTGCATTAATCTGAGTGTGTCACTGTGTCAGTGCAGTAACCTGAGAATGTAACTGTGTCAGTGCATTAATCTGTGTATGTAACTGTCAGTGCATTAATCTGAGTGTTTCACTGTGTCAGTGCAGTAATCTGAGTATGTAAATGTGTCAATGCATTAATCTGAGTATGTAACTGTGTCATTGCATGAAACTGAGTGTGTCACTGTGTCAGTGCAGTAACCAGAGTGTATCACTGTATCAGTGCATTAAGCTGAGTATTTAACTGTGTCAGTGCAGTAACGAGAGTGTGTCACTGTGTCAGTGCATTAGTCTGAGTATGTAAATGTGTCAGTGCCTTAATCTGAGTATGTCACTGTGTCAGAGCATTAATCTGAGTGTGTCACTGTGTCAGTGCAGTATCCAGAGTGTGTCACTGTGTCAGTGCATTAACCTTAGTGTGTCACTGTGTCAGTGCAGTAACCAGAGTGTGTCACAGTGTTAGTGCATTAATCTGAGTATGTAACTGTGTCAGTGCATTAATCTGAGTATGTCACTGTGTCAGTGCAGTAACCAGAGTGTGTCACTCTGTCAGTGCATTAATCTGTGTATGTAACTGTGTCAGTGCAGTAATCTGAGTGTGTCACTGTGTCAGTGCAGTAACCAGAGTGTGTCACTGTGTCAGTGCATTAATCTGAGTATTTAACTGTATCAGTGCAGTAACGAGAGTGTGTCACTGTGTCAGTGCATTAATCTGAGTATGTAACTGTGTCAGTGCAGTAACCAGAGTGTGTCACTGTGTCAGTGCATTAATCTGAGTATGTAACTGTGTCAGTGCAGTAAACTGAGTGTTCACTGTGTCAGTGCATTAATCTGAGTATGTAACTGTGTCAGTGCAGTCACCAGAGTGTGTCACTGTGTCAGTGCATTAATCTGAGTATGTAACTGTGTCAGTGCATTAATCTGAGTATTTCACTGTGTCAGTGCATTCATCTGAGTATGTCACTTTGTCAGTGCAGTAACCACAGTGTGTCACTGTGTCAGTGCATTAACCTGAGTGTGTCACTGTGTCAGTGCATTCATCTGAGTATGTCACTGTGTCAGTGCAGTAACCAGAGTGTGTCACTGTGTCAGTGCAGTAACCTGAGTATGTCACTGTGTCATTGCATTAATCTGAGTGTGTCACTGTGTCAGTGCAGAAATCTGAGTATATCACTGTGTCAGTGCAGTAACTAGAGTGTGTCACTGTGTCAGTGCATTAATCTGAGTGTGTCACTGTGTCAGTGCAGTACCCTGAGTGTGT